>NC_142517.1:45750000-46401666 GCF_057876585.1 Rhinolophus sinicus
TCCAAATAACTGAATTAATATTTCCACATTAATTAAAGCCTATTTTAGATTATGAAAGCATGTATTTTCCACACTGGCTTTTATTTAAATATTTTGCTGTCATGTTTCCTGTGTGAACTCGAAGTGGGGAGCTGGAAGGGAAATAACCCTTTTGCGTTCGTTAGTGCCACCAGCCTTGGAGAGTAGCACGAACACTGACTATTCCACCAAGTCACCATTTTGAAAATGGGCCAGATGTGTGGCAGTATTATCGTGGGCAGGGCAGTCTCAAAATAACAGGCTGCAATCTGCCTGTGACTCATCAGCATATGTGTATGTGTGTGTGTGTATGTCCCCAAGCAATGTTTTCGGCCAAATGGTGCTTAAAAATACTGACAATATTTTACCTCAGCTTGAATCTTGTGATTATCAACTGTGGATTTTCAAGAGAGATGCAAAAAGGCAAATGACTAAAAGCAGACATAACTAATTGAGGACTGTAGTCCTCCAGGACAAGGGGTAGTTAACGAGAAGCACAAACTGGGAATATCGCTGCATTAGCTTAAATAGAACCCTGGGAAGTAACCATCTAAAAACTATGCATTTGTTGAACTAGTGTTGTAGTTAGGTACTGGAAAGACAAGCTTTGACTTTTGTTCTTCTGCCGTTGTTATGGTCTTGCCTGTGAGGATGAGCTACTATCCTTTTCTGGGATTACTCAAAAATATGGAAAATGACATTATCCTCATTTTCCAATCTAGAGTGCTAAAAAGACATCGGGGTCACAGGCACATAGACATACTACAGTGTTTCAAAGGTAGAATGATGGATTCACTTTTATATTTTCCCAGGCTCTTTAATGCTGTGATTTTACCATATTAGGAGAGAGATTTATTTTCCATGTGTTTGATTGACATTTTCACTTTGTGTCTTGACTTTTTTTTTGGCAAGTTATTACCAGAGGCTTGGAGCGGGGTTCTGGCTTTCACAAAATAATTTTGTTGAGGTGACCCCTACCCGCAAAGAGGTAAAGAGGAAGGGTCTTAAGGAAGCAGGTTAAATTTGGGACTCAAATTCTTGTATTATAAAACAGGAGAAATGAGGGGAGTAGATGTGGAGTAAGGGATGTGGAGCATCTTTTCTGACAGATGCTTGTGGTGCTGCAACAGGAGGGACACTCACCTTTCCCCTGCTAAGGCTGGTGGTATGGACCTTCAGTGTGAAGAAGTGTCACATGCATTTTGCTCAGAAAATCCAGTACATTTTATTTGTTTTAAAAAATGTAATAGTTAAATAGATCATAAAATCATATACTTCAAAATAAGCCAGACACAAGAGGACAAATATTGTGTAATTCCACTAACATGAGCTCTATGACAAATTCATAGAGACAGAAAATAGAATAGTGATTGCCAGGGGCTGGGGGGGAGGGGGAAATGGAGAATATTGTTTAATGAGTGCAGGGTTTCTGTTTCAGAAGGTGAAAAACTTCTGAAAATAGACAGTGGTGGTGGTTATACAACAATGCAAATGTACTTAATGCCACTGAATGGTATACTTAAAAATGGTTTACATGGTAGATTTTATGTTATGTATATTTTACCACAATAAAAAAATTGCCAAAAATATGTAAGAGTGTGCATCCTTGTACACCATATTTTGCATGCATGAAGTATATCCTCTTGATAAATTTGTAGGGTATGCAAATATATGTGCATTTTGATAGTTATTTACCTTTCCACCAACTGTGTATTAGATTTCCTGTTTCCTCACATTCTAACATTATATTTAATTAAACTTTTCTCTTTCTGGCAACCTGATAGGTTAAGAATCAATTGCTTTTTTTTTTAAGAATGAAAAGGAACTATATCTGTAAATTTCCTTGAGGGGATGGAATTGGGATCCCATTGGTCTTATATGTATGGATGGGGATGATGAGGCACATAAGAACTTTTAACCCATGCTCTGTTGGAGCTGATAGTGCATCACCGATTGAGGGATATATTATTCATTAATTTTTAAATGGCCTCAGCCAGAGGTAGAGTAAAAAGTTTGCCCAAATGACACATACAGTATTGTTTCTATCTGTATGTTTTTAATGTGGGGGAATTCAACCTTCTTTCCAGTTATTAATTTATCAAGCATTTAATAATAAATCAGACATAATGTCTGTCTTGAGGAGCTTACAGTATAACGGGGGAAGCTGTCCAAATAAACAGGCAATTGCAATTGCAATGTGATAGAAGTGTGAGTGGGTGGGTCCTTATGCCAGATTTGGGTTCTGAGGAGGAAAGAAAGGCTTTCCAGAGAGGCTTGCATGTGAACTGTGTGCTTTATGACGAATAGGAGTTAGGCAGGTGGAGTCAGGGAGGGGAAAGAAGGATGGATGATTTGAGGAATCTGGAAAAGGAGAAGACATGTTCATTGCAAGTTTCTGAGGCAAGAGAAAGTGTGGAACCTTGAGAGCACTCCAGGTAGTTCAGGTGGGCTGCAGCCTAAAATGAGGGAGTTCCTCTAACTAGCATTTTTTGTACTCTATCTGATAAGTCCAGACGTTGGACGAGTCTGAAGCTCTTTCTCTTTCCTGTGCAGTTTCTCCTGAACGGGGAGCTTCACAAGGGGTTTTCACTTTCACCCTTGATTAAAAAGGTCAATGACAATTCTTTTTCATATTTTGAAATTCTTTTGATAACAGGGCCTTATTATGTGTGGCAAGCCTACCCTGCTATGTCCCATTTCTCGAATTCTTTTTTTTCTTTTTTGACTTTTATCCCCTTATTTCTTTTTCAAACCCTCCTGAAATCCCAACCTTCATTACCACGCCTTTCTCTGAAGTCTGTCCTTGTTCTGCCTACTGATTGCCTGTAAATCATTTGTTTCTTCTCCGATCATTTATCGAGCATTGCTTTTCTGCTGGACACTGGGTAATGTGCTGAGGATGCAAGGATGAATGAGACCAGTCCCTGCCCTCAGGTTAACATTCTCTGAGTACTTTATTACCTTGATTATAGTGCTTGTCACAGCCTGCCTTGCATTACAGGGCAACTTAATTAATCTGAGAGCATTTTGATTTGTGTGGGTGGTCTTCAGTCATAGAATCGTGCCTAGGACACACAAATGGGTACTGTCCAGTCACTTCAGTTAGGGGTGGGGTGGGGTGGGGAGAGAGCTAGCGAGAGAGATAGAGAGATAGAGACATTTACTGAGCATTTACTCTGTACCAGGTACTTGGATAAGTGCTTTATTGATATTATCTCATTTAACTTTTATCAAAAACCATAGAGCAGGAATGATTCGTTTCTTCATTTCACATGATGGGAAACTGAGAAATAGAGTGCTTAAGTAACTCGCCCTGGGTCACACTGCTAAGAAGTGCCAGAGCCAGGATTCATCCCCAAAGAGTCTGGTTTCAGGGCTCCTGCTTTTGGCCACTGTGCCAGACTAATTTTCTTCTTGGTCATCATTCCTCAACAGGTCACACAATCAACAACACAACTGCAGGCTACCGGTAACTTTGCTTTACTCATTTTGATGTCGCCATGGTTCAGTGACCTGTGTGTGTATGTTCTACTAAATGTGAGTCTATAGCCTATGAACTCCAGACATCAGGTAGCATCTATAGTTATCTAGTTTTACATGATTCTTGTAGACAGATGTCTGCATTTGTATGAGCCTTTAAATGCCATGTGATGATGATAATGAGGCTGATTTATGCAGCTTACCAGATGGGTCCCCAAGGCTGCTTGGAAACTGGCATCAAATCAAAGGCAACTTGCAGTTAGCTGTGATGTGACAGTAGATCTTTGGGGCTCTGCTTGAGCAGGATTTCAGAGTGGTTTAGACCAGGGCTTCCCAAACTTGCCCACTGAAGTGTCCATCCAGCAGTGGACAGTGAAGCACAGATGTCTGCGATCTGCTGAGGAAGCATGGAATTACCAAGGTCTGCCACACCTTGAAGTCTCCAAGTTTTATCTTAAAACTAAATTTGGATTTTAATAATTAATAATCAGTAATGATCTAATAATAATTGAATAATCTATTCATGCTTATTTAAACATGACAAGGTTTTTGATGTTTTGCCATCAAATTAAATGGGCCCTGTAGGAGGTGTGGGATTCTTTTCTGTAACCCAGAGGTCTCTCTGGCACACCATCTCATCAGACTTGACTTGGAGGAGCACAGGTAAACTACAACTGATGTGGTTCAGAACATGTGCGGTGTGGGTACTTAAACCAGCTATCGTCATCTCACGTCAGGGATGGGACGGTCCCCAGGGAGGTCTTTGCCAATGCACAGTCTAGGGATGACTGCCCTTTCTAGTGGCTCTTTTCAGTCATGGCTGTCTGACGTGAGCTCTCCTGTAAGCACTGTGGATGGAGGTAAGCAGGGGTGTCTCCCTGCCCCTGGGATTCTTTTTCTTTCTTTTTTAGTTGTATTAAATTTATTGGGGTGACATTGTCTAATAAGATTATTTAGGTTTCAAGTATGCAATTCTATAATACATCATCTGTATATTACATTGAGTGTTCACCACTGAAAGTCAAATCTCCTTCTGTCATGGTATAGTTGACCCCCTTTACCCTAGGATTCTAAGTTAATATGACTCGAACCCCAGTCCTCAGTGGTCCCCATATTTCTTGACATTCTTAAGGGCTTATTTTCTTGAGGCTTCCTCTGGTGTAGCATTTTGCATCTGCCAAATGTTTTCTGTTTTGTTTTTTTGTCACTTGAATCCAAAATTTAATGCCTCCACTAGTTTACCTCACCAAACCCACTCACACTACCCACTTTCTGATTTTGTTAACTTGATTGAATATCTGAGCATTTCAGTCTCCCAACAGTTTCACTGGCTCTTGCCTCTTCTCTTCCTACCCTGACTTTCTTTGCTTCTTCCCCTTTCCCCTTAAAGAGCAAACAAATTGCTCTCTGTCTCATGCCTTGTAGTTTCACCCTCTCCTCTGAATCCCTGGGTTCAGGTGACATTCCTGCCCTGTCCACTCACCTACCCCAAGTGGGGCTACTAAAGCATTTTCCAAACAAAGGCAGTTTTCTAAGAGGAATTCTCATACCAGCTGTCAAGAGAATTAAATGTTCTTCACCTAACCCGCCCTAATAAGAAAGTAACAAAGGTTGAGAGTGATTTATTTTCTTTTAAAAAATAAATTAGAACAGACTCAAGGTTATCTCTGTAATAACAGCACTCTCTCTCCCTTGCATTCCAATGTGCTGTCTTGAATGGGAAAGAAAGGCATGCAGTTACAGCGTGCTTGAAGGGAGTGGAGTGTAGGGGTGCAATCTGTGTATTGCAGGGGACGAAAGAGGTCCTCTACTTCACCTGATTCCTGAAGAGCTGTTGTCTAGCATCTGCTTTAAACATCCCTGAAGCGGGGTTTACAACCTCCTAGAGAAGCACACATAGTTCTCTAGGCAATACTGACAATTTAGAAAATTATTCTTTGTATTGAATGGATTTCACCCTTCTGGTGCTTCCAGTCTTGTGTTCTAACCCTATTTACATAAATTCAGACCTGACTAATTTGATTTGTGTTATATTAGTCCAGGATTATAAACCCTCTATCCTAAAATATACATGAAAATATAGTATATATGAGAAACCACTTTCCTGCTCAACAGGTCTTGGTGGCTCCCCTGTTACCCAGAGAATAAAATCTTAACCTCCTTGGCAGAACAGCCAATGCCCTTGATAAACTCATTCAGACATCCCTTTCCATCTTAACCCTGTTTTCCCCTTGTCTTATGTCTCCTGATGTTCAAGTTCCTTTAATTCTCCAAATAGATATGTCACTTATTTGCTTTTGTTCTGCTTTCTCACCATTATAAAAAGCTCCCAACCTGCCTCATCTCCACTCGCAAGCATCTTATTTATTTTCCTGTGGTACTTTCACCATGAAGCCTTCCTTGATTTCTCCAGTCCAATAAGCTGCCGCTACGTTTGGGCTCCTTGTTGTTGCTTTACACCCGTGCTGTCCAATATGGTAGCCACTGTCCACGTGTGACTTTTGAGCACTTGAAATGTGACTAGGTCAAATGAAGATGGACTGGAAATATGAATTACATACTGGATTCAAAGACAGTACAAAAACAAGATGCCAATATCTCATTAGTCGTTTTTCACATTGATTCTATGTTGAAATGATAAGATTTTGGGTATATTGCTTTACATAAAACATATTATTAAGTTAATTTCACCTTTTCAAAAAACTTTTAAATGTGGCTACAAGTAAATTTAAAATTACATACGTGGCTCCCATTATAATTCAATCAGACAACGCTCTGTTAGACCATTGTATGGGATTCAATTCTAAGACCTTGCACTACCACTCTGTCTGCATTTCAGTTCCTGCCGCTAGAGTTTAAGTTCCCTGAGGTCAATGATTTGTAACCTGCTATTTCTCACTGCTCCTCCAAGGAGCCGTTCATTCAGTGGATGTACAATATATGCTAATGAAAGGAAATAGAAAACATTTTATCAGAAAAGGTCAGAAATTCAGATGCCTACAGAAACCAGGCAGGCAACATAATTATATGAAATTAGCTAGGTTTCACAGAGATCTTGGTGTCAGGGACACAGTAGGATTTGGGAGTTGGTTAGCAGGGACTGTGGTCAACTGGAGATTCACTGCTGTGTAAAGGAGGAGGCCGTTCTCCCCATCAGCTGAATTATTGCCATGTAGGGATGCAGGCCCAGGGGGGCCAATATTGCCAATCTTTTGAGAGAAACTGGGTATCAGGACTAATATGTGAATTTAACTGACTTTTATATGTTTGCTTAATTCTTAAAAACTTTGTGGGGGCCAACCAAAAGAGGTCGGTGGCCTGAATACTGAAAGTTACCACTTAGTGCTTCTCATCTAAAGAGTAAAATGAAATTTACCTGTAGTACTATGTTAGAAAAGAGTAAAACAAGATTCATTATTGGGGCTTTCATCAAGAAGGGAGTGGAATTTGGGCCCTTGAATTTGCAGATCATTCAAAAAATTATTGGTGGATGGTATTTCCAAACATTCCCAATAATTTAAGTAAAAAAAAAAAACACGTACCCTTCTGCAGAATTTTTCAACTTGGGCTCTTAAGGAAAAAAAAAGGAGGGGTGTGAAGGTCTACAAAATAGGTTGATTGACAGGAATGTGAAACTGTCAACTTAATGCAAAGGGGAAAAAATGTCTCATTCTTAAGTCTATAACTGTTTAGAATTTTGGAAATGGTCAAAGAAACTATCATTTGTTACTATTTGTCTTGTTGATGATAGCCATTCTGACTGGGGTGAGGTGATATCTCATTGTGGTTTTGATTTGCATTTCTCTGATGATTAGTGATGTTGAGCATTTTTTCATATGTCTATTTGCCATTTGTATGTCCTCTTTGGAGAAATGTCTCTTCAAGTCCTCTGCCCATTTTTCAATTGGGTTGTTTGTTTTTTTGTTGTTGAGTTGCATGAGCTCAGCATTACTCTCTCAAGATCCATCCATGTTGTCACAAATATTCCTATATCATCTTTTCTTACCGCCGAATAGTATTCCATTGTGTATATATACCACAACTTCTTTATCCATTCATCTATCAAAGGACATTTTGGTTGTTTCCATGTCTTGGCCACCGTAAACAAAGCTGCAATGAACATTGGAGCACACGTGTCTTTATCTCCAAATGTTTTCAGATTTTTTGGGTAGATACCCAGGAGAGGGATTGCTGGGTCATATGGCAATTCTATTCGTAATTTTTTGAGGAACCTCCACACTGCCTTCCATAACGGCTGCACCAGTCTGCATTCCCACCAACCGTGTATGAGGGTTCCTTTTTCTCCACAGCCTCTCCAAAGTCAGACAGAAAAAGCAGAGAACCAAGTGATTTCACTGATATGTGGTATATAAACCAAAAACAACAAAAGAATAAGACAAACAAATGAGAAACAGAAACTCATAGACACAGACAATAGTTTAGTGGTTGCCAGAGGGTAAGGGGGTGGGGGGTGGGGGGTGGGAGATGAGGGTAAGGGAGATCGAATATATGGTGATGGAAGGAGAACTGACTCTGGGTGATGAACACACAATGGGATTTATAGATGATGTAGTACAGAATTGTACACCTGAAATCTATGTGATTTTGCTGACAGTTGTCACCCCAATAAATTTAATAAAAAAAAAAAAAAAAAAAAGAAACTATCATTTTCTGAGTTTTCAGGGCTCTTGTGACTTGTGTTTACAGAGGGATTCTTGTGGTTGGCTTTAGCATATACATGAAGTGACAGATTAGAACTGGCTAAATGCTAGTCAGAATAATGTTATTTTTAAATAACAGTGTGCTGCTTCTAAAATAGATTAGCAGTACCTTGGCTGTGGTTTACATTTCTTTGAAATCCAGAATCAATAGACCAAGTAATGCAAAAGAACTCTGGCTTCGAATTGTATTGCATGTTGAACAGGTTCTTATTAGTGATTTACTTTTTTTTTTTTTGTCATTTTATAAAGCTCAGTAACCTGTAGTCATAACAATATCAGAATTAGCTTACCAAAGGGGTCATTATTCTATTGAGTAGAAAATAAGTGAAGACATATATAACTGCAGTTCAATTTCAGTTTTGTTATTTTGCACGTAAACTGACCACTGAAATCAAAGATTCTATTTACAACATTGTCTTTGAAAGTCATCCATCATGTATCAATGAGTATCTGAGAATAAAAAAAAATCTAAGAAAATAGAAAGAGCATGTTATAAGATATGAAATCAATGAATCAAGATAATACAGCATTCTTAGCTTTTAAGACAGTATAATTTAAGTAAAAGGAACACTGTATTACATTTCTTTTTTTTAAGGAAGGCTCAGCTCAAAGTGGCCCATGGGGGGATTGAACCTGGCAACCTTGGTGTTCTCAGCACTACGCTCTAACCAACTGAGCTAACCAGCTACCCCAACACTATATTATCTTGATTCATTGGTTGTCAAGTATCGATGAGTTGTAAATTCATTCTGACTTGTGGTTAGCATTTGAGTAAGTCCTAAAAATCTTTCTGTTCCTCAGTTTCCCCATTTCAAAAGTAGTTGTAATAACCCCATTTACCTATTAGGCTTAACGATATTCTGGTTTGGAAGATGCTATTTCTGGCAAAGTGTACTGATATCGGGGCAGGTAGATGTGGTTGTTATTTCCATAGCATGTTGATATAACAGATATATTTGATAAGAGCAGCTTGGGTTGCTTTATAGCATCTTATTGTTTTCAAATTAAGAAGCAGCTGTTACATTATTATTTAGCTCTTCAAACTTGTTGTGGAGAGTAGATAACCATACAAATTAACCATTACAAATGATATAATAATATTAATAGAAATTTCTTAGTGGGAAAAATTACCCAGAATTCCAATAACAAAAAAACTGTTATTTTTTAATAATCCCTTCCAGTTCTAGTCCCAATGCATTTGACTTTTTTACATAATTATAATCAGAATGAAGATAAAATTTAGTGTTGTCTTTTGTGACAATATACTCTATTTACCAACGTTTCTGCACATAGTTTTCAAAACTACCATTTTATATGGCTGTGCAATGCTCCATTAAGTACAGGTGTCATAGTTTACTTGACTATTTTGCTGGCGATCTGCCTTTATCAACTCTTTAAAGATAGATATTCTAGAAATGGAGAGTTGAAGAGTTAAGTGTTTCACCTTAATTGGTGGGAAAGAGGTGGCTGATAAGGGAAGGCTATAAGGTGTCTGTCACCTCTCTAAGTCTAGGGTCACCTGCATAGCCCAATGCTCTTGTAAATCAGAGCGCAGCTGAGGACAGCAGTGAAGATGCAGATTTGGGAGACTTTGGCATGTAATGGTCATTCAAGACATGGGGCTCTGAGGAGGTGAGCCAGGTTTACTGTGCATAGTCACCGAGGACAGGACTTTAAAGGGCAGTGACATTTAAAGGAGAAACAGGAAACAAAACGCAAAGGAGACTAAGGAGGAATGGTCAGAAAGCAACAGTAGTGTCCTGGAAACCCCGAGAAACTGAGGCCGGCAGCAGTGTGATGACATGCTCAGTGGCAGAGCTGACTCCTGAATCTAGGGCTGCTGATATTTACTCCTGGCTTAGTTTCACCACCCTGGGGGTAGGCAGTGTAACCTTTAACACTTTGTATTTCTTGCCTGTTTCCAATCCAGGACAGGGTGCCTCCATCTACCTAGATCTAGTTAATTCTTTCAAATTGTGTTTGTTTCTTAATTTGAACACATTAAAATCTAAGAATAGGATAATTTGGTTTAAAACCATATTTTGTTTATTCTCACTGCTGTATATCAGCAGCGGTTCCCAAAAGCTGGTTCAAGGACATTAGAAGTTCTGTTTCCGTGGGTTTGAGAGGGCGCCAAGGGTTTTCATTTTTAATCAGCTCCCAGGTAATTCTGATGGACATTCAAGTTTGGGAACCTTTGATTTATGAACCAGGAGTATATACAAGCTTCACAGAGAGTTTAGAATAGGACATGCAGCCGTTTGCCAGACCAGGGGTAAATAGATGAGGCATAGTCCCAGTTTTCATGACAGCTTCTTCTCATAAGAATTGGCCTAGAGCACATAGATCTGTTGAACTTTTCCTCTGTTAAGAATATTAGGCAGGATTCTGAGGAAATTAAAAAGAAGGTAGCATGAGTGACTACTTGGATGTACTCATAATGTATGGAGGGAATGAAATCCCTAGGTAGGTATTTGTGAAAAGGAGTATGCTTCAAAGATAATCCCAGCCAGTGGGAAAGGGAGAGTGGGATCAGAGGACACTTCTCGGTAGGGACCCTCAGCTGTCTACTGCTTCATTCCTTGGTCTTCCACATGGGAACCATGTGTTGCAGTAGAAAGTGCCTTGGTTTAGAAGCCTGCTCTGCCCTTTGACAGCTCAGTGACGCTCAGACAGTTCGTTTTAATCTTTCTCAGGCTGGGATTCTTTTCTGTTAAACATGATAATACCAGCATGAGAAATGTATTGACAATGTAAACACGAAATAATATTATTCATAATGAGCTCTGAAAGGAGCTTGCTTTCTAATGAATATTTGTGAAATATCAATATTTACAATGTTTAAAAATGATTGGCTTTACATATTCTTATATTGTTTGGTTGTGGCGTGATTTAAATTGGTGTCTTATACCCTGTTTCCCCCAAAATAAGACCGGGTCTTATATTAATTTTTGCTCCAAAAGACGCCTTAGGGCTGATGTTCAGGGGATGTCATCCTGAAAAATCATGCTAGGGCTTATTTTCCGGTTAGGTCTTATTTTGGGGAAAATATGGTAGCAGTGGTTGCTAAAAGCTGCTTCGAGGGCACCAGAGGTTCTGGCTGGTAGATCTGGACTGGGACCTCTTATCCTATGCTTTTTCCTAATGAGTACAAAAATGTTACCCTCTTCTTTAATGTTATATGAAATTTACAGATAAATTTAAATTCCTGACTAAATTTTAATGATTAGTTTGGGAATAAGCATTAACATTTTACCTCCCATTCTTTGTTCCAGTGAACATTGCTGGACTTTAAATTTGATTTTTTTTTTTGCAAGAATACCTGCCTTTTAAAGTCTTTAATGAATTATTTCCTTTCATTCGTATTTATTCCTTTTAGCTACGTAAGTTAAAAATATGACCTTTTAATTGCCAATTTAATACTTATTTTTAATTCTTTTGTCTTAAAAGAGATGGTTTTAATTTTAATACAGAAGCTTGTGTGCTTTTAAAATCTTTCCTTCAGTCTTATTATCCCCCATTTTATGTGGCCTCTTTGAAACAACAGGTGTTTCTTTGTGGTGAGATTTGACTTAATTAGAATTGAGTGAAAGGAGAGGAAGGGACACTGTTCTGGTAGGTTTGACACACCCAGGAGGGTCTTTAGCAAGTATTTTAATGAACCTCCTTCCATTTGATGAATGAATGGATCTTGTCTTTCTTTAGAGACTCTGTTAGATGGGAAGAGCAATGGTGAAAGACTTTGCTGTAAACAGTATCTTAAAGCTAAACAAACCAATTTGAGTAACTGATCTTTACCATTGACTTAGGGTTTAAATTCATGAATGCTCTACCACCATTTTTCAGTGTTAGTGACTTCCTGGAGACTGTACATTTAAGGCTTAGTTCTGTCATTTGTTTGAGGTCTGTCAATTTGTCTGATATTTGGTTAATGACTTAATAATTTTAACCTTACGTTTAAGTGTATGTCTTAATATATGAATAATATTCTAATTTTCTTTTGAAAAGCTCCATTACAGAGCTTTTAGTGGCCCTCACCTCCCTCAGGCTTCAGCGCAGAGATCTTTCATTTCATCCTGCCTGAAACTACACTTGCTCCTGTCCCTGCGGATCCACTTTGTGTGCTTGGTCACTCCTAACACATTTGGGAGTTGGTTGCTGACTTGTTTTTGTCCCTCTCCCTCCACTACAATGTGAACACCATGAGATCAGAGACTTTCATTCACTGCTGTATCCCCATGCATAAACCAATGGTTGGTACTCAAAAATAATGTGTTGAATGAATATATGATTTATTGTTTAAAAACAGGCCATATCCTGGGTTGTCTATCTTCTAATTTTTTGACTAGATTTTTTTTCTCTCTTTGTAATCTGGAAATCTTCCTCCATATTTAAGAGACTTACCATCTGCTGGGGGTTGTTAAAATTCTGATTTTCATCTGTGTAGAAAGGCCAGCAGGAAGTGCTATTGGGTGGAGTTCATTACCAAGGGCATTTTACTGTGATGTGGGCCTTGAGCCTCAGATGTGTATTTCCAGAAGGATGAGTTGGTTAGGACACTGGCAGCAGACCCATCATTCAGAACAAACATTAGCCGGGCTGTGACACTGATGTGTAAAATTAAGATGCCATTTGTGGAGTTATCATGAGAAATAGAGAACTAGAATTCTAGAAGCCTATTTTTTCTATAGGATCCCTCAGCAAGCCTTTTTCCTCTCTATCATAGCACCTTGTCACTTGCTGTATTCTAATCACCTGTTTACTTATCTCAGGCCGCAGTGCAAGGTCTTCGAGGGCAGAGACTTGGTCTATCTTGTTTGCTGTTGAGTAGCAGGGCATAGTACAGTGCCTGACACTCAGTGAAGTGTTGGCTAAATAAATGAAAGAATTAAGGGACTAGAAAGGGAACTGAGACTAAAACTGCACAGACATTCCCTTGTGATTATTATTGGTTTCTCTTCTGCGTGGATGTGCTCTTAAAAAAAAAAATTATATATATATATATACATACATACACATATACCAGGGGTGCCAAAAATTGTATACACATGACTTGTATTCATATTTTGTTATTGGTATATACTGAGTATTACAATTTTAATACAGTTTTTTTCCTTTCTTAAAATGTGTAAGCGTTTCTTTGGCACCCTCTGTATATTCATTCCGAAGTCAGCTCTGCCACTGCGCACGTCATCACACTGCTGCCGGCCTCAGTTTCTCGGGGTTTCCAGGACACTACTGTTGCTTTCTGACCATTCCTCCTTAGTCTCCTTTGCATTTTGTTTTCTCTGTTTCTGCTTTAAATGTCACTGCCCTTTAAAGTCCTGTCCTCGGTGACTATGCACAGTAAACCTGGCTCACCTCCTCAGAGCCCCATGTCTTGAATGACCATTACATGCCAAAGTCTCCCAAATCTGCATCTTCACTACCGTCCTCAGCTGCGCTCTGATTTACAAGAGCATTGGGCTATGCAGGTGACCCTAGACTTAGAGAGGTGACAGACACCTTACAGCCTTCCCTTATCAGCAACCTCTTTCCCACCAATTAAGGTGAAACACTTAACTTTTCACTCTCCATTTCTAGAATATCTATCTTTAAAGAGTTGATAAAGGCAGATTGCCAGCAAAATAGTCAAGTAAACTATGACACCTGTACTTAATGGAGCATTGCACAGCCATATAAAATGGTAGTTTTGAAAACTATGTGCAGAAACTTTGGTAAATAGAGTATATTGTCACAAAAGACAACACTAAATTTTATCTTTATTCTGATTATAATTATGTAAAAAGGTCAAATGCATTGGGACTAGAATTGGAAGAGAATATAAAACATAACAGTTTTTTCTTGTTATTTGGAATTCTGGAGGTTTTTTCCCACCCAGATGTGGAAATAACAACCACATCTATATGCCCAAATGTCAGAACACTTTGCTAGAAATAGCCAGAAATATACATATATAATCTGTGTGTGTATATGTGTATATATATATATATATATATATATATATATATATATACACATATATTAAAGTAATACATGCTAAGTATGAAAAAACTTTCTTTTTGAGATAAACAGTATAGATGTATATAAAGTTAAAATTAAAATCAATACCTAGCACCACTTATTTTCCCTTAGGCCCAATCCAAATTCCCAAAGTCACTCTTAATGGTAGGGTATATTGTTTTAGATACTTTTTGTGCCTGTAGAAATGTGTGTGTGTGTGTGTGTGTGTGTGTGTGTGTGTGTGTGTATTTAAATACATAAATACATATCTATATACACATACATATACATACATACATATACATTCATACACATACATATACACATTCTTTTTTAATTCAAAAATTTTGTCATAGAACTTCCTTACTTTCACTGATAGATTTATATTGTTTCTAGTTTTTTTGTTATTTGTTATATTGCAATTAAATGTTGTTATTTGCCATATTGCAATAAATAGACACATGATATATATATATATATATGTATGTATTTTATAAGTGAGTCAGTTGGGTACATTCTCTGAGGAATGTTGGGTCAGAGAATGTGCACATTTCTTTTTCTTTCTTTATGAAAAAACGACTGAACTTCAAACATGGGTCATTTCTAACAGACAGGGAAGGATGATTGGAGTCAAGAGCCTAGAAGGTGGAACCGAGGGCTGAGGAAAATAGTGGATAATGGAACAAATGCCAGATTGTAGAACCAGGTCTAATAAATAAAACTCCATGCCCCCAGAGCCAGAGTACTTGAGAACTTGTGTCCAGTTGGATTTCAGAATTAGAACAGTAACTGTTGTGTGTTTTCTGTTCCGAACCCTCAACAATCTGTTGACCAAAGCAAGGCATGAAGCCAGCCCAGATTAAGAGGGTAGAGAAAAACAGATGCCCCTCTTGATGGAAGGAAATATCACCATGTAAGGAGTGTCAACAGAGGAGCCCTGATTCATTTGAGGGCTTTTTTTTTTTTTTTAATTAAAGTTAATTGGGGTGACAATTGTTAGTAAAGTTACATTTACTAACAATTTTAGGTATACAATGCTGTAATACATCATCTATATATCACATTGTGTGTTCACCACCCAGAGTCAGTTCTTCTTCCATCATCATATATTTGATCTCCCCTCTTTATTTTTGACATTTATCAATTATATACCTCACACAGTGATAACGCCGCATCCCCCGTCTACTACCCCTCTGACATCACACACAGCCATTACATTTCCGCTGTCTCTATTCCTAATGCTGTACTCCACTTCTTGTAACTATACATATAAATAATATTGTAGTTGACATTCATTATTGTTCAGCTTCAGCTTCAGGTGTACAGTACAGTGATCAGGCATCTACATCATCCCTGAGGTGGTCTCCCTAATGAGACAAGTGTCCATTGCATACTCTACAAAATCTTTACAACGTTATTGATTATATTCCCCAAATTGACTTTTATATCCCCATGGCAATCTTGTGGTTACCGATTGTGCTTTCTAATCCCCTCACCTTCCCCTTTATCCCCACCCCCCTCCCATCTAGCAAGCCTCAGTTTTTCCTCTTATGTCTCTGAGACTGTTTCTGATTAGTTCATTCATTTATTCTTTTCTTTAGATTCCACATATAAGTGAGATCATATGGTATTTGCCTTTCTCAGTATAACTTATTTCACTTAGCATAATATTCTCTAGGTCTATCTATATTGTTGCAAATGGTAAGATTTCATTCTTCTTTATGACTGTGTAATACTCCATTGTATAAATGTACCACAGTTTCTTAATCCAGTCATCTACCGATGGGCATTTTGGTTGTTTCCATGTCTTGGCTATTGTGTATAGTGCTGCAATAAACATAGGGGTGCATAAATTTTTTTGAATTAGAGTTTTGGATTTCTCCAGATAGATATCTAGGAGTGGAATTGCTGTGATCCCCTTTCTTGTAATGACCTTTTTTGTCTGTCTGTCTCTCTCATATTTATGTAGTTTAGAATTATTTTTATTTTATATACTACATACACATAGCTAAAAATCAAATCATAATACTAGTGGTCTTGTATCAAAAACAGTAGCCTCTTCTTTCCTCCTCCGTCCTTACAGGCATGCTACCCAGAGCTAGTCACTTTAAATACTTTAAGTATTTCTTCTCATGTTTTTTAAAAATGTTCTTATATTGCAGTCTCTTGATTTATCAATTAGGCAATCTGTTTACTTCCTGTTTGAGAGTTGGGAGTTTGATCCCCCACTCCTCCTGTTATAATTATACCATTTTTTGCTTAAAGTCAATATTTAGAATTTAGACTATTAGACTATATCAATGTTGTTTATATAAGCTAAGCAGTGTATTCTAATTATTTTCCTCTCTCATTCAAATTTCAGTTTTTCTTCTAGTTCAGGGGTCAGCAAAGTAGGCTACATCCAGCTTATCAGTTTTTTGTTGTTGTTAATGATCAAATTTGCCAGTCTTTATTCAGGTCATGCCAACGTAGGAAACATCCAAACCTGTAGAGAATTTTTAAAAAGATTTTTATTAAAATATAGCTAACATACGATATTATATTCATTTCAGGCGTACACAGTAGTTATTCAACAGTTGTATACCCAAAACAGTGATCACCACAAGCCCAGGTCGTAGGCATTCTACACTCATTCCTCACATCAGAGGTTGGGTGGTCAAAGTACTTTCTGTGTCCAAACTGGTCAGTGATGCTTGCTAGTCCTGCCTTCTGATAATCTCTCACATTTATCCCCTTCCGGTTGTTCCCATGGCCCTTCCTTTTTTTCACACTCTCATCTGAATCATCTAATAATTGCTGGGATTCCCTATTCTCATTCTATTATCCACCCTGCAACCCAAGTGATCTTTCTAAATATATAATTGATAATTGTACTTAACTCCTTAAAATTCAATGACTTTATATCAACGGAAGGATTAAACTTCAATTCCTGGCATGGAGCAACTGGGCCTTGTTTATCTTTCCAATTTATGTGCTGCTATGGTGCGTAATGTTGGACTTTCTACTGTTAACCCAGTATACAACCCGTATGTTAGAAATGGAGTTGGATTTCTGAGAATAGGGTACTAATTTATGTTTCTACATTTTAAATGGAGAAAACAGAGCTGATTCAGAGATCATTTGAAATGACTCAAAAGTCTGGTAAAAGGAACCAATGATAAAATGACTGCATTTTTAGAACTGAATACAGGACATATATCCTGAGAAAGAATATTTTTGCCTGTTTTTTTGTGTACGTTTTTATGAAAAGTATTGCTAAGATATAATATTATTGTTTGAAACAAATATCTTTTATTAAAATGACAAGAAATTGGGATTATCCTTCCTAGGAAATTCAAGATCTATGATTATCAACGCTGAGGAAAGTTTAATGATTTAAGGCAATTTAGTCTTGTTGGAAGTATAAAAACATGATTTCATAAAGATTGATAAAAGGATGTATCACAAGAAAGGTATAAAATTCATATGTGTTTTAGGATTTCTTAATGAGGACTTATCTAATTTAGTTGTTCCTTATAGTTAACCTAATAAAATCTATAATTCCTAAATTCATGTGGGATTTTATGTATTTCAAAATTTCACGGTATAATACATATAATTTTAAAAATAATTCAATTGATTTTTTAAAAATGTACTTGAATGTGTGATACACTCCCATATTTCACAATCGAAATATATAAAAGCTTATACCATGAAGTCTCCCTCTACCCTGGGTCCATCTTGTCAGTCCCTGTTTCCCAGCTCCAGCCAGGAAACCAGGACTATTAGTTTCTTATGCATTTTTTCCAGAATTTCTTTATGTATATTCAAGTAAATACAAATACTTATTTTTATTTTACAATTTCTAATACAAATGGTAGTATACGTGATTTCTGTGTGCATGCATTCTGTGTGATATGTTTTCTGCACAGAATACTCGGGAACTAAATTATAAATGGAACTAAATTATTTCATGGAAGTATTAGGATTTCTGGGATATGTGTTCTTAATATTCCCTTATCTACTTAAGGATTACCAGAGGCAAATATTTAATCTGAGGTTGGACTTCCCCAACCCCTCTGAGCAGTCTTTTAAGAATTTCTCCCCTCCCACCAACTTGCTTGTATTTCTTGAGGAGAGATTAAGTTTAATATTAGGCTACAGGAACAAAATTGAAAAAGTAAAACTACGACTAAGAACAGAAAACAATAACATAAATTTCTGGCATTAAATATGAATGATATTTATATTATTTGTGACACAGTGCAATTGTGGGCACAATTAAGAATGTTCAAATTCTAACCATGTCAGGATGAGTTTTACAAAAGTAGGGCATAATCACCCCCCCTCCCCTGCCCTCCCACCTCCTGCCACTTCTTACCCCAATCAGTGCTGGATCGAGGACTTTAGTGTGGAGGGGCCACATTTGCTCACCCAGAACTGCCCCAGGCACTCTCCCAGTCATGTCCTGCAGCAGGGCTGGGAGCAGGTCACAGGAATCGGTACAGGCTGGAGAGAGGCTCTGGATTTGGAATCTGAAGTGTGGGCTCTCATCCTGGCTCTCCCCCTTATTAGCCAGGTAATCTTGTCAATTCATTTAGCTTTTAAAAAGTTTTCTAGGATCCAGTATTTTCATCCGTAAATGAGGCTGATAATTTCCATCCTACCTTCCCTGGCAGGTAGGTAGTGGGTCATACCAAGCATGAAATGTGAAAATGCCTCAAGGCCGCCACAGTGTTATGTGACTATTGTTGCCGCCATGACTTCATTGGGATTTCTGACAGATTTTCCTAGTAGCTCTGTAAATGCTTGTGCCCAACAGTGGGAGAGTAAGACATTTTCTGGAAAATCAGCCTGAGGGTTTGCCATTTAGAGTTTGTTTGGAGATTAATATTATTTGTTCTGCTCTTGTCCTTTCATTTTTTCTTAGGCATATCCTGATTACTCTTTAACACTCTTTTGATTGTATTTTTGTGGCAAATTTACCTTGTTTTGTAGGTTTTGACTTAGAATAACCTTTTGGCAGGTACTCAAAAATCTTTAGGTTTGCTTCCAGACGCTACTACTCTTTCTATAAGACATGATGCAAAACCTTGGGTGTGCCAGGGGGACCTGATATTTGTAAATGCAGCCCCAAACAGTGGTAAGCTTCATCTAAGGCTAAGGCTGATAGTCAACAAGTACCCTAAGGAAAGTTGAAAAGAACTTTGAAGACTGTGCTTTATCCATATGTTTGTATCTATATGCTTATAATTGATATTGCAAGCTCTAAACCTAAAGTTACTTTGCTAACTATGTTTTGCTTAGTCTGAGATTTAAGGGTATTTTTCTTATTCTACATTAACTGGTGATGTGTCTGGTAGCTCTCTGTTCAAATAGCTTATGGATTCACATATGAAAACACTTAGATTGATTCCCTACAGTGGGAGAGGGAAGAAATAAGCGGTCAGCTTAATGTAACAGGGGAGCTGTATGGAGGGAATTTTAAGCAGAGATTGAGTGATTAAGGATGGGCAGAGATGTTGGAGAAGAAAAAGCAAATGCAGGAAGACTTCTTTTGGAGTCTAGGATTCCAAGGCCATGAGGATGTAGGTCGCAGTGAGTGAGGGGTCAGGATAGCTCTTACTGGGTTCTCCTGAACTTTCCAGGACATTTAGAACTTGCTCTTAAAGACACTTTGAACTTCTAGCTGCTTCCTTGGCCATGGAGACCTACCTGGAGTAGGTAGGTCTTGGGACATGAAGCAAACAGTCCTTAGGTGGGTGCGTGAGTTGAAGTTCTCAGGACAGTGTCTTGGAACCAACGTGCAGTCCTCTCTCTGCCCAGATTTCACTAGGGCTCTAAGTCTGGAGCTCTGGAGCAGAGATGGTAGACATATGGCATTCATGAAGTTCTCGGACCTATTTATTTTGGAGGTGGCAGTAAGACAGTTCAAGTTGTGTGGTCCAGGAAGTCACACTTTGGCATCAGTGACCTTGTCTTGCGACCACTCCACCAAGTCAAGCTTGATTGAAGCCTGATGAGAGTGTGGACACGAGAGGTCCGTGTAAACATGGGGTTATCCTCAAGGATGGTGTTCTGTTTCTAACAAATGCTATTTCAGGGCAATATTTAGGGGTGGACAGAGTTCAGAGCCATCCAACAGGGGACAGAGGGCTCTGTGTCTGTCACTTCCTTATAGAACCAAATACCTTTCTTCAGTTTTTCTCTTCAGTCTGTGGGGATATTTTTCAGCATAGATTTTACACATGTGGTCCTGAGAAGAATCCACACTGTTGCCATTTACCTGGCAACACTGATCGCAACATTTTTAGTGTTTCTGGAATTCTAACAAATGAAATCAACTTTTTTCAATAGATGTTTCACCCTGCTCTGTGTGTTTGCTCTAGCTGCGCTCTATTCTCACTTGCCAGATGCAGCTTTCCCCATACCAGTTGACTTTTCCAGGCCTCTTCTCTTTACATTGGCCCTGTACGCAGACATTTAAAGCAGTTGTTCTATTTGTTTTCATTATTCTGCTCTCAATAGCTATCCTGAAAAAGCCTGGTTGCGTTGAATTTTGTGTTTGCTTCCTAGTTCCTGGAATGACATCTCTATTCCCTCTCATCTCTGCTCCTGCTACTACTTACCTGAACTCTCTTTCTGTGGCAGCAAAGGAAATGGAACACCAATGGCCAAATATCCCAGGTGGAGTTAGTCTGTTAGTATGATAATTTTTTAATTAATGGTGTACTATTTATACCATTGCAAAGCAAATTGAGATCATGCATTTTCTGTAAAACATCTTTTGTGTTCCAACAAATATTTTCCATTCCTTAGTACTTTGTAATTCTGATTGATTTTGATTATATATTTGTAGAGATTGTTTTTTCCCCTGAAGAGAAATAAAAAGCCCTTAAACATTTTCATTTTTCTCTTTGTTCAGGGAGTCTCTGAAGTATTTACACACATACCTAAATGAATGAATAACTGAGAATGATTGTGCCAGGGGGGAGGCCGCTGGAATTTTCTTGCTCTTCCACCTGCCTCTACTTGGTAGTTTCTTCCTACCCACCACTGTAGACCCCAAAGCTACTCGTGGACCTTCCCCATCCTGCTTCCTGATCTAACTGTAAGGCAATCCAGGGCAGGGTTGGTGGGGTTGGAGGCGTGGTCAGCCTGATAGTAGCAGGGAAGAAGAAAAGAACAAGCACCTGAGCTGCGTACCTGCTGCTCTGGTCCTAGCACAATCTTATTCTGAGCCTCTCTTTCCACAAAGCCCTTTTCCTGGCAGCCCCTACTCCAGCGTTTGCCACAACAAGGGACACTGGTGCTTTGTGGACTCGCTGTGCAGTGTAGAAACTCTTACTCCATTCACAGTGTCCCACGTAGCCCATGAATGACACCTAAGTAGTCTGTGTGTCCTTCTGGGTTTAGGTCTCCATGGGTGGTCTCTTCTGGAAGTCCAGAGACCCACTGAAATTAAATAGAAGAACTTGTTTAAATGTCCATACATACATACATTCCTGTGAATGTATGTTTTCCTAGGGAGAGAGTCCATAGCTCTTATCAGATTTTTAATGAGCTATATTACCCAAAGATATTTTGAAAAGTCAAGAACTAACCACTGATTTGGTAGTGGATTGCCTGGAGGCAGTGTTTAGTTCAACAACAAATATTTATCGGGCACCTACAATGTGCCAGGTATTGTTCTAGACTCTTGGTACATCGGTGAACAAAAAAACCCCAAATCCTTACCTCGTGAAGTTTACGTTTCAGTTGGGAGGAGAAAGACAGCAGACAGTACACATAACACATTCTAAAGTATTTTAGAAGGGTGTTAAATGCCATGGGAAAATAAGCAACGTAAAGGAGATCAGGGTGTGGTTCGGGGGGGGAGAAGTGTTGCTATGATTTCAGGGCAGACCTCATTGAGAAGGTGACATTTTAATGAAATTTTGAAAAGGGAAAGAATCTTGTGTATATGTGAGGGAAGAGTGTATCAAGCAGAAGGAATAGCTAGTTCAGTGACTCTGAGGTAGGAGTAAACCTGGCGTGTGCAGCGTGATGGAGTGGTGCAAGTGACGGAAAGTGGTAGTGAATCGAGGGGTTATAGGGTGTGTGTGTGTGTGTGTGTGTGTGTGTGTGTGTGTGCTCACACGCATGCATGCCCCTGTGTGTGAAAGAGGCAGGGTCGTGCAGGTCTCTGGACATGACTTTGGGGAATCCTTGGAGAGTTTTAGCAGGGGAGAGATATAGCCTGACTTAGGTTATAGGAGGATCACTTTGGTTGTTACAAACAGACTGAGGGACAAGGGCAGGAACAGAGAGCAGGCTGTCTAGTAGTCATCCAGGAGAGAGAGGATGGATAGTGTGGATGAGGGTGGCTGCAGCAGAATGGTGGGAGCTGGTTGTATTTTGAATATACCGGTATTGGGGGCAGAACCAACAAGATTTGCTGACAGATCAGATGCGGATAGTCAGAGAACAAGGGGGTCAAGGATGACTCCAAGGCTTTTGGTCTGAGCGATTGAAATGGTGGAGTTTAAGGGGAAAGCTAGGGCTTTTGGATCAGACAGGAGTTGGATCTCAGCTCTGCTTCTTATCGGCTGTGTTGTGACCTGACTTGTGAGCAATTAACTTAACCTCTCTGAGTGTCAGTGTTTTCATTCGCAGAATGGGGGCAATCGTATCTAACTCATGCAGATGGTATGAAGAATTCTGATAATGCCCCTGCTGTATATTGCATTCAACAGATGCAAATCCTTTCCCCCAATATTCTTTTAGGAAGGAAAGAAGGAAGAAGGAGAGAGAGAAGATGTGGGTCAGTGGTGGCCCCATCTTAGATGTTTACTTAGGATCCTGTCTTTTTAGCTTCATTAAACTGAGAAATGTGGTCCAATGGCTCTGGTCCTCCAACTGACTAATTTACTCCACCTCCAGGGTGAGAAGTAAGAAGTGGTCAAAATCCAAGAGTATGAAAAATTTTCTCTCTAGCATTATAGGACAGTCACTCTGAGTGTCCTTAAGAGAATCTGATAGCAACTCTCCCTTGATGGGGAAATGTACTCGTGCCTCCTGGAGGCCCTGGGGTAGCCAGTTTTTGGCAGAGGGGATAGTTAGGGGCTGTTGTCTAGGAAAAGAGATGTGATTCCTAATTTTTATGTTTTGAGTGTCTAAAAGGGGATACTATCTATGGAAGCTCTGGGAGAGAAGGTGGGGATAGGTGAGTAATCGATTGTCCTTCTGCCCTTTGGAGAAATAGTGTCAGAGCCAAAATATATTTATTAGGAAAGTATTGGCTTCTGTATGTGTGTGTGTTTGGGAAAGGGTTGGTGGTTGAAGGGGGGGATGGAGGAAAATATAAAGATAATTTATTTTTTAAAAAATGTAAAACGAGGTTGTACATAGGTGTGGCCTTAATTATTTATTTTCTTTTTAAAATAGGAGATAAATAATATAAAAGAGAATAAAAATAAGTATTTTTCTCTCAAAGTTCTCTCAGAGGCAACTACCATTATCAGGTTTTTGTGAATCCTTCCAGAGATGTTTATGCAAAATAAATATTTTGTTTGTTTTGCACAAATGATTAATGTTAAAGCTGCTTCCAGAGAAATACACTGGATAGGCTTTATTAACCTTGTGGGCATGTACGATATATACCCTAAGTGGTACCTACATATAGGAAAAACCGTTTTATTAGGCATGCAATTACAAATTGATAACTTAAAATCTGTTAAAAGAGAAAAAAATCCAAGTAAAATTGTTTATGAAAGGGGCATCATTTGTACCAATGTGTTTCAAAGTGTATATTTCAGATTTGTTTTTCCTGCAGTGTCTCTGTGATATATGCTTCCATGGTTACCAAGTAATAGAAATAATAGGAATAAAAATATATAGAGATCTAAAATGGAACTATTATTGCATATTTCTTCCACAGAGGATATTCATTATCACCACTGTTTTCATAGGGTAGTTTGGAAACTCAGAGGCCCCCAGATATAAAATGTAGATATATGCTTATTGGGTAGCTGGTACTTTTCTCTATGTATGTCTTTACCTGCTTACTAGGAATTACCTTATACTGTTTTCTAAAAACTAAATTTGGGATGTAAGCAAAGGAATTAATTTCTAAATAATAACATTTGTTGCATTTGCAAATCTGTAAATTCTGGTAAAAGTTCTGCGAGAATGTGGTACAAAGATGGTCACATTAAAAAAAAAATTTAGACGCTGTTCTTAAGAGCAACTCAAGAGAAAGGTTACACAACTTTCAAAATTCTTAGGTTTAAAAAAAAACAAAAAACAAAAAAACTTTTTTCAACCATAATAGCCAAAGCAGGTACGGTGGGGAAGCAGCCTGGAGAAATGCAAAATGCTGTGCACTAAAAGCAGATGTGAGTTGTTTCCCCAGATTCACCTTCACACATATGACCTTGATCTTGACCAGTTATTCACTATCTCCAGGTGTCAGATTTTTTGTCTGTCAGATTGAGTAAGTAATCTCTCGTGTTGCTTCCAAATACAAAATTTTATCATGTTAGGAAAGGACTTAAAATTCATTTCTCTTTGTCTCAATAAAAAATTGTGACTTCTACATTGAGATTCTTGCCTGATAATTTAAATTATTGCATTTCTCTCAAAATGCTCAAAATGCTAGTGGGTAGTCCCACTAGCAGTAGGTCTTATTTAGTTATTCCTCAGTAGCACAATTAGATAATCACAACTAATGGCACTTGAAAGCGTTTGGTTACCCATAGAAATCACAGCACTTATATGAATTTCTCATGTATTATATATTTTCTTTATCTTTTTAAGTCATTGCTTCTCTCATCAGCTGCAGACTGACTGAGATTAAACTGAGATTTTAGGAATTTGTTTAGGAATAATTTATTATTGCTGAGCATCTGTTTGACTATATTAAAAAATTGTAATGAAATTTAACACAATACAGAAAAGAGCACAAATCAAGAGTTTAAAACTCAACGAATTATCATGTAATCACTGCCCAAGTGTAGAGCTAGAATATTGCCAATGCCCCAGAAACTTTCCTTATGCACCCTCTATACTCCTTCACTCTATTAAACAAGACTAAACTCTCTTTAGGAGGACTAAGCCCCATAGAGTAGTCTTGCCTGTTTTTGAACTTCATGAAAGTGAAGTCATATAGTATATATTTTGTATCGACTTTCATTCAACATTGTGCAATTCATTCATGTTGCTGCATGTACTTGCTATTCTTTCATGTTAAGAGCTGTCTGGCATTCTATTGTATGTCACAGCAATATGTGTTCACTGATTCTGTTAATAGAGATTAGGGTTGTTTTTAGTTTAGGGTTTTTAAGTATAGTGCTGCTATGAACATTTTTGTACAAGTATTTGGGGCACATTACACACTTGCATATTGAGCGTATACCTAAGTGTGAGGTTGCTGGGTCATAGGATACATTCATGTTCAAATTTAGTAGAATGTGAGTCAGTTTGTCCTAGTTTGGGCTGCTCTAACAAAATACTGTAGATTGGATGGCTTATAAACAACAGAAATGTATGTCTCATAGTTCTGGAAGCTGGAAGTCTGAAATTAAGATGCCACCATGGTGAGGTTCTGGTGAGGTCTCTCTTCCTGGTTGTGGACGGCTGACTTTTTGCTATACTCCTATGTTTCAGAAAGAGCGAGGGAGCTCTATGATGATCCTTTTATAAAGGTACTAATTACATTCATTAGGGCGCCAACATCATGGCCTAATTACCTGTCAAAGGCTCTACTTCCTAATACCGTCCTATTGAGGGTTAGGATTCAACATATGGATTTTGGGGGGACAAACATTCGGTTCATTGTAGTGGTTGTGCTAAATTACGTAATTGTAGGTGGTATCTGAGAATTTCCATTGCTCCAAATTCTTGCCAATATTTGGGATTCATAGTCTTAAATTTTAGATATTCCTGTGAATGTGTAGATCTTGTGATTTTAATTTGCATTTCCTTGATTACTGGCAAGGTTGCATTCTCCAGAGAAACAGAACCAGGAGGACATATGTAACTGTATGTATAACTGTATGAGGAATTGGCTGGTGACTATGGAGGCTGAGAAGTCCCAGGATCTCCTGGAGACATAGGAATGCAGGTGATGTAATGCGGTCTGTACCTGAAGGCCTGAGAACCAGAGTTGATAGTGTAAATCCCATTCTGAGGGCCTCAGAAAATGAAATGAGATGCCCCAGCTAAAGTGGCGAGGCTGGAAAAAAAAAGGGCATATACCTCCTACCTCCACCTTTTCTATTCAAGCCCTCAAGGAATTGAATGATGCCCACTTACATTGGGGAGGGTGATCTACTGAGCCCACCAATTCAAATACTGATCTCATCTGAAATCATCTTTTTGGCCATGACCAGAAATGATGTTTAATCTGAGCACCCTGTGGCCAGTCAATTGATGCATAAAATTAACCATCAGAGTTAATTGTTGATTTTCTGAAGTTTATGGGCTATTTATTTTGAATTAAACTTTAAAACCTGATGCCATAAATATCAGATTCTCTGATACTTTCATTTAATATACTAATATTAGATCTAAATGGTATTTTGTAAATGCTTAAATTGCTACTAGCCATGACCATTGAACATCTATGATAAATACTAAGTAAATAAGGTCATACGTTAAAAAAATAAGTTATTGGCTATTTAGATTTTCATTTTTGTGAAGAACTTGGTCAAATTTTTTCCTGTTTTTCAATTTCCTTCTGTAAGTTTTAGGTTTCATGCATATCTTTCCCTATAACTTGATTTTTTTTATTTTTTTGTGTATGTTTTGATATGTAGAAATTCTTAATTTTAATGGAGTCCAATTTATTAAATTTCCTTTTATTGTCAATGCTTTTTGTGACCTGTTTAAGAAATCACTCTCTCCCAAAGGTCAGGAATACACTACTAATCTACTACTTCTAGTATTCTTATTGTTTGCTTTTCACAATTAAAACTTCAATCCACCCCAAACTGAATTTTTTATATAAGTTTGAGGATGGGGTCAAATTTCATTTTTTCCTATGTAAATAGCCAGTTGACTATGCATACCGTAATTGTTTGAAAAGTTGATCATTTCCCCCACTGCTCTAAATGTTCTATTTGATATCATTCAAGTATCTATATCTATATCTGTATTATATCATATCTATGTCTATCATCTATCTATGTATATATGTATCTTTTTTTTATTCTATTACTTTGATATATTGTCTACATTTATACCAATTCTATCCCTTCTTAATTTGTATAGTGGTACAATAAGTTATGTGTGCCACTGGTAGAGTAAGTTCTCCCATATCAAGAGTTTTGGCCATTTTTATTTCCATATGATTTTAAAATCAACTCATCAATTTCACAAAATAAACTGTTAGGATTTTGAATGGGATTTTATTGAACCTATGGATGAATTTTAGGAGACATGATGATATTCTAACAATATTGAGTCTTCCAATTTGAACACAGTATGTCAACTAATTTATTTAGAGTTTCTTTAATTTCTCCCAATAAAATTTAGTTTTTTTTATTTACAGGTCTCACATATTTGTTGTTAAATTGATTCCTAGGCATTTTTTATTTTATTTTTCAGTTTTTATTTTTTTAAAGATTTTATTGGAGAAGGGGAACAGGACTTTAAGGGGAACAGGACTTTATTGGGGAACAGGTGTGTACTTCCAGGACTTTTTTCCAAGTCAAGTTGTTGTCATTTCAATCTTAGTTGTGGAGGGTGCTGTTCAGCTTCAAGTTGTTGTCCTTTCAGTCTTAGTTGTGGAGGGTGCAGCTCAGCTCCAGGTCCAGTTGCTGTTGCTAGTTGCAGGGGCGCAGCCCACCATCCCTTGCGGGAGTGCGGGAGTGGAACCGGCAACCTTGTGGTTGAGAGGACGCGCTCCAATCAACTGAGCCATCCAGGAGCTCAGTGGCAGCTCAGCTCAAGATGCCGTGTTCCATTTTAGTTGCAGGGGGTGCTGCCCACCATCCCTTGCGGGACTCAAGGAATTGAACTGGCAACCTTGTGGTTGGGAGCCCACTGGCCCATGTGGGAATCGAACTGGCAGCCTTCGGAGTTAGGAACATGGAGCTCTAACTGCTTGAGCCACTGGGCCGGCCCCTGGGCATTTATTTTTAAAAATATTATTGCAAATAGTGTCTTTTAAATTTTTTCACATGCTGCTTGTTGCATCTATCTATCTATCTATCTATCTATCTATCTATCTATCTATCTATCTATCTAACTATCTATCTCTATCTATATAATATGTAAATTTTTGTATATTTATATCTGGCAATCTCATTTATTCTAATTCTAATAATTTATCTGTAGATTATTTTTCTGTGTGTACAGCTATATTGTTTGTGAATGATTTTTATGTCTTCCTTTTGAATACCATGTCTCTTACTTCTTTTGTTCCATTTGTACTTGAAAATAAAAATGTGTATTCTTTCATTTTTGCATTCATTGTTAAAAAGTATCAATGAGATCAAGCTTGTCAGTTGTATTCTTCAAATCTCCTATATCCTTTCTAAGTTAAGGTCTACTTGTTCTATCAACTACTGCCAGAGGTATGTTAAAATTTTATGCTATGATTGAGGATTTTTCCATTTCTCTTTTTAATTCTGTCAATTTTAGTATATCAAATATGAATATATGTTTGATACATCAAAAATATATATCATAAATATTCTAGGTTTATATATTATATACAATATACTTACGCTAGGTTTATCTATATACCTATTATACATATCATATATATACTATACTACCTCTAATAGTGATATTTGCATTAATGTTAACTTTATTGACTGATTTACTGATATAATAATATATAAACTTTGTAAGATTTTTTTGGCTAGTGTTTGCATGATATATATATATATATATATATATATATATATCCATATGTACATATGTGTGTATATATATATATATATCCATATGTACATATGTGTATATATATATATATATGGAGATAAAATATATATAATACCTATGTATATATACATATATTTCTACCCTTCTCCTTTTATTTTCTCTATATTCTTATGTATAAGATATGTCTTTTGTAAGCAGCAAATATTTTTATATTTGTAAGTCTAGTATGACATTATTTGTCTTTTAAATGAATGATTTAGCCCATTTATATTTATTGTAATAACTGATGCAATTGGGTTTAAATCTACTATCTTATTATGTCTTTTACCATTTATGCTAAATTCCTTTTAACTTTTTTTGTGTGCCTCCTTTTGTATAGAGTAATTTTTGTTACTTTATTTTTTCCCTTATTATTTTAGTAGTTATACACTCTTTTACTCTTCTTTTACTGGTAAATAATTGGTAATATATCATGAATCTTTGATTTAAAGTCTAATTTGCATTTTTGCTTTTACCACTTCCTGAACAATGCAAGGATCTTAGTATATTTTAATTCCATTAACCCTCCTCTCAATTTATCCATATGTTTACCCCTTTCATGTTATTAATTATGTCTGAACTTATGCACTTCCATCTGGGAGTTTGTGTTTCCCTACGAATACATTTTAGTGTTTCTTTTTAAAAAAAATTTGTTGGTGATAACTCAGTTTTTATTTGTTAATATCTGTATGTCACTTTTATTCTTAAAGGATATTTTGCTGGCTAGAGACTTCTTGGTTGGTAGTTAATCTTCTCAATTTTCACAAAGCTTGGGACAAAGGGTTGCTTGTTTAGGTTGTACCAAGAAGGTTAAGGAAAGATGCTTGATCAAAAGTTACTGACCATGATACAGCATGTCACACAGTATATTCTTTAGACTGCTAATTCCATGGGCTTCCCTAACAAAAGGACTTCGTGATCTCATAATTTTGTGAATACTTGCATCCTCTATCACTTTTATTGAAATCCATAGTGCATTTTAGCCCCTGAAGAGGCTGCTGTGATAAATTTAACTTGATTAATTCAACATTCCCTCAAATATTTGATCAGTAAACTATTGTTCTGGATAACCTCTAATAAACATTTGAAGTACTTGGTGATATGAAGCATGCATTTTGGGAGAGACTTTTTAAAGACCACATGGTCCTGGGATGGAAATAAAAATTTCTGTGTGAGGTTTTTTTTTTTAAGATTAGGCTATTCTTTGTCATCTGAAATATTCTTAAAATCTGTTGTTCCAATTTCTGGCTATGGACAAAATCTTTTGTGGAACTCAATTTCATAACTATAGTCACAACATAGCATGACTAGTAAATACAAGCAGTCCTGGTGCAAATGGGTAAAGCCCCTATAAACCAAGATTTGCACTGGATTAGAGATATCCATAATCTGTGCAGACATGGGCATCCTGATAACCCTCATGTCACACTTTTGTAAAATAAGGAAACAGGCAATTAATCATTGTACTGAGGACTTCAGAAATTCAGGAAGGGCACAGAAGAAGCACTAAGTCAATCTCGTCTAGAGATCTGGTGGGATTTATTTATAGAGCAGTATATTGTGTCTTTGATTTTTTTCAGGCACCTGTGACCCTTTCATTTAAGTCTCTGTGTGGAAAGGACATTATTCCTATCATCTTCAAGCCCAGCTGACATTAAGATCTGATATTAGAGATTACTACTAAAAACACCCCAAAGTTGATGTATCAATCAGATCCCACAGAGAAAGCAGAGGCTCTTACACTAGTGTAAATGGACAATGGTGCTGGTGACCTTGAGTGATTAGAGGACCCAGGAAAGGGCTTCTGGCAAATCAACAAAAGAGCTGCTTCATGTGTCGTCATGTGCCTTTGTGACAGCCAACAGCTTCCATTCTCTCTGCTTTCCTTGTGAATTTTTAAGGAAGTCAAGAAGCAAACCCTTGTTGCAATCCCCTTCTTATCTTTGATGCTGCACACATGCAGCTCTGACACGCATTACATTATTAGTTCCCACTTTCTCAATTTTAATTAAAAACAGAAATGAATTATTTTAATCTACCATTTTTGAGAGTCAGCATTATTGTATGTGATTATCCATTGAAATAGGGTTGGCACAGAAAATTAATGATATTTAAAATATTATCTCTACTATTTTAGTTTGCTCTCCCAGCAAATCTTAATTTAGTCCAAAAACCTTCTCTGTACACATGATCCTAAGTAAATAGGCATTTATCCAATGGATTAAGAATCTAACTGTTAACATTTCAAATGTTATTTGAACTGTTTTCTGTCATTAAAAAAACCTCAAAATATCCTGGAATATGTATCTGTACACTACATAAAAAAAAATCCCAAATACAATTTACGTAGTTAAAAAAAATAAGTCTTCTATAAGGAGAGTAACCCTATGGTTCTCTATTTTACCCACGACAGTCCTGGTTTACTCTTATTATCTTTGGGCCAATCACAAATAGTAAGTGCTTTCACTTTCAAAAGTATCTTTGTTTGGAGTATAAAGTATATGATCACTCTATTCACCAATCCAATTATAGAAATTATTAGGAAACATTTATTTTGATATTGAAGGAAAATAGAAGTTTCTGATTGATCGATGAATATCCTCCTTGGAATTTCCTAAACTAGGTCAGTGGTTCTGGTTGTACATCAAAATCACATTAAATCATCCATAAACCAATTAAATAAAAATCTCAGGAGGTGGAACACAGGCATCAGTATTTTTTAAAGCTTTGCAGATAATTTCAGCATGTAGTCAAGGTTGAGAACCTCTAGATTATATAGTTTCTGCATTTAAACTGACTTCTTTTGCATGATTGTTCAAAGAAATTTTAAATAATTTTTTTTAGCTAGCATGTCTAATGTTCTAATTCATTAAGATTGAAACTTGCTAGGTATATACAATAGACTAAATTAATGAATTCTTTTTTCTTCTTTAATATATATATATTTTATTTTTCAATTACAGTTGACATACAATATTATATTAATTTCAGGTATACAATATAGTGATTAGACATTTATATAACTTACGAAGTGATTACCCTGATAAGCCTAGTGCCTAAATGAATGCTTTTGGAACCAACTACCATAAGCAAATGATCAAATAAGTCACTGTCCAATTTAATCATGAAGATAACTCTAAAAATTGGGCCAATTTTTGGTTTCCTGTACTTTCTGCTTAAACAATTAGAAAATTTTTAGGTGCTGAATGTGTAGCTTAGAACTCAGCTTGTAAATAGCTGATGCAATTGATCTTTTATATCTAGATAGAAGGCAATTCCTCGGATGAACATTGTCTTGGGAATTATTGGAATCATTCATAAAAAATTCAACGGTACCTGGTAGTTTAGAAGATTCCTTAGAGAAATATATAGTGATATGTACTAGAAATTACCCTGAATATTCACCAAGGATAAGAATTGTTATACCATAGGAATGAGATCTACAAAATTACAGAGTTTGGGGGTTTCTGACTGTGGGGGGAAAAATAGCTGCATGACTTTCATCTAGATATTTCCTATAAGATACCAACGTTGGACCTCCCCTCAGGAGAGACTCAGCAATGAGTTGGGACAGGTAATTCTGTGCCTCCATACAAACTTAAGTTAAATACTTTAGAAGAAAGTAACAGTCTTCAATATTCACAAAATATTCAAAAAAGCTTTTACTGTTTAAAAATGTTTTCATTAAATTTATGATCACTTCACAGCCCCTGTAAATGACTACTTTTATCCTGGATGTAGTTTTCATATTACTGCTTCATTTTATTTTGGTTTAGAGATGAAATCTTCTAACTCTACCCAATTATTATACTTTGAATGGACTGGCAAGTTACGTGCAGTTCTCCATAAAGAAGCCAAAGTCAATTTGTTCTACAATTTTCTAGAGTAGTTGATGCTGTGTAATAAATTTCTTCTGAGTGAAACTATTTGTAAGGTGAAACTATTTAGCTGTACTGTGTTTCCCCGAAAATAAGACCTAGCCGGACAATCAGCTCTAATGAGTCTTTTGGAGCAAAAATTAATGTAAGAGCCGGTATTATTATATTATATTATATTATATTATATTATATTATATTATATTATATTATATTATATTATATTATATTATATTATATTTATTATTATATTAATTATATTATGTAAGACCCGGTCTTATAGTAAAATAAGTGAGATAAGGATGAAATGGACTTGCTATAGCTAAGTGATATGGGAATTTGACTGGTTTTACTGTCTTCCTTTAAAAATTCATTAGTGGACCGCCCATGGGTAACTATAATTGCTTATTGTTATAGAACAGTAGGTAATTTTTATAAGCGAATTTACGTACCTTGTGTGCATCTGCTTCATCTTGCTTAATTTTTTATTTCTCTCAATAAATAAAAGCAGTTCATATTTTAACAATAAATAACTACTTAGCAAACAACTGATCCTTTGACTATCTTATGTATCTACTTAAGTTATATAGGTACTTATAAGGTTTTTTTTTTAAATATAAAGATTTATTGAATAGCTCACGTTTCTTAGATGAATCCTTACAAGACTGGGTAGTAGGTTTTCAGAGATTTTTTTCTGTCTATAATGTAAATTTATCTTAGACAGTGTACTAATACATAATAAATGAAAAATATAGTGTTTAGCACATAGGAAGCATATCACCAAACAAAATAGACAAAGAGTCCCAACCTTGTGGACTTACTTTCTAGCAAACATCATATAATGTAAATTCAGTTTAAAAGCAAAAGTCGTAAGAAATGCTTGAATTGATGGTCTTTATTCTACTGTTATAGGCCCTTTTAGTATGACAAGGTTTCCATGTGTCAGCCTGGGATTATTTATAGAGGTGACAACGTTGTCAATGCTCTGGCTTTGATTTGAGAATCTCAGTCTTTCAGCTCAGAGTTCTATCCTTAATCATTGTCCCCATGTATCCAGTAACTGTTCTCTGCTTCGTTGGTCAGTGCTCTTAACTATGAGTTTAGTAATGGGACACCCAAAAGGAATCAAATGGTTTATAATAGAAGTGTGACTGGAGACCAGCCATTTTTGGCCAGAGCTTCTCTGGGATGCAGGTGTCAGGACCAGGATGGATGTAGATGTGCTCCATGCTGGATAATGAAGGGAGGATCTATAGCTCTTGGTAACTTCATCTTCTCAAGGATGAGCCCTTTGTCCGTTCTGGAATTGTGATTTTCGTGGCCTTTATAATTCCCGCTTTCATATTATGAAAGTGATCATGTGATGTTGTCTTCATAGAATACTTGCTGTCCATCCTGGATTACCCTGTGATTGTTTACCCGCATATGGTAGGTCCAGTAAAAACCTTATAGTCTTTATGGGTCCAGGAGGCCCCTGCCCACCTATGTCTTTTCAGTGACACCGCTTGAATATTCTTCTACAGGTAGTCCATCATTGATTTCAGGAAATGAAGGAATTCTTACATTTTTACTGGATTTGAGATCATTGTTTCAATCAATTCCAGATACTTTTTTTTGGTTATACCCTCCCGTCCCCACAATCCTAGCATTATGAATATTTGTTGCATACACTGCTTTTGATCAGTATATTTATGTCACATAATTGTCTTCAGAGAAGTTGAACAGAGACCCGTGTGGATGAGAGCTATACAGAGATTGTATAATTGGGTGAAGGGCCCTCCTGACAAAGGCAGCACCTGAGCAAGCCTTTGTAGAGGATGGTGGCTGGAAGGGATTTCCTTAACTGGAATGTCCTAAAGTCAAGGGAGTTGTTTGCTGGTAGTATGCGTATAGTCCACACCAAAGGGACAATGGAGTTAGCTCTCCAGGTCGCACCCTTAGACAACCTCAAGCTCCTGAGACATGCAGGAGGCTACAGCTAGATGGTGCCTCAGGCAGCTGGGAAGATTTTCAGTGAAGGACCCCCATACAGTAGAACGCAATAACCACCGGAGTTAAGGACTCAATTCCTTTTCCCACTGGGAGTGCACATGGGGAAAGAGGCTCACAATGACTCAACGAAAGCGGTGAGCCTGTATTTTTACATTTTTCACAAACTCTCCTAAATGGTTTTTTGGCTGTTGAGTTTAGATAAGGATTATATGACTAATGAGGATTTTGAGTTTTCACAGGATGGAACTTCCTTTCACAGCAAATTCTCTAAACCCATAGGTGCCTGGACTTGATTCCTTCCCAGGGAAACTGCATTCCAGGGCAGGGAGCTACTCCTGGGCAGACCCATTTTCACTCTGCTCTAGGCTCCTTGTGTCCCCTTGGGTAAGAGGGTGGTTAAGGATGGGTGGTGAGGACAAAATAAAGTTAATAACTCAGGGGCTCCTAATGTCTGCCCTGGGAGAGGGTCGGGAGAAGGGGTGCTTCTCTCAGCTTCCTCAGGGCCCTGGTGTTGGCTGTTAGCCCTTTTTGGGCCGCTTCTTTCTGACATATCTGCTTTCTACTCCATCCCTCTTCCAAGATTTCATCTGCCTGCAAGAATCATGATTAGGGATTATGGTGATGAAATCCTTTACAAAACGTCTATTTTTCAGAGATTCAACTTTTAAACATCTTTCTAGGAGCATATGTACCACCTTATAGGACTGTCTATATAATAGTTAATATGCAAATATTCAAATATCACCCAAGACATTTTTTTTTACTATTAGTTTGAGGTGTACAAAACAATGTAATAGTTAGACATTTATACCCCTCACAAAGTGATGACCCCCCTCCCCCAATCTACTACCCCTCTGACATTGCACACAGCTATTACATTTCCACTGTCCCTATTCCTTATGCTGTGCTCCACTTCCTGTGATGATATATATATATATACATATATATATAAATTTATATATATATATAAATATATATATATATGTATATATATATAAAATTGTTGTTGACATTCATTATTATTCAGCTTCAGCTTCAGGGGTACACTGCAGTGGTCAGGCATCTACACTGTCCATGAAGTGGTCTCCCTAATAAGACAAGTGTCCATCAGATACCCTACAAAATCCTTACAACATTATTGATTACATTCCACAAACTGTCTTTCATATCCCCGTTACAATTTTATGGTTAATGATTGTGCTTTCTAATCCCCTCACCTTCTCCCTCATCACCACCCTCCCTCCCATCTAGCAACCCTCAGTTTTTCCTTTATATCTCTGAGACTATTTCTGATTAGTTTGTTCATTTATTCTATTCATTAGATTTCACATATAAGTGAGATCATATGGTATTTGTCTTTCTCCATCTGACTTATTTCACTTAGCATAATGTTCTCTAGGTCCATCCATATTATTGCAAATGGTAAGATTTCTTTCTTCTTTATGGCTGCGCAATACTCCATTATATAAATGTACCACAGTTTCTTGATCCAGTCATCTACCGATGGGCGATGGGCATTTCTGTTGTTTCCATGTTTTGGCTATTGTGAATAGTGCTGCAATAAACATAGGGGTGCATACATTTTTTCAAATTAGTGTTTTGGATTTCTCTGGATAAATACCTAGGTGTGGAATTGCTGGGTCATAAGGTAATTCAATTCCCAGTTTTTTGAGATACCTTCATACTGATTTCCATAGTGGCTGCACCAATCTGCAATCCCACCAGCGGTTCATGAGGGATCCGTTTTCTCCACATCCTCATCAGCACTTGTTATTTGTTGATTTATTGATGATAGCCATTTTGACTGGGGTGAGGTGGTACCTCGTTGTGGTTTTTATTTGCTTTTCTTTAATGATTAGTGAGGTTGAGCATTTTTCATATGTCTGTTTGCCATTTGTATGACCTCTTTAGAAAAATGTCTCTTCATGTTCTTTGCCCATTTTTTAATTGGGTTGCTTGTTTTTTTGGTTGAGATGAATGAATGTTTTATAAATTTTGGATATTAACCCATTATCAGATATATCATTGACAAATATCTTCTCCCATACAGTAGGATGCCTTTTTGTTTTATTGATGGTTTCCTTTGCTGTGAAAAACCTTTTTAGTTTGATGAAATTCCACCCAAGACAGTTTTAAGAGGGACCAAAATTCATTTTATATCAATACAATTAATGAGAGAACTATTTTCCAATTACTTGCCCAATAGAAAAAAATTCTCCAATTATGCATTGGAGAAAATCCTTTTATTTTGTGCCCTGAAACTGTAGATGATTTTGGATTATGAAGTGCTTTCTGTGAGTTGTGAGCAGTATGACAGAGATTCTGAGCATTGCCAGAATTGTAGGATATTTTTAGAGCCAGGTATAAACTCAGGGATCACCTAAATCAATCATCTCATTTTTCACATTAGGAATTTTAGCTGGGATTTATTTTTCTAAATAGTGGTAAGAAAATGACCTAAAAATGAACATATGGCTCATCATTCCAATTGTATACCTACTGTCAAAATATTCACTTTGTAGAGTACATTGAACACTTAATAGTTCTCAAATATTGTATTAACTACTTTAAAATATTTTCTCTAATTCTTCCTGGAAAAAAACAACAACCAAGTTTTATCATTCCCATTTTACAGACTAATCTCTGAGCCATACTTGTTCAAATATCTTTGGAAACAACTTTTTTTTGATGCACCAAATTGGAATTATAGGAATTTACTACATAAAAGGGCCATAATTAAAAACTGTTTGAATTCAGAATGCAATTCCTTAAAGGAACAACATTAGAAGTGGCAGAAATGCTCAGATTAGCCTACAAATTTCAAAATTCTTCCATCTGTGACCTGGCTGCAGTCATGCTCATTTATAATGAAAAAGCAAACTACTGCCATCCTAGTTCTTAGTGAGAGCTCTTTTTAATTTTACATTTTGTTACTTGAGTAAATGAAGTAAATTATTCAATGAAGAGGCAGTAGAGGAAACTTCTGGTGTTACTCTTTCTTCATGTCTTCCATCTCATGACTTTTTTTTTTCTTTGATACAAATATGTAACTGGTATTCTTTTCTTATGCTTTTTGCCACAATTAGGCTGGCGTGTTTTTTAAATTTGTTTTTCTCAGAAATTGAACAGAGTACAGAGAAGGTAGGAAGAAGAAGATAAATTTATGAAACAGTAGGGCAAGAATTGGAAAAGAGCAGGGAAGAGAAATGTAAAAAGTTGCTGCCTGAGATAGAGAACTTGTAAGAGACATGGCCGTTAACAGATTTGTAAACTAGCCACTAGGTGGAGCCATCATCTAAGGACAGCTTAGTTGCTTTTCAGGGTGAGCTGAAAGCCTGCTCTGGGTGCAAGAGTTATCACAGAGTAGAAAGAATACGGTAGTAACCCTACAGCTGTCTGTTCATGTGTAAGATGTGCAAATCTTATGAAGAAAAGTTTGGTGAATATTTATTAAATTAATTAGTGATGGCTTATAAGTAAGCACCTTTATTTCACCAACTTCAATTCGTCTTTTAGTTTTCTACCCTTTGAAAGGAGCTTCACCTTGTTAATTATCAATACATGTGTAAGACTAAAAATTTATAGTTTAAATCTCTGTAATTGGATTGTTATTTTTATGTGACTTTATGCCCAGCTTTTAAAAAGTGAAGTAAGTAGCTTCATATCTAGAGAATACTTTCGTGAAAGTCTGGGTCACAAGGCAAAAAGCAGAAAGCAAAAAGCAGAAAAGAAAACTAGGTGAAGATTAGAGACCACAAGAAGAAGATATAATTCTTGAGACTTAGTCAGATGGAAAACCAATAGAATTTTAGGGGTGAGAGAGACATAGTTAAAAATGTGATTGTTGGTGGTACCATTTGCACTTAAAGCTGCTGAGACTTGGGAAAGACATGAGAAGATGTTTGCAAACTATTAAGAGGCAAACAGGGATTTTTCTAATGTTGGCTAGATCTTGACTCTGGTTTGGAAAGGAAATATAAGTACCTCTTTGTAAGTCTAACTTTTTTGCTTGTCAGAATATTTAAAACATTTTTATTTTCACTGTAATTGGTGTGAAACATATGAAAATAAGATGTAGAGATGAAATAATTAATTTTTGTTTATAATTTTGTGATGCAGAGTTTAAATTTGGTGCATGTTAACTTCCTAGCATTAATCTAACACTGAATCCCGTTTTTCAAGTCAATGGGTAAATAGCAATTATAGTTAGGAAATGATGACAAAGAACTTTCAACAAAGGAAATGAAGCCTTTGTGAGCATGAAGAGCTAAGTTTGTAGCCACTTGCCCAAAGGATGAACCCTCATTTAGGTTTCAATTGATTGCAGAGTAGATCATCAATAAAAGAAGGCCGTCCAAGCAAGGCAAGATAATACAATAGCAGGAAAAATAAAATTTTGTGCCTCGAACCTCAAACTTCTTCTACATTAGTGGCAATTCTTCAAAAAACCACCAAGTATTTTCATTGCCTTCCAAATAATGTATTTCTTAGAGTATTATGAGGAAGAAGAAGGCCACTGGGTAGATGAGAAAGCTGTGTCTAACCCTGACCTTTCTCTTGGGTCTCAGGCCCATATATACCCCTGTTACGATGTCTCCATTTAGATGTTGCACACACATCTCAAACATATTATGTCTGAAACGTCTCTCACCACCAACGAGTTTTCTACTGAATGTTCTGCTTATATTGATTTTTTCAAAAAGATTTTTATTAAAAATATAGCTAAAATATGATATTATATTAGTTTCAGGGGCACACCATAATTATTCAACATTTATATACCTAAAGAAGTAATCACTGTGATAAGTCCAGCAACCATCTGACACTATACTATGCTGCCACAATATTATTGACTATATTCCCTATGCTGTACTTTGTATCCCCATGACTTATTTGTTTTATACCTGGAAATTTGGACCTCTTATTCCCATTGCCCTCTCCTCTTCCCTTTTTAAATTTATTGATTACATTCAGTTTATCAGTTGACATTCAATATTTTATACTAATTTCAGGTGTACAGCATAGTGGTAAGACATTTACACAATTTAAGAAATGGTCCCCCTGACTAGTCTAGTACCCACCTGGCACTATACATAGTTGTTACCGTATTACTGACTATATTCCCTTTGCTTTACTTTATATCCCCATGACTATTTTGTAACTACCAATTTGTACTTTTTAATCCCTTCACCTTTTAACCTTCCCTTCCAACCCCCTCTCATCTATCACTCCAACAAACTAGTACCCATCTGACCCATAGTTATTACAATATTATTGACTATATTCTCTACGCTATAACCTACATCCCCATAACTAATTTGTAACAGCCAATCTGCACTTTTTAATCCCCTTTTTTCACCCACAGCTCCAAACCCCCTCCCATCTGGCAACCATCAAAACATTTTCAATATCTATGAGTTTGTTTCTGTTTTGTTAATTTTGTTCTTAGATTCCACTTACATATAAGCAAAAACACATTGCATTTGTCTTTCTCTGATGCTCCATTCAGCACAATACCGTCCAGGTCCATCCATGCCGCCACAGATGACAATAACCCATTCCATTCCATGGCCAAACAATATTGCACTGTATATATGTACCACCTCTTCTTTATCCATTCATGCATCGACAGACACCCAGGCTGCCTCCACATCTTGACCATTGTAAACAATGCTGCAATGGACATATGGATGCATATGTCTCCTTGAAGTAGCATTTGGGGTTTCTTCCGATAAATACCTGAAGTGGGATTAATGGATTCTTCTTTGTCTCTTCTTATAGCCTTTGTTTTAAAGACTATTTTGTCTGATGTAAGTATTGCTACCCCAGCTTTTTTTGGTTATTTTCATGAAATATTTTTTCCCATCCCTTTACTTTCTGCCTGTGTTTTTCAATCTGAAGTGAGTCTCTTGTAGGCAGCATATGTAAGGGTTTTATTTTCTTATCCATTCATCCCTCCTATGTCTTTTCATTGTAGCATTTCATCCATTTACATTAAACATTTCATCCATTTACATCCATTACAACAATTAAAAATAATTATTGATAGATATTTAGCTATTCTCATTTTATTATTCATAATTTAAAACTTTTTTCCATCTTAAAGAAGTCTCTCTAACATTCCTTGTAATACTGGTTTGGTGGGGGGGGGGGGGACCCTCTGGTGTAAGCTCAGGTCAGCCACTGCCTGTGACCAGCGGGGGACTACCTGGTAGGAGCTACAAAGTGATCCGCAGTTTTTCGCTGCCTGTGCTGGACCTGGAGGCACGTAGGAGAGGCCACAGTGTGAACTGAGCATGTCTACCATCAGTACCAGGTCTGGGGTATCTCTGCAAAAAGCCAGGACACCCCTAGGCCTGCTGCCATCTGCCAGCTCCTTTACTGTTCAGCCACTGATAAAGCCTCGTGTGGTACATGAGTTGGGTGATGCAGGGTCTCAGAGAGTCACTAGAGTGGGAAGAATTGTGGTCACCAGATTAATGTAAATTTTGGTTTGGTGCCAGTGCTGAGCCTGGTGCAACTCAGCAAAAGTCTCTGAGTTCACCAAGGCCAGTCTCCACGTACCTGGGGCCTGTGGGACTCCAATACTTTTCTGAGAAAGAGTGCAATGGGGGCAGGGCTGACTGCTCGAGAAGAAAGTACCTCTGGTGTTGGGCGAGTTGGGTGGGAGGTGTTCCAGTTACTGTGTTTCCCCGAAAATAAGACCAGGTATTATATTAATTTTTGCTCCAAAAGACACGTTAGGGCTTATGTTCAGGGGATGTCATCCTGAAAAATCATGCTAGGACTTATTTTCCGGTTAGGTCTTATTTTCGGGGAAACACAGTAGTCAGCAGGGCAGAGCAGCAGAGCTCACCAGGCCAATCAGATTTAGATTTGGCTGGAGGGGCAGGCTCAACATAGGAAAGATGGCGTCTGTCTGCTGGCTGCAGGGAAGATGAATCCCTCACTGGTAAAATGCCGACAGTCCTCCCCACACAGCCACACACCTCAGTCTGTTCCCCTATTTGTCTCCAGGGCCCCCTGAATCATCGTTCCCCTTCTCTGGAGCCCAAGGTGAGTGCCTGCAAGCGAGTGAGTCTGTGTGTGGGTCGCTTAAGCCTCCCGGCCCACCCAAACGGTCAGAATCCCCACTGTTTTTCACAGCCAGATGTTGTGAGGGCTCCTCTTCTCCAGAGCAGTACTCTGGGTTGGGGAGCCTGGTGTGGGAAGCTTGGGTCCCTCGCTTCTCCAGGGGGAACCAAGGCATCCAAGATATACCTCTTTGATTCTCAACTACCAGAGAGGTGTGGGGTCCGTTCCGTGTCTCCACCCCTCCTACCAGTCTGGACGTGGCTTCTTTGTATTTGTAGTTATAGGATTTCTGTTCAGCTAGACTTCAGATGGTTCTCCAGGTTGACTGTTCTATAATTTAGTTGTAATTTTAATGTGTTCATGGAAGAACGCAGGCACAGTGTTTATCTACTCTGCCATTGTGGATCTCTCCTGGTTATATTGATTTTTCATTTCCTTGTTTAGGCAGTGTTTTCTCTCCTCTTCGTGCCTTTATACACGCCCTTCTTTTTTCTCTGAACTATCATTACCCTACCCCCACCAAACCCCAGCCCACCCTGGGGCTTCCCTTTTCTAGATTTACGTGCTCCTGTAGTAGCCTGTATTTCTACCTGTATAGCTCTTATCACATCTGTGTAGCTCTTATTCACTTGTTAATATCACCCACTGGAATTTAAGCTCTGTGATGGGAGGCCAAATTTACTTTATCTACTACTATATCATTAACAATCACCTGTGCCAGGCATGTTAAATCAGTCGTATTTGTTGAATGAGAGAACTCAAGTTTCAGATTTATGGCAAAGCATCAGCATAAACAGCATAGCATATACAACAGGCAGGTTGGATTAATCTTGCTGCACCACCAGCCCATGGAAAGATGGGGTGGGGTGGGTGGAGACAGATGAAAAGTGAGAGGTAGGAGGTGATGGTGGTGTGGAGACAAATATCAGCTTCGTCCTGGAGGGTAATGGAGCTCTCCCCAACTGCTCCCCACTCCTGCTTTCTCTCTCTCTGTTCTGTCCAGTTCTAATTATCCCCAGCTGGAGCCACTTAATCCTAACAGTTTTCATATTACTAAGGCATCTGTGAGGATGAAGCGCTGTAAGCTTTAGATAGCACCAAACCAAATACATTTCCACCCCCTTCCCTCCCCCCCACAAGCCCCCCACTCCCCCACCCCCGATTTCTTTTGCTAAACCTTTACCTTTTAGAATCGATTACTCTGAGATATGGGAAGAATGATACAGATCAGATTATTTATTAGAAATGTAAGAATCTTCTTGTCACATCTAAGGACCCAGCTATATCTGGACTCATCCTGAATTGCACTTGATACAGCATCATTACTTAATTTATCGATTCAGATTCCAAAATGTTTATGGGCAAAAATATACATACATATGCATCAAGATGTTTGTCTGTCCTCCTGGAGGAAATCAAAAGGGGGATTTATAAGGACCTAATTCATGCTAAAAACCAGCTTGTAGATTTGGACATTGGATATTGAAGATTTTTAAAAGACATTAGAAATTAGTTGATTTTTCCCCTTGTCTTTGAACATATCGACCTACTTCTGTATCTGCCCAGCCTTTTCTCTTCCTCATTCCTCTGCCTGCAGTGCCTCCCCATGCCCTTCGCATGGGTAAATTCTATATTGCCTGTAAGACGTAATTTCCTCGGCCATCATCTGACTACTTCATTCCTGTTGTCTCTCAACATTTCCTTAGCATTGTGCTTGCCACCACTCTCCATGGTTTATTTCCATGGTACCATATGTCTCCTCAACCAATTCTCTTTGGAGACTGGGCTTTTTCAGAAAACAGCCTGAGAATTCTACTCTACTGGAAAATTTAGGCAGTGCTGGCCCTTCCCCAGAACATGTCACTTGTGCCCAGAAAGACCAGAGCGTGGTCCACTTCCTTCTGGTCTGTGCCTTCTAGTTACCTTCTAAATGTTACTCCATCCCCATCCCTCTTTAGTATTCATGCATTGAGCACAACCTGTCACAGGGAGTAAGCTTACAAGTATTTCCTCCTGAGAGAAAAACATGCCCTTGTTATGGACTGAAAGTTTGTGTACCTGCAAAATCCACATGTTGAAGCCCTAACCCCCAGTGTGATGGTATATAGAGGCAGGTCTTTGGGCAGTAATTAATTTTAGATGAGGTCCTGAGAGTGGGGCTCCATGATCAACTAGTGTTGTTATAAGAAGAAGATTCTGGAACTCACTTTCTCTTCCTCTGTGTAAGGATACCACAAGAAAGTGACTATCTGCAAGTCAGGAAGAATGCTCTTACCAGACACCCGATCTGCTGGCACCTTGATCTTGGATTTCCCAGTCTCCAGAATGTTGTATAAGCCACACAGTCTATGGTATTTTGTTATAGCAGCTTGAGATCACTAAGACATAAGCCAGAGCTCACTTTTAGAGTGTCATTGGAGCAGTGCCTCTAGGGCTACAATGGCCTAGGGTAGAATGCCAGCTTCTCTCTTTACTAGCTGTGAGAACTTGGGTAAGTTTCCTACCTTTTATGTGTCTCAGTTTACTCATCTGTAAAATGGGATTGATAATAGTATCTACTTCTGGGGTTGTTATGAGGAACGAATGAATTAATGCATGCAAAGATTTCAAAACGTTACCTAACACGTAGCGCTCAGCATGTTATACATGCCCAATAGCTGAACGTATAATACTAATTCCCATGAATGTGACCAGTGCCTCAATCCAGGCATGCTGTGGTTTTTGCAGCCCTGTTTGGCACAAACTTATCTTCCCACTGGCAGATGGCTGAGCTCTCCTGCGTGGTTGGAAGTCTTCCATCCTGGGACATAGAACAGACTCAACATAAACCTTACCAGCCTGTTGTAGTGTTGAGAAGCAGTTGAGCAGCATAGCTCTTGAGACAGTCAGATCCCTCTACCGTTCACATGTCTCTGCACACTTCTATCCTTACCGTCCTCCCACAGACCCACGATATAAAAGTTCTTATTCCTCCTGTTATAGTAAAAAATGGTTGACAGTACAGAGGTCCCAGTTATTGTTCTAAAATACACATCTGAGAAGGCTACTCACCTTGTGGGAAAAGCATTGAATAATTCCTTATGTCCCATGGGTTAAACTACAAACGTCCTAGAATGACTTTCCAAATTCTTAAGTTGCTGGCATCTCATGTCTTTCCTTCCTATTGCCCTGTGTTCTCAGACCTGCAAATTCTGTGCCTTCTTTCATACTTCTATGCCTTCTGCACCCTGTCTCCTCTACTAGGAAAGTTCTTTTGGGCCTAGTGAACTCCTACCATTCTTTTTTCTTTTCTTTTCTTTTTTTTAAAAATTAGTTTCAGGTACACAAAACAAAGTAATAGTTAGACATTTATCATTGATATTCTCACACTGTTTCAACCCCTTTCCCCCCATCTACTACCCCTCTGACATCGCACACAGCCATTACATTTCCACGGTCTCTATTCCTAATGCTGTACTCCACTTCTTGTAACTATATACATACATATATATATATAAACTTGTAGTTGATATTCATTATTGTTCAGCTTCAGCTTCAGGTGTACAGTGCAGTGATCAGGCATCTACATCATCCCTGAGGTGGTCTCCCTAAAGAGACAAGTGTCCATCTGACACCCTACAAAATCTTTACAACATTATTGATTACATTTCCCAAATTAACTTTTGTATCCCCGTGGCCATCTTGTGGTTACTGATTGTTTTCTAATCCCATCACCTTCCCCCTTATCCCCACCCGCCCTCCCATCTAGAAACCCTCAGTTTTTCCTCTTATGTCTCTGAAACTTTCTGATTAGACGCCTACCATTCTTGAAGACTCAGCTCGAATCTCCCCCTTTATGCTTTATTGACTCTCATAGGCAAGGTTAGCTGTTCTCTTTTCAAATACAGTCTTTGCACCTACTTATACCTGGTTAGAGGTAGCTTCAGTAAGAGACCTCCATTTAAAAGCTTTCCTGTGTGGGAGGAGACAGCATATCATCTTTCAAAGATCACATGTTCTGTGAAGAATCACTCAAGAGTCCTTTCTTAATTCTAGGTTTGGGACTAATGTGCTTGTTAATCCCTGTGATGAGTGGCTCTGAATTTTTTTCCGAAAATGAATATGGATACTTTTCTTTCTTTCCTGTATATTACAGTGTGGCTGTATTACTAAATGAGTTATATTTTGTTCACTTGGTGAATAAATTCTAGCAGTGAGTGAAATGATTTTCCTCTGTGTCAAGCTGGTAAAATATTGAAAAGATTGAAAAATACTGCTGTATAAGGCTTTGCCAAGTGCAAAGCCATGATGCTAGCTTGGCCTCCTGCTGTATAGTTCCCTCCTATAATTGTGCACGTGCAGTGTGCATTACACTGTTTGTTTCATATACTCTATTGTGGAGATGCCTTTGGCTACACATTTCTAAATTTCTCAGGCTTCACACTTAATGGTGGTTTCATCAACCAAATTGGGGTTAACAACTTGTTAGGCAATTTATTGATTTTGTTTTTCTAAATTTTTCATTTGAATTATAATTACCCAGAATCATAAAAATGTACATTGATAAAATAGTTCCCAGGTATTTTATAGAAAAATCTGGAACCTCAAATAGGAGTTATGAGACATTGTGTGGCACCATTTTTTTGAAAAGTAAAAGCTTTTAAATGCTATAATTTTCTAGACTTCGCCCACTAAAAGGGGAAAGGCGAGGGAAGTGAAAGAAAAAGGTTTAGTTCTGAAAATTGTGATAGTGAAAATGCAGACACTCTAGATATAAGATAAGAAAGATAATAAATCTATATTAGGGGGAGGCTTTAATTTCCATTTCACATTTTGATTAATGTCATTTGCAACAATGTCTACCCTACTGTATAACTAGCTGCCAAGGAATGTTGTCTTTGCCAAAAAATGTACAAATTAAATTATTGGGGAGGAGGAGTTCCCTTTGAGAATGCATCTGTGAATTTTATAGTGGAAGGAAATTAAGTCATGTTCACATTCAGCTCTTGGGAGGATCTGGTGAGGAAGAAGGGTTTGCACTGACCCAACTCCTGAAGGATTTTCCATAGGTAGAGGAAAAAATGAAAGGCATCCTGAGTTGGGAGGTAGAGAAAGATTATTTTATGGGCAAAGTGTAGAGGCAGGAACTCATCATTCTAGCTGGGAGGATAGCAGATAGACCAAGCAGTTTGACTGGGTTGGATAGTTTGGGAACTTGAGGGTTTTCCCCGAGAGGGCTGGGCGTATAAAGGGGGGCCAGGTTGGGAAGTGACCTGCATAATATGCATAACTTTCATATTGTCAATATAAAACGTTTGGACTTTACTCTGTAGGAACTACGGAGGCATTGTTCTTGGAAGGAAGAGATGATATCTTACTACTTTTTCTGTCCACTGTCTTTAATCCAGTGCATGGCGCACTGAAGGCATTCAGAGATGTCTGAATTGGATGAATGAGGACGAGCAGTAGCTTCAGTGGCGCATAAATTTCTACCTCTTGCATAGATCTCTCATTCAGGTTCTAGAGTCGTGTATTCAAGTGTCTTGACGTCTTCACTTGGTTGACCCAAAGGTACTTCAAAGTTGATAAAAGTTCCTCACAATTTCATGATTTCCAACCAAAACCTAGGCCTCTGTAGTTTCCTATATTTCAGTGAATGACATAAACTGGAAATCCAGGCGTCAGCCTTAACTTGTCCTCTTATCCATCACATCACCAAATTCAATTGATTTATATTTCCCAGTTTATATGTTTCACCAATTTCTATTGATTTAATCTTCTAAATATCCCTCATCTAATCGCATTACACCCTCACTGGTCCATGCTACAAACAGCCCACCCCAGTACTACAACAATCACTTGTGACCTGGTCTTTTTACAACCACTCTGATCTTCCTTCAGGATAATTTCTACTCAGCAACCAAAGAGAATTTTTTTATAGGCAAATATGATCATGTTCTCCCAAACTCAAAATGCTTAATTAAATCCCTATCACCTGTAGAATAAGGCCAAATCCTTAACGTGGCCCACATGGTCCTCTACACTATGGCCCAATTACCATCCCAAGTGCATTTAGCTCTCACTCCTTTATCGCCTACTCAGTCTTTGGATTTCCACTGGGTCTCCATTTATTCAGGCAAGTTTTTCTTGCCCTCCTGCCAGTTCCTCTTCTATAGAGCCATGCACTTTCATTTTGTAACTCTAATCATAGTTGAAACTGTTCATTTATTTATTTCGTTTGGTTATTTCATACTTGTCTTTTCCACAGATTGTGAGCTCTATCAGAGTAGAGCCTGTCTTAGCTAGCATGAGCTGCTATAACAAAACTACCATAGATTGGATGGCTTAAACCACACATATATTTCTCACAATTCTGGAAGCTGAGGATTCTAAGATCAAGGTAGATTTGATGACTGGTGAGAACCTACTTCCTTGGTTGTAGACAGCCACCTTCTTGCTGTGTCCTCAGATGGCCTTTTCTTGGTGCGTACACATGGAAAGACAGCTCTCATGTCTCTTCCTCTTATTATAAGGACACCAACCCCTTGATGAGAGCACTGCTCTTATTACCTTATCTAAATAAATGACCTCCCAAAGGCCGCATTTCCTCAGAGACATCACATTGGTGGTTAGGGTTTCAACATATGAATTTTTAGGGCATACAAACATTCAACCCATACAGTCTGTTCAATATTGAATTTCCAATGGTTAGCACAGCAACCAGTGGTCATTCAATGAATGCTTACTAATTATATATACAAATATATAAATGTATATGTACATTATATATAGATATATGAAATATACCTATGCCACCACCAGACTCTCTCTCTCTACATATATATATGTATATATATATATAAATGTATATATATATATACACACACACATACGCATACATATGTAGATATATATATATGTATATCTGTGTATGTATATGTATATATATGCCAAAAAAATGTATACGATTGGACACTTTGGTCAACATTGCTCAAGCAGTAGTTTGCCGTAATCAAAAGTGTCCAATGGTAATGATTTTTGAGTACCTCTTATAATTGCAGAAGTCAAACGTGACTTGTATTCATCTTTTGTTATTGGTATATATTGGGTATTACAATTTTAACACCGTTTTCCTTCCTTAAAATGTGTATACACTTTTTTTTGCATCGTGCGTGTGTGTGCGTGTGTGTGTGTGTGTGTGTGTGTGTGTGTGTGTGTGTGTGTATAACTATCTATAGTCAAGTGCCACATAATGACATTTGGGTCAATGATGGACTACATATACAGTGGTGGTTCCATAAGATTATAATGGAGCTGAAACATTCCTATTGCTTAATGATCTCATAGCTGCCCTAATGTTATAGTGCAATGCATTACTCACGTGTTGAGGTGATGCTGGTATAAACAACCACCTACACTGCCTGTCTCATAAAAGTATAGCACACACAATTATGTACAATACATAATACTTGGTAATGATAATAAACAACTATGTTATTGGCTTGTATATTTTTCTGTACTTTTTATCATTATTTTGGAGCACCTGGTTTCTATTTATAAAAGAAGAGTTTACTGTAAAACAGTATGCTGTGCTATGCCAGCAGCAGCCTCATATATCTCATGTTTGAGTCTTTTGATTGCATCATTTTCTCTTGTGCTTGATTTAATCTTGTGTTGTTTTATTCATCATGGCCTGTAAGTGTACAAAATCCACTGCTAATATTGCCAGTAAGGGGCCCTGTTGAGTGATTCACCTGGAAATGAAATTAAGATTCAATAAGGACTATGAAGGTGGAAAATCAGTGATGGTTATTGCTTGCCGGTCAGGCATGTCCCATTCGACCATAGCTATGATCTTGAAGAACAAGAACAAAGTGACAGAATCTGTTAAAGAATCTGCTTCATTGAAGGCAATGAAAATTTGAAGGCAATGAGATTAATGGAAATTTGAGAAGGGCCTATAGCAGACGTGGGGAAACTTCTAATGATCTCAATAGAAAACCAGACACAGAAGTATATTCTTCTCAGCGATATAATGATCATGGTCAAAGAAAAATGTTTGTTTATGATGTTGAAAGAAAAGGCTGCACCTGACTACAAATTTACTACTAGCTCTGGGTGGTTTAAACAATTCAAGAATTGTTATTCATTACGTAATGTGAAAGCGAGTGGTAAGTCTGTGAGTGCTGATGTGAATGCAGAAGAATTTTTGGAAACTGGATAAGCTGATTGTGGAGGAAAATTACTTGCCAGAGCAAATATTCAACATGGATGAAATCTCCCTGTTCTGGAAACATGCCTGAAAGGACTTTCATCTATAAGGAGACCAAGTCAGTGCCAGGTTTCAAAGCTTTTAAGGACAGGATAACAATCTTGCTTGGGCACAATGATGCAGGCTACAAATTGAAACCCTTTGTGTCTGGCACAATGAGAATCCAGGGTCTTCAAGCCTATCAGAAAGCATACACTGCGGCTGTACTACTGGAGCAATAAGAAATCATGGTTTCAATCTGTTTCAAGATGCTCTCCAGAATTTCTGTCCCAGCAAAATGGAGACGTACTACTGGAGAATAATATACGTTTCAAGATTTTGCTTATTGTTAACAATGCACCCAAATATACTGCTTTTAGTGGTAATTTTTATCCCAATACCGTCTTTCCCCAAAAATAAGACTGGGTCTTATATTAATTTTTGCTCCAAAAGACGCATTAAGGCTTATGTTCAGGGGATGTCACCCTGAAAAATCATGCTAGGGCTTATTTTCCGGTTAGGTCTTATTTTCCGGGAAACACAATATCAAAGTGGTGTTTCTCTCTTTAAATACCAACTCTTTGATCCAACCAATAGATCCAGGAGTTTTAGCAGCTTTTACAGTCTCCTACCTGTGGAGGACCTTTGCCCAGGCTATTGCTGCAGCTGAAGAAGATACTGAGAAGACACTCAGGCAATTCTAGCAGGATTACAACATCTGTGACTAGATCAATAACCTAGCTTGGACTTGGGGTGATGTCACCAAGGACTGTATGGGTAGCATCAGAGAAGACACTCAAGATGTTTGTTCATGGCTTCAGAGGATTTGCCAAGGATGAGAAGGTTGCAAAAATCAGCAAAATTATGGTTGAGATGACAAATAACCACTTTAAGCTGGGTGCATATGAGGATGACAGTGCGGAGCTTCTGGAGGTTTTTTCTTTTCCTTTCTTTTTAAAATTAGTTTCAGGTGTATAAAACAATGTAATAGATAGACATTTATCATTTATATCCCTCACACAGTGACAAGCCCCTCCCCCCATCTACTATCCCTCTGACATCGCATACGGCCATTACATTTCCACTGCCTCTATTCCTAATGCTGTACTCTGCTTCTCATATATATATATATACATATATATACACATATATACATATATACACATATTTATATATACATATATATGTATACACATATATATGTATGTGTGTGTGTGTGTGTATATATATATATATATATATAAATAAAATTGTAGTTGACATTCGTTATTGTTCAGCTTCAGCTTCAGGTGTACAGTGCAGTGATCAGGCATCTACATCTTCCCTGATGGGTCTCCCTAATGAGACAAGTGTCCATCGAATACCCTACAAAATCTTTACAACATTATTGATTTCATTCCCCAAATTGACTTTCGTATCCCCGTGGCAATCTTGTGGTTACCGATTGTGCTTTCTAATCCCCTCACCTTCTCCCTTATCCCCACCCCCCTCCCATCTAGCAACCCTCAGTTTTTCCTCTATGTCTCTGAGACTGTTTCTGATTAGTTCATTCATTTATTCTTTTCTTTAGATTCCACATATAAGTGAGACCATATGGTATTTGTCTTTCTCTGTCTGATTTATTTCACTTAGCATAATGTTCTCTAGGTCCATCCATATTGTTGCGAATGGTAAGATTTCTTTCTTCTTTATGGCCGCGTAATACTCCATTGTATAAATGTACCCCAGTTTCTTAATCCAGTAGTCTACCGATGGGCATTTCGGTTGTTTCCATGTCTTGGCTATTGTGTATAGTGCTGCAGTAAACATAGGGGCGCATAAATTTTTTTGAATTAGGAGTGGAATTGCTGGGTCATAAGCTAGTTCCATTTTCAGTTTTTTGAGATATGGTGTTTTCTGAGGAACTGACTTATAAGGAGGTGTTGGAACTAGAACAGGAACACATAAATGAAGAGGAGGCACAAGAAAAGGAAACTGTAGGAGAAAAAAAGAACCCCCAGAAAACTCACACTGAACGGGGTTAGCAGAAGCTTTTTCAGACTCTAACAAGCTCCTTGAAAAGTTTGAAAACATGGACCCCAACACTAAAAGGTTTTCATTAATAGTGAGGAATGTTTATAGTGCATTATCTGCTTACAAGGAAATCTGTAATGAAAAAAAGAAGCAAACCACCATGAATCTATTTCTGAAAAGCGTGACACCTCTTCAGAGAGCCTCAGGCAAGTCCTTCAGGAGCTATTCCAGAAGAAGGCAGTGTTACCATAGGAGATGACAGCTCCACGCGTGTTATTGTCACTGAAGACCTTCCCGTGGGACAAGACGAGGAGGAGGAGACAGTGATATTGATGGTCCTGACCCTGTGTAGGCCTAGGCTAAGGTGTGTGTGTCTTACCGTGTTTCCCCGAAAATAAGACCTAGCTGGACCATCAGCTCTAATGCATCTTTTGGAGCAAAAATTAATATAAGACTGGTCTTATTTTAATATAATATAAGGCCGGGTCTAATATAATATAATATAAGACTGGATCCTATATTAATTTTTGCTGCAAAAGATGCATTAGAGCTGATAGTTCTGCTAGGTCTTATTTTTGGGGCAACACGGGACCGTTTTGTAACAAAAGGTTTAAAAAGTAAAAAAAAAAATACATTTTAAGTAGAAAAAAGCTTATAGAATAAGGATATAAAGAAAGAAAATATTTTTGTACAGCTGTACAATGTGGTTGTGTTTTAAACTAAGTGTTATTACAAGAGTCAAGAAGCAAAAACATTAAAAAGTTTATAAAGTAAAAAACTTACAGTAAGCTAAGGTTAATTTATCATTGGAGCAAGAAAAAAATACTTTTATAAATTCAGTGCAGCCTAAGCGCACAGTGTTTGTAAAGCCACAGCAGTGCCCAGTGATGTCCTTGGCTTTCACATTTGCTCCCCACTCGCTCACTGACTCACCCAGAGCAGCTTCCGGTCCTGCCGGCTCCATTCATGGGAAGTGTGCCATTTTTTATCTTTTATACTATATTTTTATTGTACCTTTTCTCTGTTTTGATATGTTTAGATACACGAATACCATTGGGTTACAGTTGCTTACAGTATTCAGTACAGTAACATGCTGTACAGGCTTGTAGCCTGGGAGCAACAGGCTGTACCGTATCGCCTAGGAGTGTAGCCGGCTATCTAAGTTTGCGTAGTTGCACCGTCATGTTCTCACAGTGATGAAATTGCCTAAGGTTGCATTTCTCAGAATGCATCTCCATCATTAAGCAACACAGAACTGTACACACACACACACACACACACACACACAGTTTGGTGATTGCATAGAGCCTGAACAGGTAAACAGGTGTATAAGGAGTTGGAGACTATTAGAATGTTCTAGGCCTGAAGTAAGAGGCTGAACTGTCTCTGTGGCAATGGCAAGAAAAATCCTAGCTGGATGAAGTATTTGTGAAGAAAGAATTGACGCGAGAGGCAAGTACAGCAGGTGAACCAAAATTTCTGAATGTCTGCAGGAGAATGAATGTGGTACAGATGATGACCGCCGTCCCTCCCCTGCACACACACACTCAGAGGAGCCTCCAATATATGGGTGTTCAGGTGGGACTGAGAAAACTGATGTGAAACAGGTGCTTCAACGTTGTTTCTATTAAGGCTGCCCTTCGATTTGCAGCGGTGGCATCTATTTGTAGAGTTCGACTAATTTTTCATTTCAGATTCACATTCTTCCCATTGTTTTAGTCCAGAAATAAACAGCATGCTCAGAGTCATCAAAAGAAAAGAGGCTGAAAATCCCAGTTTTAGTGTTTTTGAATTGACTGTAGTCAGCGTCCATTCTCCTGGGTTTACTTCTGCAGGATGTCAGTTACACAGAATGCAAAGTGCACACGATTGCTCCGTGGTACAGAGGCCATGATCCAGTTCTCTTGACAGACACAAGGGATATGCCTGGAAATTAAATAAACAGATTTTCCCCTAACTTTTTAAAATCTTAAAAATAAGAACATCATAGAAATGATTTGTGTATTTTTATTTTGCGTATTTTCTTCTAGTCTTTGAGCATTTACATATGCATATATGTCTCACAGTTATACTCATGTTTCCAATTTTATTTTCTACTTTTCTTTTAATACAGAAAATATGTTCCCATGTTTCTGTATGTTCTTCTGGAATATTCTTTTTCATGAATTCATGATATTTCACAGATTTACGTACCTTGATTTATTTTATCATTCTTCTGCATGAATATTTTAGATTTGTTTCCAAATTTTTACTCTTCGAGAACATTGCAGTGCATATGCTTTTTTCCCCTTGTTAATTTATTTATGCAACATAAATTCCTTAAGATGGGGATACTAAGTTAAACAGTAAAAGACTCTTGAACTCCTGATACATATTATAAATTCCTTTCTTAAAGGGTTACAGCAATTATATACTAAAAGTGTATGAATGCAAACAAATATAGTTGCATACTTACCATGTACAGTGTCCTGTTTTAGGTATTATGAAGCAAGTGATATGCTTGGGAGAGAAAGAAATGGCATTATAAAGATAAGAGTTGGATTATGCTGTGGTTAGAAAAATACAAACAAGAAACAAGTCTTAGGAGGATACAAAATTATGGTATAAGAAATGTAGGAAGCCCAGGAGATGTTGAGAGGATATCAGGTATGTTGAAGGGCAACTGGATTTCTTAAACCCAGGGTTGAGGCTGCGTGAGATTGCTGCAGGAGAAGGAGGCTGTGTTTTAGGATGAGCCCTATCTTAGTTTCCTGGGGCTGTAGTAACTAAGTTCCACACACTGTGTGGCTTATACAACAAAAAGTTATTGTCTCATGGTTTTGTAAGGCTGGAAATCCAAGATGAAGGTGTTGGCAGTTGGTTCCTTCTGAGGACTGTGAGGGAGAATCAGTTGCATTTCCCTTTCCTACATAGCGTGTGGTAGCCTCTTTCTGGCATTCCTTGGCTTGTAGATAAAAATCTTCCCGAGTCTTGCTTCACGCTGTCTTCCCTCTATGTCTCTGTGTCCAAATTTCCCTTTTTTATAAGGACACAGTCATGCTGGATTAGGGCCCACCCTAATAGCCTCATCTTAACTTGATCATTTGCAAAGACTCTGTTTCCCAATAAGGTCATGTTCACAGGTACTGGGGGTCTGTGGACTCCAACCTCCTTTTGGAAGACTCAGTTCAACCCATAACAAGTCCAAAATGTATATTTGTGAGCACATAAGGATGGATTTAGTGGAGCACAAAGCATGAGCTTTGAAATCAGGCAGTGCTGAGTTTGAGTCTCAGTGTGGCTATTTATTGCTTCTGTGATCTTGAGTAAGTTATTTAATGTCTCTGAGTTTCTAGCTGTCTCATCTTAAAAGAATTAATTATATTTATTTTGCAGTGTTACTATGAGAATTGGAGCTAATGAAAGCAAAGTATCTTAGCACAACACCTGACATTTCCTAAGTGTTTTCATAAATAATAGCTTTAAAATGTCATTCTTTAGGGAAAACACTCCATGTTCAGAGGTGGCGAGTTGTCCCCAAGGCTAATGGGCCAGGGAACCCTTTCTGAATGGGGATCTAAACACCATAGTTAATCTCCGTTTAGGAAAAATTTCTCCCAGAGAAGCTGTAGCATCCCAAGTGGTGATCAAAAGACAACTGACGTGGGTAGACTCAGACTGGGTGGCGAACAATCACTGAAGACTTTTTCTTTCTTTTATTCTTATTTTCTCCGGATGCCTCCTTTTTCAGATACATGTGTGCTTCAATGATTATGACTAAAAATATCACGGCACGTCAAGGTGATAAGCCAAGGTGGAGTTTTACAATTTGGTGATGTTTTGTTTTTGATACTAATTTTCCTGGTGTGGATTTGATACTATTCAGCATTCCTAATAGTCCTCAAAAGGTTTTTTAAAAAGACAAACATATGACCAGCCAGAAATTAGGCATCATTTTCTCCATTGACTTGAGGCTGAGGAAAAAGTCAGCCTGGCAGGTGACAGACTGGTGTCTAATGTGATCGGCCCGGTCCAGTCTAATGCATCACCCTGCAAGTAGGGGATCAAGAAGAACTGAGCATTTGATCAGAATCATCTTTCTTTTGCTGACTTGATCTGAATAAGACAAACCCTGGGAAGAGACATGATATGCCTTAATCTTTAATCTTTTGACTTTAATCTGTAGACATAGGGAACGGTCAGTGTAGTCTGAGGTGATAAAGAGAGAGAATGTGTTTTATTTGGCAGATAGAGAAGGGATAATTTTAGCATTTGCTAGATGAAAATAATTAGAGTTATATATGAACTACCTGTGGCATACCCAAATAGGAGCAAATCTTTGTTCAGGGAAAAAGTCGGGCTACTTATCTGCTCGCTGAACCTGGGCTTTGAAATCACCCAATTGTCATTTGAATCCACTTCATTCAGATATGTGTCTTTTAAAAATGATTTTTAGTTGGGACTTTTAAAATAAAGATACCAGAAAGAATTAGTTGAGAATGGTTGAAATGATGCTATAAAAAACTGTGCAAGGTTTATTAAACTTAAAATAAGCAACAAACTCCTTCTAAGATTCTAAATGTCTATTTCTAGCCTTCGAATTCGTGGAATCCTTGGGTTGATATAGATACAAAAATATGTCTGCTGGGTCCAGAGTGCATTTGCTTTTGTTGTACTTGTGGCTGTACATTGTCTAGTATTCTTCATCTATAGTCCGTGCTGCTTCATATTCTGTAAATCTTCTGCACTAGTTTGGCCATTGACTTGAATCAAATTCTAAATTATTCCTTGCTTAGAGTTCTCAGCCTTACTCATTGCTCCAAGTTAGAACTTTTGGAACAAATTTTTGGCATGTTGAATGAAACCCTTGGAACGTGTGCTATTTTCTATGTGTTTCGTCCAGAGGGATGGCGAGACTGTCTCTGGTTTGATGGATGCAATGCTTAGTCAGCGCTTAGGTAGGACAGGTCAACTTCTGAAGTTGGCAGGTATACCATTTAAGATACTAAGGGCATTTTTTTCAGTGTGTGGACTTTTCTAAGAAGCCCTGTGAGCTGTATCACTATCCGGGGGTTCCAGGGACCCAGTAATCCACTATGGGTTTAATTGAGCTCAGGAGACTTGAGCTTGGCCTCCTGGTAACTAAGCAACTAGGTCCTCACCTGAATTGTCTAACAATTTCATCCACAGCAGTAGGTCATCTGCTGTCCCACTGTATGCTTTAATGGCCAGCAAACCATATAAAGCACTTAGAAGCCTTGGACTCTTAACCAAAGGTGTAGTCAAGGAAGCAACTCCTGTTTCCTCCTCCCAGCCTGGGTTTCAGAGAAGATACTCTCCAAGTCTTGGCATCCTTTTGTAGGACATATGTGGTTGATATCAGAAGTTGGAGGGAAGGAGCTCCCTGGATTACAGCTCCTATTTGGAAAGTCTGAACTGAAGGGATAAGCCATAGGGTGTCACAGAACAGGGTGGATGAAGACTGCTAGTCCTGCATTCTCTCAGGTCGCCTCTCTTGGCCCAAGTGAAAATCTGTCTCGTGCATCGAGCTCCCCTAAGATTAGTCCATTAGCAGGAGAGGGTTCCCTTTAATTGGCTCAATTACGTTATCTTGCTTACAAAAGCAAAGTTTAATGCCACTGGAAGCTATAACTTTTTTGTGGTGAACATCAATTAAAAAAAAGTTATTTCTAATTTATTCATTCAAATGGTATATTACAAACTAAAATCTGGTTAATTGTAGAAACATATTCAGTGTGACTTGCTTTGCCTTTACAAAAGTCGAGGAAATCACAATAATGTTTTTTAGAACGTTATTCCATATAATTAGGTTGATATTGTTTAACGAGTGATCCATCATTTTCTCACAAATTTGAAATACCATTTTTATTATGTTATTTTTACACATATACCTGGTTTTGTGTTGGGCTCTTTTCCTTCCACTGACCTGTTTTTCAATTACTGTACCAGGACCACCTTTTTTTGTTTTTAATATAACATTAAGACATATTTTGAATATGTAGAACTAGGCTCTATTATTTATTTTTCATGAATTTCTTTATTAATTCTGTATTCATTATTTTGGAAAATCTTTTTAATTTAAAGCAAATGTGTTAACATCAATTAGATTTTGGTCGTACTTAGATTGAATTGATAGATTAACTAAAGTAAGTGCTGATAACCTTATAACGTTGACTCTTTCCATCCAGGAAGATGATACAGTTCTCCACGTTGGAGGTCTTTTCTCTCCTTCAACAAAGTCTTATGGTTTTTTAAAAATAGAAAATATATTTGTACATTTTTCACTAAGTATTTTCTTGCTTAATCAAATTTTGTTATAATATTTTTATGTCTTTGTTTTGTAAAGTGAATTAAAAAATGTGATCCTTCTGTTATTGCAGGTATATAAAAAAGTTGCTGATTTTGGTATATATACCTTTTATCCAAAATCCTAATAGAACTATCTTAGTACTTCTAATATTATGTCAGTTGATTTTATTTGATTTTTAGATTGTCTTGGGTAGACAATCGTATAGTTTTGTCTCTGTCTGATATTTGTGACCTTGATTTCCTTTTCCTGATTAATTTTATTGGCTAGGATCACCAAAGTAAGAGTTATAGGTAGTGGGCGTTTCTGTTTTGTCTCCAGATTCAATGAGAATACTTCTGCATTTTATGTTCTCTTCATTTCCAACTCTTTCCTTCCTCTGAGTTAGAGGAGTTTAAATTACATAGGACTCATTTATTTTTTGAATTTTTTAAAAAAAGATTTTATTGGGGAAGGGGAACAGGACTTTATTGGGGAACAGTGTGTACTTCCAGGACTTTTTTCCAAGTCAAATTGTTGTCCTTTCAATCTTAGTTGTGGAGGGTGCTGTTCAGTTCCAAGTCCAGTTGCCGTTGTTAGTTGCAGGGGACGCAGCCCACCATCCCTTGCGGGAGTCGAGGAATTGAACAGGCAACCTTGTGGTTGAGAGCCCACTGGCCCATGTGGGAATCGAACCAGCAGCCTTTGGAATTAGGAGGAGGGAGCTCCAACCACCTTAGCCACCAGGCTGGCCTATTTTTTGAATTTTTGATTGCACATATAAAAATACCTAGGCCTAGTGTATTTTGAAGAAATAAATCTTTGACTACATTTTCCATTTCTTCTGTGGTCATTGGTCTGAATTTTCAGATTTTCTGTCACGTTTGCACTTTGGTATTTTCAATTTTCTTTTTTTTTTTTAAATTAAAATTCATTGGGGTGACAATTGTTAGTAAAGTTACATAGATTTCAGGTGTACAATTCTGTATTATATCATCTATAAATCCCATTGTGTGTTCACTACCCAGAGTCAGTTCTCCTTCCATCACCATATAAATTTTCTTATGTAATAATCTCTTATGGTTTCAATTTTATTGGGTAAGGAGTTGTATACACAATATTCTCTTATAATAAAAAAAATCCTCATCTTATTATGTTTCACTTTATTCATCTTTTTATTATTTATGGCTTATCTTCTTTATTGGTTTACTTGTTATACATATTTCTATTTTAGTAGTCTTTTCAAAGACTTTTTATTTCTCCCACTTTTGTTTATCTTTTATTCTGTGAATTTTTGTTTATTGATAAAATTCCTTTTTGAATTATCTTTAGATTTATTTTATTGTCCGTTTTTCTAGCTTTTATTTGAATACTTATCAGTTGTTTTCTAATAAAGTATTTAGGGTTATGCCTTTTCTTCTAAGTATCACCTTAGTTGCACCCCATGTTTTAATATATAGTATTCTCATTGTTGTTTATTTGTAAATAGATTAATTTTGGTGGCTTTAAAAATACTTTACTTTTGTTTTGAACTAATAGTATTTCATTGTGACTAGATAATGTAGCCTGTAAATTTCAACTTTGAAGAATTCATTGAAAGTTTTATTGTGACTTTACACATGCCCATTTTTTTGGTAGTATTTCAGAGTTGTTTGAAAGGAAAGCTATTGTCTCTATGTTTGGAATTCATTCTATATATTTTACATTAATAAAATAAAACTAGTAATAGTGTTATTCAAATACTCTGTAAACTTCTTTATTTTTTTGCCTACTTATCCTGTCCTTTTCTGAGAGAGATGAGATTTCTATTTTGACTTTGTGGATAAATCCACATTTTTTTCTAATAGCTTTTGCTTTATAGTTTGATGGTATGCTATTTAATTATGATGGTGCATGACTGTAGTTATCTTCTTGGGGGAATTACAGCTTATTTCACTATAAATCCCTCCTTGTCCCATTTCATGCTTTTTGACTTGAACTCTACTTTTTCTCATGCTAATAATACCACATATGTTTTCTTTATTGTGATGTGCTTCGCATATATGTATCTATGCTTTATTTTAACCTTTCTCTGTTTATTGTAAGTAGCTAGAAATTAAATCTTTAACTTTAATTGATATATTTGATCTTATTCCTCACTATCTTATTTTATGGTTTCATTTTATCGTACTTTATTTAATGAGCATATTTCTTATCCATATTTTTTCTCCCTAGATTAAATTATTTTTTCTGTTCTTTTTCCTTTTTTAGTGGCTTGAAAATATTTTTCTATTTCTGTTCTTTATCTTAAAAATTTTAAAGAATATATTGAAACATTTTTCTATGTAAAAAAATTAGTGATTAACTGTATCCTAGTCTCACACCATCTCCATCTTTCATTTTTTATAACCAGGATTTGTTATAATCATCTAGATTTTGTTTCTAAGATGTTGTTTATTTACCAATGTTTACATTTTGAGTAGACTATTTTTAGAGTAGTTTTATATTTACAGAAAAAATTTAAAAGAGTTCACATATACCCCATACCCAGTTTCCCCTATTATTATTACTTTTTTAAACATATTGGGGGTAACATTGGTTAATAACATTACATAAATTTCAGGTGTGCAACATTATAATACAACATCTGTATACTCTACTGTGTGCTCGCCGCCCAAAGTCTAGTCTCCTTTTGTCACCATATATTTGACCCAATTTACCCTCTTCATCCTCCCCCCCTAAACCCCTTTACCTCTGGTAACCACCACTCTGTTGTTTGTGTCTATGAGTTTGTTTGTTTGTCATTTTGTTTGTTCATTTGTTGTTTTTTGTTTTATGTGCCATGTATGAGATTCTTATTAACATCTTATATTTATTAGTATAGTACATTAAGAAAAAATTCTAATATACTTTTTCCATTCCAGGATTCCATCCAGTATGTCATATCACACCTAGTTGTCATATCCCCTTAGCTTTCTCAGACTTTTTTTTTAAACAACTGTATTAATTTCTTGTAACAAATGCTGTAACGAATGACGATAAACTCAAAGGTGTAAAACAATAGAAATGTATTCTTTCACAGTTCTGGGCACTAAGTGTCTGAAAGATAGCAGGGCCATACTCTCTTTAGGGGCTCTAGGAAAGAATCCGTTCCTTCCTCTACCAGTTTCTGGTAGCTTTCCTGGCATTCTTGCGTTTGTGGCTACATCACTCCAATATCTGCCTCCATCTTCACATTGCCTTCTCCTATATATGTCTCTGTGTTAGATCTCCGTTTGCATCTATCTTCTAAGGACACTTGTGATGGCACTTAGGGCCCACTCTGATTATCCAGGGTAATCTCTTCATCTCAAAATCCTAATTTAATAATATCTGCAAAGACCCCTTATCCAAATAAGGTAACACTTACAAATTCCAAAGATTAGGACCTGACATCTTTGGATGACCATTATTTAACTTACTACAATGACCTTGACAGTTTTGAGGAATACTGGTCAGGTAGTTAATAGTATGGTCAGATATTTACTAGAATGCTCTCGATTAGACTTTACCTGATGTTTTTGTATAACTAAGACAGAAAATATACAAGATGAGATGAGTATTTTATGTGCCAGCAAGTTGGGAAGTGCTGGAAAAAAAGAGAGAGAGAGAGAGAGAGAGAGAGAGAGAGAGAGAGAGAGAGAGAAAACTCTCATGAGTATATGTGAAAGGAACACAAGAGCCAATCGAAAGAGCTCCCAACAGCAAAGATGGAATAGTTTTAGCAATGAAATAAGTAAAGAAATGTTGGATTATAATACAAAGTATAAAGTAAATATCTCTGAGCCCATACTGATATAAATAAATGATTGAATAAGTAAATAAATAGGGGAGATGACACAAATCTAGTGGATTATGGGTTTTTTGGAAGGTAGACCACAGAAGTAAAGTGCTATTTTCATCATATCACATCCAGGGTACATAGCGTCACCGTAATTTATCACTATTGATGTTGACCTTGGTCACCTGGCTGACGTGGTGTATGTCAGAGATCTCCACTGTAAAGTTACTCTTTGTTTCCCACTTTCCATACTTACTCCTTTGGAAGGAAGTCACTACAGGTGTAGGCTACAATTAAGGGGTGGGGAGTTCTACTTCCTTTCCTTGAGGGCAAAGTATCTACATAAATGATTTAGAAATATGTGAGGCAGATTTGTCTCATCTCCCCCATTTATTTACTTATTCAAGCTTAAATGTAACCTGATCCTAAGAGACTCTATGACTGTATGAAAATTGTACCAGAATTTACACTGCTCTGTTTGACTGATTGCTCATCAACAACACAAAGTCAGGCTTACAGAATGAATTGATTAGAAAAAAAAATATATGGCTCTTTTTAAAAATTATAACAAATACAGAAAATTATAGGCAAAAGAATAAATGTCATATTCAACCCCACTACCAGAGATAACCACTGTTAAGAGGAAATATTTCATTTCATTTGCTTCTTGAAGTATGTTTTGTTTTACCTGGTTGAAATCATATTGCGTTAAAATTTGCAGCTTTCTTTTTTCACTTACATTTTTTATTTGTTTGTTTTTTAACTCCTGTTTTTATTTTTATTTTTTTTTAACTTTTTCAATTTATTTAATTTTTTAAGATTTTTATTAAAATATAACTAACATACACTATTATAGTAGTTTTAGGTGTACAACATAGTTCCTCAACATTTATACACCTAAAGAAGTGATCACCATAAGTCTAGCAGCCATCTGACACCATGCTATGCTATCACATTATTGACTATATTCCCCATGCTGTACATTATATCCCTATGACTTATTTGTTTTATACCTGGAAATTTGGGCCTCTTATTCCCCTTTACTTTTCCTCCCTTTTTAAAAATTTTGAATTACAGTTGACATTCAATAGTATTTTATATTAATTTCAGGTGTACAGCATAGTGGTTAGACTTTCTATAATTTAAGAAATGATCCCCCTGACTAGTCTAGTACCCACCTGGCACTATACATAGTTATTACCATATTATTGACTATATTCCCTGTGCTTTATTTCACAACCCCATAACTGTTTTGTAACTACCAGTGTGTACTTCTTAATCCCTTCATCTTTTTCACCCTGCCCCCAATCCTGTTCCATCTATAACCCCAACAAATCCAGTATCCATATGGCACTATACATAGTTATTACAATATTATTGACTATATTCCTTATGCTATACCCTACATCCCCATAACTACTTTATAACAACCAATTTGTACTTCTTAATCCCTTCCTTATTTTTACTCACCCCAACCCCCCTTCCATCTGGCAACCATCAAAATGTTCTCTGTATCTATGAGTTTGTTTGTATTTTGTTTGTTTATTTTGTTCTTCAGATTCCACATATAAGTGAAATCACATTGCATCTGTCTTTTTCTGTCTTACTCTCTACTCAGTACAGTACCCTGCAGGTCCATCTATGCTGCTGCAGATGGCAAGAACTCATTTCCTTCCATGTCCAAGCAATATTCCATTGTATATATGTATCACTTCTTCTTTATCCATCCATCCATTGACAGACACCCAGGCTGCCTCCACATCTTGGCCATTGTAAACAATGCTGCAATGGACATATGGATGCACATTCCTCTCAAAGTAATGTTTCAGTTAGTTTCTTCAGATAAGTACTCTGAAGTGGGATGACTGGGTCCTTCTTTGTTTTTTGTTGTACCTTTTGTTTTAAAGTCTATTTTGTCTGGTATCAGTATTGCTACTTTGGCCTTTTTTCTTTCTTTCTTTTTGGTTCCATTTTTATGAAATATCTTTTTCCATCCCTTTGCTTTCCATCTGTGTGTATCTTTCAATCTGAAATGATTCTCTTGTAGGCAGCATATGTAAGGGTTGTGTTTTCATGTCCTTTCAGCCCTCCTATGTCTTTTGAGTGGTGCATTTGATCCCATTTTATTCATAATTTTAATTCTTTTTCCATCTTAAGGAAGTTCCTATAACATTCCTTATAATAATGCCTTGGTGGTGATGAACTACTTTAGCGTTTTTGTGTCTAGGAAACTCTTTATCTGTCCTTTGATTCTAAATGATGGCTCTGCTGGGTAGAGTAATCTTGGTTGTAGGTACTTGCTTTATATCACGTTGAATATTTTGTGCCAATCCTTTCTGGCCTGCAAAGTTTCTGTTGAGAAATCAGCTGACAATCTTATGGGAGCTCCCTTATAAGTTACTAGTTGTCTTTCTCTTGCTCCTTTTAAGATTTTCTCTTTGTTTTTAACCTTTGCCATTCTAATTGTAATGTATCTTGGTGTGGACCTCTTTGGGTTCATCCTGTTTGGGATTCTCTGTGCTTCCTGGACATGTATGTCTATTTCCCTTACCAGGTTAGGAAAGTTTTCAGTAATTACTTCTTCAAATAGGTTCTCCATCCCTTGCTTTCTCTCTTCTCCTTCTGGTACCCCTATGATGCAAATGTTGTTATGCTTGGTGCTGTCCCAGACGTCTCTTAAACTATCCTCATTTTTGTTGTTGTTTTTTCTTTCCTGTTCTGATTGGGTGTTTTCTGCTACCTTGTCTTCCCAGTCGCTGATGTGATCCTCTGCTTCATCTAGTCTGCTAGTGATTCCTTCTAGTGCATTCTTCATTTCAGTTATTCTTCATTCTAACAGGTTCTTTTTTATGGTTTCTATGTCCTTTTTTATGCTTTCTATATCTTTGTTGAATTTTTCACTAAGTTCATTGAGCATCCTTATAACCATTGTTTTGAACTCTGTCTCTGGTATATTGCTTACCTTTATTTTGTTTAGTTCTATTTCTGGAGTTTTCTCCTGTTCTTTCATTTGGGATGTATTTCTTTGTTTTCTCATTTTGGCTGCTTCTCTGTTTGTTTCTATGTATTAGGTAGATCTCCTATGTCTCCCAGGCTTGGCTGGGTGGCCTTATGTAGTAGGTGCTCTGTGGGGCCTGGCACAGTCTCCCTGGTCACCTTTTCCAGGTGCTCCTGGAGTATCCCTTGTGTGGGCTGTGCATGCCCTTTTGTTATAGTTGAGCCTTGATTGCTATTGGCACATCAGTTGATGGGATTGAACCTCAGGCTGATTGACTGTGGGGTTTTGCCATGTCCATAGCTTACAGGCTGCTGTGGGATGGGGCCTTACCCCACTGAGTGGTATTTGCCCCTGCAGGTTCTGGTGCCACCCGTTGGGGTATGCCACTTGTGGGGCTTATTGGGCAATGCTCTGCTGTGTTCTGAAGCCAACCTCCAGGTATGTTGGTTCTGGGGCCTCTTGGGAGGGACTCTGGTGCAGGCCACGTCACCCACTGCATGTGACCAGCCATGGACTTTCTTGTAGGAGCTACAAAGTGATCCATAGTTGTTTGTTGCCTGTGCTAAACCTGGAGGCTCATGGGAGAGGCCACATTGAGAACTGAGGACATCTACCACCAGTACCCAACCTGGAGTAGCTCTACAAAATGCCAGAACACCCCTACGTTTGCTGCCACCTGCTAGCTCCCTTAGAGTTCAGCCACTAACAAAGCCTCATGTGGTATGCATGTTGGGTTAAGCAGGGTCTCAGGGAGTTACTAGAGTGGGAAGAGTTATGGTCAACATGTTAATGTAAATTCTGGTTTGGTGCCAGTGCTGAGCCTGGAGCTACTCAGCAAAAGTCTCAGAGCACACTGAGGTCATTCACTGCCCACCTGGGGCCTGTGGACTCCCATAGTTTTCCAGGAAAAAGTGCAGTCTGGATGGGGCTGACTGTTCACCAAGAAAGTGCCTCTGGTATTGGTCGAGTTGGGTGGGGTGGGTTCTCAAGGAGTCAGCAGAGGGGACCAGTGGAGCTGATCAGGCCAATCAGATTCAGATTTGGCCCTAATCCTAGGGGTATGGACTCAACACAGTAAAGATGGCGGCTGTCTGCCTGCTGCATGGAAGTAGGACCCCACACAGGGAAACTGGTGACTGATCTCCAGCCCTTGCTCTGGAGCCACACACTTCATTCTACCCCCATATGTCTCTGACACCCCCTGAGTTACTGTTCCTCTTCCCGAGCTCAAGGTGAGTGCCTGTAAGTGAATAAGAGAGTCTATGTGTGAGCCATTTAAGAGGACGTCTGGGTTTTACACAGTCTTCTGTCCCACCGAGATGGTTGAAATCGTCACTGTTTTTCACAGCCATATGTTGTGGGGGCTCCTCTTCCCAGCACTAGTACTCTGGGCTGGGGAGGCCAGCGTGGGGCTGGGATCCCTTGCTCCTCTGGGGTAACCTCCATGGCCAAGATAGCCATCCTGATTCTCAACCACCACATGGAGGTTTGGGGCCAGCCCGTTTCACATCTCCACCCCTCCTACCAGTGCCGATGTGTCTACTTCTTTATATCCTTAGTTATAAAACTTCTGTTCAGCCAGACTTCAGATAGTTCTCCAGGTTGATTGTTCTATAATTTAGTTGTAATTTTTGTGTTCACAGAAAAGGCAAGCGGAGTGTTTATCTATTCTGCCATCTTGGATCTCTCTCCACTTAAAATTTTATAAGCATTTTCTCATGTCATTAAATATGTATAAACATTTTAATAGCTGAATGGTATTCTATCTTATGGATATAGCAGATAATTTTTTATGTAAATTATAAACCTCATTTAAAATGAAGACAAAAAAACCTAGGATTGTGGGTATACTTTATATAGAAAAATTGCATATCAATTTTATGTGCACAAATGTAATGCTATCTCAGTTTCAGATCACATGGGATTATTGAAGTCATGCTGTGGGAGTATAACACATACAGCACACATTTTAATGCCACAGAGTGAAAGAAGTAAATGTTAGTGTATGCAAATGGCATCCAGAGATACCATGAGCAACTTTGAGGCCCAGACACTCCAGGTGGCTTTAGAAGGCCATAGACTAAGTGAGTTTTCCCCAAATTCTTATGTTGGAACCTAATCCTCAATGTGATGGTATTTGGAGGTGGGGCTCTTGGGAGGTGATTAGGTCATAAGGGTAAAGCCCTTATAAATGGAATTAGAGCCCTTATAAAAGAGACCTCAGTGAGTTCCCTATCCCTTCTGTTATGTGAGGATACAGTGAGGAAAAGACAGCTGCTTATGAACTAAGAGGTGGGCTCTCACCAGACACCAAATCTTGGACTTCACACAGCCTCTCGTACTGTGAGAAATAAGTTTCTATTGTTTGTAAACCACCTAATCTATGGTATTCATATTTTGTTATAGTAGCCCAAACAGTTAGACAAGGAATTTGTGTGTTTGGTGGGAGTAAAGTTGTCTGACTCTAACTAATTCATTAAAGAGCTTTTTGTTGATCAGGTATGTGGTATCCCCCATGCACTTCCTTGAGGCAGTAGGAACACAGGGGACTGTAGTCTGACATCAGGATGGGTCTGGATTTAGATACATGGCACTTAATTTTTATTTTTATTTCCATGAAAAATATTTGGGAAGCCCCATTTGATCTCAGTCCCTTCACATACACTGATGGTCAATATGCCATAAACTGTAAATTAAATGAAACATAAGATAGTGTTCCAGCCTTTGAGAGACTAAAGATTTGGAGCAAAAGGTAAGTAAACAAATTGCAGTGAAATGTTATAAGTGATGTATAAATATAGATATGAGAAGAAAAACGTAACTGTCTGGGAAGGTAACTTTTGAGCTTGATCATATAGGCTGAGTGGGCAACTAGAAGATGAAGAAAGGGTGGAGACGTGCAGGTAATTACCCATATGCTGCCCTGAATCCATTCTCCACCAAGCTCTGCCCTATCATGTACCCTAGGGGGCTGTCCCTGAAAGTCCTCATAACCCAGGATCCCTTCTGGCTTCCATCTGGGTTCAGCCAATTGGAGATAATAGCTGGAGGTCAGAAGATAGGAAGAGAGATTGGGATGTTTTAACTCCTGCTCCCTCCCAGCTTTGTTACATTATTCTGCCAGCATCTTGTTTCTCTACCTCTACCTCTGAAAGGGTAAATTGGAGGCTGAAGTGACTCTTTGGGGAAGATAACAGGTGGCAGAAGGTAGTGCCAAGCACAGAGTGAAATGAAAAGAAACAGGGTCAGGGATACCAAAGAGTATCAACTATTATAGTGTTTCCCACAAGAAATAAGGAGGGTCTGTATTAAGGCAGGGGAGGTGGGCTGGAGACAACAGGGTGCATTTGAAGAGACTTTGCTGAAATTTAGTGACTGGTTAATGCAGGAGAGAGAGAAGAGGTGGATGTGACAAGTGTTATCGTTTGGTGTACTAAAGGCGTTGGTGACAAGAACATGGGAAGATGGGGGTGAGAGGGAGAAAGGGGAGAAAATGATGAATTTGGAGTACAGTTTTGACCAGATTTAGATCTTTGTTGACATTGAAAGACATTGGGTTATGCCTACATACCTCTTTGCATTTATCAAGGAATGTAAAAACATTTTAGTGAGTATTTTTTTTAAAAACCTTCTGTGTGTAGCCCACTTAACTACTGTGCAGGGGTTATAGGATGGGAATCATCAGTCATGAAAGAGCTCATCTGTGACTCGCAGATAAATTATGGATAATAGGATAAAGGAAATTTGCAGCCTATGCTTTAAAAATATTAAAGCATAACTGAAAATGTTTTTGGTGAATTCAGAAGGGTGAAAATTTATTTTTTAAAGTGTAACTTTATAAACCATTATTGAAGTCAATTTCCAAGGCTAAAGTGTAAGGGACAATTTTCCTGTCATTTGTCTCCCAGGAGCCTGCACTTCCAATGCTGTGATTATTTCAAGGTGAAAGGTGAGCAGATACGCTCCTTACAGTTGATTCAGCTGGGATGTCAGTAATGATAATCTCAGTCACCGTGGTATTTTAGCCTGTTGGCTCTGAAAGGATTTACTCTCTTGCACAAAGAGAGAGCAGAATGGTGGTGTCAAAGATAAAAAGAAATGAGATTTAGAAAAAGTGGATTTCTGTGTCCACAAAATAGCTTTTTATTCAGGGAAACTTTAATAGGAATTAGTAGTATTGTTTCACATAAAGAGCTAGATTAATGCAGTGTGATGAAAGGTAGATGTAGTCATAGTTTAAAAATTTATACTTCTCTGTGGTATCATTTGGTGAATTAAAAAATCAGGATGAGTATTAGGCTATTTCTTGTGCTATAATTAAAACACTTCTATTTTACATTTGTAAATACATACATAGGTTTAGCTTAAATATTATATCTAGAAGGTCTCTTTTACGAGAGCAGGTCAACCCAGGCACTGAGAAACTAGAAGTACCTTCCTTTCTGTAATTTCAGTCACGGGCGAAATCTTTGTTTGACTACAGCTTCTGAAAATGACAACATTAGACAGGCTTTTGAGGAATCATTTCATTTGTTTTGGAAAAGTTACAATGAACAAGAAGATGTAATACCACCTTGCTGGGAGTTTAGAGAAAATCAATAGAAATAAATAGATCTTATTTTTATTTTAATTGCTTAGGATCTTGGAGATAGGATTTTATAATCCTATCCAATCCATTCATTTTACATATGAGAAAGCTGGAGATGTTATGTAACCTGTCTAAGGTCTCATAGCTCATCCGTGGCAGAGCTAAGATACTTTCCGTAAAGCCCAGTGTATTTCCTGGGATACCGCACAGCTCACATTGAGCAAATCAGAGGAAACGTGAAGAAAAGCTGGAGAGAAACACTAGTGGGGACACTCTCTTGCCACTAGAGCCTTTGGGCACTTAAGAGTTAATGCTCTCATTTACTATTTTCTCTATGCCGAGTTCACGATTTATTTCAGCGTGCTTGTTAAAGTCAGAAAATCAGACGAGTGGAATGAAAGGGAAAGAGGAGTGATGTATATGTCAAAAGCTTAGGTTTACTTTGACCTTCACTGTCTGTGAGATTGGGCAAGTCACAGCTTCTCTGGACTTAAGGTTCCTCAGCTAACATTTGCTTTTTTGGTATCATTGTGACGGACATTTCTTGGCCACACATCATCCATTTCTCCTTTCTTTGAGACAGCAGCTTGATTTTCTTTTGGGGATTTACTTTTCCCCTTTAGTGAGACTATCATTGAAGGTGTCCTGTGGTTCACTCACCAGAGGGTGGGCATGCCATTCAAGCTAGCCTATCACAATCTCTCTGGGGCTGTATTTCCTGAGAGGATTACAAAACGGTGAAAGAACGCGTCTTATGTCTGGCTCATGTTGGTGGTGATTCCCTAAAGAGGCATCCATCAGTTTCTGCTGCTTGGATTTCTGGAGTTGTCCTTTTTTCTGTCTCCCCCAGGTTATAATGTTTCTTCTCCAGACTTCCCTTCAACTCATTGAATTATTTAGGTTCTTTCTATTTCCGTTTTCTGCTTAAGTTAGCTAGATTTAGTTTCTGTTGCTTACAACCTGGATTGACATACTGACAGATTTACCATGAGGCTAAAATAAAAAGTAAGCCTGTAATTAGATGGGTATTATTATACATATGCATACTACTCCTTTCATTCTTCAGTGTTTTCTAAATTCCATGTTTCGAGGTCCTGACGTGCAGTCTGTTTGGTATTATGTGTCTCAGCCAACTGGATATAGCACATGCCTTTGCCGTCTGGGAATTTTGAGCCAGAAAGTATGTACCCTCCACCTTAATATTTAAGGTTCAAGAGAAGATAGAATCTTATTACTTTTGGGAGGGAAGAGATGTAAGAAAGAAAATGTGCATGAGGTCTCAGACTGCCAAGAATAACTTGGCAAAATCTTGAATGGTGAAGGGCAGGCAGATGCCTATAAGTAGGGGCTGCTTTTTCTCATCTCAGATGATGTCAAGCCAGCAGCCTGGAGTTCAGATGGAGATTCCACTGAGAACTTTCGGAAATGTTGTGCTCCCCAGTTACTTCACATTTGCCTTGCTCATGAACACAGAGGACTGTCTCTTGTATTCCTCCCCCACTCCCATGTCATTACCCACATGAGAGAATGAAGCATTAAACAGGAAATACTATATCAGCCCTGAGGCTGCCCAGAGCGACTCCCCTCCCCCAAATGGTACTGCTACCTCTTCAAGGTTGGTGAAGTCTGTGAGAAACACATTATATACATCTTGACCATATTGAAGGAGACTCTTTTACATGAATACACATAAGGCAGTGGTTCTCAAACTTTAGGATGCATCAGACTCCCCTAGCGGGCTGCAGTTTTGGCGACCCCATCTGTGGAATTTCTGACTCAGTTTGTCTAGGGAAGATTCAACAATCTGCGTTTCTAACAATGCTAGTAATCTGGGGATCATGCTTTGAAGATTGTTGATTTAGGATAATAATTTAAAAGGAAATTAATATGTTTATTGCATACATTTTGGGGTATGTGACCTTCAGATAAAAGAGGGGATTAAATTAGAATTGTAACTTCAGGGATGCAAAGAGAAAGAAAGGATTAAAATCAGCTATTACCAAAATAGAATTTTCAAGCATGCAAGATGACAGACTTGAAAATGAGACTAGATTGATAAAAGGATTTTGTAAACTCCTACGTATCTCCTTCTTTAACATATGAATAGGCAAGGAACTTGATGGTGGAGTTTTTGTTTTATTGCTTTTTTGATGATAGATTTTAAAAGTGAAAGGTCTTGGCAAAAATGGAAGAGGGAAAAAAAAGGAAAAAGCTGGTCGTTTTCACCCTCCTGGACTAAGTGTAGGAAAACTGGTTATGAGATATGTGTTTCTCTCAAGGCTGAAGTCTTAGCTGGAGGGGGAGATCAGAGATATAGGGAATCTTGCCCTACTTCCCACTGTAGTCAGGAAGCAGATAACCTCAGCATCCTGCACAGCCACATCCAAGTTACCTTGGCTCAACAAGGTGGTTGGATGGAGAGAGAATCTGAGTTTAGGTGCCCTGAGTCTCCATTAGATCCCATGTAGTGTGGGATGAATCCAGAAGTTCAATTGTGCCCCATGGAGGGATGGAGAAGGTAGCTGAAGATGCCAATGGACTTATCTAAAGGATCTTTCCTTGTGATGGGGACTAAAACCAAGTGTGGACAACTGAACCAGAGGTGAACTGGGACTCAATCTTGAGATACAGAAAGAGAATGCTCACAGTCCTAGAGACAGCTGGGGTGGGGCCCAGTTCAGGGAGGAGGTGACCAGTGCTCAGGGATAGCTCTGCTCCAGCCAAGAGGACACCTACAGCAGCAACAGATGCCCATCCAGGATGGAACTGGTTGTACCTAACCGGTTAGCAATCCATTAGCAATCAGACTAACCACTCAACTGTAGAGATCAACATGGGCCCAGAGAACTTGTGGCTGAGAAAATCTAATTTCTCCCCTAAAGTCCCCAGACTATATTCCTCTTTCAGACACCTATGTGCTTTCTGAAAGAAGAGTGGGAGGGCTCAGAACTTCGAAACACTGAGATTTACTTGGTCTTTTAAATAGAGACTGAGTTAAATTACTGATTTTAACTGAGGTTACCAGATATGAGGTCTGACAATTAAGTTTGTGAACTCATCCTAAAAAAAAAACACTACATACCTCATTGTTGAATATCACTATGGTCACCTTCAAAATACTCCCTCTGGGAAGCTATGCACTGATGCGGGCACCTAGTCCACCCTTCAAAGCAATTTTGGAACTCTTTCTGGAAAGGCCATCAGAGCTGTCATCATATTACCTTTGATGTCCTGATTGTCATCAAAATGTCTTCCTTTCAATATTTCCTTTCTCTTCAGGTAAAGAAAGAAGTCATTGGGGGCCAGATCAGGTGAGTAGGGAGGGTGTTTCAATACAGTTATTATTTGTTTAATGGCTAAAAACTTCCTCACAGACAGTGCCGTGTGAGCTGGTGCATTGTCGTGATGCAAAAGCCATGAATTGTTGGCAAAAAGTTCTGGTCGTTTTTGTCTACTTTTTTATGCAGACTTTTCAGGACTTCCAAATAGTAAACTTGGTTAACTGTCTAGTTAACCAATATGTACAAATTCATAATGAATAATCCCTCTGATAGCAAAAAAGTTTAGCAACTTGTTTTGGCTCTTGATTTAGACTGATGGAACTTTTTTGGTTATGAATTGGCTGACTTCCATTGTGCACTTTGATGCTTTGTTTCAGGGTCATATTGGTACATCCATGTTTCATCACCAGTGACAGATAACACGACTCAAAACATTGTCTTGCCTCTCCAAAAGGTCTTGGCAAATTTCAACTCTCCTTTGTTTTTGTTCATCGGTGAGCAACTTTGGGACCATTTTTGCACACACCCTTCTCATGCCAAGATTTTCAGTTAAGATTTTCCTAACTGTTTCTCTATCGATACTTACTTGGTCTGCTCTGCTTCTCACAGTCAGCTGACAATTTTGACGCACAATTCGACAAATTTTTGCAATGTTTTCATCAGTTCTGCTCATTATTGGCCGCCCTGACCTCTCTTCATCAGTGACGTGTTCTCTCCCCTCAGAAAAATGTTTAATCCATTTGTACACTGCCGTTTTCTTCATGGCATTATCCCCATAAACTTGGACTAACATGTCCCTGATTTCACTTCCACTCTTGCCAAGTTTAACAGGAAATTTAATGTTTGTTTCTTGCTCTAATTCAAGCTCAGACATTCTCGCGACAGCACACAAAAACAAGCAACAACAATAATGAACGCCACTCAGCAAGACACCACCACACGTCAACACAAACACAGCTGTGAGACACTGATATACCAAGGTTATGAAACCTTATGGAGCTGTTTGTACAGTCCAGACAACGTAAGCACATGGTGGCAAGTTCTTGAACCTAATTGTCGAACCTCATAGCATTAGTGTTTTGTCTACCTGCCTTCCCCCACCTGGTACTACACAGTTACAGAGAAATAAAGATAATTTCTTTGTACAGCTGAAGGTGGAATTGTTAACCTGTGTACTGGGAAAATCCAGGAGTATCAGGCATTGTGGAATACAGGGATTCAAAGAACATCTGCAGCATTCTCTTTCTATATCTCAAGTCTGTTTTTATTCTTTGTTGACTTTATTTTTAGGCAGCATTTAAAAAGTGTTGGTCAAGAAGATAACCAGAAGCTCATTATGCTTAGTGATATTCTTGCATACTGGTCAACCAAAAGGCTTCTGGCCTGCTGGGTCACATGCCATCCCATGTGGTGAGAGGGGTGGGGCTATGCAATTGACATCCTTACCTGGTGGGGGAGGAGCCTTTCCTGAGAGGAAAAAAGGCTGGACTAACACTTGTAAAAGATGTTGTCTAGAACTTAATTGTGGAGATAGGCCCCACTGTGGTCACTATTCTGCTTGATGCCTGGGAGGAAGCAGTCTATGAGAAATTATGAAGGGCCCCAGTGTCATTTGCATATGTGCTCCTGGAATCTGGAATCTGTGAAAGACTTATTAAAGGAGTTTGAGGAACCAGGCTCCTCCACAAATGTGACATGACATAATTTGAGTGCACAGTCTTCTGTGTTAGGAAAGTAGTTGACACAGGATGCAGTTAGCTCAGTTTGAGTGTCTGCTAGGTCCTCCACTGCCTTCTTCACTTGTCTAATTCATCCTTTATGACTTACCTCTGGCAGCACTTCCTCCAGGAAGCCCTCTGAGTGCTGGAGTAAGTACCTCCCATTGTAGTCCTACAAATATGATCACATAATTTATTGTCTAAACTGGGACACACTTGAGATTGATACTATTAATATTTATTTTAAAAACATGCTAAATAAGAGGTATAAACTGAAATTGTCTCAGGCAATGGTACATGTGGTCCTCTTAGCTACAGATGCTCCACTATGATAATTACTTACTTGTTTATTTCCCACTCGCTGGTGAACCATTTGATGATGGAGATTTTTTTTAAATTAAAGTTTATTGGAATGACAATTATTAGTAAAGTTACATAGATTTCAGGTGTACAATTCAGTGATACATTATCTATATCTCACATTGTGTATTCACCACCCAGAGTCAGTTCTCTTTCCATTACCATATATTAGACCCTGTTTACCCTCTTCTAGAGCCCCCCTCCCCCATAAATTATTATTACCTGAACTGGTAAACCCTAAACTATTGTCTATGTCTATGAGTTTTTATTCCTTCATTTGTTTGTCTGAGATGTGTCCCTTGGAGGCAGCATATGGTTGGATTTAGTTTTTTGATCCAATCTGCTACTCTGTGCCTTTTTATTGGTGAGTTCAGTTCATTTACATTTAGGGTGATTATTGATATATGAGGATTTCCTGTCATTCTATCTTTGGTTTTCTGGTAAGACTGTATCTCCATTGTTTCTTTGCCTTTTTGTTGTCTGTTATTTCTGTGTGGTGGTATTCTATGTTTTTTCCCTCTGTTTCTTCTTTTATTACATTATATATTTTAGTTCTGGATTTTTCTTTTTGAGTGGCACCATTATGTACCAAGTTTATGTAAAAGAAAGTTTCATATTTAGAGTATTCCATTTTCTTCTGCGTGCTTACTTTCTCCATTCCCATATTCCAGTTCAGGTCTTTACTCTCCCCCCTTTTATGTTTTGGTTGTCACAAATTATCCCTATTTATGCTGGTTGAATAGCCTCCTTCAGTGTTTCTTGTAGTGCAGGTCATGTGTTAGAAAGTTACCTCAGCTTCTGTATGTCTGGAAAAGTCTATATTCCTCCTTCATATCTAAAGAATATTTTTGCTGGATATATTATTCTTGGCTCATAATTTCTCTCTTTCAGTAGTTTGAATATTTGATTCCACTCCCTCCTGGCTTGTAGAGTTTCTGCTGAAAAATCTGATGATAATCTAATGGGCTTTCCTTTGTAGGTTACCGTCTTCTTTTCCCTGGCTGCCTTGAGGATTCTTTCTTTGTCGTTGATTTTAGACAGCTTCAATACAATGTGCCTTGGAGAAGGCCTGTTGGGATTGAGGTAACCAGGTGTTCTATTTGCTTCTTGGACTTGAGGATCCAGTTCTTTCCACAAGTTTGGGAAATTCTCGTCAACTATTTGTTTGAATATACTCTCTGTTCCCTTCTCTCTTTCTTCTTCCGGTATGTCCTTTATTCTGATATTGCTCTTCCTGATGGAGTCAGAAAGTTCTTGTAGAGTTCTTTCATTTCTTTTAAGTCTCAAGTCTCTTCTTCCATCTGTATCATTTCCAGATTTCTATCTTTGATGGCACTGATTCTTTCTTCCATCTGGTCAACTCTACTACCTAGGCTGGCTATTTCATTCTTAATTTCTTCTGTTGAGTTCTTAATCTCCAGAAATTCTATTTGGTTCTTTTTTAAAATTTCAATCTCTTTGGCAAAAATGTTCATTTTGTTCTTTGATTGTGTTTCTGAGTTCATGAAACTGCCTGTCTCTGTTTTCTTGCATCTCATTGAGTTTTTTAAGAACTGCAATCTTGAATTCTCTGTCATTCAAGTCACATATTTCCATATCTTTAAGTTCATTTTCTGGAGACTTTTCATTTTCCTTCTGAGCTGTCTTGTTTCCTTCGTTATTCATGGCAATTAATGATATATTATTTCTCTTCCTAGGCATCTATAGGAGTGAGTTCTGTAACAGGTTGATAGGAAGAGGTCTTTCTTTCATTTTCCAGTAGGTATTGGTAGAATGTTTTATTTTGTTGTCTGACTGCAGCCTTTTATTCTCTCTCACACTGTAGTGTTATATTTTCTCTGCACTATTCTGGCTTCTCACACAATGGGGGAATTCCCTGGAAGGCAGGCTTCTCCTCTGTGAGCAGTTCACCTGGGTCATAGGGCGCGGCCTCTGTGGGGGGATGTGGAGAGCTTCTGAAGTTCCAAAGCTCTTCCTGCACCAAGTTTAGAGCCTATGTTTTTCAGCAGCTCTGTTTACTCCTGCAGGGATCCGCCCAGATAGGTGGGGACAGGGGCAGGGTAGGTTGTGAGCGGTAGCCCAGAGCAATGGCGGCGACCACCACTGCAACCGGTTCTGCTTCCATGTCTCCCTCCCCTTTGCCGGAACTAGTTGGGCTGTGAGTCTGTGTCTGCAGTCCACAGTTCTCAGAACAGCAAATATTCTGTTCTTTTGATCTGACACTGCTACTGTTCTGCTTCTAGCACTGGGCAGGTGGGGGCGGGGCGAGCTCTGGGAGGGTAGGGAGGGGGTGGCTGGTCTCAGTGCCTAAGTCTTCAGTTCTCTGCTCGGCAGTGAGGGCTTAAACCACCATTTTCAGCCTTCTTCCCTCAGTCTTTTCTCCGAGGTCTCTACCGTGAATGTTGGATTCAGCTGTGTTATATGCTGTCCCCTCAGCCCTGTGGGCCATAAGCAGAGCCCTAGCACTGAGCTAGGTCTGTGTCCTGTGCCCGCTTGTCCCCGTCTCCTCACTTCTCTCTTCCCTCCCCGCCCCTTGCACAATTTGCCTACCTTTAGATGATTTCAGTAGTACGCCTCTTAGTCTTTCCTGTCTGCTGCACAGGGTGTCTTTTGTGGAGTTATAGTTGTTCAGTTTGTTGTAAATTCCAGGGGAGATTTCAAGAGGCTCACCTCATGTTGCCATTTTTATGAGATTATTTTTTTATCCCTCATACTCAACACAGTGCTTGATAAATGCTTTTTAATGTTAAAGAAGCTCCCCCTAGTTCTTGGAGGCTGGCAGATTTCCGTAGTCTCTCTAGAGGTGGAGGGATAATACATTCTTTAGGTACGTTTGATCACTTCCCTTCCTCTGTTTATTCTTGAATGTTGGCACAAATATCTATGTTTTAAAGTTCTTTCTTCTGTTTTCTTCTCAATATGGATGAGGCTAATTACATGATTCTACTTTGTGAGATATGAACCACCAACAGAAGCAAGCTGGGCTGCTTGTACTAGTGTTTAGATCTAGTAACTAACCCTTCCTTTTGATTTATTTGAAAATTCTTATTTCATATACATCACACTATAAACCAACAGTCTCAACATAATAATAGCTTAATTTATTTTGCTTTTTTTATGGAAGGTTTGTATATAAATGCATTTCAAAATATAATCTTCTAAACTCACAGACATTCATAATCATTTAGAAATGATAAAAAAAGTTGTCAAATACGTGTAATTATAGAAATTGTCCCTTAAATTACAGGAAGCTTAGAAAAGCTTTATTGCTGTTTAGTTTTGTTTGAATGCTCCTGAGTGTGCTTTTGAGAGCTTTGATAGATGAAGAGAGCTGAACGATGGAAATGGCCATAGTGTTTAAGTCATGTTTCACTTAAATCCATTTAATTAACTATTTTCACAAGCATGGTGTTCTTTTAAAAAATCATTTTCTTCTGTGCTTTCCTCTATAGAACCCCCCAAAATTATCCCTGCATGCTTTTGTATTTCTCATTTTTTGGTTTTCTTTCAGTGCGTGTATATAATTATATGTTCATGTTGTCATGGTGATTCAGGGCTAGAATTGTGAGACTGTTGTAATCACTTTGCCTAAGTCTGAAACCTGCTGTCCAGTTCAGCTAAATCAGCAATGTAATGATAGATGGGCAATGTATTCTTTGCTGTGAATTAATCTGTTGTTAAGCTATTCTTAAAGATATTTCTTTAACTACTAGAATTTATTCAATCTATAGCCCCATTTTGTATTACAAAACTTGAAAATGTAGTTCTTCAGCTTCTTACATTTAAATTTCATTGTGATCATAATTTTTTTTCTAAAATTGTATTGTCAGAAGGCACCTTTCTCCCCAGCTAAACATATAGTTTCTTGTAAAAGGGAATATATATATATAGTTTAATTTATAAAAGTAAAACATTGGCATTTAAAATATTCAAAAAATACATAACTCTATAAAATAAAAGATTTCTCCACTTCAGCCCCCCCCCCAGACTTAATAATACCACAAGATAAACACCATTATTTGTTGTGAATATCCTTCCAAGTTTTTCTTTTTTGTTATAAACTGGATCACACATTGTACAGTTTGTCACCTGAGTTTTTTCACTCAATATTTCAGTGACATTGCTTAATGTTAGTGCATGTTAATTTGTTGTTTTAACATCTGCATAATATTCTATTATATAGATGCAGTGTAATATCTCTGATGAGTCCCTTAGTGCCTGGACTTTATATTGTTTCCAATTTATACCTTTATACCTTTCCAATTACGAATTGTAATAGCATGGATGGGCATTGGGTACATATGTTTTGTTTTGGACTTCTATGTGCGTTTTTCTGGGATTCATAATCATCTTTACCTCCAAGCTCAATCATAACAATACGTCTGAATATGCCTGTAGTAGGTTGAAGATACACGTTCTCCTGGAACCTCAGAATATGACCTATTTGGAATAGGGTCTTTGCAGAAGTAATTAAGGATCTCAAGGTGAGATCATCCTGGATTTAGGGTGGACCAATGACTGGTGTCCTTATAAGAGGAAGGAGAGGGAGAGTTGACACACACAGAAACACAGAAGAAAGAAATCCATTTGAAGACAGAAGGAGAGATTGGAGTAATGTATCTAGAATCCAAGAAACACCAAGTATTGCTGGAAGTCACCGGAAGCTAGGAAAGAAGCATGGAATAGATTTTCCCTCAGAGCCTCCAGAAGGAAAGTCAACCCTATTGACCGCTGGCCTCCAGAAATGTGAGAGAATAAATATCTCATTTTAAGCTATTACCAAATTTGTGGTAATTTGTTACAGCAGTCTTGGGAAACTAATTCAGTGCCTCAGCCAGTTCTCCAAATTGGTACCCCCACAATTCCTCACCAAGTCCCAAAGCCAGAATGCCCTACTTCCCTTCCAGCTTCTTGTCTGCCCTTTCTCCCCGACTCCTGCACTCTAGCCCCCTCTAGAATTATTCAAGGATTGTTCCTCATATGAAGACTATTTTCTTTTTTTTCCTGTCTTCTCCCGTGCAGACCACCCATAGCCAGCTGTAAGCCCTCCATGACTCACACCCTTGAAGTCATCTTTACATCAGCTGAACTTTGTGTCTTTCTTGAAGCATTGTGTCTTTCTACTACGTGTGATAAGTGTATGTGTACTCAGCATTCTCACTAGATTATGAGCTTTTCCAGGGCTCAGTCTGGTCTGATCTATTTGTCTAGCCTCCATGGGGCCTGTTGTGGATTGAATGTTTGTGCCCTCCTACCCCCACCCAAATTCATATGTTGAAGACTTTACCCCCATTGTGATGGTATTTAGTGAGACTTTTGGGACGTAATTAGCTTTGGATGAGGTCATACAGGTGAGGCCTCTATGATGACTTAATACCGTTATAAGAAGAGAAAGGACCATGAGAGTTCTCTTTCTCTCTCCATACACACACACTGACGAAAAGCCATGTGAACACACAGCAAGAATGAAGCTGCCTACTAGCCAGGGGAACCCTCACCAATAACTGAATCTGCCAGCGCCTTGATCTTGGACTTTCTAGTCTCCAGCCTGTGAGAAATAAATGTCTATTGTTTAAGCCACCCAGTCTGTATATTTTGTTATAGCATCTCAGGCAAACTCAGATAGGGCCTGATTATGTATATGGAATATTGAAGATAATTAATGTACATATTTTTATGATGTATAATAGACATACAATGTTATGTTTGTTTCATGTGTACAACGTAGTGATTCTACATTTGTATACGTTGCAAAATGATCACCATAATATATTGTTACCGTCTGTCACCATATAAAGTTAATACATTATTGACTATATTCCCATGCTATATGTTATATCCCTGTGATTTATTCATTTTATAACTGAAGTTTGTACCACTTGATCCCCTTCACCCATTACCCCAACTCCTTCCACCTTTGGTAACCATCAGTCTTTTCTCTATGAGTCTGGGTTTTGTTTTGTTTTGTTTTTTAGATTCCACATGTAAGTGAAATCATGCAGTATTTGACTTTCTCTGTCTGACTTATTTTACTTACCTAATACCCACAGTGTCTATCCATGCTGTCACAAATGGCAAACTTTCTTTCTTTCTTTCTTTCTTTCTTTCTTTCTTTCTTTCTTTCTTTCTTTCTTTCTTTCTTTCTTTCTTTCTTTCTTTCCTTCCTTCCTTCCTTCCTTCCTTCCTTCCTTCCTTCCTTCCTTCTTTCTTTCTTTCTTTCCTTCCTTTCCTTCCTTTCCTTCCTTTCCTTCCCTTCCTTCCCTTCCTTCCCTTCCTTCCTTCCCTTTCCTTCCTTCCTTCCTTCCTTCCTTCCTTCCTTCCTTCCTTCCTTCTTTCTTTCTTTCCTTTCTTTCTTTCTTTCTTATGGTTTAGTAGTACAGCCACCCCTTGAAATAACACTGATGAGAAAAAAAATCAATTCCTGGCCAGGGCCACTATTTGTGTTGAGTATCCTCCCTTTGTCTATGTGCATTTTTTCTGGGTTTTCTGGTTTTCTCCCATATCTCGAAGTGCACATTAGGTTAATTGACATGTCTGAATTGTCACAGTATAAGTGAGTGTGTGTGTACATGTGAGTGCACCTGTGATGGAATGGTGTCTTGTCCAGGGCTGGTTTCTACCTTGCGCCCTGAGCTGCTGGGATAGGCTCCAGCCACCTGCGACCCTGAACTGGAATAAGTGGGTTGGAAAAAATTCTTACTGCTTTTTATTACTCTTTCTTAAATATATGTGTATCTCACATTTATTTTAATGTTTAATATTAGAAGGTTTGTTATTTAGAAGTTTGGGGTTTTTGTTTTTTGTTTTTAACCAGAAATATGCTGTGTGAACTTAACTCTTGTTTATATCAATTAACCTATAGTAAAATTGGTTTTGTTCTATCTCATTTTGCTTAAAGTCAGTTTCCAAACACCTATCAATGACATTAAGTGAGCATCTACTGTGTTTCCCTGAAAATAAGACCTAGGTGGACAATCAGCTCTAACACGTCTTTTGGAGCAAAAATTAACATAAGACCTGGTCTTATGTTTTATTATATTATATATATGTTTTATTATATTATATATAATATATATATAAATATATAAATATATAAATATATAAATATATAAATATATAAATATATAAATATATAAATATATATATATATATATATATATATATATATATATATATATATATATATATATAGACTGGGTCTTTATAATATAACATAAGACAGGGTCTTATATTAATTTTTTGCTCCAAAAGACGCGGTAGAGCTGATTGTCTGGCTAGGTCTTATTTTCAGAGAAAGCCGGTAGTATATGTATTTACCAATACTTGCCAACCTTTGTTATTTCTTGTCTTTTTGATAGCCATTCAGGCAAGTGTGAGAGGATATCTCATTGTGGTTTTGATATGCATTTCCCTGATGATTAGTAATGATGTGTCTTTTCATGTGCCTGTTGGCCATCTGTATTCCTTCTTTGGAAAAATGTCTGTTCAGATTATCTGCATATTTTTAAATCAGATTGTTTTTGTTATTGATTTTTATGAGTTTGTAAATATATTTTGGATATTAAATCTTTATCTAATGTATGACTTAAAAATATCTTGTTCTATTCAATAGGTTGCCTTTTCATTTTATTGATTGTTTCCTTAACTGTGCAGAAGCTTTTTAGTTTGACGTAGTCCCATATGTTTATTTTTACTTTTGCTGCCCTTGACTTTGGAGTCACATTAAAAAAAAATATCATCACTAAGGCTGACATTAAAGAGTTTACCACCTATATTTTCTTCTAGGAGTTTTATAGTTTTAGGTTTTACATTCAAGTTTTTAATCCATTTTGAATTATTTTTTGTATATGATGTGAGATAGTGGTCCAGTTTCATTCTTTTTGCATGCAAATGTTCATTTTTTCCAATACCATTCATGAACAGACTGTCCTTTCTTCTTTGTATATTCTTGTCTTTGTTGTAAATTAATTGACCATATATGCCTAGGTTTATTTTCTGGGCTTTCTATTCTGTTCCATTGATCGATATATCTGTTTTTATGCCAGTAGCATACTGTTTTCATCACTAAAGCATTGTAGTATAGTTTAAAATCAGGGAGCATGATACCTCTGGCTTTGTTCTGGCTTCTCAAGATTGCTTTGACTATTCAGGGCCTTTTGTGGTTTTATGCAAATTTTAGAATTATTTGTTCTAACTCTGTGAAAAATGCCATTGGAATTTCAGTAGGGATTGTATTGAATCTGTAGACTGCTTTGGATAGTATGGACATTTTAACAATATTAATTCTTCCAATCCATGAGCGTGGAATATCTTTTATTTGTGTCTTCTTCAATTTCTTTCATCAATGTCTTATAGTTTTCAGTATAAAGGTCTTTCGCTTTTTGGTTAAACTTATTCATATGTATTTTATTCTTTTTGATGCAAAAAAGGATTGTTTTCTTGATTTCTCTTTCTGATAGTTCATTATTAGTGCATAAAATGCAACAGATTTCTGCCTAATTGCTGTGACTAGGACTTCCAAAACTATGCTGAATAAAAGTGGGGAGAGTTGGCATCCTTGTTGTGTTCCTTATCTTAGACAAAAAGCTTTCAGCTTTTCATTGTTAATTGTGATATTAGCTGTGGGCTTGTCATACATGGCTTTTATTGGGTTGACGTATATTCCCTGTATACCCAATTTGTTGAATTTTTTTATCATGAATAGATGATGAATTTTAATAAATGCATTTTCAACATCTATAGAGATGATTGTATGATTTTATCTTTCATTTTGTTAATGTGGGGTATCATGTAGATGTAGACTTGTAGATGTAGAACTGTGCATGTGTGGAATAAATTCCACTTGATACTGGTATATGATCCTTTAATGTATTGTTCAATTAAGTTTGGTAATATTTTGTTGAGGATTTTTGCATCTAACTTCATCAGGGATATTGGCCTGTAATAATCTTCTACTCTTTCTCCTTCTCCTTCTCCTTTTTTTGTGTGGTGTCTTTATCTGGTTTTGGTATCAGGGTAATGCTGACCTCATAAAATGAGTTTGAAAGTATTCCCTCCTCTTCAATTTTTTGGAAGAGTTTGAGGAGTCCAGGTATTAGATCCTCTGTGAATGTTTGGTAGAATTCACTAGTGAAGCAGTCTGGACCTGGACTTTTGTTTGTTGAAGGTTTTTGATTACCAATTCAACCTCCTTGCTAGTAATTAGTCTATTCAGATTTTCTGTTTTTAAATGATTCAGTCTTGGAAGATTATATATTTCTAGGAATTTATCCATTTCTTCTAGGTTGTTCAATTTGTTTTCCTCTATTTGTTCATAGTAGTCTCTTATGATCCTTTGTAATTCTGTAGTATCAGTTATAACTTCTCTTTCATTTTGATTTAATTTATTTGAGTCCTCTCTCTCTTTTTCCCCCCTTGGTCACACACACACACACACACACACACACACACACACACACAAAGAAAACCCAGAAAATTGTGACTCAAACACAGGAACAAATCAATCAATAGTCATTGTCTCTTGGGGGTCCCAAATTTTGGTAATTTGAAATGCATATTGTAATCTCTAGAACAGCCACTAATGAAATAACTTAAAACTGTAGTTTAAAAAACAACTATGGGACTTCTAGTTTCTGGTCCAGTGTGAAAGGAACTTAGAAGTTTGCCATGCCATCTAACAAGTAAAAAGTTGAACAAACAACACTTCTTACATCTGGCACAAAGTGAGGACTCAGGGCAAACCACCACTCTCAAAACTGGAGAAATAGGTAGGTTCATACAGGGAATTAAAACTTACCAGAGCAGAAACCCATGAGCAGAAACAAGTGCTGAGGTAAGAAAACCTAGACAGTAATTGAATTTCTTGAGGGTCAGTGTGAACAGCTCTGAGTTAAAAATTCCGAGGGGACCCAGTCATAGGAGAACTCCCACACTTTTGTGACTTTTACCATTAGGTACTCAGAGTTAATGTTGGGAATAAAATCCCTTGCTTCTTCTAGCGGAGTGGTGGGGGGAAGGAACCATTTTGAAATACACAAAAGAATTCTGTTCTTTTTAACAAAATCTGTACTCAGGAGTTACTATCTAATCAGAGCCTAACTTTCTGGGGTTTTAATTAGAGCCTAATCTACCTGGAGGAAGGGAAATATACAACTTCAGCATCTTCCAGCCATTCCATCTCACTTAAGGTGGGGTGGGGGGCTGAGAAGCACAGGTGAAATTTACAGTCCAGGGGAACAGGCTCAAAAAAACCCTGAGACCTAATCATAGGTCTAAAGGGTGCTTCTCTTCCCCTACAACTTATCACTACATTACTAAAGGCCCACTTAGCACAGTTCCTTTCACCCAGTTTATCACATCTACCTTTCAGCAAAAACTTACAAGGCATACTAAATGGCAAAAAACATAGTTTGAAGAGATAGAACAAGTATCACAGCACGAGTCAAATATTTTGGAAATTATGGGAGGAATTTTGGGATTATCAGGCCAGGAATTAAAGAAAAAACTGATTAATATGCTAACAGCTTTAATGGAAAAAGTAGACAATATTTAGGAACTAATGGATAATGTAAGCACAGAGGGAAATTCTAAGAAAGAATCAAAAAGAAATGCTGGAGATCTAAAATACTGCAACAGAGATGAAGAATGCTCTGTTGAAGTTCATTAGTAGACTGGATATGGCTGAGGAAAAATCTGTGAGCTTGAGAATATGACAATATGATCTTTCATAACTGAAAGGCAAAGAGAAAAAAAAAGAGTGAAAAAAACAGAACAGAATCTCCAAGAATTGTGGGACAACTGCAAACATGTAACATATGCGTATGTATAATGGAAATACCAGAAGGAGAAGAAAGAAAGAAACAGAAGCAATATTTGAAGCAATGATGACTGAGAATTTCCCAAAATGAATGTCAGACACCAAACCATAGCTTCAGGAAACTCAGAGACCAACAAAGCAAAACAAAACACAAACAAAAATACCTACACCTCGGCATATGTTTAAACTATAGAAAATCAAAGATAAAGAATCCAGAAGGAAAAAAAATCTTACTTATAGAGGAACAAAGATAAGAATTACATCTGACTTTTCCTCAGAAACCATGCAAGCAAGAAGAGAGTGGAGTGAATATTTAAATTGTTGAGAGAAAAAATTACCAACCCAGAATTTTGTACCCTACAAAATTATCCTTCAAAAGTGAAGGAAAAATAGACTTTCTAAGACAAAAAAAAAAAAAAAAAAAAAAAAAAATTGAGGGAATTTGTCACCAGTAGTCCTGCCTTGCAAGAAATGTTAAAAGAAGTTCTTCAGAGCAAAGGAAAATGATAGTTCAGAAACTTGGATCTACATCAAGAGCTTCAGAGACAGAATAAGTAAAGGTAAAATGAAAACTTTTATTTTTCTTATTCTTAATTGATTTAACAGATAACAATTTTTTCAAAATAATAATAGTGACAATGTATTTGATACATATGCTTAAGTATATATATGCCATTTGATAGGTAGTGCTAAGTATTCTTAATTCCTTCCTGCTGTCCCTTGTATCACTGCTGTCATTCATTTGACTTATATACTTATGAATGCTTATATATAAGTGAAATGAATGACAGCAGTGTTACAAGGGATATATGTATATATATATGCATTTGCATATATATATATATGCATTTTGTGTATATATAATAGATACATCTATATATGCATATATATAAAACCAATTTTTTTGCCAATAAATTAGATAATATAAATTAAATGGACAAATTCCTTGAAAGAAACAAATTACAAAAGCTGACTAATGAAGAAAAAAATGTTTGTAGTGATGGTTGTATATTTCTATAAATTTACTAAAAATTATTGAATTTACACTTAAAACTTCAGGGTTTTGTTAAGGATGCCTCAGTAATGCTGTTAAAAAACATTGCTGAGGACTTGAAGCCTGTAACGCAACTTCTTCAAGTTCCTAGAACCTCTTAGATCTGAAAATAACATGGGTATGTCACAAAAGCAGGGAAGAAGTTGTAATTTTGCTCTCTGAAAATAAAATCAAGTCAGAGTAAATGGGCAAAAGCTGGAGAAGTACACACTGATCATCATTACTAATTGGCTGTTTAGTTTCAATATGTTGCTGGGCAAAGAACATATTAATAGTCTTGTGCAGTTGTCTTAAAAAACCCGCACTTTTGTTGATAAGGCTTGCTTGTGCTGGGTGTGTGTGCTTGGAGTGGGGAGTAATTGTGGACTTGGGAAAGATGGGACACAAATTCACCATCACCTGGATCGGAAACAGCTAAAACAAGTGTCGTGTTTTGTTGTTGTTGTTGTTGTTGTTGTTTTTTAATAGACTTCATTTTTAGAGCAGTTTTAGGTTCACAGCAAAATTGAGCAGCAAGTACAGAGCGTTCCCATGTTCTCTTTGTCCCCATACATGCAGCTTCCCTCACTATCAATATCCCTCACCACATGGCACATTTGTTATAATCAATGAACCTACATTGACACATCATTATCACCCAAAGTCCCTAGTTTACAGTACGGTCCATGGTTGATGTACATTCTATAGGTTTTGACAAATGACATGTATCCACCATTGTAGTATTATACAGAATAGTTTCACTGCCCTATAAGTCCTCTGTGTGTCACCTATTCATTCCTCCCTCTCCCCAACCCCTTGTCCTTTTACTGTTTCCATAGTTTTACCTTTTTCAAAGGTCATATAATTGGAATCATACAGTCTGTAGCCTTTTTAGATTGGATTCTTTCACCTATTAATATGCATTTAAAGTTTCTCTATGTCTTTTCATGGCTTGATAGCTCATTTCTTTTTAGTGATGAATAATATTCCATTTTATGGATGTGCCACAGTTTATTCTTCCACTCACCTACTGAAAGACATCTTGGTTATTTCTGGGCAATTATGAGTAAAGCTGCTGTGAACATCTGTATACAGGTTTAATTATTTACTGATCTAAATTTTCTACTCATTTGGATGAATACCAAGGAGCACAATTGTTGGCTTGTGTGAACAAGTAAGTATCTTTTTAACCAAGGACAGTATGTTACCATTACTTCAGAAAAGATATATGGATTTAGTAGGGAAGGCTGCTTGGTAAACTTATAAGATTTAGTTTTAACATACGTGCAGATAAGAAACAAGCTTAACTCAGAGAACAGCCTATAAAAAAGTATGTATCATTTCATGGATTTTGATTGTTTGTGGTTTTATCAACTCCAGCCGTCAGAATTTTTTTTTAATTGATGTTATAAACTTTCTTTAAAAAAAAATAAAATAAAAGTAGTATCACATGCCCACTTAGAAAAGGAAAGTTAAAAGTGAAGGCCTTGCCTATTTCTAAGTATTAGCAGTGTGTGTATCCTCTCTGGCATTTTAATGCAGAAACAAAGGTATGTGTATACTGCAATGCCTCTTTCTCTTTTCATTTAATGTATCTTGCACAACCTCTCACATCAGTCCATAAGCTTCACTTCATTTCAAAATGCTTAACAATAGCCACATGAGTGCAAAAAGATGAGCTGAAGTCAGAAATTGTTAAGAGTGGACTTATTTTTTGTTTTCTGAATTGCCTATTGTCTGTGTCTCCTGCTGGAACAGAAACTCCATGAGGAGAGGAGCTTTCTTTATTTTGCCTAATGCTTTACCTCCAGCACCTAAAACGGGGATAACCACAGCATCTAACTCTTACTGTGCATTTCATACATCTTCCCTCATTAAATGCTTAAAATTACTTTATGAAGTGGATACTATCAGTATTCCCATTTCACAGATTAGGAGACTAAGACAGAGAGGTTGGGTAACTTGGTCCAAACCACACACTAGTGTGTGTGGTTTAAGCCCAAGTAGCCTGATTGGACCCACACTTTTAACTTTTGGGCTAGACTGTTAGCTAATGGGTGCAAGGTCAAGAAGAGACATGCCTGGATTCAATGAAGAAAAGTCCGTGTCATCTTGAGATGCTGAATTTCTGGCTAGATGCAGGAGACAGCTATTGGTCTTTCCCTTGTGAGAGGAGTGAGTGCTTATCTTTTCTGTGTGTATATAGGAGTGCATGTGAGGTAGTTGCATTATATAGGTGTGTGTGGATTGGCACAGAGTGCAATTGGACTTCTGTGGTTTTTATCACCCAGCACACCTTCCTCTCTTCTTTGGTAGTAGCCTCCGCTGTATTTGAAGATTCCTGCTTTCCCTCCAATCAAAGCAAGCCATTCCTCCTACTTATGTGGGCCTATCAGAGCATTTCTCTGGAATTCTTAACACTAGGGTAAAACAGAAGCCATCTTTCTTCTCCTGCATAAGTGTGTTTGGATTGGCACTTGAATGTAGAATTCTGTAAAGACAGCCAAGAATTTTTCACGATTGAGTGAACCCATGTTATAGAATAAAATTAGATTCCATTCACAATAGAATTAAATTAAGCAAAACTTTTATGTGTTAAACTACAATAATTATGATGGCTTTAATTTCCAATTATCTTCTCATTAAAGCCTTAGGAAAAACACTTAATCAAGTATGGTTTGTCTTCTGGTCCAGGAGGGATTCCTTTTCTTGCACTAAATTCTGCTGTTCTTCTGTAGATTCCATAGTGTTCTTGGGCCTCACTAGTCTATGCTAGGGCTAGCTACTTCCTGTCACCAGAGCACTTTGTACCTGTAGTAGGCTGACATATACCTCACCCCCCAAAACAGATATCAGGTCTTAATCTCTGGAACCTGTAACTATTACCTATTTGGAAAAAGAGTCTTTGCACATGTGATTAAGAATCTTGAGATGGGGAAATTGTCCAGGTTTATCCAGGTGGACTCTAAATGTCATCACCTTATAAAGATAAGAGGGGGGCAGAGGGAAATTTTACACACACAGAGGACAAGATGATGTGAGAACAGAACAGAGAGAGATTTCAAGAGGCTCTCGCCTTGAGGATTGGAGTCATGGGGCCAAAAGTCAAGAAATGCTGGCAGTTAGAAGAAGCTGGAAGAGATGAGGAATGGCTTCTCCGCTGAACTCTCTGGAGGAAATGCAACTATGTGCACACCTTGTTTTCAATCCAGTGATGCTGATTTCAGACTTCTGGGCTCCAGAATGGATGGGCATAAATTTCTATTGTTTGAAGTCATAAATTGTGGTAATGTGTGATTGCAGCCACGGGAAACTAGTACAGTACTTTTTCCTGATGCTTCCTATTTATCCCCAACTTTTTTGAATTCAGAATCTTTATCAGTAGTAATGACCAAGGTGGCTTTCATTTTCTGCAAAAATGTTTTGCAATATGTTAGCTGCCTGCTCTGTATATGGACTTACACAGTAGTGCAAGTCTTTCCTTCTTTCTCACCTTCTCTCTCTTTCTCTCTCTTTTATCCAAGTATTTTTTTATTCTGGCTATATAACCTTTTTGGCCTATATCTGTGCTAGCTGTCCTTCTGGGATGTATTAGGAGAGTCTTATTCTCATCCTTCTGGTAAAAAAAAAACAACAAAAAAAACTTTATTATTGGGTGCCAAATCCCCAGTGAGAAGAAATGTGAATATCCCCAATGGCTGCAAAAGCCTGGCAGTTACTGTTTTATCATTTTATAATCAATACCACATAAAGTAGACTTTTTTGGGGGGCTGTTTTAAAACATTTTTTATATGCTTAGAAATGTCAAAAGGAAATCCAGAGAGCTTTACTTCACAATGATATTTTATTGAGCGAGAAACAAACTGTGAACAGGGAGACTTAGGACAGGGAAACATCAAATGGAAAGTTGTTAGAACTTGCTTTCAGTAATCAGAACTCCATTTATAAAGCATGAGCAAGGAAGCACGTTGTTTTTCTCTTGCAATTGGTTACTAGAAACATACTCCTTTTCATTACATAAACGTACTTATTTGTAGCTGGTTAGCGAGGAAGCTGTAAGGTTATGCTGGAAGGACATGAAAAAAGCTTAAGTTTTTCTTAAGGTCAGAGTCAGCGTTTCAGGTAAAGTAGGATAGTTTAAGATTTGGTTGTGTGACTATGAGGTTTGGTCTAGTGGTATATTCAAACAGTGGCCTCTATGCTGGTTTTTCTTTAACAGAAATAAATGTGGGCCTCTAGGATCAAAGTACCTTGGATTACATCTCAGCTCTTATACTTGTTCATTGTGTGACTTTTTGTGAACCGCTTACTCTAACCTCTTTAAGCCTTGGAATTTCTCACCTGTAAGTGGAGATAGCAGTAGGTTGTTGTAAGGATTAAAGAGCTAGTACATGCAAAGCACTTAAAACAGTGTCTGGCACATAGTAGGTGCCTGATGAGTGCTGTTTGTATCATCATTAACATCATCAAAATCATGGTCACGGTCTAGTGAGAGGGTGGTGCTGTCTAACCTGTATTGCTGTCAGAGCGGAGACAGTTTCCATTTCTTAACCTTACCTTCTCTTTAACCTGGCTCTCCTGCTGTAAGTGGCAGACCCAAGGCAGGACTTACCTTTCTGTTCACACTTGACCAGGAGAAATTTGGTAAAAGGCTTTCAGTTTGAGGTAGGTCTCATTTTTATGAGTTACTGTTGTCTGTTAGAAGCAATAATTTGGTTGAATTAAAATAATATTTGAATTTCCCAGTTTCATTTTCTAGTATAAAGGTTCTGACAAAATTTTCATATTATATATATATATATATATATATATATATATATATATATATACATACACATACACATAAGTGCAAGTTTTCAGTCACCTTTGAAATCAAGAAATGACTATGGTTTTGTTATATTCATTCATTCTCTCTATATATATATATCCAGAGGGTATCCCCAAAATTGTATACACATTTTAAGAAAGAAAAAAAACTGTATTAAAATTGTTATACTCAGTATATCCTGATAACAAAAGATGAATACAAGTCATGTGTATACATTTTTTGGCACCCCCGGTAGTCATTGAACTTCTGGGCGCCCAGCCCCTTGTGTTAAGTCCGGTGGGTATTGCAGTGAATGAGACAGACCTGGTTCCTCCCCCATGGAGTTTACAAGCCAGTGAAGACAGACTAAAAAAAAGCTAATAGAATAAGAGTGAATTGAGACAGGTACTATGAAGGCCACAAACAAGGTTCTGAAATCGAGGTAGAGAACAGCAAGGTTGCCTGGGGCAGGATGGGTGCTGGGGTAGCCGGAGAAGACTTCCTGAGGTTGGACATGGAGTAGAAATTGGTAGGATAAGCATGAGTCTGACCTAAGAAGAGCTGCAGAGAGAACATCCTAGGTAGAGACTGTAGTATACATTTATGTGTTGTAAGAAGACAAAGAATACGAGGGCGTCAGGGGAGCAGGCACGGGAAGAGGCTATAGGAGATGGTTTTGTAGGGTGTGCAGGTGCTAGACCTTGCAGGGAAGGATGAGTCTTGGGAAGGAGTTTGGATTTTGTCCTAAATGCAGTGGGAAGCCTTTGAAGAGTTTTAAGCAGTAGAGTTTTAGGAGGGTTATTTTTATGGCTATGAGAGGACTGAGGAGGGAGGCAGGTAGTGATGGAAGGAGGAGGGGAATGAGAGCGGTCAGCTGGATGACCATTGCATCAGTTCAGGCAGAGATGATGTATGGATTAGAGCCCCAGCAGCCCGCAGGAGACAGTTTAGCCATGTATTTCGAAGGGAAAATCAGAAAGACTTATTGATTGATTGGATCTGGGGTCTGAGGGCAAGGGAGGGATCAGTAATCATGTCAGTGTTTTAAAGCATAATAATAAAAGAAATGTAACTCATGACATCACCAGTCATGGATCCCTCTTGTTAGCAAACACTTTTTATCTAGGATGAATGCAGGTAGGTTAGTATATGCAGCTATATTGTATAGCTATCTGTGTTTCCAAATCAATTTGATTTGCTTTAATACCGAAGTTGTTTAATTACTTAAACAGCTCTGCCTTGATTAGTGCCATTAATAGTAATTAATGTAATAGAAGTGTTTTAACTTTTGATTAGAACCATTAAATTTTGCTAAATCAGACTGATTGCATATTTGACTGAAATGGTTTGTTATGTAACATTTTAAGAAAATCTGTTTTGTACTTTGAAACTCACAGAGCATCTGAAACAAACTCAGAAGATACTGCCAAGAAATGATCCCATAGGATCTACCTTGATGGTTGATAAGTTGGTTTTAATTAGCATAGCAAGTATTGGTAATTTAATGTTTCTATAATTGTTGAAATTTTTATTCTCTAGTAGATTAAAGCACATCCATTTCAGTTTTATTTACCTTGTTTCCTTGACAAGATCCTTTTTAAAATAGATAATGCAAATATTATTTTATGTTCAAATTACTCCAACTTGTTATTACTAGAGTACCAGTAACAGAGCTTTACATTTTTATAACATCTTAGTCAAAATTTAAATGTGTTCAAAATATCCAACATTAAAGTCCACTTAAGCATTGAAGTCGAGCAGAACTGCAAAGCGTCTGTGACCTTGCTTAGTGTCCTGTGTCATTATTGATAGTAGACATTCCTTACTTAGCATCCATCCGTGAAATTGTGGCAGGCTAACCTACCCTGCAAACAGGCCCTTCACAGTTCTTGACAGACATCTGGCTAAACTATGAAACAATACTCACGTACTCATCTTCCTTTATAACCTTTGTCCCAAATGGTAGTTCAGCCTTGGTCTGAACATTAAAGTGTTAGTCCTGAATGAGTGCATTCCATTTCTGGACTGTGTGAAATTAGGAACTTTCTTAAGTTGGTATGGAATTTCACTCGGTAGCTTTTCCTCATTAATTTTGGTATGGCTGACGGAGCTCCACAGGGCAAGTCTATTGCCCTTCTCCCCCAGCGTCCTCCCCATCGAGACTGTGCGTCACAGTCCACGTCTGTGTCTGTGTATCCGTATCGATGCTTTTAGAGTCCTCTGGGAACTCCTCTCGTCCAGATTAAATGTCTCTACTTCCTTCAGCAGCGCCTCAGCTTGAATAGTTTTGACCCCTTTTCTCAAGACATTGTATTTTGTCTGTCTTCCCTATGTGGCGTTAAATTAAATTAAATGGGAAGCAAAAAAAAAAGAAAAAGAACTTTTCCTGAAAGGTGTTTTAGTTGACTTTCTCTAGTTGCTAAAGCCTTGTTCCTCATGCTGATAAGCCACAGGGGAAATGGTTGTGCATTTTCAGCCATCCTCTGCTGGACACACATCGTTGCCTTTAGTAAATCTGGGGGCTATCACTATTTGTAGTTCTGCCATCTCAGGTGCATTAGGTTCGTGACTCTGCCATTCTTAGTATTCAAAATTCTGTCTCTACTCTCAGTTTGGGGATCTGACCTTACAGGAATGAGGCCATTTCTCTTCCTCAACCATGGAATGTCCGGCCTTTATGCTTTCCCTCCGGAAACACCCTAGCATGCTAGCTACAGGCTGGCGTGGGGGTGGCCAACCCCATCTGGCTCTTCGCTTTTTCACCAGAAGAGACTCTTAACTCCCCCTCAGGCCAGGACAAGTCCAGAATTGAAGGACATAAAGGCTTAGCCAGTAATTCCTTTACTTCACAAATAATTATGTAGTACCTACTCTCCCAAATCTCTGTCAGGTACTAATTTGGGTGCTTGTATATATAGTAACCAAAGTAGACAGCATATCTGCCTTCGTGAGGCTTATATTCTGATGGGGGAGACAGATGCTAAATAATAAACATAATATATAAGTAAAGATTATGTAATCGTTAAAAGTGATATGTGCTACAGAGAAAAGGAATACATTAAGATAACTCCTGTGGGGGAAACAGAGAGTCCCATTTTTACTCCCAAGTTAAAATAAGAAATTAGATTTTTCAATAGGTTATTCCATCATATTAAAAGTCCCAGTAAAGTGCCCAGATACAATCATAACTGCTGTTGCTGAGAGCCTTCTGTGTAGCAGATATGTGGTAGATACTGTCATATCGAGTTCTTATACCAATGAAAACATTACAGAGCACTTACTGTGTTCTGTAACGTGTTAAGCACTTTATGCAACATTATCTCCCCTATCTTACCACTCAGAAAGTTAAATATAATATCCCTATATTTCAGAGGAGAAAGTTGAAACTTTATGAGGTTAGGTAAGTTGTACAGAGTGACATATAAAGCAAACAAAGTAGGATTCAACACTGCAGTCAGTCTCGCTGAAGCCCATAGCCGCCCTTGGTCCCTGGACTACCTCCCCAAAATTGGAGCCTGTCCCTCTTTTGTCCCCTGACTCAACACCAGCATCTATCTTTTCCTCAGTAATGGTGGATATACGTATTTCATTAATGGTTTCATTTATTCATTCATTCAACAAACATTAGTTTGCTAGTATTTGGATTTTCAAAGATGGAGAAGTTACAGCCCCCACCCTGAGGGCACTCATGGTCTCTTAGGGAAACAGACATGCCAACATTTACTTTCATCAAATCCAGTACCACGGCAAAACTCTGAGGCTCTTCTGACAACTTCTCAACTTAGAGAAAGCATTTGTGGGGACAGAGTCCCAGAGAGCAGTTTCCAGGCTCTCGGCCTCACGTGGAAAGGTGCTGGCTTGGGTAATAGATGGCCATCAGCTGTGACTAGTTGGCCATCAGCTGTGACTAGTTGGCCATCAGCTGTAACCAGTTAGCCATTAGCCACCGATATAATTGCCATAGCTACATTGGTTGGTCGGTTGCTCGGCAGAGAAGCAGATGGCGGGTTGCGGCTCCCAAGTGGGGTTAGCCAGGGCAGATGATGGATTACGGATCGTGTGGATCCTGCTTCCTGTGTCTCGCCCAGCTGCCAGCAAGACTGGGGTGCAGGAAGACCCCTCGTTGGGGTAATGGCAGATGTTTGCTTTTGTGTCTCCACCAGCTGCCATCGAGAATATAGGGGTATGACTCCCCTGTCTATGATTCCATTATTGTTCATTTTTGGCCTCACCATACCCTGTGTTCTTGTGCGGGGAGTGGGACCAGAGACCCTGCATGACACATTTTAGGACTTTTAGCTTTATTGATTGTTACCTATAGCAAGAAATGCATTTTAGGCCATTACAATATGCACTTACACACAATTGAAACAAAATTTTCAATTAAAACAAAATATTCATGAAAAACTACTCATGCCTAGAACAGACACTATATTCTAATACTGCCTATTTGTTTTTATTCTTCTCTTGAAATAAAACTTCTGATCTTGACACATTGTAAGAAGATGTGTGTGGGGACAGAGCCCCAGAAAGTAGTTTACAGGCTCTCGGCCTCACGTGGAGGAGTGCTGGCTCGGGTAATAGATGGCCGTCGGCTGTGGCTGATGGGCCGTCAGCTGTAGCCAGTTAGCCAATTAGCCGCCAATATAACTGCTGCGGCTACGGAGTAGAGGAGAGGAGAGAGGAGGATGGGGGCTAGCAAGAAGATGGCGGTCGGGCTGGCAAGTGTGGATGGCGGTTTGCGGACAGTGTGGATCCAGCCTCCAGTGAGAGTATAGTGCCGCCAGAGACAATATAGTGGTATGACTCCCCTACCTACGGCTCCGTGGGTGTTCCTTTTTGGCCTCACCATATCCTGCGTTATGAGGGAAGCGGGACCAGAGACCCCGCACGACAATGTGACATTTAGGTGCAGCCTTGAAAGATGACTCAGATCTTGCCAAATGAAGTAGGAAAGTGTAAAGACAAAGAATGGCCTGTACAAAGGTCCTGAGGCAGGCAAGACAGTGTGAGGGAAAGGGGCTGGAGAGGAAACTGGAAAGATCCATGAGCACCAGTGTGTGAAGGTTGTGAAGGGTCAATGGATAAGGAAGGCTGCAATTGTACATTCTTCTTTAGACTAGTGCTTCTCAGACCTTAATACACATGTGAATCACCTGGAGCTCTAGTTAAAATGTTGATCTAATTCAACATGGCAGGAGTGGGATCCCAGTTTCTGCATTTCTAATAAGCTCCGAGATGATGCCTTTTGAGTAGCAAAGCTCTGTACTATGGGGTACCACTGAAGGGTTCAAATCAGAACAGTGACATGGCTAGATTTCTCTTTAGAAACATTACTGTAATGTCCAGATGAGGAATGAATTTTGAGGATTAGAGAGGGAGCCCAGTTTGGAGATTGTTATAGTTGCTCAAGTTAGAGCTGCTTCAGATCCAAATGAGATCAACAGGAGTTTGAAAAGAAGGGGGGAAACTGGAGAGCAATTTATAAGATGTAATTCAAACATCTTGGTGATTAACACGTTGCGTACGGATCACGAGAATCTTCACGAGGGATTTAAACCCCGCCGTACGCAACGTGTTAATTAGAGGCTGAGACAGAAGGACCACCAAGGATGGGCCTGGGATGCTCAAGAAACTAAGTGTTGCTCTTTACCAAGACAGAAAGGGAAGAGAGCATATTTGTCTTCTATCGCTCCCTTCCTTGCTCTGCCATCCCCTGCAGGGTTATAGAAGACAGTGAGGTTGGTTTTTAACAGACTGTACTTGAGCTTGAGCTGGCTTTAGGACCGGTGTTGGAGAGTGTGTTTGAGAGTCATTAGCATACAGATCACAGGTGATCTTGAAGAAGAAGACGTGGCCAGAGAATGTGTAGAGAGAAGAGGATCAAAGCAAAAGGCTTTTGGGGATGAGGGAGATTCCCTCATTAAAGGTGGAGCACAGAATTAGGGGGCACTGGAAAATCAGGGAGGTGGTCAGAGTCCACGAAGCCACAGAGGGTGATTTTCGAGAAGGATGAGTTAGGGAGTTCATAGACAGTGAGTAAATGAAGGGAGAGAATTACTGCTGTTCCTGAATGAGGTAATAGAGAAAGAACACTAGACAAGCAATTAAATAACCTTGAGAAACAATTATGTTTTCATGGTGATGTGGGACTGTATGTGACCTTAGGAAAGGGTTAAAAGTTCTGGATATAATATACCAAGGAGTAAATGAATCCATATCGATTGATTGTGAGGCACAAAAGAAAGGAGGGATTCAAATATGTTTTCGATATTTTGGGTCTGGGCTCTTAGGGTAACACATGAACAGAATCAGAGAAGTCAGGAGAGGGAGCTGCTATTTTGTGGGATACGGAAATAGAGATATTTTGGATATGCTGATTTGAGAATTCAGTGTCATAACCTAATAGAAATCTCCTGTACCTTACCTGAAATATGGCATTATTTTGGGTGAGACGTCAGGGTTGGAAAGGTAAAGTTTAAATACCATCCCCAAAGAAGTGGTCGTAGGAATGGGGTTCCCTGTAGTTACGAAAAGTGACGAGCACATGGTCTAAACTTTGAGTCAGTTTATCTTTTCTCATTTAGGAAAGTCTAATTATATATCACATACCATTACTCCAATTATATATTACTAGGATGGTGCTGTTCCTTTGTATGCTTCAGTAAAGGGTGTATTGATACAATGCTTGTTGTGTTGATGGCAGGGGACAGCATGTGAAGAAGACAGTGATGAGCTGGAAACGCCCAGGCAAAAGTTCTGGTTCCCCAGGGAATTGGTGACAAATTCATTTACAAAGAGCATATAACCAACTCTACCATTCAATTTGTCAACTCTACCATGTCAACCTGTCTACATACCTTGGACACATACCTGGCTCCCTTGACACATGCAATGCCATCTACAAATTAATAAAAGATGTTCCCTTTGGGCAGATAAGTTACAAAATGGCACCCCTTCCTCCCAGGTATTGAAGTCTATCCCCAGGGCATACCACTTGGTCAGCATAACTCCTGGCTGTATTTTACCCCCATTTGGCCCTTCTGGCATCTGGGTGAAGTATACAAATTGCATAACTGACCAACCACACCTTCCCTTTCCCCCCTCCCTCCCTTTCTCTCTTTCTCTCCATCTCCCTTCCTCTTCCTCTTCCCCATCCCATTCCACTGGATGATAAGATAAAACAATTGGGGAGTTCAGGAAGCAACTCTAAAGAGTAAAGTTCAGTGCGTTCAGTATATTCATATTGTGTGCAACCATCTTCACCATCCATTTCCAGAACTCTTCATGTTGCAAACCTGAAAGTACCCATTACACAGGAATTCCAAATTCCTCCCTCCCCCAGGACCTGGCAACCACCATCCTACTCTCTGTCTTTATGAATTTGACTACTCTAGGTGCCTCATGTAAGTGGAATCATTCAGTATTTGTCTTTTTGTGTCTGGCTCATTTCACTTAGCATATCTTTAAGGTTCATCCATGTTGCAGCATGTCAGAATTTCTTTTTAAGACTGAAAAATATTCCACTGAATATATATATCACATTTTGTTTATCCATTTGTCCATCAGTGGACCTTTGGATTGCTTCCACTTTTTTGGCTTGTGAATAATACTGCCATGAACATGAGTGTACAAATATCTGTTTAAGTCCCTGCTTTCAATTTTTTTTGGATATATATCCAGAAGTGGAATTGCTGGATCAGGTGACACTTTCATATTCTTGAACTTTGCTTTTTATTAACTGAAGTTTCTTGAAAAGTCTAACATATAACTTTGACATTTTTTTCTTTCTACAAGGAATAATACACATGTAACTCATCTACCAAGTAATATAAATTCATGTCTCTTTTTTCCACCTTTAGCTATGCCCTGGTCATGTACCTGGGTGTTAATAACATCTTGGGAGATTCCATAACTTTTCCGTCACTTTTAGTTACTAAAGACAGGTACATCCCAATTAAACTAGTCTCCCCTTCCCCACTCTTCTCCCACTCACTGAGGGACCAGAAGGCCTAGGGTAAGTTGTGCTCTTCCATGAACCTTCCATCCTATCCTCAGGTTCAAGTTCCCTGTGGATAGGAGGAGGGAAAGGGACAAGCACTTACTTCTGGGGCTTCCTTCCCTTTTCTTGACATTTCGATAGAGAGTCCTTTCCTTGGCTGTAACCTACAGTCTCTATAGTTTACCACCCCTGCGAATTAATTAGATCATTATTCATGCTGTTGTTGAAATGTCTTGTTATTTCTTGGCTTTGTCCTTTGTCCCTAACTGATTGGATCAAAGCTGTTTGTATTGGAAATGTCCTACGTATGTTGGTATGTGCGTAGCTTCCCAAGTTCATCCCTGAGTTACTTTGCTGGATTCCCCTGTTGTCAGATGCCTTTGGTAAACCCCATACTGACTGTTTCTTGGGGCAGCGACTTTGTGGATTCATTATGCTTGGATTTTACTTGTTTACATTTTAGAGCTTAGCATACTTGCCTGTTGGGGAAGCTCATCTCATTTCCAGCTCTTAATGCTAAGCACGGACGTGAGCTTCGGCATAGACTCTGACTTCCCCTTAGCCTGGCCTGTCTGATAAATACTGCATGCTGCCTGGTCCTCTTCCTACTTCTTCTCTTTCATAAACGAAGTCTTATAAAAAATAAGTTAAATGTTTTTTTGAAATTTTCATTAAAAATTTTAAAATTGAAAGTGTATAAAAATAAATATCAGTTAAAATTGTTATTCAGGAATAACTATGATTGCCACCTTTTCATATATATATATAATATATATATATATATATATATATATATATATATATATATATATATTATATATATATATTATATCAGGGGTGTCCAAACTTTTTTCAACATTTTTCACCAAGGGCCATATGCGATAAAATAATAAAATACACGGACAGCTGGGCCACTCACTCGAGGTGAAGTACATATTGCCTCACCTGGTTTATTTAAGTAAACTAAATATATTTTTGGAATTTGCTGCGGGCCAATTAAAAATCGATTGTGGGCCGCAGTTGGCCCGTGGGCCGCAGTTTGGACACCTCTGTGTTATATACTCATATGTATATTTGAGATCACATAATATATAGAGTTTTGTATCCTGTATTTTTTCTCTTATTATGAACCGTTTTTCATGTCATTAAGAAATATGATCTCTAATGAGCATATTACATTCTATTGTACTTATTCAGTTAGTAATTCGGTTAGTAATTTTCCAGATTTGGAGCATTTATAGTAATAATAATATGAAACAGTGCTTACTATGTGCTAGTCATGCCATGAATGCTCTGCATATATGAACTCATTTAATTCTCATAACACAGTTGTGAGAGCCCATTTTACAGCTGAGAAAACTGAGGCATAGGGAGGTTAATAACAAAGTCATAAAGTTGTAATTGGAAGTTGGTCAGGTCATAATTGGTACGCAGCTAGTCTGGCTCCAGAACTGTCTGACTCACTGTATGATAAGTAAGTTGTGTGGGGAGATATCTTTATATTTGATAGTTTCTACTGGGAAGATTTCTAGAGGTCAGAAGAGTTAGGAAAGCTTTCAGACTCTTAAAGCATGCTGCCCAGTTAACCTCTGAAAAGGTCGTATCAATCCACATTTACATCAATAATGGGAAGAGCTTGCCTTGTACCTTGACTTCCACAAGTGTTGTGTAATTCTTTTTTTTTTTTTTTTTTTTTTTTTTAATAACCTTAAGTTTGGAATCTTTTTAAATGGTTAAAATAGTCAAAGGATCCAGGGCTCCCCTAAAAACAAAGAAAGTACAATTTTATACAAATGTGGAGTCTTTTGTATATATGTCTCAGATAATACTATATCCTTGTTTTATTGATCTATACATAAATGACCTTCCTTATGTCATCACTACTATAAACGTGAGTGTGTATGAAGACTGCTTGTGCCCAAGATTTGTGGGTCATTACACCTGTCGAGAGTGTCTTTCAAAATGTAGTTTTATTTTGACAACTGCTGTGACAGGTGATATTCTTGGTATTCTCTCAAGTTTTTTAGGCAGTTGGAAGTCCTTTTATATTAATAATCTTGTATGACTCTTTGGTTTTAAAAAAACAGCACAGTAAAAATACATCCTGCTCACATGTATTTTTACTTTGCATTAGCTTTATGTAATGTACATAAAGTGTTACACTATATGTGCATTTTCAGGTTATAGTAACCTTTGGTAACTTGGGTTTTATCTCTGGAATGTAAATCCCGTACATACTACTATCCTGAAATTCAAGGAATACTAACCCTAGCTGGCAGAAATCCCAATTATATTTTTTAGAAAAGTTGAAGAAAATTTGATGGAAATATACCAGGGAAGGAAATTTTAGCAATTTCTACAAGGATTTGGACAACTGCAATTGGGAATCTAAATTATTCCTTGTGATTAGATGAAAATTAATCACTTATCCTTCACTAGTTTTTTGGATTAGTGTCATCACTTTTCTAAAAGATCTTCATTGAATCACATGTTTCATTATGCTTCATTAAGATTCTGTGTCTTTTAGTTGCAGGTACAACTTCAGTCTTTGAAATGCTTTAGATTCTAAGAAGTAAGTGTGTAAGAGGCAGGCTCGAGAGGCTGATAACATGGAGCAAATAACAAACACAGATTCTGCTGTGTAATATTTTGAAGCCTGTGTTGCTTGTGATTCTTTTTATTTTTTATTTTTAAGTGTGACTCTTGGTAGAAGCTTTGTCTTGAACACAATGACGTTGCTAATAGAGAATGAAATGTCTGAACTTGTGCTGAGGACAAAAGAAAAGTCGGAGGAAGGATTTACAGCAGACCACAGCAAACCAAATGTTGCAATTATCTGCAGCTGAAAACAAGTAGCTTTTAATGTGTCCATTTGGCCAAGGAGAGAGAGCAGAATTATAGGCCACTGCTCTTTTCCTCTTTCGCTCTCATATGCTGTCTTCTTCTCCTTTATAGAGTTTATCATCCATAATTTCAGGATGTATTTTCCTTCTTTAAGCTGTTTTATCTGTAGGCTTATGAGGTCACTCATGTGTGAATTCCTTTGTTAGTCATCTCACCTTTTGCCTTGATGATAGAAAATTGATCAGGCCTAAAGTACAAGTTCAATAGACAACCCCCTTGGTCCTTTGTCTAGGAGAATAGCTACCATTGAAGGCCATGAGCAGGTTGCTATTAATATGACAGGCTGCTCTATCTCCCACTGTAATTTATAATGAAATACCTAATCTCCATTATTTTGATCCAAGCAGGCGATCCCATGAAAAAGTCTTTTCATCCAGTTCCCAATGGCTGTTACATGAGAAATGGCAAACCAATAATTTTTGTCAAGTTTTTTAAGCCAACAGAAATGCTTTTCCACTGCTACAGTTTCAAAAGGCACAGATAAAGCTCATTCACTGAGATGAATGAAAAAGCCATCTGGGGTTTTTCTTTTTGACTTCCTTTCCTTTTCTCCATCCTTGTAATCAAATTTGAGCAAAATCAAATGGGGCTTTCTATGAAAGTACCTTTTGTTGATCTGAACGAGCTGGTAATTTACAAAATACCCTTCCTTTGTGAGGAAGGCTAAAGAAAAAAAGAATCAGTAGCTTTTAAAGCTGGGCCTTAGTGGGACTCTAAATGCAATGAAAGCAGTCTGTGTTGAGAGATTGAAATGCATTTCAAAGCCAGGCCTGACTCGGGGTACAAGGAAGAACAGACCTATGTGCATTTTGTAGGAAGAAAAATGTGAATGGAAAAGGGAGAAAGGGAGAGAAACAAGGAGAAAATCTGGATAATACACTAAAGTAACCATAGTTTTGGAGATGCATTCGTCTTATTGAAATTGTGTACGTAACCAGTGATACTGAAGTCGGATATTTGGTCAGGCAGGATGCTCAGCAATTTTAGCCTTTGCTTTAAAGTTTGGAGCTCCATGGGTCTGTGGAGAAAGTCAGCTTGTGATGTGTGTGCTGTTTTCCTCCAACTTTTCCTTTTCATCTTTGCTTGGGGATCTTGTGGGAAGTACCTCAAGAAAACCTGAAGATGCTCATTTTCAGACAACTAATACGTGCTGTTTTTCCTCTTTTTGCCTGCTAGATTCCTCGTGCCAGCGATCCTTCTTTACCCCTGTGAATTCAGAAGGCTGGCATAGAGATCTTAAAAACAGTAAGTAATGTGTACTATTTTCTTCAGTTATTGGAGGAGTTTAGAATCATATTTGCATGGCTAGAAGAAAAATAGGTTTCGAGCAGCATTTGCAATGTCTGATGTGCCTGACTGACTTTTGGTTTGATTTAACTGTTTATAGTACTATCATGATAATGAGTGTGTTTTTAACTATCGCTGTGTATTCTGTGATAACTAAGTATATTATGTGGCATATAATGTATGTGTTCTTAGCACAGTAGTTTAAGAAACAATGCAAAATGTGCAGGGAACTATCTTTGGAGGTGTTCAGTTTCCTTGCTTCACACACCATCCAATCTTCCTTACACATTTATAATTTTGATTCCTAGCAATCATGTTTTCTAAGGACCTTTCTATTTGTGCTTGAAATGAAATTGTCGTATGTGTTACATGAGCTTATTTTTTCAAAATAAATATCCAGAGAGAAGCAAGAGTTGCTTTGATATTTGGAACAATTTGGAAGGAGGTTTAAGCTGCATTTCTAATAATTTCATCAAGCATAGTAATTATAACAAAGCTTTGTTAAGAGATAGTTCCCCCTTTAGTAAAGTAAAAAGACCATTTCCACCTTCCTGAAAATAAGACAGACATGTGTTATCTGCAAACATAATACTTTAAAGCACGTGTCACAAGTATTTTTTTTTTTAATATAGATACATCATTGGTGTTTCTAAGTAACTACCATGCAAGTTTTAAATATGCAAATGCTTTAGTCAAAATGAAGCAGTATGGGGCAGAATGTCTCCTAATGTCTCCATGATGGTTTGAATAGTATCTGCATTAGTGTGGGCACTGCCAAAGCAAGTGCGACCTGAGAATTCCAGGCAGGCAACCGTGAGACCTTTGTTTCTAGAGCCAAGAAACAAAACAAGATTAAATGAAGCCACGATGTATGTTGTTTAACCCTTAAAGTGATTGTCAGTGTTTTTTCTAGAGATGTTGAAATGGGGAATGGGTCCAGATAGTTTCACACAGGTGTCTGCAGGGGCCAAACCCTTTTCCTTCTAACTGTTCCTCAGAGCAAATCTAAATTCCTGGAACTTTGTGTTTAAAAAATCTATTTTCTATGCTTTCGTAGCTTTAGGTCCCTTTTCCAACTTCCTACAACAGTTATCTTTGCCTGTGGTTTTGAGCCATTTGCTGCCTCCTAATGCCTAACTGTAAAATAGCACACATGGTGCTATTTCTTAGCAGTTGGCTAAGAAAGTGGCAGTGGACCATTAAACCTCCAAGGTTGTTGTATCCATAATTTCCAGTGGTTGCTACAAAACAGGTTATTTAAACCTGAGGGGTGGGAAGGAGGGAGAAGAGTAAAATTAGTTGGTATGCATCTTGATGGAGCTAAGTGTTGTTTCTTTCTGTGAGAACAAGTTGGATGGTTGTGTTGTCTATACAAACACGATATTCTATATGATCCGTACAGGACTGTTGTGATCATTGACCACAATCTGAGGCTGATGGAGAAGCCCAGTGGAAAAGAGCTTTTGAGAGATGTAATTAATAATACCGGTTATGCAGAATTTTTTCTCATGGTATTCATTTCATTCCCTTTTACATAAATTAACATAGTTGTTAAATTGAAGTTGTTGCTTTTTTTTTTCTTTTTTTTTTTTTTTGGTTCGTAAAAAAAAAAAAAAAAAGTTACTTATTTTAGGAAGTCATTGTTGTTTTATAGCTAATCCAAAGTAGTACCTGGGCAGTGATGCTTTGTCTTTTGCTTACTAGTTTCATATCTAGACAATCTTGTAAGCATTTTGCAAAATTTCTCTTCTATGTTATTTTTAAGTGCTTTTGGTAATAGCTAAAGGTACTTTGTCTTGGTGTAGCTGTAAAGAATCTCTCTACAGGCATGTTAAGGAGTAGATAATCAGCCCTGAAAATCAGTTAAGGTTCCTGCTTGCTCAGTTTATCAAGGGTTAAGTTTCCAAAGCTCTTGTTCATGGAGCAATGAATGTTTCTTCTTTCCCTCAACATAAGTATAAATATTTTTCTGTAAGCACCTGCGTTTGGGGAACTAGAAAGCTAGGTAGTTCCCATCTAACCACTGGGGCAAGGGGAACCTTCTGAAATCTTTTGCTTGCAAGCCTGATATTCCTGGATGTAACAATTGATATACTTTACACTTTGCTAAGCCAAAACAATAACAAAGACAAACAAACAAAATATCACTCCTGGAAAGTTTAGAAATCTAAACCTTTGTGGTGTCTTCAAAAGTTATCAGAGGAAAGGAAAAAGAGCCACTTTTGTAAAGACTCCAAAGCATCTGAGGTTAACTTTAAAGTGTTTTCCTTTTTATAAAATTAAAACTTCCTTGGTTTTTGTGTCAGAAACTAGGTGCTACCTTTCCATTAAAGTGTTGGTATTGAGGTTTCAGTGCTTTCACAGACTAGAAATATAACCAAAACGTGGAAATGAGGCTCGTGCAGCCCCAATCCTTCTGCCAATAGAAGGTATTATCTGAAAATTGTTCTTTTATAATCTTCAGCAGGATCAAGTAAATGTTCCCATGCTTTTTTGTACCGGCAAGCTATAGACTGCTTGGCTAATCAGTTGTGTTAAGAGGCCGCATTCTCTAGGGTTCATAATACAGGGAAGTGGGTGGTCTGGTTTTAATTCCGGTTTTGTATCGATGGCGGCGCTGGGCTGATCCCTGGAATCTTTGAGCCGCCCTCAGGTGTCCAATGGGAACGGTATTTGCTCCTTGCGTGTTTCTTTCCTTCCCTCCTGTGGGCTGGGCAGAAATTTTGACATGAATATGATGATTGGTCCTGGTCAGCTTAGTCGTTGGTAACATAATGACAAAGGAGACAAGACCAAGTCTCCACAGACACTGCTTCACTGCTAATCCCACACGGGAACCAGCTGCTGGATAAAAGAGTCAAGGCAAGAGAGTATAGGGCAGGTTTTGATCAATGCCAAGGTCATTCCAAAAGTTGGTCAGACAACTCCATGAAATAGTAAGCATGGCAGCAGCATCTGAAGTAGAAGAAAATGCACCAACTCCCATCATGTTCTAAAATTCAGCATGGGGAAACTGGGAGCATGTAAGACAGACAACTCTATGTAACAGCATTTTTAACAAGGGCTTCAATGCAGGTTGTCATATAGCACCATAGGTATAAATAATGACTAAACAATTAGGAAGAGAGAACATATAAACTCAGGGAAAAAACAACAACACACATATGAAGGCCATATATTTCAAAGGTTTTTTTTTGGTCACTTTTTTGTTTGTTTGTTTGTTTGTTTGAGTAACAGACTTGACTCAGGGTTTTCATCAGCTAAAACAAAAACGGGAGAGCATTTGAATCTTTCTCCCTGGCATATGTTGTCAGTTTGGCTCAAATAAACTCTTATATTAGGTTAGTGCAAAAATAATTTAGGTTTTTGCAACTATTTTAACCTTTTAAACCGCAATTACTTTTGCACCAACCTAATACAAATTCTCCAAAACAATAAAATGAAACAAAAATTTGGGGAAATGTCACCATCAAAGGAGTCACTTCCATCTAGTGAGCATTTTACACATATTAGACCTAATCTTCACAACAACCCCCAAACCTTTTATCATTACTCACATTTGACAGTGGAAGAAATGTGTGACCGGAGAGATTCAGTAACCAGCCTCTGGGTAACCGGGTAGCATGTGCCTGTGTGGATTAAATCCAGGTCTCTCTGACTCATAGCCTGGGCCTTCCTTGGGTAACATGTCAGCTGTCTCAGCAGTCTCCTGCACATGTGTAACCTCTTTCTGTTCTTGTCCAAGCCCAACCTACACTACAGACCTCAGCTCTTCAGTGAGGTTCTCTAATAGAATCCACTTTCACCAAGGAGTGAGTGAGCAATGTCGATTTCACTGAGGGAGAACTGGTGTGTGTGCGTGCGTGTGGCATTTCCCACAACAAGCCACTTGAACATCCCTACTGAATATTTTGGTCTGTAAAGTGCCTTCTTAGTTTTCCAGTACTGGAGAACCCTCTCTTTGACCTTTCCCTCATGCTCCACCCAGCTTCCCTCGCTGTTTTCTTCTATTCCTGGGTCCCCCCTTTTCTCTCAATCTTTAAATTCCTCATACCTCTATTATGAAAGGAGCAATGTAGTTTTGGCTCAGCTCCTAAAACTGAACTCGCATATCTAAACCCAGTGCCAAGCTTAACACACTTCCCAAAGTCTTCTGGTAACGATTCTTGCCACACTTAGTAGTGAGGATTATGTAGCAATTGAAAAAAATCCCACTATACATTTTCCACTGGGGAAAACCATACCAGTCTCTGAGCTTCTCAGGCACTTAGTTCTGAAAGATTATTCTTCAGTGGGACTTCATGCAGTATACAGAAGACAGCGTCTCCATCAATAGGCATCATAGGGGATTTTGTTCTGCTTTCACCTGTAGCTACCCCTGCTCATGAATCTAGGATGCTATAGCAAAACTTAGAACATGGTAGTTTGTGTGGGGCTTTGAACAGAAAGTTAAGAATGGAGGGAAAGGTGAAGTTAAGGCTGAGAAAAATAATAAAGGAGGGAGAATCAATTTATGTAGTAATTTAATGCTAGAAGTGAATTTGAGTCTCCTTTTTCAGTTTTGTCCCATAAATCCCATTGTACACTGCAATATGAAACTCTATTCTTAATTTACATATTAAATGAGCAGTGTCAAGTGTACCTAAATGATAATAGAATGCTAATACATAGAAAGAGGCCACAGACACTGATAAATGAAAACCAAGTCTTCAGCTTTAGTATCACAAAGGTTTAGACTTGTGGTAATGCGTTGAATCATGTGATTAGGCATTAGGGCTTTTTCAGTTCAGCTTCTATGTGCTTTTTTAGAAAATTTGAAGCGAGAAGTGCAGGAATCAACTGTAATGTCCCAACATGTATAATTTGTTTGGAGTTTGGGACATGGAGTGAAAATTGAGAAACATTCTACAAAACCTTTTGAAACCCCAGGTTTAGAAAGCTTTCAGTGAGCCATTTTCCTGCACACCAGTATATTTTCTGCATAGGTTTTCTTTTAAGTTACTGGGGTCTTTTCTTCTGCGTTTTGGCTTAAACAGTTGATATTTTGAGGCTCTTGGAGCCTTGAACTTGATTGTCAGCCAGACTAGCTCTTTAGGAAAGGATGTCCAATCTGGTAGCCATCTAAAATGGCCTATATTGTCATAGCTCTAATGAGTATGTCCTTCAAGAGCAAATTGGAGGCTAAAAATAAATGTCTTTGATGTTCACAGACTCCTTATAAAGTGCTCCAAAACCAATATGAAAGATTGTAATTTTTCTCCCACTAGGAGAGTTACAAGAACAGATTTAATAACATGCAATTTCTTTCATTGGAAGGGCAAGCTCTCTTAACAAATATATGTTAGATCATTGGGGGTGAAAAGACATGGGTCATAGTGACAAAAAATGTGCTGCCAAAAATTACCCCATAGCTATTTTCTATTTCCTTTATAAACTGAAGGAAGGGCAAAGTATTTCATCTAGTAGAGTAGTTTTGCATCCTAACAGTTCAAAGGTAGGAGCCAGCAGGACACAATGAAATGAAGATGTGAGCACAAGGAAAATTAAGACTCTCCCTCCAGCTTCTACTGTTTGGAAAATTTGAATTCGGCTATAACTCATTCACGAGTTCAGGGTTTCTCTTGCCTGTTAGAGAAGCCAGATCTGGAAATAAGGCCATTTAAGCAAATAGCAGTCCTCTCTTCTCAACCTTGCTTGGATGACTTCCCTAAAGCAATTTGGAAAATATTTCTTTTTTGGACGCTAGGCATAGCCAAGGAGATAGTCACCTGTATTTCCTCATAGAAAATTCCAAAATGGACAAGTTACTTCTCTAGCCTCCAGAAAAAAGAAAATACCCAGCTGCCCACAGGGATAGCACAGTTCATGATCAATACAGTGGAAATAAGAAAATAAAAATGAAAAATGGAGGTGTTAGAAGTATGAATGGAAGATAGAGGACAGAGGATGGAGAGGAAAGGAAAATTCCAGAAGATCAGAAAGGTTTAAAGATTTTATAACCTAAAGTCACACAATTTTAGAGCTGCACTCTGCCTTAGAGAGCTTCTAGCACTGGGAGATCAGCTGGAATGGTGAGTAATAGGAGGGGAAGGGCGATCCTACCCCCAACCCCAGGTGGGGCAACAGAATCTCCAGGTTGCTGTATATTGTTTCAAAAAGCCCACAAACACATTTACTATTATAATATAATCTTACATTTGGAAAGTTCAACAGATACTATTGTTTTAATCATTTAAACCTCAGAAATGAATGCTCATCTTGGTCTGATGTCTTATGGAAATCATCATCTTGGTCTGATGTCTGATGGAAATGTGCAGGGGTCAGTCATTCTCAGCCTGCAAAAACCTCTGGGTGAAGGGTGGGCAGCTATGTCAGAATGTACTGGTACTGGGGGGAGCATAAGATTTTACATATTTATTAAAAAGAGGGCATAGGATAAAATAGGTTAAGAAACATTGATCTAGACCAAGAAGAGCAGATATTCTTTATTCAAAAAATATTTGTTGAGCTCTCTACTGGGTTTGACACTCAGGTGAGTATGTCTAGTACAGAACTGAATGTGTAAATATGGAGCTCAGGTGAGTTCTGGGCTCCATACAGAAACTTGGACCATCTTTCACTAGAAATGTCAAGTTAAGGAACAAGAAGGACACACTCTATTTAACAACAAAGAGATTGTGATTGACTTTGTGAGAGAATTTGGGGTAGAGGGATTACGCAGAAGCCAGATTGCGGTGGGCTAAGAAGAGAGTGGCAGGTATGAGAGAGGAGACTGTATCCATGGACAATCCCTTTAGGCAGCTTCACTGGGAAACGGAAAAAAGGGCTGGGTCAGAGCTGGAGTGAAACTTGGGAATTAAGGGAGAGTGTGCTTTAGATGAGAGATAATTGAATTGCAAAGTATTTCAATACCTATGAAACACATAAATAACTACTAATTCACTGAATGTTCTTAGAAAATGTATTATGAGGTAGAATCTGAGATGAAGAATGCATAGTTACTGCTCTCAGGGAGTTTGTAAAACTAGATCACTCAGTAAGCCCAATCATTAATAACAATAATAGGCTGGAAACAGTATAGCTCATCAAAGTAGTATAAACAGTGCTATGTGGATTAAAATATTGAAGATCAAAAGTTATTCATCCATGTGGGACCAGAAAAGGTATTATGGAGAAATCAGACCTTGAAAGAATGAAGACTGCAACAGAAGGAGTTTGGGAACCAAAGCACAAAGAATGTGAAATGCCATGTTGGGTTTTGGGTTATTATACAAGAGTCTTAAAGATCATACAGGACACATTGGACTTCTGTTGTGGGGGCTTTGAATTCCAAGTTCATACATTTGGCTCAATTCTGTGAGTAATTGGAAGGTTTTTGAATAAGATAAGATCATGATCCAGAGGTCTACATTAGGAAAATGAACTTGGCGACTATACCTGGAAATGTTTGGAGCAGACTGAAAGTGAGGAACCTGGTTAGGAAACTTGTGAAATAAACTAGGTAAGTGGGAACCAGAGGCTCAATCAAGGTAGTGACAGTAGGCATGGAGTAAAAGAGAATTAATTCACTCGTTAATTCACTAGATATTTACGGTAGTTAGTGCATACCCAATGATAAGAGATCCCATAGGAGGGATATGTGTGTGGAGGAAACCACAGCTACTCACCTTATCTTTTGTATCGAGAAAGCAGCCATAGGTAATACATAAACAAATGAGTATAGCTGTGTTCCAATTAAACTTTTGGGCAGTGAAAATATTCTGTGTGACACTATAATGACTGACATATATCATCATACTTTTGTCCAAACACATAGAATGAACAACACCAAGAGTGAACCCTAATGTAAACTATGGATTTTGGGTGATAATGATGTGTCAATGTAGGTTTATCAGTTATAACACAAGTCTCACCCTGGTGAGTGAGGTTGATAATGGGGAAGGCTGTGTTTAATAGACTATGGCAAGACCGATCTGATTAGATGGAGAACTCAAATAGAAGCATGCAAGGAAAAAGCCTGGTGATACAATGCAAGTTCCAAGTTTTATAGTTCATTTGATCCTGGGAACAACAGAAGGTGTTGTTGTTATTGTTGTGTTGTTTTGTTTTGTTCTTAAAACAGGAGACCCACAGAATGAAAATTTTGGTTAGGAACTTGAGTGTAGTAGTTGAGATAAGAGGAGAAAGGGAATAACAGAAAGGCTGTTATCCAGGTGTGAAATGTTAGAAGCCTAGATCAGGGGAGTTAAATAGTGTATGAATAGCAGGAATGGAAAGGAAAGAGATGTTTGAAAGAATCTTTAGGACTTGGTAACTACTTAGATACAGAAAATAACATAAAAGGGAAGGGAGAGTCAAAGATGACTAGGATAAGATTTCATTATGTGTGTTTCACAGAAGCTGGTCCTTCCTGAGAGGAGCTTCTAGAAAGTCTCATAATCAAGTATATTTGCAAAGCATATGTACTCAGTCCTCATTCTGGAGACTCATACATTAGCTTATAGAAGGCTCTAAGAAGTCCTACAGAGAAGAAACCTTTAAAATTGTGTTTAACCCATCTTTCTTCCAACGTAGCTGAACATGTATCTCTTTCTCACATGATAGTGTGGATACACAATACATACCTTGGAAAATGCTGGAGAAAATTGTGATGCCATGGTCAAAAAGTAAGGAATCTTTTTTGAAGAGAACGTAATGAGTTCTGTTGGGGCTCTGTTGAATTTGACAGCCAGGTATCTTAGAGTGGAGACATTCTAGAGCTGGGTGAAGAGGTTAGGGCTGGAGGTGTAGATTGGAGAGTCGCAGTATAGAGGGTTTGATGTTGAGACCTTCTAATAAAAGTTGTTTCCTGGGCCAGAGGGGCATAAATGCTTGTCAGTTCTCCAAGTTAGGGAGTGGGAGATGGTAGAGGAGACAGATAAAGGAAATAAGGGATCAATAGCCAGACAAGTATGAGGAGACTCTGGATAGGGCAGTGCCACAAAAGTAAGGGAGGAAATGATTTCGGGACTCTAGGTGTCAAATGCTGTGGAGTATAAGGAAAATCCACTGCATTTGGCAAGAAAGAGGTTACGGGTTATCTAGCAATCAGTTCATGTTGGTGCTAAGCGTTCGTTCCCCAAAAGGGCATTGAACATCTTTTCCAAGAGAACAATGTGGCTCCTGCTCTTCGGTAGCACAAATTGTCTCCTGAGGAGACAGTTGTCACACTCAAGTGCTGCTGAGCATGGGAGGGGGAGGCTGTTCCTACTTGCCGTGGTAACAGAGGTAGCTCTTAGTGATGTAGTGGGGTTGGAGCCGTGTGTCTGTGGTGGTTCCTGAGTCCGAAGTCTCTGGTCTCCTGGTTGGTGCCTTTTCTTTACTTGCTGGAGCTTCCCCGGGGCCCCGTTGCTCTTCAGAAGAATATAAATCACGATCCCCTCAAAGCGATTAGTGATGGAAGGTTCAACAGGCTGCCTCTTTCTAGGTGTTACTACTTTATAAAAAGTGGACAAAGCCAGAAATAAAATGTCTAAACTTCTGAGAAAGTGGAGTTCTTTTCCTAAACACAAATTCATTTGAAGCTTCTAATGAAAATGTTTAAATGACTGTTTCGCATACTAATATGTGAGAAAGTGGTTAAAATATTATATATATAATACATCCATAATATATAGCATATGTGTATACTCATATATGTATAATGAATATATACTTAGTGCTTTTTGCAAAACATGCATTAAATTATACTCACCAGATGATTGAAAGCCTGTCATCAAAACAGGCAATTCAATATATTCATTATTTAACCATTCTTAATACTTTCAAGGCATAACATATGGGAACAAAATAATTAATAGGATATTTATAGTTAATTATTAGAAAACTGTGATGAGAACAGAGAAAGAAATGAAATGAATAGCCTAAATTTAATATAGAGATCTCATTTTACACTATCAATAATATTAATATTAAGCTTTGAAAATTGAAATGTATTCCAAAAAATAAGCCATATTGGTTTTCACAAATAACTGTACTATGTTACGTTGGCTTCAGGTAAGGTTAGTAGTTTCATGGGGTGACCCAGAACAAGAAGACTTGCAGCGAGGTGACAGTCACATATCTCAGAAATGAGAATAGCAGTAATAATTGTCATTTATCAGTACCTACTATGTGCCAGGCAATTTGTAAATTATACTTTATATACCACCTCATTTACAACAACCAGGAGGTGAATATCATTATCCTAGATTTATAGGTGATGAAACCAAGGCTCAGAGAGGACAGGAAACTTGCCCAACATCGTAGAGCTGGGATTTGAATTTAATCTGTGCAAAGCCGTGTTCTTTCCACCTCTCCACCTGTGAAGTCCTGGTACTGCGATGAAATGTCTTCTAAGTTGGTGTCACCATCTTCCCAAAATGACAAAGGATGTGGTAGACTGTCAAAAACTAGTGACAAAAGTACATTGAGCAATCCAGGTATTAGTGAAGAGCTCCAACACATTCCTTCATCACTTTATACTCAGGTGTTGAATTGTGGAACCTTTCAAAAATCCTTGAAGACAGTCGTAAAATTGAACAGGAATAAAGCCAGAATAGGTGAGTATGTGCTCACAGTGGGGAAGGAAATTGCCTGTCAACTTTATTCATGCTGGAGGTAGATGGTGAGTGTATTGTAAACACCAGATGAAATTACACACCATCATGGGAAGCAGTGGACAGGAATCTTGGCCAACCGTGTCCTATGTTTTAAGCTATTTTAACTTACAGAAAAGAAAAGTCTTGCAAGGTCATCATTCAATTTTCTTTTGTTTTGAAATGATTTTACCCAGGGTCAGTTGAACTCCACACCTTTGCATTTCAGGGAAATGTGACCCTCCCTTCTCTCTGCCCAGAGCATGCCCTCCCATTCCCTCATCCCGTACCTCTGCTCACCTCGTAAAGAGATCCACTTTTCTTGCCTGAACTTGCTTGTCCTTTTGTCTTCACATTTGCTTTCCCTCCTCCTACCTTTGGATTGTCATATTGCACCCTCCTGCTTCCATTTTGTTTTGCCCTTCATAGGAGGGGGGTGCATTTTCTAGGCAAACACCTTCAGTAAAACAGTAAAAGTTTGCTCTTCGCTCTCACAATTTTTGTTGTAATCTTGTAAAACATCACACCGCAATTCTGTTTGTTCTTTTAACTTTAGCCCAAGACATTTTGCAGGTGTCTCTCAAAACTTTTTAGTTTTTATTCCTTTTACTTCAGGTGCTCATTTAAGACATTAGTGTCCAACTCTCCAGAATGGACATTAGTGGACATTAGTGTCCAAGTCTTCATTCTTCTTTATTCCCTCATGCTACCTTCTTTTTCTTTCTTATTTCTTTTCTCTCTTACCTCTTGTTTGTATCTTCCTATCCCTGTTTTATTTTCCTCTAGAACTCTGGGCAGAATAAACTGCTCTCTATGGTAGTCTTTTCCCATAACTTTTCTCTGAAACTCTCCTTTATCTTCTACCCTTAGTTCCCTTTTATTAAATACCTCCCCCCAAATCCATTAACTTTTCTTCATTCTTCAGCTATAAACCTTCCCTTCAATCTATTCCAAGCCCATCAGATGTTTGAATCACTTCCTCACCTCTGGCTTTCTTCTTGACCTTCTCCAACTAGTTTCTCACTATCCACTACACTGAAATTGTACTTACCAAAGAAGTTCTAATGACTTCTTCCTGGACAAATTGAATGTTCTTTCATCTCTGATCCTCATCTCTCCTGGCAATAACTCGTCTGAAGGCTGGTACATCATCTTTGAAATACTCTTCAACTAAGGTGGGCTTTTTTTTTTTTTTTTCAGAAGTTCAGTTACCTTGCAGTTTATTTAAACTAAGAGAAAAAGGTCATAAAGTTTTCATGCAATACATACTTGGTTCTTTAAATACCAATCGTGATCAATAACAGAAAGAATTAAGGAATGCTGCACCTGTGACCCATGCAAAACAGCAGCATTATGAGTTGTACATAATTTAAAGACATGTCTCACTTTTCGAAATACTGTTGTAATCAGTACATAGAGAGGCATACCTTAGTGGGCATAGGAATGCAATTTAGAAAAAAAAAGAAAAACAAAATCACACCGGAACTACTCAATTTCTTCAAAATCACTGAGCAAGAAAAACAACATTGAACCACCATACTGATTTTATACAACTTCTATACAGTAACTTGACTTAAATCCTAGAGCAAAAATTAAGATTCTCCTCCTCTATTTTTGGTAAACAACTGCATGGTAAACTTAGATGACTTTTCCCCCTGGATTTTACCTGGGAGCAGCCTTTAAATTTTTTTATTTAAAAGACGGCAGGTTTGGCACTTTTATACTGATGTCATCAATGTTAATATTTCTTGGGATCTCAGGAAGATTCATATTCTTTACAGCTGATAAACAGCTCAGGCTGGAGCTCCTGGCTCAGCCAGCCTCAGATTTCTCCAGTTTATTTCTCTTGTTTGTATTTCTCCAGTGCATTATTTTGTGCATCAATTTGTGTAACAATATCATTCATGTTGGTCTCCAATACCATTCCCCTCATCACCATTTCTGCAAGAATAGTGTGAACCTTGTCTACATGGAAAATTAAATCCAGTTCACAGACATTTTCAAAGCACTTGTCTAATGTTTCCACAAATACTTGAATTAGATCTAAAATGCCAAGTTCATTTTCTGAAGAATCCACACAAAAGACAAAATATAACATTGCATAATATCTATAAATCAGTTTGTTGTCAGATCCTCCAATTCATAATCCTCCTTCTAGGAAATTACATTTCCATCTCTCTTAGGTACCAAATGGAATGTCTCCCTTATGATTTGCTGTTGTGTATCTTCACTGTAAGGCTGGTAGAACTTGGAGGGCTGCGGCTTCCCGTGGCTGTTGAAGATAAGGGTAGCCTTGATCATGGCTGAGCCGGGCTGACCCGGTGGGCGCTGGGGGCCAGGGAGGGGGGCAGGCACGCTAGCCTTGCCTCGGGATCTCACCGGAGATCCTTCCCACCCGCCCCCTTTCGCACCTTTTTTTTTTGAACAGAATATCTTCTAGACCGTGCATCATTTTGTTTATTTGACTTATGCAAGTCAGAGATAGCTTGCTGTTTGCATTTCTAATAGCTGTCTTTAAAAGTATCTTTTATTTTTAATTTATTGGGGTGACAATTGTTAGTAAAATTACATAGATTTCAGATGTACAATTCTGTATTACATCATCTATAAATCCCATTGTGTGTTCACCACCCAGAGTCAGTTCTCCTTCCATCACCATGTATTTGATCCCCCTTACCCTCATCTCCCACTCCCCACCCCCCTTACCCTCTCGTAACCACTAAACTATTGTCTATGTCTATGAGTTTCTGTTTCTCATTTGTTTGTCTTGTTCTTTTGTTGTTTTTGGTTTATATAACACATATCAGTGAAATCACATGATTCTCTGCTTTAAAAGTATCTTGACCTCATAGTGGGCTTTGAATGCTCATTAAAAGGCCTTCTGAATTTGGGTGGGGTCCTCATCCCTGCAGGACAGACTTCTGAGTCAGTATTACACCCACCCACACACATTGAATTCCCCTAAATCTGATTGGCACGTTATCACCACAGTCAGTAAATCTAAATAAATCACTCTTTTGGAAATAATTCCTTTGGTCATTTTGGTTTTTGTAAATAAACTTCAAAGCTACCCAAGCTCAAATTCAGTTGAAAATTAGAACTTTAAATATTTCTGATTTAATTTCTGAGTTTTGAAAGAATAAAAACTCCCTTCCCCAATTATAATTAATGATGAAAATTACCTTACCCTTTATTTGGCTCCATAAATGTATTTTGTCTTTTGTAACTAATTTTGTTCTTGACAAATTTTAATCATTATTATGTACAACCTGCGTGAAAAGTTCCCGTGATAAGGGAAACAATGATTTATAAAGGATTAAGGTTGTGGCTCTGTAACAAAAGCCTTAGAATTCCAAGTTCAGGCTGCTCTGTCTATTTTTCCCTGCTAAGTGCAAGGGGGTGTAGCCTTAGACTTCTCTGATTCCTTCATGCGAGTTTATGTCACTCCTATTAACATTATTTAAATATAGCTTTCTTAATTCCTGAGCATGGTGCTGAAAATAGTGTTTTGACTAGAAAAATGAAGAAGACAAAGATTCCAAAGACAAAGGCAAGATATGCACTGACTGATTTATGCCACTTTAATAACATAATTACTTGATGAGCACTTACATGATTTAGTTACTGATCTTCCACCTTTCAGAACTGGAGAATCAGTTGCTGATGTATTGCACCCAGGGACTGTCAAAAATGTTGAGCAGTGGCATATTCTGTGGTATTTTAAGAGGCATATTCCTCAGTTGTATCATTAAGTAGCTCATCATATAAAATAGGGAAGTTTAGTGAAAATATTTCATAGCAGAACAAGACTATTTTCTGAATTGGTACTCTCCTTAATTTCTCCAGGCTGGAGACATTTTAAAGTAGGGAAGAGAATAACGTGCAGTCTTTTTTTCTTCTGATTTATGAATAACTGGGAAAAATTCAAAAGTGTGGTCTATTCAACATTCCACCAGGATTATGCCACGGGCAACATTCTCCAGAATATCAAGTCTTGGTACTGCCTCTGTGTTGAACTTAGACTCACCCCAAAGAAGTATGTCTTCCATGGACTTGAAGAGGAAATAGTGCTGATGCTTCCTAGCAGTAAATATACTAGTTAGTCTACCCACAGTGAAATGCTGTGCCCAGTGTGACCCTGTCCAACTTCTCTTACATAGATGAAGTCAGGGTAAAATGATCACGAATGGCAGTCTTTAAGGAGGTAAATGTCAACATCCATTTATTAATCAACTTGTTTATATGGAGCATAGTTTTGATGCAGATACTCTTCCAGGTGCTGGGGTGAGTACTAAGTTGTCCTTAACTCATTAGGGGTAGGAGTAATTAAAATTATAGGTAATTCCTGATTTTATAGACAATTACAATATAGTAGGGTAAGTGTCACAGTAGTTTTAAGACCAGGATGCAATAGGAACACACAGGAAGCCACCTCTGGAGGTGCATGGGGATGCTTCAGGGAAGAAATAGGGGTCAAGCTGATATTCGAATAATGAACAGTGTTGGGAAGGTGAAAAAATGGCAGGACTGGTAGAATATTCCAGGAAGTAGGAAGAGCATGTGTAAAGTTCCAAAGGTGAGAAAGTGTGACTCACTCAGGGAATGTTATGCAGGGAGAGGAGATGGAGAGAAAAGTAAAGTCCAAATCATAACCCATTTGTATGTCCTGCTAAGGAGCGAGTGCAGTATTTATTCTAAACACAATAGGGAGCTATGGAAGTATTCTGAACAGAGGAGTGACATAGGCATATTAGTGTTTTAGAAAGATCACCTTAGTAATAAAATGATGGTCAGGTGAAGTGGGAACCGGGTTGGAAATGGAAAATAACGTCTGGTCAGAAGGCTTTACAGTCATCTAGGAAAGAGATGATTGCACCTGAGATAAAGAAAGTGGATAGATTTGGGCGAAATATAGGAGATAGAATTGATAGAGTATGGTGATTGGATATTGGGAATGAGAGAGAGAGAAAACAGGAGAAGGACTTGAGTCTATTCCAGGCAATATGAAGAAAGGATGATGTTATTTAGTGAGAGAGCACAGGGAAGGAAGGTTTGGGCATAGAGAGTAGAGTTCAACTTTGGATATATTGACTTGAATGAGTATGTAAAAGAGGGTTGGGCAATTCTACACTTGTTTTAGGAGTTGTAAGAGGAAGTTTTTCATGGACCAATTATGGAAATAATATCAAGAAATCTCAGCATTAATTTTGTATTTTAGAAGTATTTCCCAAAGAAAAGCTGATTACTCACAAAAATAGAGTTGAAGCTTGGACACGGACTTGGTCTTAGCACTTCTCTCAAGGTTGGAAACGAGGGATACGTGTGTGAGCAGACTCAGCTGATAATGGAGTTCCATGGTCATGAATAACCAATGGGTCACCTGATCCATTTCCTTGAAGGAACAGGCAGGTTGGGTACTTTGGACCATAGCCAGGCTAAGGGCATGCCTTTTCTTGGAGCAGTAGTCAGAAATATAATCAAGGTAAAAATTGAAGTGGAAATGTAATCAAAGTAAAAATTGAAGTTAGGAGTGTGTTGTTGGGGGTGGGGAGAGAGGTGATCTAGAGAAGAAAGTCTGATGTGTCACAAAATGAAAGGAGTAAAGCAAGTAATATGAGCTGGATCACCAAGCAAGACAGGGAAACTCAGAGGCCTAGTGCAGAGAGTGATGGGTTGGGTTTGTAAGCACATGAGCTGCTGTGGGCCTGTCCCAGAGGCTGGAGCTGCTTTTTGAACATTCTCAGGGACTTAGTGCTGGCTGTATTCATGAGCTCAGCAATAAGGCGGATACATACCCATGTTTCCATACTTGGGTCCTCCTTTCCTGTAGGCTTGGAACCTCTTCAGTTTTGGAAGTAGTTTCAGTGTTAGAGTTTCAGGTCTGAATGCTGCTCCAGTGGATGAATTACTTGCTTGGGATATTGAGATAGGGAAGGATGACTGGAATGGGGCACCTATAGAATGTGTAGGAAAAGCTGGTGGCCAAACCAACTCCAAGGAGGAATGCAGATGTGGATCTCCTAGGAAATTTGTAGGGTTGTGGGAATCCTTTAAAGAGAGGGTGAAAATAGGGGGTTAGTATGGATAATAGGTGATAGTTAACAGCAGCTTCTTAGTGGGCCCCTATGTGCAGTTCCAAGGAGGGGGTCTCTTGCATCACTGGCCTTAGCAGGGGAGCTCATTAGCCTCTCCCCCTGGTTAGTTAGGAAACTGAGCTTTAGGGATGGGGCTTTGTAATTGTTGATTTTATGTGTCAACTTTACTGGGACAGATGGTGCTCAGATTAAACATTATTTCTGCATGTGTCTTTGGTCATATTTCTGGATGAGATTAACATTTGAATCGATGGACTAGGAAAAGCAGATTGCCCTCCCCAAGTGGGTGGGTATTGTCCAAGCCATTGAGGGCCTGAATAAAACAGAAAGATGGAAGAAAGGGGACTTCACTCTGCCTGACTGCCTGAGCTCAGACATTGGTCTCCTCCTGCTCTTAACTGGGACTTACATGAACCCACCGGTTCTCAGAACTACACCAGTGGATTTCCTGGGTCTCCAGTTAGCAGATCATGGGACTTCTCAGCCTCCATAATCATCTGAGCTAACTCTTTATAATAAATTTCACACACACACACACACACACACACACACACACACACACACACACACACCTTATTCGTTCTGTTTCTCTGGAAAACCCTATATAGGCTTAGAATGAAAAACTCACCTTTGTCTCTCATTATAGTCTGACTTGGACACGGAAGCAGGTGCCCATTACCAGCAAAGGGACACATGATACCTCTGCTGATATGAAAGAGATACATTGCTGTGGGTACAAAAGGCAAGTCCCAATCCATGAATGTGGAGTCTTGTGAACTGAGATCATGTTGAGTGGCCAGACCATTAAAACACAAGCAGATCTGGTTTTCGGCCCATATGTCAGTTGACTAGACACCAGTGAAAGGCAGGTTTGGGTGACCATCTACTGCATTCTTATTTCTCCTTGCTACCCTGGCCCAGGATATGTATAGTTGAGAAGAGATGTGGGAAACACCCAGGTCTGCTTCCAATACTACACACAGGTTGCTGCATTCAGATAGGTCAGAGGGGCACATCACTCCGCTAAGTCATTGTGCAGAATCTCCCTTGCTGGAATTGAGCCCATCGCTCTAAGTCAGCTAACTCTGTTGGCTGTGAAATCCAATGATGTACTGTCCCTATTGAAGTGTGTAAATCATGGCTTCGGATACACTTTGGTTTATGTCAAACACCTATTTTCAGGCTGTAAGAAAACCAGGGGATTTCCTGTGCAGAGGAAAAAAGATTCACACATTCTGCCATTCCATTGAGCATTCTTCAAGGAATGCCTCTTGCTTGAATTTCCAGGGAACTATTAGTTCTTCATTTCTCTAAAAAGTGGCACCTGCAGCAAGAAGCAACACCCTGGTGGAATCCCCTCCAAGAAACTTAGGAGGAAGGACTGTTGATAACATTCACGGGGGTCTGGCCAGGAACATGTGTGAGCATGAGTTCTACCCCCTTGCAGCTGACCTCAGTTAGTACAGCCCATTCCTTTTCCACTGACAGTCACTTCCTTGAACCAATGCCCTGACCACCTCAGCAGAATGACTTGGGGTATTCCCTCTAAAGGGTCCTATGGGACACTCCTTCAGCGTAAGATGGTTTTGATCACTTTTAGGCAGAAATCCTAAAAGACACTTACTGGACTTTACTTCCTCTCTAGGAACTGTTGGTTTGGCTTTCGTGAGAATCTACTTGGGAGACAAATCTGGATTTGCTGTTAGCAGATGACTGTAGTCTCTTGTCCTAGTGATTTGGGAGCTTTGACAGAAGGCAGGGGTGATTAATGATCGCATGGATAGCCTAGATATAAATTGGATGGTGTCCATGCACATACAACAGGCAAAATAGATTTTTGGTTCATATTTAAAAAAACAAAACAAAACAAAACCCCTCATATGCAAGGTCAATATGCTTATTCTGAAAAAGTTCCAAAGAGACAAAATCCCATCAAACCATTATTCATCCGTATCAGGGTCTAACAGCTTTTAAATATCCTCAGATGTTTTTCATTACAGAGACAGGGAGCCATGTTTAGAACATGGAATTAATTAGGATTACAAGGAATGATAAAAATTAAACTTTATTAGTTTCAAACTGTTCTGAAAGATGGAAAAGGAGGTCTAAGCAGGAGGAGCTTGCAGGCTCTTATCCTCTCATCAACTAGATGTAGTGGCTCTGCTTTCTGCTGAACTCTCAGGTAAAATTCCTTTGTACAGTGCATTTCTTGGCTGAAAAACAAGAGTCTAAAAACCATTGGTATAATTTATTTTCTTATTTATAGATGTACAAACTGGTCCTCAGAGCAGTAAAGTGACCGGCTCAAGAACCCATAGGCGTTGGATCAAGGCAGAATTTTGGCCTCCTTACACCAGTGTGGTTCCCCTAGTTGTCTCCTAAATTCTCAGTGTGGTTCCAGGGATAACAATGGCCTGAGTGATTTAGTCTCAAAGGGTGTATTAGAGATACTCTAGTTCCGTGTGAATTTATTAGGGATTATGAAGAGGAAAATGTACAGGTATTAAATGAATATGGAAAATAGGTAACTAACCAAAACTGCACAGTTTTATCTAGTTTAGTTCTCCATGCAATTTTAAATATACTAAGGTTAATATCAAACCTTTAGCAAGGAGAAATGATACATGCAGTTTCTCAAATTTATTTGACTACAGAATCCTCTTTTTATGGAGCAACTTAAGGAGTCAGTTTTCTGTGAAACACACTTTAGGAAGCACTCTGTTTAAATATGGAATTATCAATGAAGATCTTGAATCATTGCAATCTAAGAATATTTTAGATGTAGACTGTCTTAAGCAAAATATACTCAGATTGAATGGCATATGTGATATCACTGACTGATCAATTGATAGTTGTGAGGGAAGTTACCTAAATAACCAAATAACTATAATTGTTTAAAATATCCTTTAGGGAAATAATATTTGACAAGGTAAATCTCTCCATGATACCAATAGTATAGATGTTGTAGGTGATATTTGGAGTGGGGGGGAAGGCACCACAGATCCCTTTTCTAATTCCAAATGGTTTCAGCACTTCTTAAGCTTCCACCATTACAGTCATTCTTCTGGGTTATTACCGTTCTAGGTAAAAATATCTTTATAATTACCAATACCAAAGCACTAATTAATGCGCCACTCTAAAATATTCTATTATTTCACTAGCTTGGCTAGTCAGAAGAGACAGTATTTATTGCACATAAGTTAATAGCACAGGCTCCAACAGCAGACTTACTGGATTTGTGTCCCTGCTCTGCCATTTACAAGCTCTGTGATCTTTGGGAAGTTCCATATCTCCTCTGTGCCTCAGCTTCCTCATCTGTGAAATGGGGATACTGTTTTTGGAATGTATTTTTTAATTTTATCATGCGAATTTTTGATTCTTTGAAAGAGGTAAGAAACACTTCATCAAAAATGGAAACTATGGTATCTTGCAATTTTTCTTAGTGTTCCCCATTCCCTACTGTGTGACCTGCTTTGAAGCCTCTCTAGCCTTTATCTTACATGTATTGGATAAAATAAAATCTCTTTCGCAGTTCTTATTTATTCACTTAATGCTTCATTAGCGTTCTTGATGTTCGCTTATACAGCATTTTCTGCATCTTTGAGATCGCTTGCCTTTTGGAGCAGCAGAAAGAGTGTGCTATGAGAACCAAACTGTCCCAGTACCAGGACAGGGGATGACCATTTGGGAAAGATCTAAAATACTTAGCATTGGTCAGTTGGAATAATTCAGTGTGTGGGCCCAGGACTAAGTACCAAGACAAACAGTGCTTCCCCTTGACCTCCTGTGAGCTCTTGAAGCTCCAGCTTCAGGAAAGGAAGGTTAAGGTTAAGAAATGATGAAATATGTTGAAGACATGCTATGAGATTGGACCAGATTTTGCACAGCTGCGACTATTTGTTAATACCTAAAGATGACTGGAGAAGTTATGGGTTTGCTACTGTTAATGAACTGAAGGGGTTCACTGCTTGGGGTGTTCCATTCAAGAATAAGACATGGTTGTGGTCAGATAGTTTTATTTACTTGCAGTAAGTAAAGGAGACTGGGGATTCCCATCCAGAGCTCTCCCTTCCCCCAGAGGGGAGGCTTAGCCATTGCTTCTATGCACTATTTGGTTGATTTCTTTTTTGCAGTTGGCTACATTTATCCTGTTGGGTTCCTGTCAAGCTCATCCTGTTTACAGCTACCTCTGCAAAATACTGCACTACATTTTAACATTTAGCAAGAGTAGCATTTAATAAGAACAGCCCAGACCTTGAAACCTTTGTCCTGTCTAACACTACCTGAGATATTTTCAATAGAGAGGGGAGATTCCACAAAGCAGTGATGAAAGGCCATGCAGGGAGGACAGTTAAGTTGGTACCTGCTCTCATTCTTAGGACTCCAGCTCATCTAATGAACTGGTTACATCTATTTGCTTGTCTGGGTCCTGAATCAGTTCATTGATCATCGATAGCAAATAAAGAGTCCCAACTGTTTTTCCTATAATTCAGATTGAATTTGTGCGTTCTACTATGGATTTAACTGCTGTTGAGTAAAATAGTAGTATAAATTTCCAGGATTTTATCAAATCTTCTATATGGGAATATATTCCATATATTCTACATGGGACTATATGAGGCGTCTGGTTTTCTTCCTGTGCCAGATTTGCATGCTGCTTTCACTATCAGTGGCTGAGAAGAAGCATAGCCAACCTCATATGCGTGGCAGTTCCAAGACCTCCTGGTACCATCTGCAGATCAGCGAACAGTAAGCACATGGTTGAATAATTTAGTAATATTGTCAGTTAATTTACAGCCCCCAGAAAAAAATTCTTCTATTCCTCAACTGCTGAATAGTTATGGTAATTGTTAGAAAATTTTTTTTATTATATTTTGTTCCACAAGTACTTTACAATGATAGTATTTAAATGAGCTCTTCATTGCCAGAAATATTTGTGGGCGTTTATCATTGTTCGTCTCATTTTGCTCATGAGGAAACCTGTAAGGACTTGGTTTATGACTTTTGTGAATTCAAGGAATCATTTCTACATTTTATTATCCATTCTATTAAGGTATTTGAAAGGGAAATTGAAAGAATTTGAAAGGGAAATAAAAAGTATTTTACTTAAGCACTAATATATGTGGTAGTAATTGGCTCCTGTTAATTTTAGAAAAATGTTCATGTCAAGTTCCTGGGGATATTTTGTTTTAGACCCTTAATATTTAGGTGTGTTCAGTGGGCTGGTGCAGAGTGTAATTAGGGAAGTGGTCATGTATTTCCCTGTTCATCATTTCATTTGGGGTTTATTATTGGTTAAACAGAGGTTACAGCACATAGTGTATGTTCATCCAACTTTTTAAAATCTGAAAACCACAATTATATGAGCTATTCCCTGCATCTTGGACTGTAGTTAAGTGAATATAAGGACAAAATAAAGTTCTGAGTCTGACATTAAACATTCAAAATAAGGAAGGAGTAAAGATTCAGGTTTCATGTCAACACCCCAGAGGCTTTGTTCAGATACCTTCTCTTACTCTGTTGTTCAATGTTGCTGTATTTCACTTCCTTTCATATTTATTCAATAAGAAATCAGAGCAAAAGAAACAACTCAGTCAGTTACCAATGTTTATGGAGTGACTACTGGGGCCAGAATGCTGTGGGGAACTGAGAAGCAGCCAAGTTCCCGGTCCTTAGAAAAAAAATCTGTTATCTAGTGGGGAGTGGGGATAGATAAATAGATAGCAATCCTGATGCCTTACTTCTGCCTTTCTAGAAGGCCTGAGATGAGATTATTTGATAGGCAAGGATAGAGAAGACTCAGGAAGAAAAGGAGTAACAGAATTAAATCATGGAAGCAGAAGCAGACAAACTGTGAGTCCAGAATATGTGTTAGTCTAACCGTAAACTTTCTTCCAATTCTAGAAACGAAACTAGCATCTGAGATGTGGTCCTTTAAATGAGTGTGTATTTATGAAGAGATACAGGCTCACAGAGTATGTATAAGCATCGTTGCTAACTCCTCTCATTCCCAAGGTAAAGGAAGGTTCTCTAACTAAAGAAGATCAGTGGGTTATAGTTTCTCACCACTCCAGACAGGGTTTTGTGCCCATCAGTGGGGAAGAGAGTAGGTGGAATTGTTCTAACAGTTGCAAGAAACTTGGAAAGTGGGTCTTTTCTTGTCCAGTCAGAGGGGGACAGCACTTCTGTCAGCTGATCAGTAGGGAGATAAGCAGTGGTAGAAACAGGCTGTTTCTTCTTTCCAAGGCTGGTTTGTAGAGGAGGGCCTTGGGCGTCTTCTCTTATGTGGCTGCAGATGTAGTCCTGATCATTATCTAAGTGACCAGGTGATCAATGGCTGGACTGTCCCGGTGAAAATGACCTCTCAGATTCCTTTAAAACTTGTAGCCAAACACCAATCACAGATATATTTCAAATATTGCCTTTGGGCTCAAATGCAGACTCCTGTAATATAACAAGGTTGCATAAGCCTGCAAGGTCTGTCACTTCAGCTGCTTTAGGGGACAGTCTGTTGACCTAAGAAAGTTTTATTATAGAGCATCAGTTTCTTGGGGAGTCTCCAAGCCTGACAGAAAATATGGTGAGGGGAGTTGTTATTTTGCTGGGAACATACAGCAGTAATGTGTTTGGAGTTAAGAACAAGAAAGAAAAAGAAGGACTAATTGGCAGAGAAAAATGCTGTCTTTAGTTTTGAATTTTGAGTAAATATTGGGAGAAATTTGGAGTTTTCGTTCTGGAAAGCTGTTGCAGTGGTACTTGATAAAGGTAATTTTTCTGCTGTTTAGAGAGAGGATGGCAAAAGGAAAGTAATAGGGAGGCAGCTTATCCAGATATTAGGTTTTCTTATTTTGGGTAAAAGGGAGACAGATAATACTGTGCTCATTTTACAGATGAGAAAACTAAAGCTCAAATAGCTTAATTATATTTCCTGAGGCTACATGGATATTTAGGATGGATCTGGGGCATGAACAAAGGTGTCTCTGACTCCAAAATCTATGTTTTTATTCTTAAGATAATAAGGTAGATATGATTAACATAATAGATGGAACAATTGTAGAACCTAACAGTGGATTCAGAGGCAGGGAAACAAATTTGCTTGAGGAAATTGGACTATAGTGATACCATACACAACCCTGGGGAAGCATTTCTATGTGTGTCCTCGCTATTACTGCTACGTTGTTAGTCTATATGAAGATACTTTAATGCATCAAGAGTGTTTCTCAAAGATGAAAAATGTATAGATTCTTTTCAGGTTTTCTTTGTCTTTGTAATATATCCAGTGAGAGATATACAATTACCCTGTTTCCCCAAAAGTAAGACCTAGCCAGTCAGCTCTAATGCATCTTTTGGAGCAAAAATTAATATAAGACCCGATCTTATTTTACTATAAGACTGGGTCTTTATAATATGATATGATATGGTATAATATAATATAATATAATATAATATAATATAATATATATATATATATAATTAATACCAGGTCTTATATTAATTTTTGCTCCAAAAGACGCATTAGAGCTAATTATCTGGCTAGGTCTTATTTTCGGGGAAACACGGTAATATTCTGTTTTGAAGTTATTTCAAGTATTTCTGTTCTCTTTGGGATTATGCCACCAAGTTGATATAGAGTTCAGTTCATTTGTTGCCATTTTATTTTAAAAAGAAATGTTTTCCCTTTTTGATCAAATTTTAATTATGTAAAACATTTACAGGGTTCTAAATTCAATCGATTAAAAAGATACATTAAAGCAAATGCTTTCATCCCCACTCCTCCACATTCCCTCTTTCCTCTCCCACAGAAGAGAGTTTTTATTAGTATTGGTTTATCCATCTGTTATTTCCTGAAAACATAAACAAAACTGTATATTCACATGAATATCCCCCTTTACCTTTCTTACAAAAAGAAAAGAGCATACCACAAACATTGCTCTATACTTTGCTTCTTAGAAAAACTTAATTATGGATCTTTGAAGTCAGTCCTTGTTAGTATGTAGAGATCTAGCGCATTTCCTTTTACAGTTGCATAGCACTCCACTGTGTGGTAGTATCATATTCAGCCAGTCCCCTATTCATGAACTTTTGATTTATTTCCAATCTTTTGGTATTATAAACAGTGGCATGATAAACATTTTTGTGCATAGAAATTTCATATTTTGCTTGTTTATCTTTGGGTAGATTCCAAAAAGTAGATTTGGGGTAGGTCCCAATGGTTAAAGGCACAGGAACATTCCCCTCCATATGTGACTGTATCGTTTTTGCATGCCTGCCAACAATATAAGTAGTGCTTGTTTCTCTTAGACTCACTAATAGAATATGTTCTCAAGTTGATGTAAGGACAAACATTTTTTAAAGGGGGGAAATTATTGTAGACACCTAGTGTGGACTTAAGTGACTTTTATTATAATGTTGCTTAAATATGAGAGAACATAAAACTATAAATTCTTTGTGTTTATAGTTTATAAAACTAAACCAAATTAAACATATATTAAATGTAAATAAACTATGAACCCAATACTATTTGTATTAACAAAGTTAATATAACAAATGATGTTATATTTCTGAAATGAAATGGCCACTTAAGAATGTGAATTTGGTACTGACTCTTATAACATGCACGTTCTACTATATTGTGTGTGGATATGCTGTTCTGTGCCAGGTACATTGGTCAAGCCCCTTTTGGTTATAGGGACAGAAACCCAACTACAACTAGCTTAAGCAAGATAACAGCCAAAAAAAATGGGGGAATATATTGGATCACATACACATAATTGGGAAGATGAAATTAGTATTTAGGAAATGGATGGACCCAGAGGTTATAGTTCTTTTATTTAAACTGTCTCTACCTTTGCCCCTGGTTTCTCCCTGATAACTTCATTCTCAGACAGACTTCATCTTTCTCCATCTGATAGCAAAGATGGTCCATGGGTAGCTCCAGGACAAAGTCATCTTTACAGACGAAGATCATCCCAGAATAAAAAAAGATCTCCTTCTCAGCATCCATAGCTACCCACCCAAAAGGGCTCTGATTGGCTTGTTTGGGTCACATGCTCTTTTTTGAAACAATCACTGAATTCTCTGTTAGCCAGCCTGGGTCACATGCCCAATTCCAGGGAAAGAGGATTAGTAGCTTAATTTTCAAGCCTACCACAAATCCCAAAAGAAAGACCTGTAAGACATAAAAAGTTAACAGATATCTACACCATTATGGAATGACTCAATTTTTCCACTACTTTTTTCTAGAGGAATTATTGAAAAATCTTAGTTTGGATATAGTATACCATTATGTGACTTGTTCTTCACAGGATAAAATTCACTTACACATTAGGTCTGCCTTTGCTCTGTTTTTCAGTCAGACTATAACACAAAGAAAAATTACTTGAAAGAAATGCAGTCACTGAAATGATACAACAGTTCGAAGGGGTCATTCAGAAGATACTTACATGATTTTAATTTGAACTGTCATAACAATGAGACCCCAAGATTAAAAAATTGTAAGAAAAAACATGCAGAGCACCCTTCCCCCAAATCTGTGTAGACTCCGCTTGAGGATTAACCCTTTAAAGCATGGATAAACATGGAATAATTAATTTCACTGATAAAATTTCTAATGATTTGACAATGTAGTTTTCTAATGATTTTCTAATGATTTGGGTGTTTTTAAATCTAATAATAAACTGAATATCAAATTTGGTGTCCAATTTACAAATATAAGCATAAATATAAAATTAAAACAAGTGTTAATATAAATCTATATATGCTAAGTGCAAAACTTAATTGGGTTGAGTTTAAATCCCATTCTATGAAATGTCTCCTTTGTGTGGTAAGAAATCTAAGATTTCTCTGAACGTCTCTTGTGATTCCTGGGACTGAAGGGGTTCTATTTTCTATAGCTTACCTCAGTCTCCCCTCTTTTGTAATGTGGGGTTATTGGGGTTGAGTTTAAAGACTAGAGAAATCTGCCTGGAAAATTCAATCCCAGGAATTGAGAAACGACTTTGAGAGACTTAAATATTTTGAAAGTTTGTAGCTAAAGCTTCTGTGAGCACCTGGAGAAAACCTATATCTCTTTTTTTAAAGGTCGTTGTAACCACTTTAGGATGCAGTGGACAGAGATAAAAAGGTTACTGGCTTTGTTCAGCTACAGCACTCAGTAGGGACTGAGAATATCTAGCTAATTGAGCAAGGGCTTCTTGTGGTAGTGCCTGACCACTGTCTACCTCTACGCCCAAGGTTTTCTCATATATAAAATGATAAGCGGGCTATACCATCTCCACAAATCATTGGCATCTTCACTAGTTTATAAGACATGTCTTTAGTGCTGAAGGAATGAGAGAACGCATTAATATGGAGGTTAATGTAAGATACCAGAGAAAATTTGTTTCCCTATGAGTTGTGACTTTTAAGCAAAGATACATTTTCCTCCCATAAGAACAGCCATGGTAGAATGGTAAAATATGGAGAATGAGCTGTGTCTGGCACATATTTATTTCAAAGTCTAACCAAATCTTCTCTGAAACCTAATGCTAGCTTTTACAGGAATGGAAGTACAGTTAAAAATGAACTGGAGCCAGTCTTTATAAAGTTTACATAAAAACAAAAACAAAAACAAAAAACCCCATAGAGTTATATTAAAAAAGGAACTTCGACTTTGATGACAGCTTTTACATTTAAAAAAAAAAAAAATTTAATGGGAGAAATTGCCACCAACAGCCTATACTGAAACAACTGAAGTGATTGAACTCAGGAATAGAGGTATTGCTTTGCAAATGTGTCCTATGTTGGTGAAAAGTGTAAGATACCAAATTCTGGGGTAAGGTTGACTTCTTGAAGGAGACCTGTCCAAGTAAATGCTTACGTCTTCTTAATATGCCAGAATTTTTGTGGGTGACTTTAATTAATGGTAATGGGACTTAGGTGCGCAAATCCTTTTCATGCCATTTGGAGATGCAAAATCTCTTAGTATGCAAAGTCTACGTTGAAATCAAAGGTATTTTGCATAAGATCCACATTAGTTGCTTAATGGACAGGGTAACTGGCACCTAATGCATGTAGAAAAGCAACTTGAAAACCCAAACACAAAATGGCTTTGTGCATTAATGCTGCCCAGGAAAGTGCTAGCTATTAAATATTTTCACAGTATTAAATATCTTGATATTTAATCCTAAGCAGGATTTAAAAAAATCACATCACATCGCAGTTGATATGTAAAATTTGAAGTAGTATTTCAAAAGGAAGCAAAATAGTGCAACTAAACTGTTCATACATGCGTCCATTTTAAAAGTTTGCATTATATAAGAGTTGATTCCAACTCTCTCATACTGGTAAAATAATTATTTCATCAAGTGGAATTGAATTTTAGTTTCTCAGTTTACACCAAAAAGGAAAATTCAAAAGCAGAACCAGAAATTCAGTTGAAGTGCAAGCAGTGTGTTTTTCAGTCACAAATTACAATAACATAATGTTTGGTGTTTTCAAAGCTTGGTTTTTATTTTATTTTTAAATTTATTTTCATTTTAAAGCTTCAACAGTGTTTTCCAGCAGGTGTCACTGTAGGCAAATATAAAATGATAAATACATAGTTCATACAGCTTGCTGCCAGTGGTTCCTGGAAAAGACAGGAGTTTATAGTCCGACTTCTCAATGATTGTTTTGTTGCTGCTGCTGTTGTTAATGTCAGTCTCCTCGCGTTGTTTTCTGTCCCTATTGATGCCTTCCCAGCGCAGTGATAGTCCTCAGTGAATGAACAGACGCAGCGGTGTGTGCTATGAAATAATGACTCAACCAACAGTACCCATTTTGGGGGGTAGAACATTTATCGTTTTATAGCAGAGAATCCTGAAGTCTTTAAAAGCTAACGCATAATGTTTTAATTCTGAAACTTTTCTGGAGATCTCCCCTGGTAGTTTAATTAATAATTTCCAATTTTTGTGGTTTCTGTATAAGCTTTGTTACAAAAACTAAAGTTTCATCAGAATAAAAAAGCTTTTAAAAGTGTTCAGCAACCCCCAGCAATCCCAACTAACGATAAGTTAGTGTGGGATAAGTATGAGGAAGGGAAGGAAGGTAATACTATTATTGGTTCCTTGAAATGATGTTTCAATAGTTGGGTAAGAATTGAATTCATATTATTCAACCTGCAAAGAACATCTCCTCAGACCCCAGAGAAACCACTTCTGAGCATATTATCACAAGAAACTCAGAGAATTGATTATTTCTCTTTTCCTTCTTCTTTTTAGTATGCACAGCACAGGGAAAGGAAAGCAGAGTGATAAGGTACTGGCAGGAGAATTTTTTAGGAATTACTTTTGCTGATTTCAAAGTTTTCCTGTTTCCTGGTAGCTGCAAGCATCTCTATAGCTTTCACAGCTTCTGTAGCTTTTAACACAGTGTTTGGTCTGCATCTGTTGACTAGCTTTGGCAGTTGACAGTTTGACAAGAGCAGATAGAGTTTAAAGAGAAACACACACAACACGAGTAGAAAGTGGTTTGAAGTACTCTCCTCACCCCACAACCAATGAAAAAGGCCCACATGATTGAAAAAATTATGTCTTATACAATTCATTTATAGAAGGAAAAAGTTGTATTCCGTGCATCCACGCAGGTAACCAAAAAATAATACTTTTCTCCATATTATAATCAACTCACAAACTCTCAGGGAAATGGCTGGTTCCTGTGACTCAGTTCTTGAGCCCAAAATAGGATTCACATCTCCTGACTCACTTCTTTCCTCTAGAACATGTTGCCTAAAATAGGATTGTTTTCTGGAATCTGAAAACGTTTTCCTTTTAATAATACTGCCAGCGTTAATTAGGGCGTGGCTCTGTACCTAGACTGTTCTAAGTACTTCACATATGTTCTCCCAATGAGTTTTCTCCTTCTTTCCCTTTCTTAGGAGGTGGGTACTATCATCCCCATTACAGTAGTACCCTCTTATCTGTGGGGGTACTTATTTCGAAGTCGAACCAAATCTGATTCAGCTACTTGGAGTCATCCACAGTTCAAAAATACTAAGTGGAAAATTCCAGAAATAAACAATTCAAAAACTGCAAATTGTGAGCCTTTCTGAATAATGTGATGAAATCTCGTGCTGTCCAGCTCCATCCCATCCAGAGCTTGAATCATCCCTTTGGTTTTGTCCAGAGTATCATGCTGTATACACTGCCTGCCTGCTAGTCACTTAGTAGCCATCTCGGTTATCAGATCAACTGTTTTGGTATCGCAGTGCTTGTGTTCAAGTAACACTTATTTTACTTACTAATGGCCCCAAAGCACAAGAGTAGTGATGCTGGCAATTCAAATGCCAAAGAGATGCTGTAAAGTTCTTCCTTTAAGTGAAAAGGTGAGTACAGTACAATAAGATATTTTGAGAGAGAGAGAGAGAGAGAGAGAGAGAGAGAGAGAGAGAGAGAGAGAGAGAGAGAAGGAGAGACCACATTCACATAACTTTTATTATAGTGTATTGTTAACAACCGTAATATTTTATTATTAGTTATTGTTAATCTGTTACTGTGTCTAATTTATAGATTAAATTTTATTATAGATACGTACGCACGTATAGGAAAAGCTTAGTATACATAAGGCTCAGTACTCTCTGTGGTTTCAGGCACCTACCGCCCAGAATGTATGCCCTGTGGCTAACGGGGGACTATTAGACATTGACACAGGAACAGATGCAAAGAGCTCAACATGTATAGGATCCTGCAGCCGGGAAGGACAGAGAGGGGCCTGAATTGGGGTCTTTTCAAGTCCCCAAACCTTTGTTCTTACACTCTCACAGCCAAAGCAGTATGCTATTTAGGAGAATAACAAAACTATCATTGGGAAGTTACACAAAAAGAACAATGCACGTTTTCTGTGTTTTGGGTGCTTTCGGTTAGCGCACTCTCATCGGGTCTGAGGTGTTCGGCTATAGTCCTGGAGAGTGACCGGTGGTGTTCAGAATAATGATCCCACAACCCCTAAGGGTGTTGCCCTGGTTTTGCTTATGAAGTAGAAACATATATCTATCTATACATTTAAGGGAAGAGTCTCAACAAAATCAAAGTCTTTTCTGGAAAAAGAGAAAACTCAATAACTACAAACTCTGTGCATATTATAATCTCACAGCATATCATGTTTTAAGAAAGTGTAGTAAAAATATTACAAAACTCAGAAAGCTAAGAACTACTCACAGCTTAGTATACAACATGTTAGGACATTTCCATTTGAAGCCTTCAAGGCATTTGGACTATAAGTTCTGTAACTGTAATGTGATTAAGATTTATATTTAAAAAAATATTTAAAGTCTGTTGTGATTCATAATAGTGAGACTTGGCACACTTGGCAATGGAGAAGTCACTGCTGAAAGTGATTTCTTTTGAGCCCAACAGGTTTGTTTTTTTCAGTATTTGAATAGAATAGCTGACTGTCTCTCCCAGCGTGTATTAGACGTGCCAGGAGGCTCTTGCAGCACCATTGAAGAGAGATGCCAAGGGATGGAACAAACTAGAGGCCATGTGGACCGAAGGGAGGTGGTGTGCTGGGCAGAATGTAGGGCTCCCACCATCAGGACCTTGCAGGGTTGGGTTAGGGGGCTGATTGTGTAGTTACGGCCTGCCTGTTGAGGAACAAAAGCATGAAACAACAAAGCTCTGAGCGTGATGTCTTAGTTTGTTCGGGTTGACATAAAAGAATACCATAGACTGGGTGACTTCTAAACAGCAGGATTCTATTTCACACAGTTCCAGAGGTTGGAAAATGCAAGGTTAAGGTGTGGGGGCAGATGCCGTGGGTGGTGAGGGCCTGCTTCCTGGGTCATAGGCAGCCATCTTCTGGCTATTTCTTTACCTGGTGAGAGATGGCTTTACCCCGGTGAGGAGCTCTCCGGGGACTCTTTAAGGCATTTATCCTGTTCATGAGGGCTCCAGCCTTATGATATAATCACCTCCTAAAGGCCCCATTTCCTAATACCATCACATCGGGGGTTAGGACTTCAACATATGAACTTAGGGGGAACACAAACATTCAGTCTATAGCAAGTAACTACTCTTTGAAAGAGGAATACACAATAAACTCAAACTCAGTAGAAGAGCTAAGGTAACAAACTGATGGTTTTCTCTCTTGTAAATATTAGGAGGTTTTTAAAGGCGACAGATGTCAAGACTCCCTGAGGCTTTGAAATACTTGGACAAAAACAACAGAAAGAAGTGGATATGCCTGAGTCTGTGGTTATTTGATGTTAGAATCCAAGATGTGCAAAGTTCAGGGCTTTCACCTCAAAGTAAAATGGAAAACTGAAATTAGATTAAAATGGATTAATACTGGTTGAAACTTAATGGGAAGAAATACTGAATTTAGATTTCTTTCACTTTTGCCTGTTATGGTACAATCTCCTTCATCTGCTTTCGTGCCCTCCAATCACCATTCCATACAGCACCCAAAGTGATCTTATAAAGAAATAAATCCCAACACTTGCCTGCTTAAAAGTTTTCTTGAGGTCGGCCCGGTGGCTCAGGCAGTTAGAGCTCCATGCTCCTAACTCCGAAGGCTGCCGGTTCGATTCCCACATGGGCCAGTGGGCTCTCAACCACAAGGTTGCCAGTTCAACTCCTCGAGTCCCGCAAGGGATGGTGGGCAGCACCGCCTGCAACTAAGAGATTGAACACGGCACCTTGAGCTGAGCTCCCAGAAGGCTCAGTTGGTTGGAGCACGTCCTCTCAACCACAAGGTTGCCAGTTTGACTCCCGCAAGGGATGGTGGGCTGTGCCCTCTACAAGAAAACGGCAACTGGACCTGGAACTGAGCTGTGCCCTCCACAACTAAGACTGAAAGGACAACTTGAAGCTGAACGGCACCCAACACAACTAAGATTGAAAGGACAACAATTTGACTTGGAAAAAAGGCCTGGAAGTACACACTGTTCCCCAATAAAGTCTGGTTCCCCTTCCCCAATAAAATCTTAAAAAAAAAAAAAAAGTTTTCTTAAATGATTTCCTAATGTGACTGCTAAGAGCCTTCACTCCTAATTCTCAGTCCCAGCGATCTTTTTGAACTTCCCCTGGGCCACTCCAACTCCAAGCCTGCCCCTTCTCCTCCCATTCACTTGGTGGATGTCAGTTCTCAGCTGTGTCTCTGCATCCTGGACAAAGACAGATGTAAACCCTAAAGAGAATAGGTGCATAGTGTTCATGGAAAAGAGAATAGGTTTCCCCATGTCTCCAGGTGCTTAGAGTGATCTATGGCCAGGAAATTATTTACGATCATTTAGGCAGTCACATATAGAGGTACATACACACAGACTCACACACACACTCACACACTCACACACACGATATCATTTCCAGGAGCACAAAGACATGTGATTTTTAGAATGACTTGAAACAAAAATTAGATGAGAGTATCTGAGGTTGAAGTAGTTTTTGTAATTTGGTGTGGGTGTAAGTGTTTGTAATTTGGTGTGGGTGTAAGTGTTTGTAATTTGGTGTGGGTGTCTAATCGATGTTAAATCAGGAGCAAATTTACAGTTATAAAATGAGTAGAGAAGATGCTGGTAAGGAAGAAAAAGCAGTCACAGATTTTTGGGAGACATTTGCTGCAAGATTTTAATGTTAATCCAGGTAAGCATGACTCCTCTGAGGAAAGTGCCTGAGGTGATATTTCATTTATCTATTCATTCCCTTCATTCATATATGTAGCTACCTTCATATTCCAAAAAGATTTAAAGTAACTTTCTACATTTCCCAGAAGTACTGACTTTAAAGAATAAATTCTTTTATCTGAAAAAAAAAAATTGGAAAGATTGTAAATGAGAACTTGTTAACCATTCTGAGAGCCCTGTGCTCTGAAGTGGATTCATCCATTCATCCTTAATCTATCCATTTATCTATACATCCATATGTCCATATATCCATCATTCATTCAATATTTATTCAAGACCAGCTACATTCCAGATGCTATGCTAGGAAATGGACATTCAAAGACAAATGTCTTTCCCCACTGATGGAGGGTAAGCTTAAACTATGAAATAGTCTCAGGTTATAGAATGAAGATTGAATTGAAGTTTGTCTTTGTCTCTCACCCCTGTTCATTTTCCTGTTCTCTTTTCTTCCCTAAGCCCCCTAAGCCATGGGTATTCATTTTCTCACTGTGTCTATAAAGAAAATTAGACCCCTGACACTTGAGAGGCATCTTCTTGGCTCTAAGTACAGTGTCCAATATAGAGTCAGCTTTCAATAGCATTTTGTTAAATGAATGAATGAATGAATGAAGACATTATTATATCCTGAGGCCTTCAGGAATCCAATTTTGGTAATGTGATAATAGGATACTTTCCCTATAAAATAAATCAAAATACAACCAGTTGAAATAACCTCTTCAGATGGGACCAGATGGCAAATGTCAAGTTGAGAAGCCCTCTCATGATGCTCTTTCTCCCCAGCTCAGACCGTGTAAACTTTTCTTGCTAAGAGTCACCCAAGATCATCTCTGGGTACTTTCTTCTCAACTCATTCCATCCCTGTCATTTGTTACACTTTATCTCAACCCTCAATCCTCAGTCAGTTCTATCTCAGTCCTGAGCTCCAGAACAATCTCCCTCCTCATGGGCCGTCCCCTCTCATCCTCCTCTCTCCACATTCATTCACTAGCTAAAAAGATTCACAGCTTTCTATAGGACCAATTTCAAACTGAGGCCTCTGCAAAATGAGGAATGATAGCATGACGTGGGCCGGGCCGGGGACTACTGCACTGCGTGGTGTAGGCTGACTCCTGGCTCTGGACGTTGCTTTCCTTCTGTCTGATTTATGCCTTTCTAGCAGTCTGTGTCTATAGGAAACAATCTATAAAACTAATCCCTCCTGCAGTGTGACTGATTGATAATGACTTAACCTTCCCCTGGGAAATTAACCTTTTTCAAAGAGACTCACATATAAAAAAATGCACTCTGTGGTAACAGTTTGGGTTCTGTAGCAGGCCAATGGGGGAGATCTATTTGAATGGTGGCTTTTCCTGGTGCTCTCCACTCAAGAAGAAGCAAGAGAGATGGCTTACATCTGGACCTGTGGAATGTTAGCTCCTTTCATACATTCATTCATTTATCACACTTGTACAGAAGTCTTACTATGCACAAATACTTCACTAGGTTCATAAAGAAGAGGAAAGATAGCCCTACCTCAAAGAGTTCAGAGTGTAGTAAGTATTTAGAGGCACAAATAAATCATTGTGACACAGCATGTTAAATGGAATGATAGAGATACAGCAGAGTATTGGAAGAGCATCTGACCTGGGTAGGAAGTATGGGGTTGGGTAGAGTGGACGGTGGGCAAAACGGCAGGTAAGGTTCTGAACCTACCCTATGTAACTTATGGTAGGACAAGAGAGCTTTAAAGTCTGTCAGTGATTGTAACAGGGTTTAGTCAGAAAAACAGAGCCCATGGCAGGTAGTTTGATGGAGGGGATGTGACATGGGGAAGTAGTTCCAAAGGTGTTGGAAGAGCAGAAAGACCAAACGGGACAGGAAAGCAATCCGGAAATTAGCAACAAGAGGAAGCTACCAACACCCCTAGGATTGGAGGGAAAGGATGGAGGTGTTACAAAGCCCAGAAGCCAGGACTGCCTGGGACCTGTGAAAGTTGGGATCACACAGGATACACAGCTACGGCCAAAGACACTCTGGAAACCGAGAGATGGGGAGAAATTCCCTAGTCTGCTTTCTGTCTGCTCTTGAATAAGGCTCTTGAATCCCATTAGCCAAACTAGTTTTAAGCCAGATTTAGCAAGAGTGCCTGCGATTGGAGTTTGCAGGGATTAGCGCTTAGTGATACAGAACAGAGCAGCAGATATGTGGGAATGATTCTGGGAGCAAACAGACAAATGAATAGCACAGTCACCTTAGCTGTCCTTATCTTACCTACTAATTTACAGAGGACACCAGGACTCAGAGCCGTCATTTGCCAATGTTGTGCTATTCGTTTTTAGTAGAGCCATCTTTGGAACCTGGGTGTGGAGAAAAGTAATGATTTAAGTAGGATTTATGGATTCATTATTATGTTCCAGGCCACATGCGAGGCTCCTCACATATCTTAGGTCATTTAATTCTTCCAGCATCCCTTTGTAGTGACTTTATGACTCTTAGTCCAGTTTGTTTCTAAAACCAAATAACCTAACATTTAGAAAACTTCATCGTTAAGCCATAAAAGATTTATAGGAAAATCTTCAGATGAAGACTAATGAATCTCACAGCATTGTTTAGTATCTATTCCATATTAGACCGGAATACACTTCTTTCTGAATATTAGCTTTCTAAGAGGATAAGACTCAGGGATGCTGAGTGAGTGGATTCGGTGTGTGGGTGGGGAGTCAGTGAGGCCTGTACACACACACTTGTGGCTTCTCAACTGTAGACCTGGGGCTCTGCTCTGTCTTCCTCGAGTGTATTCTGGATCTTTTCAAATGTATGTCATTGCTAATGGGGTGGGGGAAAATATACCTTTGTTTAAAATTATGACTAAATTCAGAGTAGCTTTTTGTGACTTTGCCCCTTCTCAAATAACATATAAAAAATATACAGCTGCCATCATTTGATGGTGTGAGAAAGTTTTAGAGTTGGAAAAGGGCTGCTCAAGCTTGGAAACATAGGAAAATCATACCGTAAAGTACTACCATGGGGAAATAGGGTATTATAGGGAAAGCTAGACCGAATTAATGATAGCATTTGCTGAGTATTCTGGTGCTTTACCTGCATTAAATAATTAATTCTCATAGCAACCCGATAGTTGAACCCTATTAAAACTCAGATCACCATATTACAAATGGGGAAAGAGAGGGACAAAGTGAGGCCTAAGGTCTTTGAACTAATAAGTGGTAGAGCCAGGATTTGAACCCAGCCAATCTGGTTTCAAGGTTCACATTTTAAACCACTGCTTATTCTGCTTCCAAAACAGGTGTGTTTTTTTTCTCTCTTGCCCTATTTTTGTTAGATCACTTCAAGCTAAAAGTTAAACAGAAATGTGTAGGAAAATTGTTACATACCTGTAAAAGCCATTGGCAGCAAACTATTCGTGTGCTGCTTTTTCAAGAATTTTACTTATATTTAAAAACATCTTTTAAATTTTGGCATTCTGTATAGGTAATGATAAAATATATATTTCTTCTCATTTTCAGGCTCACAATAATTATGTAATTTCCTTCACTTAAGGTAGAGCAAACTGTTAATAAATTGAGTGGTTAGTGCTTAAAGACTGTTAAAAACCACTTCAAATAACATGACAATCTCATCTTTACAGTAATATGAGGTTGTTAATTAGCTGAACTACTCAAATACAGAGATTATAGTTAAAATGGTGCTGAGTGGGAGGTGATAATAATGTACTGCCTGTTTTACAACATGCTCTATGCCGTGCTCTTCAACTCCCATTTTTTAAAATAAAAATTTCCAATGCTATTTAAAAGCCCCTTTTTTAAAGAGTGGGATTCCTCTGAAAAAATAAAGGTCGTGCTAATTAAATAGTTCTATAAACAAAGCATCTTGTATCAATGGGGAAATGTGTAAGAATGAAATGCTCAAGCCAGGAAATTGACTCAAGGTACCAAAGAGGAAAAAAAAAACACCATTGCTTTTGGAAATGCAAGTTTTAGAAAACTTAAAAATATGTTCATGGTTGCATTTTTTAAAAAAATATCTTTATTTAGAACAAAAACGTCATTTTTACTTTTCAGTAGTGGCTACCCTTGTATGATTTTAAGCACCGTAAAGATCTCTCTAGTCTTAACATCACTGCTCGTCTCCAGTAAAGAACCCATGGTGGTTTGGCTGGGGAAGAAGGATCCATGGCCTCTGATTGTTTCCACATTCCCAATGGCAGTGTTTCTCATCAGGGCTGTGTCTGGAGCAATTTCGTCACATCCATTTCATTCTGTAGGCAAACAGCATTTGTTTTGCAAACATTTCTTGAGTATTTTCAATGTTCTAGACCTTGGGCAAGATGTAGGAGATACATTCATGAGTAAGAAATGGGCCCTGTCCTGAAGGAGCTACCAGTGTAGGAGAGGAGCCTGGAATGTAAATGGAAAACATAATGAACGTATTTATCACGGCAAGAGACGTCCCATGTAGAGTGCTGTGGGAACAGGCAAAAGCAATGACCTGCACCTGGGTTGCGGAGAGGAAGGGAAATAATGGAGTACTGCTGGTCAGAAGTTTTGCAAAGGAAATGAGTGTCTGGGATGACAAGGAAGACTGTGTTGGACAGTGTCAGGAAGAGCATTTCAGCTAGAAGGAAAGGCAAAGTCTAAGAGGGGGGCTGTGCTGTGCAATCTGAACAAGCTACTTATCCTCTCAGAATAAAATGGGGATCCCCCTAGTGATCCCCATTTTGCAGAATTGCTGGGAGGATTACCCATAATGTATATACTATCCCTGGCCCAGTGCCAAGCACAGATCTTCTCATGGAGGGGAGGGCTCCTTCTCTTCATTCAGGTCACTCATGTACAGTTCTGATGTCACGTCCTGATCACCTTTCTAATGTTACTTCTTACCCCAGCCAGGTACTTTATTTATTTAGTTAAATCGTGATTACCAATCTCCTCCCACTGGAATGTGAGGTCTCTGAGGGCATGGGTTTGTCTTGTTCACTGCAATATCTCTAGCACCTGAACAATGTTTGGCACATAGTAGGTGCTTAATAAATGTTATCACTAATGTCAAAAAGCCATGAAAGTACATGGTGGTTCATAGATACTGTGTGGCTGTAAATCAGGGTTCATTGAATGGGGTGGAAGAGAAGAAGCTGGAGGCACACTCTGAGTTTTAACTGTAAGTTGCTAAAGGGTCTGGATTTTATCGGTCAGGTGTTTCAGTTAGGTTCTTTGGACAGGAATCAAAGTTCACCTGGTCAGTAGGCTTTGGGAGTAGAAAGTCAGTAGATTCTTGGTGTTGTGATTTAAGAGATACTAAAGCCTCACCTACTCTGTGAGGAAATTCTCCCAGTTTATTTTCTCTATTTCTTTGTTTTAAGTTCCTGACAGTCTGTGTATTTGGGAGTAGTTACACAGACTTTACATTCAGGCCAAATGTCATTCACCTCTGTCAAGAAAGTAGAATATTATTTAGATAAGCAGGTCATTGCAAAGTTGTTTCATGCAGGAGCAGAGAGTATTGGAGCTGGACTCACTCTTGATTTTGTGAGGCAAGAACAGTCTTCAAAGACGGTTGCAGAGCTACTGATTCTCCAGTGTGTGTTCCTTCCACTGTGCTTCACTGTCTTGCGCTGGTGTTTCGTCTTCCTGTCTCCTCTGCTGAGGCCTTCTGGTGGTGCTGTCATTCACAAATTCATTGCTCTGGACACAGTGACTGGTTCTGGGGTGGGCATCTGACCTACGCAGAGCCAGTGAGAGATATCCCTAGAGAGGATTTACGGATGCCTGCAGAATAACTTAGGTGTTTCAAATTAAATCATTTATTAAATGAATGGATTGAACAGGCCATATTTATGAATATGTTTTGTCAAGTGGAATTGCCAACTCACAAAATAGGAATTTCCCAATTTTATGTTATAATACCTTTCTAAAAACCTGGGATATTGCAGAACAGACTAAAAGATGAGACGTTTCTTTATGTGCTGGATGATGTTAAGTAACAAATAGAGTGGTGAAGGCATTAATATAGTAAAATATGTTTGTTTGGCAACAACAAATGAATACAGCCAAGAAATGATACCCTACACATCGAGTTTATTCTAACCTAATTTATGCTCGGTATTCCCAGTAAGTTTTATGATTATATTAAAAAGACAAAATATTAATTCGTCAAAACAATTTTTGTCTGAAGTTGTGACGCAGGGTGCTTTGACAACATGGATATTTAACCCTTAGAAATATTTTTGTGTACTTCACTAGGAACAGGTAGTGAACCTTGCACCTTAGCAACATGTATTTCATAAGCATTTCTGCCATTAGATACTGTAGTACACAGTAGGCTCCCAGAGGTTCATTTTCTGCCCCATTTTTCTATGGTGTAGTAATACTCATTTACACATGTATTGTCGAGGAGTATTACAGATCTTTGTACTTTTACAGTCTTTTGCTTAAACTGGTGCTTTCAAACAATAGGAAGCTTTATTTATTTATTTATTTATTTATTTATTTATTTATTTATATATTTTTACAGTTTAGTATCTGGTTTCTATGTGGAAGACTAACCTTATGCTTATAGTTAAAGTTGGTGTTTGCCAACTAAATTTAAAATGCAGCATTTCAGAAATTTACATCTCAATGTTTCTATAGTATCGTTTGCTAATTTTTAAATTAAGTCATGATCCATGTGAAAAAATAAAAAATAAACAAAACATGAGGTGAAGGAGAAGCACAAGGTGTTTTTGGTAAAATGAGCCCCAGCAAGGGTCTAGAAGCAAAAGAGAACAGGTCAAGTTTATTGTCTGTCTGAAACTTGAGAGTTAGGGCTGAACAGGAGCGTGCAGAGACTAGAAATACAACTGAAGTGAAAAGCACAGTATGGATTGTAAAGAATTCTGTTATCTCCACACCCCAAATGTATCCTTTTATCCTGGAGCCTGTGATTTAGCCTTGAAAATATAGAAACAATGGAATGACAAGATTAAATTTGAATTTGAAAAGCACTTTGGTGGGAGTTGAGAGCAGATTAGTAGGGATCTGAAATCGGCTGAACTGTGTCCCCTTTGGAAAAAGAGAGTTGAAATCCTAACCTCTAGTACTTCGGAATGTGACCTTGTTTGGAACTGGGGTCATTCTATAGATGTAATTAGTTATGAGGAAATCATGCTAAAGTCGAGTGGTTTCCTAATCTCATATAACTGGTGTTCTTATAAAAAAGGGAAATTTGGACATAGAGACAGGCATGCACAGAGAGACGATGTGAAGAGACAGGGAGAAGATGGCCATCTACAAGTCAAGGAAAGAGGTCTGGACCAGATTGTTCTCTCGAAGCCCTCACCAGGATCCAACCCTGTTGACACAGGGATTTTGGACTTTTCTCCTTCAGAACTGTGAGACTGTAAATTTTTGTTGTTTAAGCCACCCAATTTGCAGTTCTTTGTTGTGGCAGCCCTATGAAACTAATACAGAACCTCAAATTGTAGAGCAGTTAAGAAGACTAAATGAGGGCATAAACTAAGGTGTTGGGATAGGGATGAATAGAAACAATTTGAGAAATATTCAGGAAATAGAATTGACAGACTTGGTGACCAATTGGCTATGTGGAATTAACATAATGGTTAAGATATATCTAGATTTTAGTCTTGCTTCTGTTACTGCTTAGCTGTGTGAACTTGAACAAGCTATTCATCTTCTTTTTTTGTCATCTGTAGAATAAGAGTCACCATTCTTATTTCATTGGATTGGTGTGCTGGACAAGAGAAGGCATGTTAAAAATCTATTACGAGGGTATGGTAAATATTTAATATGGCAGCATTAGTAAATATAGCAAATTTTTTAAAATGTGGGATGTGTGAAAAGAAATTGAGAGTGAAAAGAAATTGTGAATGACTCATTTTTGGCTTGGCCATCAGATGGGCTATATTATTCAGGAAAAATACTGGAGAAATATGGGCTTGGGAGGCTGGATGATAATTCAATTTTAACTCAATTTAAAACATAAAAGGACATGCTTTATTATTAAAAAAATCTACTACCTTGCCTTTTGTGTTGGCATTTATAAGGTTCATGTTTTATATATTTTTAACTTAGCAAAACATTTATGTTGTCCATTAAAGATAATCTCACATAGAAAATGAAATGAGCACCATTGTGTTTCTAGAGAAAAAGAATTACAAAATCATATTTGTTTAAAACTCTTTAAAAATCTGTATTGATTGAATTGATTATTGCACTGGAGAGAGAAGTATTGACTTTTGACAACCTGACCAACAATTAGTTCTTAATTAACCTCGGTTGTCAACTTATGACCACCCTCTCTCTTGGATGAATGATTTCAGATGTGGCATTCTATAGCAGAGAAATTGAGTCATCTGACAGAAATTATCATTGGCTGGGTTTCAGTTCTAGGGTTGCCAGATAAAATACAGAACACCCACTTAAATTTGAATTTCAGATAAGTAACAAATACTTTTAAACATAACTATGTCCCAAATATTTATTTATGCTAAAAAAGTATTTGTTGTTTATCTGATATTCAAACTTAAATGGTGTCCTGCATTTTCATATGCTAAATCTGGAAACCCTATCTCAGTTCCCTTCTGTGGAAATATTTAAAAATAGATTAGGTTCATAATCATCGTGACTTGAGGTATAGTTTGCCTAAAACTTGGTCTACGTGATGTTTCAAGAGTCTTTCTTGATTTGCAATTAATGATTTAATGGAGAACATATAAATAAGTACATTGGGAGTGAATACTGCCAAAGACAATTCAGTATTTAATAGTGTGCAGAGGTGGAAAGTGTCAGCCACGTATACAGGTTCTCAGAGTGGCATTTTTATAAAACTTTATTTAAAATTAAGACACAATGAGCATATCTGTTTCAGGAAATTGCAAACTTCCATATTTACTTACATTTGTATAATGTGTTTTTATATATAGTTTATAGGGTTATACTCTAAGAAATAAAATCATAAGCTATTTGTAAAATTAGTAGAATCATAGTGACATTTTAAATGAATAGGGGTGTGAGATGAAATGGGATTGAATACCACATGATTTTAATTTGGACTTTAAATCTATCTATAGGGATTTCTTTGCTTTCTTTCAGCTCATCTATTCCTGTGCCTTTTGAGTTTGACAAGAAGCCACTGTAGGACCATTCTGCCTCAGTCTTGAACATTCACAACCAAAGAATGGCACATGTGAGAAAGCTAAAAAGTTTGTTTGTAAATCGGGGTGCATGATTTGATTTGCAGCAGAAATTGCAGTGGTTAGTTTGTGTTCGTTCATTTAAAATTAATCAGATATTTTGCTATAAGACATGCTACTTTGATTTTTCAGAATGATTTATCTTCTTACTTTCTGTGACTTACTATAATGCTCGTGAAGTGATCATAAAGAGATGAAAATTATTCTTCTCACTTTCCCCAAATATTTACGTAAGCATTTTAGAATGGCTATCAGTTTTTAAAGAGCCTGAGGTAAACTAGAAACACAAATACATTGGTCTTCATTCCTAAGGAAAATAAAGTAACATCAGTAGTTTCCAGACCGCAAATTCTCTGATAAATTTAATTATAAAAGTCTAATATATTTGGGGGGAGGGGAAGGCAATAAAAGGGGCTGTCCTCACCATTTTCACATTGATCACAGAACTGCTCACGACTGCCTTGCCACCTCCAGAGGACACCTGTGAAAAATACCTTCTTTTTTTCTTCAGCAAATAGGCATCCTTTGTTCCTCCATTTTTTGTTCTTCAGCTTTAAGGGGCTAGGGGAAAGCTGGAGGGATAAATTTACTATATGGACCATAAGACTCTATCCCATACTCATTTGTTATTCTCTGGGTTTGGAATAAAACAATGCTATAAAGGAGGGTTATAGAACCCCAACGTGCACTGGGGGCTTTGGAAGCATTTAGGAGTTAGTACCTCACCAACGTCATAAATCAGGGAAGACTTATTAGAGGAAGTGACTTCTAAGTGGAGAAAGAAAGGATGAGAAGGCGTTGAGGGTGAAGAGAGTATTCCAGGTGGAGGAAAAAAGCATGTGAAAAGACCCAGGAGCTGAGAGAGAGCCATTAATTAGTTGGAGAATTGAAATCAATTTGCCAACTAGAGTTCTAGGCCAGATTAAGAAAAGTGTTATAAATCATGGAAAAGAGGATTTTATTCTGAGGGTTTTGCTGAAGAATCAATGGCAGGTTTAATGTTGTGGAGGACATAATAAGATTTATACTCTATGAAAGCATACAATGGAGAATGGACTTGATGGGGATAAAATGAAAGCCAGAAGAGCTGTAACAATGATTTGCTAATAATCCAGGTGAGGTGATAGTGACCTGAACTGGGAAATTGGTTGCAGGAATGAAGAACAGTGACTAGGTCCAAGAAATATTTAACTGGCAGAGTTGACTGAACTTCATTGATGGGTCATGGAGAGTGAAATGAGGGAGGTTGTAAGATGATTTCCAAATTCTGGATTGGGAAACTGGTTGGATGAACTATGATAGGATAAGAAGTAGAAGAACAGGTATGTATGTGGAGGGGTTAAGGAAGAGATAATGAGTTCAATTTTAAGCATATTTGACATGCTGTGGATACTGAATTAACTTATTCAGTCAACAAATTTTTAGAGAGTATCAATTACATGCCAGGCAGTGTGAATGAGGGTACCAGGAGAAGGTCAGTATATATAGTATTTAAAAGATTATAGTCTGGTTGCGGAGATGTATATTAAACAACAGATGCATAATATAATAAATGTATGCAGTAAGTCCAAGCACTGAACGTAGTGGAGGAAAACACATTTACGCATTGATTAGTCTCTACTTAAAAGTATGATCACAGACATCAAGTACACACAGTTCTGCCTGGCAATACCTTGTCAATCTCTGATTCACCTTCTCTTTCCTCAGGTTTTCAGCAGCCCCTTTGCCTTCTCACTTTCAGTGCAATTCACAAAAGAGAAACAACTCGTTTATTCACCACCAGATCTACCCGCCTAACTGCATTTGTATCCCACTCTGGACAGGGATAAACTGTCCTTGTCCTCCCCAAGGTCGGGTCCTCTGCTTGGCACAGAAGCCAGTCTCCTCTCGCATACTCGAGCATCATGTAATAATCCCATCCTAAAAGCAAAACTCCTTCTTTGACTTCATGTCTTCCTCTACCCACTTATTTCTCTACTCCCCTTTATAGCAAAACTATCTAAGAGAGTTGTCTGTTCTTTTTTAATTTCAGCTTTATTGCAGTATAATTGACATATAAAATTGTAAGATATTTAAAGTGTACATTGTGATGATTTGATACACGTATATATTGTGAAAGGAATTCCTGCTATCTAATTAATTAACACATCCATCATCTCACATGTTTGTTATTTAGGGCGGAGGGAGAACATTTCAGTTCTATTCTCAGCAAATTTTAATGATATAAATTTCATTGCCAAATGACTTTATGACAAAATAGCCAAGATTATACAACAGGGCTTAAAGAATAGTTTATTCAATAAATGGTGTTGGGAAAACTGGATTGCCACTTGTAAAAGAGTTGTCTATTCTTGACGCTCCACTTCTGCACCTCCCCCTTTTTTTTTTTTTTTTTGTAAACTATGCCAAGCAGGATTTGTCCCCAGCACTCCACTGTAGCCTCTTTTCCCAAGGTGACCAACAACTTCCAAATTGCCAAACCAATGGTCAGTTCTGACTTTATTTTACTTTCTCTCTCAGTTATTATTGACATCTCTCTCCTTGAAATACTATCTTTACTTAGATTCCTAGAGACCACTCTTTCCTAAATTTCCATATGTTGCCCTCAGTCTCCTTTGCCAATTCTTTTTGCTTGCTCTTACGTAATCCTAAATATAAATTGCCCCTTGGTGATTTCACCTAGTCATGTGGCTTTGTATACAACAAACATCCTGATGACTTCCAAATTTATATCTATAGCCCCAACTTTTTTGAACTACACAGTCTTATATGTCTAGTACCTCCAATTGGCAACAGAATTCTTCTTTTCTTTTAATTAGTTTCTAGTGTACAAAGCAACATAATAGACATTTACACCCCTCACAAAGTGATAACCCCCTTCCCCCAAGCTACTATCCCTCTGACATCTTATATAACTGTTACAATATCCTTGACTCCCCATCCTGTGACTATATATATATATATATATATATATATATATATATATATATATATATATATGTAATTATAGTTGACATACGATATTATTTTACGTCAGCTTCAGGTGCACAGCACATTTGTCAGGCATCTACATAGTCTGTCGGGTGATCCCCTTGATAAGTCCGGTACCCATCTGGCATCTTACATAAATCTTTAAAACTTTGTTGATTATATTCCCCATGCTGTATTTCATATCCCCATGACTATGTTGTATCTACTAATTTGCTCTTTCAAATCCCTTCACCTTCTCCCCATCCCCTCCCCACTCCCATCTAGCAATGAACAGTTTTTTTTCCATATCTCTGAATCTATTTCTGTTTTGTTTGCTCATATATTCAGTGCTTCAGATACCACATATAAATGAGATCACAATGGTATTTGTCTTTCTCTATCTGACTTATTTCACTTAGCATAATATTCTCAAGGTCCATCCATGTTGTTGCAAATGGTGAAATTTCATTCTTTTTTATGGCTAAGTAATACTCCATTGTATAAGGGTACCACAGTTTCTTTATCCAATCGTCTATCGATGGGTATTTCAGTTGTTTCTATATCTCAGCTATTGTGAATAGCGCTGCAATAAACATACGAGTGCATATATTATAATATTGTTTTGCATTAGTGTTTTGGCTTTCTTTGAATGGATACCCAGGAGTAGAATTGCTGGATCATAAGGTAGTTCCATTTTCAATTTTTTGAGGTACTTCCATACTGTTTTCCATAGTGGCTGCACCAATCTATAATCCCACCAACAGTGCATGAGGGTTCCCTTTTCTCTACATCCTCGCCAACATTGTTGTTTGTTGATTTATTGATGAGGCAACAGAATTCTTGATTCTACATGTCCCAACCCTTGCTTCTCCTCCGATACCACCAAGCTTGCTCCTCTACCTCCTCTTCATTCTCGTTAAATGGCCCCTCTATTCAACCAGATGTAAGGTTAAAAAACCTAGGCTATATGTATTACCATTCTCTCTCATTTATACTTCCCTTGTTCAGTAGTTTCTGTTAATCTAGGTTGTTAGCTAAATCTAATCAATTTTTACTAACTTTACTACCTAGCCCAAACCGCCACTGTGGATTAATTTTGTGTAGCCTACTATTTCTCCTGTGTTCCTGCTTCTAGCCCCTCACATAATTCTTTCTCCACACAACAGCCAGGATAATCTAATAGCTTCCCATCATATTTGAAACAAAATCCAAACTACTTGCCATGACCTGTAAGGCCCTCTGTGAACAACCCCACCTACCTCTTCATTTTGAATCATTCTCCCCATTGCTTTTTATAATTCAGTGAAGAGAAGTGAAATGATTTATAATACATTTTGGAAGTTGAATTAACTACATATTTGATGAATTAGATTAAGTGATGAGGAAAAGTAATGGATTGAGGATCATAGGTTTTTGGTTTGAGCAACCAGGTAGATGGATGGCAGTTTGCAAAAGTCTGACCATCAAATGAATGGAAACTGTGAAAGAGAAACTTCTGAGATAAAAGAAAAAAGGTACCATTTTTTTTTGTTTACATTTTTCATAGAAGAGCGTAAAAGAAGAAAATTAGGACTAACATACAATAGCTTTGATTCCTTATGATTGGGATACATAGTCAGTTGATTAATTGAAAAAGTCAGTTAAAGAACAGATTCATTAAGAATGGTATATACTTACATTTCTTTGATGATTAGTGATGTTGAGCATATTTTCATATGTCTATTGGACATCTAGATGTCCTCTTTGGAGAAAAGTCTATTTAGGTCCTCTGCCCATTTGTTAATTGGACTGTTTTTTGTGTTTTTTTTTAATTAGTGTTGAGTTGTATGAGATTTTTATAGATTTTGGATATTAACCCCTTATCAGATGTATCATTGGCAAATATCTTCTCCCATTTAATAGAATATCTTTTATTGTGTTGATGGTTTCTTTTAATGTGCAAAAACTTTAGTTTGATGTAGTCCCATTTGTTTATTTTTTCTTTTGTTTCTCTTGCCCAAGGAGATATATAAGTAAAAATATTATTAGGGATAATAACTGAGAGTTTACTGCCTATGTATTTTTCTAGGAGTTTTATAGTTTCAGGTCTTACATTTAATCCATTTTGAGTTTATTATTGTATATGATGTAAGAAGGTAGTCCAGTCTTATTTTTTTGTCCAGTTTTCCCAGTGCCATTTATTGAATAGACTGTCTTTACACCAATGTATATCTTGCTTCCTTTGTCACAGATTAAATGACCATACAGGCATGGATTTATTTCTGGGCACTTTAGTCTGTGCCATTAATCTATGTGTCTGTTTTTATGCTAATACCATGCTGTTTTGATTACTGTGGTCTTATAGTATAGTTTGATATCAGGTTAGCATGATACCTCCAGCTTTATTCTTCTTTTTCAAGATTGCCATGGTTATTCAGAGTCTTTTATCGTTCCACATAAAATTTAGGGTTATTTGTTCTAGTTCTGTGAAAAATGCCACTGGTATTTTTAATGGGGATTGCATTGAATCTATAGATTCCTTTGGGTAGTATGGAAATTTTAACTGTATTAATTCTTCCTATCCATGAACATGGTATATACTTCCATTTATTTGTATCTTCTTTGATTTCTCCCTTCAATGTCTTAGAATTTTCTGAGTACAGGTCTTTTACTTCCTTGGTTAAGTTTATTCCTAGGTATTTTCTTTTTGATGCAATTAAAAAGGGGGTTGTTTTCTTAATTTCTCTTTTTAGTAGCTCATTATTGATATATAAAAATGCAACTGATTTCTGAATATTAAAAACCACAATGAGATATCACCTCACACCTGTCAGAATGGCCATCATCAATAAATCAACAAACAAAAAGTGTTAGCAAGGATGAGGAAAAAAGGGAACCCTTGTGTACTGTTGGTGCAATTGCAAATGGTGAAGCTATTATGGGAAACAGTATGGAGGTTCCTCAAAAAGTCAGAAATAGAACCACTTTATGACCCAGCAGTTCCACTCCTGAGTATTTATCTGAAGAAATCCAAAACACTAATTCGAAAAGATATATGCACCCCTATGTTCACTGTAGCACTATTTCCAAAAGCCACGATATGGAAAAAACTGAAATGCCCATTAATAGATGTGGAATCTAAAGAACAAAATAAACAAACAAAACAGAACAAACTGATGGTTACTAGATGGGAGACGGTTTCAGGGGCTAGATGAAAAAGGAGAAGGGATTAAGAAGTACGAATTGATAGTTACAAAGAGTCACGAAAATGTAAAATACAGTAAGGGGAATATAGTCAATGCCTATATAAGAACTATGTATGGTGTCAGATAGGTACTAGACTTGTCAGGGGGATCACTTCTTAAATTATATAAACGTCTAACCACTTTGCTGTATATCTGAAACTAATGTAAAATAATATTAAATATAAACTATATTTAAAAGAAAATAGTCATGGGGATATATAGTACAACATATCCTGTTTCCTCGAAAATAAGACCTAGCTGGACAATCAGCTCTAATGCGTCTTTTGGAGCAAAAATTAATAAAGACCCGGTATTATATATATTATATTACACCCACTATTATATTATTATATTATATTGTATTATATTATATCATATTATGTTATACCCAGTGTTATGTTATGTTATGTTATGTTATGTTATGTTATGTTATGTTATGTTATGTTATGTTATGTTATGTTATGTTACGTTACGTTATGTTATATAAGACCTGGTGTTATTTTTACTATAGTAAAATAAGACCGGGTCTTATGTTAATTTTTGCTCCAAAAGACGCATTAGAGCTGATTGTCTGGCTAGGTCTTGTTTTCGGGGAAACACGGTAGGAGTATAGTCAATAATATTCTAGTAACTATGTACAGTGTCAGATGGGTAATAGACTTAGGATTATTACTTTGTGAAGTATATAAATACCTAATCACTATTGTTTTGTACATGTGAAACTAATAAAGGTTGGTTTTTTTTTTTAAAGAATGGTATATACAGAACTAAAATATTTTATTTTGACCAAGAACATGTGCATGTATATTCCTTCATCAGTTTTTTAATATAAGGCCAAGATATTTTCTTTGGGTATGGATCCATTGATTGAAGTACGCTCTTATTTTTCCTAAACAAACCACATCCATAATATATTGCATAATATTTTGGTTTTAACCTAAGTTGAAACTTAAATTCACATCAGAAGAAATCTCAAGGCAAAAAAATTCTCAACTTTTATAATTTTCTCCAGTCTTTCTCAACTGTGTCCCTCACGTCCAATTCAATAGGAATTTTTAATTACTTGCTGTTATTACAAAGTGTTTATTATATTTTTCAAATAATATCTTTTTGATTTTTCACTTATATTTTATCAGATATACATTAATACTAATTAAAATTACTAACAATAGCAAGTACAACTAAAATAAAGAGGTTTGGAAACAAATTTCGGCTGATTCTTGATAAACCTACAGTGTAACTGGAAAGTGCAATTGTGTTTAGATTTTCTAGGGAGTGATGTAGCTATGACCATTAAGTATATATGCCTTAAGCATCAGCCGCAGTATATTTTACAGGGGGACTGAAGAGTCTTGGTTAAGCTGGTAAACTAAATAAGGAAGATCATTTAAGAAAAATTTTACTGTGTATATGTACTAGATCTCACATGCAAATAAATATATGTACACACTGTCCGTATTTTTTTCTGAAAGCCCTAGCTTTTAGAAAACAAAAATTCCCGTAACAGTTTCCCACCCCTTCAGGTGGTAGTATTGACAGGGATGTGCAAGATTGGAGATCAAGATAACAGTCATCAGTCTGAATAGAATTTTGCTAACTGCAGAGGGCTGTCTTTAAAGAGAAACGAGAAATAAAGGAACTAAAATGGTCTTTGTTGGAGTTCAAAGTCAACATTTTAGCTTCCCCAAAATATGCACGTGGACATAATGACTATGTTTGGCAAGAAGGAGGATTTTCTGGGATTGAGGGCATCAGATGGTAAAGACAGCCCTGTCAAGCTTGAGAGCAGGGCTGTGTTCCTGTTTGGGAGGGCCCTGGTATATGTATCAACAGAACATCCTTCACTGTCAGTGTTCAGCAACACAAATGAAGTAGGTAATAATTGTTAGTCAATGACTGGTGTTAGGAAAATTAAAGCCTTGACTATTGTCTTTCAAGTCAACAAACATCTCTTGATTGCCTGCTATAAGCATGGCCCTGTGCTTTCTGCTAGAGATGCACAAATGAAAAACATGCCTCCACCCTAAGTTTACGCTTTTTGCATTTCAGAACTAATGCATTTCAGAACTAATTATGATATAAGTCAAACTAGAAAGTGCTAGGATGGCCATGTCAAATTCTACTAATTTCTACTCCAGGTAATTTGGATGAAAGTCAACTAGTTCCATGCTTCACGACTTGAAGCAACTTATAAAACATAACCACTCTAACGTAGTGTAGCCTTCTCATCTTTCAAATGGATTAGCCGTGTTTTGGGAAGTGGTGTACATTATCCAAAATGATGTTTTCATTAGATAGCTCCATTTAGACAATACCAGTTAATTCTATATTATTTATAGCAAAGGAATTTTTCTTTGGGGTCAAGCTTCTGTGTCTGTTTATCTCTCCATTCACTCAGCTAATTCCAGTTGACTTTAAACTTAACAGAGCAGGAACTAACTGTATAGTTTTTTAATTAAAGTTTATGGGGGTGACAATTGTTAGTAAAGTTACATAGGTTTCAGGTGTACAATTCTGTATTACATCATCTATATATCACATTGTGTGTTCACCACTTAGAGTCAGTTCTCCTTCCATCACCATATATTTGACCCCCTTTACCCTCATCTCCCACCCCCCACCCCCCTTACTCTCTTTACCACTAAACTATTGTCTGTGTCTATGAGTTTTTGTTTCTTCATTTGTTTGTCTTGTTCCTTTGTTGTTTTCAGTTTTATATCCCACATATCAGTGAAATCACATGGTTCTTAACTTTTTCTTTCTGACTGATTTTGCTTAGTATAATAATCTCAAGATCCATCCATGTACTATTCTGCCATAAGGAGCTAAGTATATTTTGTTCTTTATTATTGCCTCAGCTTTTAGCCCATTGCTTGGCATTGAATAGATGACTTAACTCCTCACTGAACTCCTACCTTTATTTCCTCTCTGTGTTGACTCTTACGGGAGGTAGGGGGTGGAGGAGATGCTGCTGGTGCAGTTGAGTTCCATAAATTTGCTACCCACTTCCTTTTAGCATCCTAAATGTATTTTACTGAAATTTCACAGGATCTCCTCCACCATCCTATTGGGGAACAAGCCGGTGACCACATTACTTAGATTATCTATAACTGTATAAAGTTTAATCAAGTTCCCCATGAAACAGTTGCCTTTCCAGGCTGAAAAGGCCAGTGTTTCAATATACTTCAGGTAGCAAAACCCTGACCCCCCATCCAAACATGCTAGTTACTATTTCCTCTGTTGCTTGTGACTTCTCTGGCTTCATTATTAACATTTTTGATATGTGGTGACCCTAATCTCACATGGCATTCAGAAAAGTATAAGCACTGAAATTTTATAGGATGCTAATTTCAGTTAGACTTCTAGTATTCTTCTTAATGCATTTATGCTTTCTTCCCTTTTCAGCCCTAACGTATGATTCGATCACTGTCCTCAGAGAACTAATAATGACTTCCAGGTATGAACTTTCTCTGCCTGAAGCTGGCAGTTCAGAGATATTAATTTTATACATATCTCATTTATTATAAAATATGTTTCCTTATACTCATTAAGTTGACGTCTAGTTACTACTTTTCTAGCCACTTGTATAGATTGGTAAGATTTTATACCTATACATTCCCTCTTTTCTTAGCTACAAATTTGGATCTTTCACAGGGAATAAATTTGGGCTTTCTGAACATTTACAAATGTGTTAAATGTGGTTGGCATCAATGTTGATTCACAAAGAACTTCACTGTGGATGAAACTACCCATGCATTCCTATTCTGAGTGAAATCTTTCCTGGTTTAGGTCTACCCATGATGGAACCGCACTGTCCTGTGGGGATTTCTGTCTTCCTCTTGTTCAAGGGCAAGCCGATATGCAGACAGTGTGTTCCAGTGTGGCCGTTCTGATGGCTTATGGATAGTATACATTATGATTGATTGAGGCTTCTTTCCTGATTGTTTGAAGCCCAAGCATTCCCTGTCATTAATATTTGGAATACCTACAGTAGTCACAAAATCATTAAATGGCATCAGGGTCACATTTTAGCTCTTGGTTTTAACACATTGCATGAAACTAATTTTCACTTCTTTTTGCTGGGTAGAAGACTAAGATGGCTATAAAATAGGTTGAAGTAAAATCACCAGTGTAAAATAGAGGATCTGGATTATTTGCAAAGTATAATCAAGAATAAACGGTGCATTTATAGGTGTGGCTGTAAGGTCATGCTTCTGAGGCTTCTAGGAACGGAAAGTTCTTTGACTCATTCAGGTGATGGGGACTCGATTCTTGTCTCAGGGAAAAGGAGTGGATCCATTAACTTGATGTTATTCCACTTGTTTCCTTGTAAAATAATAGACTTATGACCTGTTTCTGTCAGCATGGTCAAAATATACCAGAGTTGTCAGAATAATCTAGATTTAGTTTCTTTACGGAGTGGGGCTATAGCTGCCATGTCTGTGCTAGAGGGTCTGTTTTTCCGTATTTACTTGGGGTCATGTAGACACAGTTGTAAGAAGGGAACATGTCCCTAGATAATCACAGAAACCATGGTGTGAAGATCCAGCTATTGGTTTTGGAATCCTATAAACTCTTAGTAAGAAGGAATTAGTGACAAGAGGTTTGTATTGACTTCAATAGGTTGAGCTCTAGCCCATTAGTTTTCAGTAGTTTTGCTTAATTGTTTGCTTACGTTTTTTCTTTAGCTGGTTGCTACAGTTTCCCATAGTCTCGGCACTGGTTCCAGAAAAAAACCTGAAAATTTAGATTTCAATGGGTATGCAAAGTCATTTATTTTTGGAGTTAGGATTTTTCTCTGTCACTGGCCCCCTAAGAATGTTTAAGAGAAAGCTTGGGAGTTGGTGGGATGTTGTAAACAAGTGTTTGCTCTTCTAAGTGTGGTCCATGGCATCACCTGAGAGCTTGTTAGCAAAGTAGGCTCCATAAGGCCCTACACCTGCTCAATCACAGTCCACAGTTTGCCAAGATGCCCAGCTGATCTGTGCATACATTGAGATGTGAGAGGCCTGTTATGAAGGATCTAGTTAGGATGGAGTCAGGGAATGGCCCTGCTAAGTCTAAATGACCTTTCAAATTCTGCACGTTAAGGTTCTGTCTTACACTACGAGGGAACAACCTTCCACTGTATGTTATTTGGATCTTTCAACATGTGATTGATGGAAGATGGTAGGTGGTAAGTTCTTAGCGAAGGAGACTTGGGGATGGCACTTTAAGTTTTCCACTGTTGCTGTTCTTCAGTGTGTATATATATGGTCCTCGAATGGCTCTTGACATTACCAGTTTTGATTCTGGTCTCTAAAACCGACCACTGCAGTTTTGAAAGCCCTATGGGAAAAAGCTTGAACTAGAGTTGGCATTTTTATGATTTGGCATCAGTTATTAGCATTTATATATTTATATCTTTCTGATTTGTAATTTAAAGGTGGCAACAATGCACTCATATAATATAATTTCAAAAAATGAAATATGCTAAAAATTAGATATTTTTGGCTCTGTCATAAAAATGTAATCACACTCTTCAAAATTAGTCCTCTAGTCTTTCTACACTCAGAGTAGTTATTCAAATGTTTATTTCATATAGCTATCAGCAGTTCTTGTTTCATAGTTTTTTGTTTGTTACCTTTTGCTGTTGTCTCTGAAAGCAGCTTCAAAATAGGGTAATATTTAAATACACGTACTTGCATCTTGAAAAATTAAATTCCTTCACAAATTCATTTTACAATTCCTTGTAAAGCAAGCAAATGTGGACTAGTACACACACTAACACAATCTTTATGAGAATACTTTGGAAGTCTTTCACAAATGAATTGAAAACGTTCTTTCCTCTTACAACTATTTCTGAAGCCCTTGTCTCTTTAATTTCTTCAAATCTGTTAAGTTAAATCATGCAGGGTGATTTGGCAATGACTGCAGACATTTTTGTTTGTCACACCTGTGGGGGGTTGCCTAGTGGGTAGAGGCTAGGGATGTTGCTTAACATCGTACAATGCTCAGGACATCCCCCCAATAAAGAATTAGCCAGCCCAAAATATCAGTAGTGCTGAGTTGAGAACCCCTGTATTAACCTGAATTAGTTAACATTTAAACGTGCAGTTAACTCTAGTGTAAGAGGTTACGCTATTTAGAGACATAAAACAATTTATTGACTTCAAACATGAAGTTTAAATGCGGTGTCATTATTTTTACAAAAGCAACTGAAAGGTCAAAATTCAGACTATAAGGTAACATGAATCCAATAGAGCTTGTAAACTGTTACAATATCAGAAGTAAGTTTGGGGGAATCTTCTCCCCTTTTCCCCTTTACCTCAGCAGTGGAATAGGTTTCCTGTTAAGGGAAGCTAAACAAACTACTGTCATGGAAATATTGGATATTTCAATTAATAAATTCCAAATAAAAGTGGAATTAAGCTAAAAATTATAAAGAGTCCTTGAATGGCTTGTTGATTAGAAACTAATGTAACTCCTTGTCTAGGATAAAATACCAAACAGGCAGCAGCTGCTGGTAATTTGGTGCAAGTAATTGTAGAGCCAATAAGTTGAAGAAGTGCTTATTAAAAGAAACTGCTTTCCTATCTGCTTGTAAGTTCAATTGAGTAATGCACTCTACATGTGGTCTGACACTGGGTAAATTATACACCTGATTTAAAAACACTCCATCCATAAGAGCTCCTATTTTGCTCATCCATAAAATTTTTACTTTCTTCATTACTACTTGCAGCAGTGTATGGCATAATATCTATCAAATTAGGCTTTGAGGACATCTCAGGCTGGCACCCTGCTGACTTGAAACATGTGCTTAATATTACTGCAGTGCTTTTAACCCCGTGCGTGCCCGGGTTAGCCCACATAGGCACGGAGAATCTGTTCCTCTTTCTGCTGCTGCTGCTGCAATCCTCCACCTACTGAGAATGAGAAACATCAAAGATCAGGGGGTGGGGGTTGGAATGGGGTTTGTCATTGGGTAGGAGAAATAAGTAGCTGTAATTTATAGAAATAAGACAGATAAAATAAAAACTGTGTAATCTACTAGTTCACAGTTTTCAAAAATATGACCCAAATGTAAACATTTGAAATCAAGGCGTTCTATCTATTTGACCTAAAGAACTCTGAAAAGCAAGCCAAAACATATAGTAGCACTTTCTGAATAACTCCCATTAAAGCCAAGCATGCAATGCATTTTATTTATATTTGTAAATGTCTGGGTGACTTTTATTAATTTTAATGGGCATTTATTGCTTTCTGTCTACTAAGTGGCAGGCATTATGCTTGATGGTAAGGAACACATGTGGCCCTTGCCGTCTTGCAGCTCAGATCTTGCAAAGGGGTCAGGATTTCAACAAAATAACTGTAATGAAATGGTAAAATATAAATGATCTCAAGACCATGTTCAACATTCATTCATTCATTCATGGGAGATGGAGTTTGACCCAATTACTTTACCTGATGGATTCCCATAGCAGATATTGTTCTATTATGGATCTAATACACCTGTGAATCTCAGTCTGATGCCGTTAAACATGAGTCATGTAACTATTTCTCCCTTTTCTTATTCCATGCTGACCTAACAGTCTTATGACTATAATTTAGCTTCCTATCTGAATTGTCCATTGGAAAAAGAAAACACTTACTAGAGAATTCCAATGTCCACTTTTTTTTTTTTTTTTTTTTTTTGGTAATAATGTTGCTTGTTCTAAATTAACACACTGGTACACTGATCATAATTTAGTTCCTTATGTAATGCTCTGGATAAAAGTTGCTTTGACAATTTACTTTTCATTATAAATGAATACAGTCTTGTTAGTCTTGTGAGATTTATTACTGTGACTTTATCCCCAAAGAAATGGACCCAACTTTCTGGGTGGTGACAAGTTCGTTTTTGGGGTCAACCAAACTCTAGAAACCAGTGTAAAGAATGGAAGCCACTGAAGGATATGAGACTGTTTTTTAAAAAATAATGCCGAGAGAGAGAGAGAAAAAGAGAGAGAGAAAGAGAGAGAGAATGAGAATGAGGGAGAGACCAAGACTAAATCTTCAGAAATGTCAACCAGCAAAGAGCAGAGGAATAAATGCAAAAGGAAGATGGAGAACCAGGATAAGAGGGACCAAGAGAAAAGTGCCCAGAAAGATATTAGGGGGCAGAGGTGGATGAGCCTGAGAAACAGGCCACTGGGTAAGACAGTTCAAAGGTCCTTCAAGAGTAGTGTCTGTACAGAAGTGAGAAGGGGTGCGGAATCAGATTGCGTGACATGGAATAAATAAACAGCTGGTAGAGAAGTGGAAGCGGTGAGCATGGGCTTCCTTTCAAGAAATTTTAAAAGAGAATGTCAGCTTGAAGAGTAACCTTTTGAAAAGAGAAAACCTCAGTGTGTGTGGACAAAATGCAAAGTACTGGTGGAGAGGGAGAGGATAAATGATGGAGCGGAGTTCCAGAGTTCTGTGCATGTCTTTATTTTTCACTCCTTGCTTTTTTCAAATAGAGAGAGCATAGAGGAATGGTTAGGCACACAAATACTGGAGCCAAATGACCTGAGTTTAGATCCCAGTTTCACTATTGCCGTAGAGCCTTGAGCAATTTCACCTCTGTGTCTCTCTGCACCTGCCTCAGAGGGTTGTTGTAAAGATTAAATGAATTAATATTTATAATGCATGTGGAACGGTTTCTGATACATGGTAAGCACTTAAACATGTTTGATAAGTAAACAAAGGAGTTAGTCTGGACAAGGGCAAGATAGTTGATTCTCTAAAAATCCACGACAAAATTTTTTTCTATATTTCATGAACTTCTCACCAGATGTATTTGAGATCTGAAATTACTCAGAGCCTGCAGTGACTAAAATTGCTACATACATCCGCACAAAGCATTCTGTTCCTAGGTAAAACTAGGTAAAATTGCAGAACTCTGTTAAAGAGGTATAGGGATTTCCTGAAGAAATTGCAAACTAATTTCTGTCACATTTTTGTGGAATTTGACAGATCTTACTCCAAGCTTCTTTCGGAATACCCATGTCGACCTTTGGCTTCATAGCTTTCTTTGAATTGAACCTGCCCTTCTTACCCTCTCTTCTTTAGATAGCATTTGGAGCTCAAGGAAGTCAATCTATAAAATCTTTCCAAGTTTTCCAAGTTTATTTTATTCCTTGCTTTTCTCAATTGACATCAGCTCAGACAGTATAGAGTTAACATAATAAATGCATCAAATGGCTCTTCCCTTGGGTATCTCAGTTGATGGGAAAGTAATTGCTTATTAATTGGTTGAGAACATTCTATTATTAATGAAAAAAGGTGGTAGAATAATTCACTAAACTCTTTCCCTCCTTTCCTTCCCTTCCTCTTAGACATATTCTTTCATTTCAGAGTATTACAAGCATTGTTTACTGTGGCTAGCGGTCCACTATTTTTAAAATTCAAATAGGAAAATAAGTACATGATAAATTATCCAAGCTTTCACTTTTCAGAAAAGCCAGCCAGGGTTTGCTCAGAACAGCAAGCCGGTCTCCCCTTTCCCTAGCCTGTGTCTAATCTTGCTTTACTTTTCTCTCTGTTGTGCAAGGAGAGAGAATGCTGATAGTACATATTATTTAATGTTTAAATTGCATGTTGGAGAAGAATCTGGATGGCTCCCTTGAGAGAGCACTGTCAGCAGATGGCTGTTTTAATTCTCACGTCTGTCTGGGGACTGTCTCTAAGGCTATAGTAAAGGATTCTGAGTGGGCTCTTCCCAGGGTATACCTGGATGGCTCATCTGAGAACGTGGGTCAGGGAATAAGTCTTGGACACTCTTTTGATTGGAAATGGGGGCAGAAAGCGCTGTCCAGTAGGCAGAGGGCATACTATTTAAAATCGTGTACGTTTGCCGATGGCGGCAAAGTACAGACATGTAGATTCCAAGATTGATGGCACCAGGCACCCATGCCCACCAGGATATGAATCTCAGTCCCGTTGTATTCTAGCTCTGCAATCTGGTCCAAATCGCTTATCTTCCCTTAGGCATTACTTATTCTTAGCCTCTGTAAGGTTCAGGAAACTGTGAGTATTGATGCTTTTCCTATGTTCGGGATACACTGTGAATTGGATGAAGGAACTTTGTGTACCACATAGAACAATAGTATTATAATTAGGATTCATCTTAACATTAATCTTAGTGTAGGCAGTTAATTAAGTTAGAAGAGTAGGTAAAGAAATTAAACTTTACCTAAGAGCCGAATTAGCCTTAGTTACTTGATTTAGTAGATTTCAAACAGTGTTAACACCCCTCCTTTTAAATTACCTGAATGGGGTAGAGAAATAGAGCCCTGGAAAGAGAGGACGTGGAGGTGCCAGGGCCTGCCACAGTGCCCGACCCGCGTGGACCTGTAAAACGTGTCATAGAGATTTCTCAGTTCTTTTCATTTTCTCATTTATAGTTTTGGTTTTTTTTTCCCAAGTTTAACACAATCAGGATATATTAGTTTTAAAATCATAAACACCATTATTTAAAATAAAACACAACATGGAAAGAAAAAAACACAGAAAATGAGAGTACCACACACAGAGCTAGAATGGTAGCAGTCATCGGAGGAGGAGACTTGGCGAATGACTAAAAGAGCTCACATTTTTTGGACATTTATATTCTAGACACTGTGAAAAGTGCTCTATAAACCTTATTTATAGAAGTGCTCTATAAACTTTTATTTATTTATTTGGTCCTCTTAACAAGCCTACATGGCAGTTACCAGGGAACTGAGACACAAGAGAGGCCAACAGGTTTCCCAAGTCTTATAGTTGGTTGGTGACCAGGTCAGGATTCAAACCCAGTTGGTGTGGCTCTAAACTCTGTGCTGTTACCACTGAGCGATGTTAACTTCTGAGATGATGTGGACAATTTCCCGCATTGGAAGTAACTGTCAGGAATTGCTGCTGCAAGTTCAAGCAAGCACGGAAACAGTTCAAAGTAGCCCACCGTGTTTAGCTCACTCATTATTCAACGAACTGTGCTGTGAACCTCAATATCTCTTCCTTCTTTTTAAGCTACATCCTGTTTGCCAGGCTACTCTTGTGACTTGTGAAACTACCCAGCAATCAGTGCGTCTAGCTTTCTCAGCTAGACATGTGCCTTTGGTCTCTCTTTAGAACTCCAAAAGGGCTAGCTTTTGTCTGCCTCGCTCTGTGCCCATGTCTTTCTCCCCAATTCGAGGGTGCACCAAAATCTTATATGATTAAGGGGCACCTCTTTAAGAAAAAGAGTACACAATTACAAATTCAAGATGACATCAACAATATTTATTTAAAATAAAAATGAATATCAGTTGACAGCAATTTTTAGAAAAAGCTGACCAATACCTCAGCACCTTGCATGACTAGGGCTGCTCTCGAGACTTGGCAAATGGCCCACACAGCAGAGCGTACCTGCACTGCGCTGATCCCCATCTATGCCCCGCCTGCCCCTCAGAATAACTGAGCACTGGTGCCGCACAGCCCCTGTCAGCTCCTCCATCCTAAAGGAAAGAGCAGGTATAAAAGACTTTTCTGTTTGGTCTCACAGACCAACCGAAATAGAAATTAATAATTTAAAAGTAAAGAAAACAAACACCAAAAAGGGTTGGTCACAGTCGAATCTGAAATGATGGATTTGACATCAGATAAACTGGAAAGCAAGGGAAAGGCCCGTAGCAGGTGTGATGCCGCGGGCTTGCTCCCACATTGTGTACATGCCTTGGGGACCATGGGAGCTTTTCAGTTGAATCCCTGGCTGTCCCTGGAGCTAGAGGAATTCCTGAGTAGAGGAGCATGTCTCAAGGCTTCTGTGCATTCTGCCTTAATGCCTCCTGAGTTAGCAGGGCAGCTTTGATCTTCCCACTGCCCCTACTTCAAGTAGTAGGACCTACATTGCCCTCCTCATGGCTCCTGAGGTTGCAGTTGTCCAGACAGTGAGATAAAGTAGTTCAGATCTCAGCAGAATAGTGGAGAATCAAGATCTCGTCCATATTCTGTCCTTTTTAAAACAAACACAAGCAAACAAAACACTCAGCAACTTTGGGAAATGAAATATCTGGACCAAGGTAAGGCCATAGATTGACGGCTCAACAAAAATCAGATGAAATAAGCCTAGGCTGCTGCTGCCAACAAAAAGATAATATAATGATTTCTCAACGTGGCATACGTAGTGGTTTACTGATACAGAGTCCTTTAATGTGCTATCTTATTCATACAACAGACAACTTTCAGAGATAGGAGTTTTCGTCTAATTTTATTAATAACTAGTGTATCTCAAGCCCTTACTATGTAACAGGTATTATGCTAACACCTTTAGGAGTATCTCATTCGTATATAATATCCCTGTGGAGTCAGAGTTTTCTCCAGTGGACACACTAGGAAGCAGCGGCACAGAAAGCAAAATAACCATCCACAGATCTGTTGGGTGGAGGAAGGGTGCTGGAATTTGCATCCAGGCACCCTTGCTTCATGTTTGGCTCTTTTACCATCAATCTGTACTGTCTGTGACTTGTCCTAAGTCACACTGCTACTGAGAAAAGATGGAACTACCTTCAAAACTCAGGTTTTTCACACCAAGTCTGCTTAGTATGGCCAAGAACAAAAAATCATGTCTAGTAGGAATAGTGGGGATAAAAATGGAGGAAATGGCCTGATTCTAGCCTATTTCAGCAGTGTCACCCCGGGACGTTTCTCTCTTTGGAATAGGTATAATTCTTTCTCCATCTACCCCACCAGGGTTTTTCAAAACTCAAGTGTAGTGAAAATATTTTGTAAAATGAACTTCTTGTCACAGTTTAAAATGTTTGTTCTTAAGTGAAGTTTTATACTGACTGAACACTTTAGAAGAGTCTTGAAGGCATGGGGAATGCTTAAAATCTTACCTTGCTTACATTGGTAGCCATAGTGTATGCTGTCTTACATAGAGACCCAAAGATCAATGAATGAGATTTAGATGTGAAATGAATAAAAATAATCCATTCTATTTGTGCCCTTTATCTTACAATAAGAATAATTCTCCATAATCTGTCTTTACTCAGAGTTATGAAAGTATCACTAGATGTAGGAAACTAATCCTTGGAAGTAGGCACTAAAATGATACAGCATCTAAGAATATTGGATAAAGAGCAGAAATGAGATTTAAAATGCTTTTTGTAAAGATCCTACTTTATATTTAGCTAAGTAATATATGGAAAAATTGGCACCTTTCAGCACCAGAGCAATTACCACCACTGTTACTACGAAGGCTGATGCTTGGCCAACACCTGCAGTGGAACCAAATTAATGGAATTGATTTGTGTGCTGATTTATAGAAAAATATGAAGTTGTTTTAAAGAAAAAATTACAGATTTGCACATAATTTAAAAAATTTCCCCATAAAAATTACCTGTTTCTAATTTTAATAGAGTTTCTGCTATTGAAGACATATTTCTAGAATAGATCAAGACACAATTATTAGACATTTCAAACTTGCTCAGAACAACACAGTAATGAAAGCAAAACTGGTAGCACTGTATAGATAAAACATTTAATGAGTGCTTACTATATGCCAACTCTGTGCTAATCACCATACGTATGTTGACTCATTTAATTCCTCGAAACAAACAATGTAGGGATTACTATGATTGTATTTTTGCGTATAGGAAAACTGAGGCTCAGAGAGGTTAAGTAGGTTGTTCAAAGTCACACAGCTAATACGTGTGTACCTGGACTAGAACCCATAGTGTCCAAAGCCTTTTCTCTCTAGACTCTTAATTTTATCATTAAATAGTGCTGTGACTTCCTCAAGAAACGAGTGGGCATCTTTAGCTACCTGCCTTTTCATCATTGTCATTTGACTTAATTTTGCTTTAGCAACTTGTATGCTAAGGAGACCTCCAATTCTCCAGGAAAGCCATTGGTCCTTTCCTATTCACTTCAACCTTGTTTTTATGGATATATGGTTGTGAAAAACTGGAAAAATAAAGATAATGAGAAGTTAAAAGGTACATGTTCTACTTTTTGGAATAGAGGAGACGGAATTTTGTCATATTAACAGCCACATTGTGATTCAGAGGAATATTGGTACTGAATAAAAAAGTGAAATCATGTTCTTCATAATATTTTCATCTTTTTTCTATATTCTACAAATTTATTTTATTCATAATGGAACCAAACCAAAGTCAGTGAAGTGCAACAATACTAATTATATGTGTGTGTGTGCATACATATATGCATATATACACACATTATTTAGATACATTGTTTGATCGGTGAGGTATATCGACCTTTACTAGGATTAATGTGATAATCCTATACAGCTAAATTCAGGGGGGGGATTAATTACTGCACCTGACTTTGAAATCCAAATTTCTCCTTGCAAAAGAATGCAGTCTGGAATCTCATATATAAATAGCTGCAATAATAGTAACAGCTGCCAATATTGAAGCAGCAATGTCTTATGCCCCACATGGTGCTCATTGCTTCACATGCACTGTCTCATTTTCACCCCACCTGGAGACGAGGGAGCTTCTGAAGTGAAGAACCCTGGCAAAGTCTCACCAAGCCTGCACCCTGGTCAGTCCAGCTCTGGCTGACTTTGGAACCTGACCCTTAGTTCCTGTACCCAAATATTGGTCCATTGACAATGCATTTCTTTCTTTGGGTGCTCCCTTTTACTTTCCTCTGACCCAAATAGCCTCAGATAAGGGTCTTGAAGGAAAATGTCCTCCTGCCACTTTTTTTTTTTTGCTAAGAAGCAGCCAAATGGTTGGGGCTCATTGTGGCCATCAGCTATGCACTTGGTGTCTTGGCATGTTACTGAAATGCCACCTACATGTGTTTGTGTGACTAGTATCACCCAGACCTCTGAGGAACACCTGCTAATAACCTACAGTGCTGATGGCTTTGTCATTAGCTTCCAAAGGTGGTAACTTGCTGTAGGCTGGATAATTTCTTCCTTCTAATCCAACAGAAAAGGGCAGGATATAGGTAGAAAATATACCAATTTCTTTGATGCATCCAAATACTTGCCAAGTCTTACTAAAATGGAATGAGAGATCTGTTTGGTGCTGCCTTTGTCCTGATTCTAAGAATTCTGTGAATTATTCGATGCTGCCACATTGGTGAAATAAAATAGTTTTGGTGTGACTTTGCAATCATTTATGCAAAGTAGTGTTTTAAAAAACAAAAAACAACAACAAAAAAAGATGAACAACAAATAAACAATATCTATACAAGTTACCTAATTACTGTATTAGAAATTTTTAATAATTTAAACGCCAACAACTTGAGTTAACTTTGGTACCCAGTGATAGAAAAAAGTGTTATTTGTACGACTTTCTTCGCTCCAGATCCAGCTATTAAAGTAGGGAAGTATGCATCTAGCCGATTCATGGAAACTTCTGTCTCCTTCAGTCAAGGAGTGGAGTGCTCTCTAGGAGGACAGGACACAGAACACCAAAGTTGGTTTGGCTTAGCAGAGGCAGAGAGCTGGGAGCAGCTGGGTCCTCTGAGGTGGATTTCACAGGAAGGACCTTATTAACCAGGCCATCCCCCTGGATTTTAATCATAGTCGTGATAACATTAGTTCTGTGCTCTGGTGAAAATCATTTAATTCCCTGACTCTCACCCTCATCATCTCTCAAATGAGGCAGTTGCAAGAAATGATACCTAAGGCCTTTCTAACGTGAAAAGTCTAAGAACTCTGACCATGCTCACTCTGACCATTCACCTACTGACATCTCTTGTGGAGTTGTGAGATCTAGATTGTAAAGGTCTTTTGCAAAGGCTTCTATAATAGTTTCAACTTAGGAAATAACTAATTTTACATGTTGACTGACTGAAGTCCCTTATGCATTTTTCAGGAGGGAAATATGACCCCCATGATGTCACTTAATTGTTTTTATTAAATTTATTGGGGTGACGTTGGTTAAAAAAATTATATAGGTTTCAAATGTGTAATTTTATAATACATCATATTGCATTGTGTGTTTACCCAAAGTCAAATATCCTTCCATCACCATATATTTGACCATCTTTACTTTCTTCTGCCTCTTCCCCTCCCGCCAACCCTCTGGTAACCACTAAACTGTTGTCTGTGTCTATGAGTTTCTGTTTGTCTTGTTCATTTGTTGCTTTCAGTTTTATATCCCACATATGAGTGAATGCATTAGTTTGTTCTCCAGTATCTTGTCTTCCTTGAGAGAAGTATGTAACTTTGTGAATGAGACATAGACCTTACATTACAAAGGCAACTTCATCAGTATTTTCGTCTAGGCATACATGATATTATTAAATATGTAAAATGGAAGTCACTGGATAAGATGCTTCTTGATATGAATGAGAAACTTAGTTTGGTTATGGAAAAATTAACAAAAGATAGGAATCAGAAAGGTCTGGCCCTTTTTTTCCTCTAAATAATATGACTAGCATTTCACACTTGAACCTCTATGGAAGCTTTTGTAAGCTTTTTATTTTGACTGTAAATTCACATCTTTATACCATTTCTCACATTATACTGAAGTCCTGACTTCCAAATAGCCTCTGAATTGTTGCCTGCCACCCATGTTTGCTACAAAAATGTGTGGTGTTTCTTGTAGAAGGACTTAAAATAGGACACATATCTCTGCGTGTTTGTATATTTGGAAAGATAGAATTTCTTAATGTATGTGACTTTTAAATACACATGGCCTCCTGTTTTTATATGTAGGCTTTTGGACTGATGAAACACTTCATTCTGTTGTGCCCATAAGACTTCCCTCTGAATAAAACCTCGCAGAGTTTACAAGAAAAATCCTGCTCCTTGACAAATATTTTTGAGAAACAATGGCTGCTTTTCTGGTTGTGAAAGGCAAACTGAAACCATACAGTGGATCTATTAAGGCAACATGTTATACTCAGAAAAGACATGCAAATTTAAGCAGAGGACTTAAAAAAAATTAAAGACAAGAAGGTTTTTATTTTTGATTTATTGTTTTTATGTTTTTAATATAAAAAGCCCTTTTCCAACAGTGAAAGCTTTCTTTTTTCTCCCATAAGAGATTTAGAACTGTATAGAGATAGTTACATACACAGGCATCTCAAATGAGAGGGCACCATACATACATGTAATTGGTTGCTTTTTTCTTTTTCTCGGCAGTCTGCAAAAAATGTGAAAATGCTCCTGCTTCTGCCTAGCCATTAAAACGCAGTGGCTGCACCATACTGTGATTTGGGAGCTGAAGAAAATGGCCAGAACTGACTGATATCTGATAAACAGTAACAGGAGTCAGTTTATTGCACCAATCGTTAAATAATGGTGCTGATTATAAGGCTGCTAACTGCAGATGCTGTAATTGTCTGTCATAAATCTTAGTCATTTGTGACAGGAGCACAATGAAAGGGAGCATCTGCTTGAGGGCAAATGACTTCTGATAAATATCAGCTCTACGAAAATGTACTTGGATGTGTCTCAATATTTTGGAGAGCCATTCATGTTGCTTCCACAAATGTGAAGTTATTATTGGTTTGTATTGATTTTGCCACCCTTTTTTTTTTTAAAGAGACAGAGAGTGACTCAAGGTTGAGTTGAATAGCATCTCAGCTCTTTATCTGATCTACTCATTTCTCTCAAATGCATGTTTGAGTGAAAAAATAATTGCACTTTTTTCAGTAGATTGCTGTTCAAAAACACAGCCTGGGAAATTCAATATGCAGCTTATAAAAAAATAACAAAAGCTAACATTTGTTGAAGGGGGAGGGGAGGAGGCCTTTGGATTTTTACAAGAGTTATTTTTAAGAAAAGATTTTAAGTTTTAAAATGCCAACCTCTAATGAATTTTAACTGCATGAAAATGAATTATGTATTCTATTATGCATGTAAAAATAGTTAATATTATCATATTCATTATAAAATATACCAAAATAATAAAAACTATGTAACAAGGACTTTTTTACGTTTAAAAAAACTTTTGGGGAAAGTTAGTATTACATAAAACTAATATCCATCTTTTAAAAATAGCTTTTTCCTAAAATATTTCATATTAAACATTAAGTTGCTGCATCACGGACAGCTTAGAAGTACAAAGCAAATAGAGTGAGGAAATCCCCATTTCCTGATGTGAAAATTCAACCTTGTGTTGAGCTCAAATTTAACAAGTGAGGTTTGAAAATGGTGAGAATTATTAATAAGAGCAGTTTGTATCTGTTTATGGCTATCAGTGGTTATCAGAGATGTGAGTCTCTCAACAGATCTTTCCATGTGAAGAAAGTAAAAGTTTTTCAGTCTGTTCCACGCAGTTGCTCAATTTGGGAGAGCCCAGCTGAGTGGTCCAGGAGTGGCTCAGAGTACGGGACTGAGTGGATATGAGGACACATCAGGAAGGGGGGATACACTCAGAGAGGGAATCAAAGAACAACTTTCATGTGGGCTGCCTGCAGTCTTTCTTCTGAACCATTCTGCTTCTATTTATAGTTCAGTGCCTCAGGCGGACATACCCGGATAAAGTCATCCATACATCAACAGAACAAAGACTCTAGGGCCTGTAACAGTGACAGTATTTAGGGTTTCACGACCTTACTCACAGGGCGATATAGATATACTTTTTCTAAAATGTTGACAAAGACGCTTCCTCCTGTCCTTGATTATAAAACAACTTGCGCTCTTTGGAATCTCTAATGGCTCTGACAATTTTAGCTACCCAGAGCTTCATGATAATAGCGCCCAGGATGTGAGACTGCCTTTAATTAATTCCTCTTAAAACAAAGAGTCTGGTATTATTGTAACTAAATTTTCTGGGAGAATATCTGAAGCAGAGTGCTCTATAGTGACCCTACTTTTATTTATAAAGGCAAATTTTGCAAGGGAGGTAGTCTCGATTGATATTTTTAAGAAATAGTAAAACAGGTCCTTAATCTCAACCTTGTATAAAGACATGGGAGGAAGGAATATACAGACAAAAAGTATATTTTGGTGTGAGACGAAACTGGATTTGATTCTCAGCTCTTCCAGGCAAGTCCTTAACCTTTCATATCTGCCATTTTTATAAGAGGATGTTTTCTATTACTACTAGGGTTGCAAAATGTAGTATCTATAAATCATTTGGTATAATACTTGACACAAAGGAGACATCCAGTAAATGTCTATAGTTGTTAATTACAATATTACTAATATTGTATATTAACTAATTAATATTATATGTTACTAACAATTATAAATTGTGCATGCTTGTCTGTGTTTGCATTTGCATGTCAGACTTCTTTTCCTGATTTAAATATTGTGATTTATCTCTTCTGGAAAAACAGTGCTAAGAAACTTAGATAAATTGTGGGTTTCTATTTTTATGTGTATATTTCCATGAATAAGTACAGAAATGCAGCAAATATATGTTACATACCTAAGTCTTGTCCTACTGGGGTTGGAGATGACAAAAGGGGTTCGGGGGGAAGATGCGCTAACATTTATCCCTGCTTTCACAGAGCTTGCTGTATTATTGGGGAGAAAGAAAGCAGTTAATTACACATAAATTGTCTCATGTGTACTAAATGGTGTAGTGCAATAGAAGGTTAGAAGGGACTAGAGTAGTCGGAGCAGGGACCTGAGCTGGGGTTTTAAGACCCATTGAGATTTGGATAGGTCTAGTCATCTGATTTCAGTGAGGCCAACAGCATGAACAGAAACATTGATGTAGGTGATGTTGGATCTGCTAGCAGTTTCTAAGTGTGGGCCGGGATCGTGTCTGGTGAAGCCGAAGAATGGAAACACGGACCAGGGAGAGGCAAAAAGTTTTAAAAAGAGGATAGTTTATTAGAGGCAGGAGAAGAGGTTGCAGCTCCCGAGCCGGAGGGAGTCCCGAATGGGGGGTGCCCCATGACTGAGGCAAAAGCTCTTACTTTTATACCTTCCCTTGCCTGCTTGGGGAAGGGGAGCTGTTTGGAGAAGGGAACTTGTTTGAAGAAGGCAACTGGCGCCTTCTAATGAAATTCGTCTACCAGGTTTGCTCTGCTTGCCCATTCTAAAGGAATTAGCAAAGTAACCCACTCTTATCTATCAGATCTGCTCCACTTGTCAGGCCAAAATGAATTTTATGATTAATCTCAAGGTCTTGTTACATTATGTCCTGGAGCGAAGGAGTGATTTCAAAACCTGAAGTTTTAGGATATGACTATCTTTGTTTATTCCACCAGGGACCTCCCTGTCTACCTAGGGACATGCTAACTCTCCTGTATCAACATGAGTATAATCTATGACGTATGGTATAATATGATGTATTTGGGGGGATAGTTGAAAGAACAGCAGAGAGCATATGTTGGGGAAGAGTGGAAAATGAATGAAATTGAATTGATGGTAGTAGTTAAGGTCTTAGTAGTAGTGTTACCATTTTTATCATTAATAGCTAACACTCATTAACTCTCATCATGTGCCAGCCATTAACTAAGTTCTTTCATGCACGATTGTAGTTAAACCCAACAGCAAGCCCTCGTAGGTAATATTATTAGTCTCACTCTTCAGGTAAGGATATTAAAGCTTAGTGAGTTGATGCAAGAGAATCAGTATGGTATGATGGTTAAGAGTGTCAACACTATAGCCAGACTGTCTGGGTTTGAAAGTCTTTACTAATTACCAGCTGTGTGAAGTTGGGCAATTAATTGCTTATCTTTTGTGTTTCAGTTTCCTCACCAATGAAAAGGAATAATAGTAGCACCCAGGACATAGGGTTATTATAAGGATCCAATGAGTTCAATTTACATTTATATGTGCTTTAGAATACTACTCAGTCTATATGTAGTCATGTGTTGTATAAGTATTTGCTCTCATTAAGTAAATAATATATGAATATCAATTTTGTGGAAGATGCAGAGAATCTTTATATGACTCCTCATCAGATAAAGCTGAGACGGTAATATACATAGTAATTTATATTCATTATAGAAAAAATAGAACATACAGATAAGAAAATTAAAAATCTTTACCCTATTTCTCACACATAATCATATTTTATTGTATCTTCTTTCAGAATGTATATGTATGTGTGTATATATATATATATGTCTTATGACCTGACTTTTCATTAAAAATATTTATAGTTTAAAAACATTTTTTATTTCAACAAATACAGATACGTTATAGTTTTTAATGGTCATGTAGTAATCTGATATATGGATGTGGTATACAAAATTGAACCCAATCACCTACTTTTATAGGCTGTGTCCAATTTCTTTTTTGCTATTACAAACAATACTGCAATGAATAACCTTATGAATTATGGAATTATTTTCTTAGCAAAATTCCCAGAAGTGTAAATCTCGAGACAAAGTTATGCCATTTGTCAGATATATTTATCCATACATATTGTCAAAGCACCCTCCAGAAATTTTGAACAATTTCCAGTTCCGTCAACAGTGTATGACATTTTTCATATCCCTATATCTTTGCTAACACTAGTTATTGCCATACTTCTAAATGTTTTCCAGTCTGATATATATATATATATAAATACATACATATAGCCATTTTGTCATTTGGAATTGCTTTATTATTACTAGTGACCATAAAACTCTTCATATGCTTATCGTACATTTACATTTTTGTAATTTTTCTGTTTATGTTCTGTCCCCAATTTAAAAAAATTGAAGTGTTTTATTATAAAGATATTTTCATGATTATGATAATAACCTTTTATTTAACATATTTTGAAAATATGTGTGTGGATATGTTTTGGTTAGAATTTGTAAAGGGAAAGGAGTAAATGAGTTTGGATCCACAGGAAAGTAGCAAGGAGACTTTTTCTAAAATTCAAATCTGAATGTGTTCTGCCCTTGCTTTAAAACCTTTGATTGTTTCCCTTTGCCATGGAATAAAGTCTACGTTTGAAAACTTGGCATGCTACATCTGCCATGATCTGGTTCAGTTGACCTGTCTCCCCTCTTTCCCAGCCGCTCTCTCGTCGGTCAGTGGTGCGCTAGAGCACAGCAGCTTGTGAGAGCTGACTGCATACAAACTACTCTTCCCAGCTCCATGGTCAGTGATGTCATAATTGGTAGTTTGAAGTCAGCCATGGGGGAATATTTACATCATGGAAATTGGTAAATTGTAGAAATTAGGGCTATTTTCCCTGGAGACTCAATTGTTAAATATTTGCCAGCATCCCACTACATATACCCTAAACCCCAGGCATCCTCAACTTCTTAGCATTCTTCATCCAGGGCAAGACTGAGACATGCAGGTACCCCAGAAGGGTAATAACCAGTTGCCCCTTAAGCCAGTATTTGGTCATTACACATTAGCAGTGTGGGAGGAACAGGGAAACAGGCCTTGTCGTGGCAGTGCTCAGCCTCTGCCGTGGTTCTGAACAACCCAGTTCCAGCCCAAAGCTGCTTACCCTCTGAAGTCACACCAAGCCTGCAGCTAAGTGACCTGTCCTTCTGAAGCCTTTAGCCTGACCTTGGAGAGTCACTCCACTCCCTCATCCCCACCACCAGTGGCTTATCAAAGCAGTTCCTCCAACCACATATGGTCCTTCCTTGGAGGAATTTTCCTCAATATAGGTTTTTCCATCTTGTTTTAGTGTCCCTTATAGAATAGGACCTAAGGCAACAGTCTGCCTAGCCCAACCTTTAACCTGAATCTGCCCTCAAGATGCTTTCCTTCCCTCTGTGCATACGCACATGTGCTCTTGCTTCCTCTCACCTCCCCCTGCCCACCTGGCTGATATGTTACTACTTCCTCAGTGGACCCTGCTGACAGTACACACTCTTCCTTGTCTGTGCCTACACACCTTGATAGCAATAGCCCTCATCACCATGAGCCACTCCAGAGAGTGACAATGTATCCTCATCACAGAAGCTCACACAGTAAGGCTCAGATCGTGCTTGGCTGGGTGGATGTTCCGAGATGACAGTGACACCAAGGAAGCCTTATATTAAGGAAAATATTTTGGCAGCAGTATGCAAGATGACTGAAGGGAAAGAAAGACAGTGACCATTGTTAGGAAAACTGGCCAGGATGCTGAAATTTTGTAGAGAGCATCATCTAGTCACGAGGGGTGGTGCATGCTAGTAATGCAGATGGACAGAAAGAACAGACATGAGACATTTTAGGCAAGGAACTGTGGAACTTGGTGAAAGATAGCCTAGAAGAAGAAAGAAGAAATTTAAAATATCTTCAAATTTCTAATTTAGAAACAATTATGGAGTCTCAACTCAAGGATAAGACCTAAAAAGTGAAAAAAGAAACAAAAAAATCAGAAAGTTTTGTGTAGAAAGATCTCTACATCTGGAGAAGGGGAACAGAAAAGGAGAAAGAGGAGAACTGGTTAATGAATTAGAAAAAGAATCTGAAAATTGCAGTATCCAGAAAGATGGAGGAAGAGAGTTTAAAAGAACAAAGATTGCTTCAAGGATTTTGAATTAGTTAATATACTGTCAAAAAGCAAAGAAAAAAAAAGGGGTGAAAGGACTGAAAAGTTATCATTGGATTTGGCAAGAAGGAGGTCACTAGTAGCACGAGACCTGACAGCCTCAGAAATAGAACAGCGGAATGCCGCTGGATCACGACTCAATGGATCCAGTTCAAGTTCCTGTGCCACTTACTGGCTGTTACCTTGGGCGTACGTCTTCATCTCCCACACACTCAATTTCTTCTTTTATAAGGTGGAGATAATCCTCGTCCTCTTACTTCACAGAGTTTTGTGAGGTTCAAAGGGATGATGTTTATGAAAATATTTTGTAAACTAAGTTTAATATGAATGAGACACATTTTGATTTTTACAGTCATAATTGGAGCCAAATGGAAGGCGAGAGGTTAATGTAAAGAAAGTAAAGGATGAAGTGGGAAAAAAAAGGAGTAATTGGGAAGCAGCTAGAAGAAGAAACAGGGTAGAAATGAAGCATTTGTTTACTTTAGTTGGGAGGCAGGGAAACCCTGGGCCTGGCCAAAGATACAGGAGAAAACTTTCCATGTAGAGGAGGGGTGACTGTGGGAGTAGAGCCCAGGTAAATAAAGACCGTGATCTATAGATAAAAGACAGAAACTTCTTCCTCCAAGACTGGTGGGAAGGTTGAGACCCAAATATAGAGACGGGGCATAAATGAAGTTGTGCCTGTGGGACATTCCAACCATGTGCTCGAAGGATAAAGGACGGCTATCCATGGAGGGTTAGGGAGAGCGTGCTGGGATCTGGGAGGAGAGCTAGAAGGCAAATGCTGTCATCTTCTTACGTTGTGAACTATCCTGTCCCTTTAGAGTAGGGGTGTCAAAACTGTGGCCCACAGGCCAACTGCGGCCCACAATCCGTTTTTAATTGGCCCGCAGCAAATTCCAAAAATATATTTAGTTTACTTAAATAAACCAGGTGAGACAATACGTACTTCACCTCGAGTGAGTGGCCCGGCTGTTTGTGTATTTTACCGCATATGGCCCTTGGTGAAAAACGTTGAAAAATTTTGGACACCCTTGCTTTAGAGGAAATGAAAAGTCTAATATCCATGATCTATACCCTACATAACCACGGGGCTCAGTCCGAGTAGCACAACAAGGCCTCATAGGAAAAGGAGTGAGGCTTCTCTGCAATTGGGTTAGATAACAAATATGGTAATCTCATTTTCTGAACTCAAGATTTGAGTACGAGTTGAATGCAGGATTTGTATATGTTTTCCAGTTTTGAGAAGCCCTCTGGGCGGTAAAGTTTGTACGTTGAAATGTTCGATTTTCCAGGACAGTTTCATGGTTTATAAGTTGCAAGGGAGAGTCAGTTTGCGAATCAGGCCTGTCTTTGAAATAGGAATCATATGCAGTGTACATCTGTGGTGACTTACGTCGTGGATACTAAGGGACTCCCACTAGGACGTGGAAGCATAAGACAGACGAGGTGGGATGAGGATGTGCCTCTCTTCTAGCATGGTTGTAATTGGTTGGAGCTGAGTGGTGGCTACCTATAAATGCCTTGTCTTCTACAGTTTACCACAGATGGCACTACTGTCATGGATCTGTCAGATACCAAGGTCAAGGATCAGTTAGTTATCTTTCAACATCACATGAGCTCTGTTGCTTCTTAAAATAAAAAAGAAGTTCTTTGGTTCCATGACTCTATGGGAAAGGGAAAGAATGAGGGATTTACATGGTTTACTTCTTACATGCCTGGTTTGGGTAGGTATCTGAGTTTGGGAGTCCTGATAGAACTCAGTGGTTCTCAAACTCAGCATTATGACACACAAGTCTATTGAGGTCACTCCAAAGCTATGTCATCCACTTACTAAGAGTAGCTAAATTAGGGATATTTGTGAATATTAAACTTTTGACACATTAAACACTATTAAAATTTATCCTATAATACTCTCTCAGTCATTTGTATTCTGGTATAATTTCCTAAGCAGGAGAGGAAGATCCTGTTAAAGTTGGCGCATCCATGCCATGGGATTATGTCACATGGAAATATCATTTGTCATGTGTGACCCAGAGAAAAAGAAATTTGAGAACTGTTGTTTTGGCAGTTGGTGGAGCAATGATTGTATAATCATTTTACACAGCACTAAAATATCATATTTAGTGTAATGTTTTCTGCAAAGCCATACTTTTTTATTAATTTAATTTTATCAAAGTCCAACATGCACATAGTTTACAAAGTCAGATGGTATATAAGATTAATCATGACAACAATTTCCCACACTGTTCCTGGTCCCTTGAGGCAACATTTGGGTTAAATGAATAATTGGTGTTTACATAGTGGTGATGTACATATTCATAATTGAGCCGTACGATATGCTAGTATCATACTTTGTTTTTTGCTGGACTTAATCATTAGGTTTTCTTCCTTAAACTGTGTTAGAACTACATCCCTCTCAATATGATCAAGCATGCTAGATGATTTGTCAGTTTTGTTTTGTCTTGGGCATCCCTCCTGAAGCCTTCCTTCTTTCTTCCAGCTCTTTCTTCCAGCTTCTTGCAGCTCTGATCCAGACTAGTTGCTCTCTAGACTGGTACATAAGCATCTTCCTGAGATTTCCCACTGCTATAGTTCTAGGAATTTACTACGCTTCTCTCTTGGGTTGAATCCCATGTCTAGTTTTTCTCCTTTACTCTTATTGTGGTGGATATATATATATATATCCTGATAGTTTACTGAGAAAGTGAGTAAAAGAGGTAAATATTTTAAAATCCATACAGGTCTGAAAATACCTATAATCTACCTTTATACTTCGCTAGGTATAGAACTCTGTTGTGGGAGAAATGTACTCTCAGTATTTTGATGATATTGTTCCATTGTATTCTAGTATTTAAAGTTCTTGTTGAGACTTTAGATTTTGGTTGCTAATCATTCATATATGACCACCTTTTTTTTTTTTTTTTCACTCCAGAAGCTTTTAGGATCTTATCTTTATTCCTAAAATTCTGAAATATCACAATGATAGGTTTTGACATACAACTTTTGTTGTATGTTCTGGAATCTGTAAAGTGAAGTCTTTTAGAGATTGGAAAAATATTGTGGGTTAATTCTTGATAATTTCCTTCACCTGTATTTTCTTTTCTGGAACTCCTGTATGTCAGATTTTAAGATTCCTGGATTGATTTCTACTTTTATCTTTTCTACTTTTCTTTTACGTTGCCTTTTTGTTCTACATTCTGGAAGATTTCCTCAACTCTGTCTCCTAAACATCCTACTGATTTTCTTAAAGTTTTGCTATCATATTTTTTAAGATTTCAAAAACTTTTCATTGATCTCTTCTTGTTTCATGGTTGAAATAGTTTTCTTATCTCTTTTAGGATACTAATTATGTATTTAATTGTTGCTCTCTATTGTTTCTGTTTTCAGTTAGTTTTACAAAAATGTTATTTATATTAATATATAATAATTGCTATTGTTATTTAAATGAGTTAAGTTTTTTTTGTTTTTTTTACTTTTTTCAGTTGTAATTTGTAATAAGATAAATATTGATATACATAACCAACATAAATAAAAACTTTTAGGTCCTTAAAATTTTTAAGAGTGTAGAGTGGTCCTGAGACCAAAATGTTTGAGAGTACCTGATATACACAATTACTTAAGCTCCCAAGTTTCCTGTATGGTTCCACACCCCCATTCTCTAATATGCTCAATATGTCCTAATCTAGAGTTTTTCTGATAAGTCTTCTGGTCGGTGCAGGGAGAGAAGGATCTATGAGTCTAATTTTTTTCCAAACAGAATTCCAACTACCACTTCCTCCTTGATGCATGAATTAGCAATCTTCTTGTTGCTTCTTCTCAGACAGATACGTAGGTCTCAGCTTTCTCCATTCTGCTAAATCAGTTACTATTTATCATTCAGTTCTAAAATGTTAACCACATCTCTTGGCTTTCGTCATCTCCTCTACCATTCCTTTGTTCTTGTGGGTTTATTAATTATTTTATTCATTTTCTGTATGTTAGTGGAGATTTGAGATGCAGTGGAGTTATAGGCACATATTTGGGAGTAAGCATACTATGTGTTGATTTTTGGCATATGTGCCAACACGTGGAAGCTAATGATTGCGACCTATTTATAATGGGTAAATTGGAAAATATTAAAACAATTCTACAAGGAAATTAAAAATCTTTATTTGATATAAAAAGGATATTTAGACTATCTGTTACATATTTTCAGCTAGAATATCTGCATTTTCTTTAATTACTTAGAAATAATCAGTGAAATTCTCAAAGTGCTTTTGGAAAATGGTCCTGTGTTAAAAAGTGAACATCTATAAAAATCAGATGTTGAGGTCAGAATTAACTGCATGGTCTGCCTAACTACTTTACAGCCCAAAATGGCTTATGTCTACTTTGTGTTTACTTTATATGTGGCTTTTAATATAAAGTTAGTGATGTTTGGGGTTGAATAGTGACCCCTACATCATATTTGAATCTATTTAATAACAGGTTGCATTATTATCAGAGTTTGTGTCATATTTCTAAAGCATGTTATGATGACTGTATTGACCAAGAAAATTATTATGGAGGAGTTTAGTGGATTTATGATTCCGGCCCCATCACATTGCTTACTATGAAGTCAAGGTTACCTCAGCTCTGAGGGACTACAACATGGGGGGAGAGGTGGCTTTAAGTCGTACTCAGATCTAATAACACAAGGAAAATGGTCAGACTAGAGGCTAGAGTTGTTTGATTTTGACAGTTGTGGTACTGGGGGCTCATTGGAGGGGGGTTTTAAGGTAAGCTGAGATTGCATCTTAGAAGATAAGGATCAGAATTAAGAACAATCTTGTTAAGTTGGAAATAAACAACTTACAGAATACAGAACTTCATGGAAACTGAGAGCTGGAATGCACCTTGGAAATAATCTTTTCCAAAACTATACTTAATAGATGAGCACATGAAGATCCAGACATGTGGAGTGAATGGTCCAAGGACATACTACTAGTTATCAGTAGATGTACCAGAACCTAGACTTCCAGGCCCCCAGCCCTGTGTTCTTGCCAATGCATCCACTTCCATGTGGGACAAAGTAGCCATCATATCTTGGGGAAGGAAGAAAGCACATTGCCAGTTCTGGCTTCCAGTCTCTTCTCTGTGTCTAGAAGTCTTCTGCCTTCTCTGAGGTCCATCAAAGCTTCCCACTGATTTCACTTTTTCCCCCTTCCCCATTCTCTAAATGTAAATGTTCTGTCTCCCCAGCTAGATAGTAGTACTTCTAAAGGCAGGACCCTGTTTCCGTGTGTCCCCCAAAGTGACTGGACTCTGTAATCAGAGGTGCTCAGCTGTTGTTGCTGTTGAGTCATTGGAAGGTCTGGCTGGTTATGTACACACTACGCAAGAAAAGATCTTCAACATTATGGGGAAGTTAACATCATTGAAGCTGTAACTTAGAAAACAAGCATATAGAAATAAATCGGAAAATGGCATGTAAAAACCAGAAAATTCATGACTTTTTAAATCTTTATCAGGTTATTTTCAAGATTCTGCTAAGCATTGGTTTACACTTTTTCTTTTTTTAAAGTAGAGATAAGAACCTGGAAAAGGTGTGATTTCTGAGCGAGCAATGCTCTATGACACACAGATAACTATATAACTGATCCTATTCTCTAAATACAGATGCCTCAAACACAAGGCTGCCATGTGTATTTGTTCCCCTTGTGCAGTGTGTAAAAGTGCCTGACCAAAGGCAAGGAAGGAACACTTTTTCCTTCACTCAAAGGAATCCTTTTCTAATTAGCCTTCCAGAGAGGGACACTTTTTAAAATAGTCTGCCCAGAGGGTGGCATCCTTTTCTCATTCTCACAAAGGCACCTGAGAGGCAGTTCCACTGAAAAATGAATCCTGGACTAAAGGTCAGAAGGAACAACAAAATGTAAACAGTGGCTCACCCCTTGGCACACACAAACTAGGAGGGGTTAGAGAGAGGAAAGCCATAAGGAGGGATAAAGCAGTTTAAAAAAATAAATACGTCAGAGGAATTGGAGGAGGAACTGAGATTATTTAACTTGGAAAAGAGAGGAGAATGCATATTAAAAGATGTTTAAATAAATAAAAAAGGTGAACTCTTTCAGAGAATAGAATGACTTGCTGCTCTTTTATGTCCTCCTGAAGGTATCAATAGGCCTTTATTGGAGAAACAGAATCCTTCCTGACAATGAAGACTATTAACATGAGCGGTTGTGGCATTTCCTCTTCAAGAGACTTTATACACAGGATGCATTCCCATCAGGGAAGTGTTAGTTGGCTCTGCCTGTAGGTGTTAGAAGATTAACTAAAGGTTCCTAAATATAAAGGTGGTGCTGTTGTTGTTCATTCCTGTGGAAAAGTATGTGAGGGCCTTGATTTTCATGGAGGCTATGTTCTAGACTTTTCCAGTTGGGGGATTCATAAGTGCCTACAATTGCCATGCAGAGAGCTGCTGGAGATGCCAAGAGCCATGGGTCCAGGAATCAGGAGGTGGTTTATGCTAATACAAATCTCTCTTTGCAAAAATGATTTCGTTTTTTTCCCCTTTCTCTTTCTACAATCAAACCTAGTTTTCCTCAGGACAGCCTCATTAGTTTGGATGTTTAATATGTAGTAACTGTTCTTATTTTCATGTACATCCCTTGCTCTGGGCACACAATGTCCTATTTCCAGAGCATGCTACTTACCTTTTCTTACATTCATTTATCGTATTCTTGTATTCACTAAAGAAATATTTATTACAGCTGTGTATGTATCACTAATGTGTTGACCGTTGATTTGATGATTAAATGGCAAATTAGATATAACGCCTACCCTCTTGAATTTTAGTGGAAAGAGAGGCAAGTAAACAAAACTCTCTTTTTGTTTTTTGTTTTGTTTTGTTTTTTTAAAAAGTCTGGCTCCACCGCTCACACTTTCTTTTTTTTTAACTTTTATTTATTTTTTTAAGTATGATTTTCCAGGACCCATCAGCTCCAAGTCAAGTAGTTGTTTCAATCTAGTTTCAATCTGGAGGGTGCAGCTCACAGTGGCCCATGTGGGGATGGAACCAGCTACCTCGTTGTTAAGAGCACCTCGCTCTAGCCAACTGAGCTAACTGGCTGCCCCCCAACACTGTCTTTTTGGATCAGATACTCATATCCTAAAATGGTTTCCTGCATCTGTCAAATAGTGAGATTCTATCCAGTGTACCCACGCAGACACTGACTTTGTTCTACACATGACACTTTTCATTTATTACTTTATATACACAAAACACACACACACACACACACACACACACACAACTTGTATATATACAAGGTATGATCAAACAATACGGTGAATATTTGAATAAAAAAATTTATTACAGTAAAAGATATATTGCCATTAACCCCTTCAAAATACTCTTCCTCGCTTCAAACACACGTATCCCATCATTCTTGCCACTTTGTGAAGCAGTTCTGGAAGTCAATGCCGTGTGCCATAAGTGATGTGTGACACAGAGCGTTGTCATGATGGAAGATGATTTACAGCACACTTTAAAACACAGCTTCTCTCAACCGTAGCTCACACCCAACTGACTGCACAGAACAAGTTGAAACGTGTCACACTGTTACTAAGCTTCAATGCGCCGCTTCCCATATTGAAGATCTTTGCCTTTCCATTGGATGGCACTTGGCACCAGCATTTACCATATTTTTGTATCACAACAGAAGGCTCCATGTCACACATTGCTTCTGGTGCAGCAATTTCTGTCAAATAAAAACATCACGGTGTGTCCTTGTCTACCTTATTCACCAGATCTGGCACCGTGCAAGTATGCATTGTGGACTCACACCATGCTAAAAGGAGGAACAATTGCAAACATCAGTCTTCTAATATAGCATCAACTTTGACTGGATTAGCCCAGTAGTTGGGAGGTAATCTGACCCTATGAGTCAAAGGCCTTTCCTAGCTACAGCTTCAGAAGCAGACATGGATGCTTCAGATAATAATAAGAATGGCAACAAAAGTAACAACAGCAGTAATAGCAATTATAGCAGGAATAGTAGTAATTATATGAAGGTTTATTATATTCCAGCCATTATTTTAAGTACTATATTTGTACTTTATTTATTATTCTCAAAGTTTTTCACTCACTTGATAAATATTTATTGAATGCCTACTATATGCAAGGTGTTATGAACAAAATAGACAAAGCTTCTGTCCTTAAGTTTATTTTAGTAAAAAAAAAAAAAGATGATAATTGATAAATACATAAATAAATTACATAGTAACTTGGAAAGTGAGAAATGGTATGGAAAATAAAAAAGACAGAAAGTAGCTAGCATAAGGGGAATCATTAGGAGTGCTGGCTGGGTGAGCTGGATGGGGATCAATTTGCCTTTATTAAATTGAGGAGCCAGAATAGGTCCTTGTTAGAAAGCAAGATTTAAGCAAAGCCTTGAAGGAGAAGATGGTGTCCAAGGGAGGGGGGTTCCAGGCTGTGGGAACAGCTCGAACAAAGGCCTAAACACAGGACTGTGCCTTTTGTGTCCAGCAGCAGGAAGGGAGTGGGAGGGGATCAAAGCAGAGTATAGCAAGATGGAGCAGCGTAAAGGACATTGCAAATCATTGTGGGTCCTCAGACTTTTATGAAGCCATTGCACCACTGCGATCAGAAGAGTGACTTGGTTTCACCAAATTTGAAATGGATCGCTCTTAGCAGCCATGCTGAGAATAGATCTGTAGGGCAGGAAGACTGATGAGGAAACTTTTGAGACAGTGGCAAAAAGGACACAGATGATAAGCCTGGAGGGAATGAGAAGTGGTCAGATTCTAAATTTATGTTGACGGGACAAAGAAAATAAGTAACTTATCTAAGGTTACAAAGCTAATCAGTGGTGAGTTGGGAATTGAACCCAGGCAGTACAGACTCAAGAACAACTCTGAGACACAGCAATAAAAGGAGATGGTGGGAAAGCAGGCATCAACTCAGTCAGTCAGAGTTTTCTCATAATGATGCCTGTAAGGCAGGGATTTTCGATGGTTAGAAACGATTAATAAGTCAGAACTGGAAAGACAACATTTGCCTGTGATGAGTAAGGGAAACTCATGCTTGGGGCGTGGGGGTTGGTAATAAAATGACTTTTAGGCCTCTACTAACTCTTAAGAGTCTATGATCAAAATACAGAATGACATAGTTTATACTATGTGTCAGTAGACGTTGACAACTTGAATAATTACTATTTTGAAAACCATTGTCTTGCCTCCATCTCATATATGAAGGTAGAAACAGTGGTAGATTTGGCCTCTGTCCTCACAGAAAGGATGAAAATTTGATGTCTAATAAGTCTGTGTTGTGATGCAAAATGAACCCATGAAATCGCCCTATGAAATGCAAATCTAAAACATTCACAGATTTGCAGTGTGAATGCTGCTACTAGGCAGAGTTTGGAGGATATAAATTCATCAAATAATAAAGCAATTCATAAAATAATAGATGGTGGTCTTGGATTAGGATTCTTTAAATTCACTGAATAAAACGCTTCAGTACTCTTATGAGTCTTGGTTAATTGTCCATACATTCCTGGTGTGATACCATGTGTGTGTGTCGTGTGTGTATGTGTGTGTATGTGTGTGTATGTGCTGATGACATACCAGTGGAGTATTATATATGTGTTTCTGCTTATGAAAAGTACATGGCTCTGTTCCTGCTGTAGCTGTGGGCTGTGTACTGGGAGGGAATCCAAAAATATGACTTCATCTAAATATACTAAAATGTTCTTTACCATAATATCAAAGAATTCTGAACAAACTCCTACTGGGTGTGGTATTTCCCACTGCAAGCAATGTATAGCAAGTCTGTAGAATCTACCAGGTAATCCCAGGGTATTCAGTGGGATAGGAAATGTGGCAATCTGGGAACAACTTTCTGGAATATTTTTGATTGTACCAAGGAGACTGGAAAGACTAAATGAATGCACGCAGTTTGGTGGAATGGGAAGAGAAGGAAGCAAAATGAAGGTGAAGTAAATCCTAGCAATTGACAAAGAATTACCAGGGCCCCTATTTTGGAAGAAAGTTTCTTAAAATTCAACTATCTCTGAAAGTGGAAAATTGTAGGTTAATATGCTTTACTTGAATTTGAGTATAGCTGGAGTCCAGTTAGTTGGTCTTTTCAAAGAAGGAAAACTAAACCCAAAAAGAGAAAAGAAAAAATTATTCCCTCCCACTACATATAGAATGGAATCTTGGGTAATGTCACTTCATCTTTACATTGTTGGGGGGGTGTGTGTGTGTGTGTGTGTGTGTGTGTGTGTGTGTGTGTACTTCCATCATGCAGATGTTCCAAGACATAACTGGAGAGAGCCATTAGTTACTTGAAGCAATTTACTAGCTGACTGTAGAGCATAAGTTCAGATTTTAATGGTGACTTCTTGCCGTTTGGGACTGTTAGAATGGCATATCAAAGGAAGAGAATCTCAAATAATTTGTCTAAATTTAGTAAAGAAACCTCTTTTCTATGGTGGTTTTGCTTTGTCTTTCTCTTGGAGCACCATAGACATAAAAGGTAGCATTAAGAAATTCAGGCCCCATACTGTACTTTTTGAAAAGGTGTGACTTCCTCTTCAGGTTTTGTTTGATATTAACAACTGATGTATGAACCATGAAACGAGACCATATCAATCCTACTTGTTGCAATATAAAATTGCACTCGCGCTTGGACTTTCGCTGTTTAATTCATAGTGTAATTTTAATGAGTTCTTTTTTTTTTCTTTTCTGTTTTCTTCATATGTAGCATGCAACCTACACACTCTATTAGAATTTTAGGTCAACTTTTACAATTCCCAAAAATTAATTGTGGAAACAAGTTTTGCTTTGTAAATGTGCACATGTAGAGAACTAGCACCCCCTAGTGTATTAAAAGCCCCCAAAGATTTGATCTGGCATTTAATAAGCTAATGACAACAAACAGGAATGTGAACCGGTTGTTAACTTTTTCCACTGGCGTTATGACGTAACTTGTTTAGGCACAGGGCAAGCATGTTTTTGAATTAATAAAAATCATAAATAAACTGAAAAGATGGAAGTCACATTTAAAATATTGGAACTAAAATTAGAAAACCATCATTGGCCATTTGAACTGTTGGTGATATTTTAAGGCTGTGAAATAAAACAGAATAATCTGTGGTCATGTTGCTAATTTTCTAAATTCTCTCTCGTGAAAAATTTCAGCAACACACTTAATTGTTTATGGACGACTGTAAAACTAAAACTGTTTAGGATTTCTCTTCTTTTTGGTGACTGTGTGTTGCCTAATGAAACTGTAAACTGAAAATTATAGCTTCATTCCAGAGAGTGAGAGGACTTATTCCAACAGATGGCATCAAAACACCGGTCTAAACTCTATGATCGCTGATTGTTAATTGCATCTGTAAAACAATCCTTTTAAACAGAGTAATGCATTTTATCATACAGATTATAGTTCTACGCTTTTTGGTTTTTCAATGTGTGTTAACATTTTCTGCTCCAGTATAAGATTCAGCGCTTGCATAATTATCAGATTAAACAACAGAACAACAGTGACTCAATCATTCTTAAGAACCATGCATACAGGAGATAGAGAAGCACATTTTATTTCAGGATATGCTATTTGAGAAACGTTTGTGTTCTTATGTAGTCATATAAAATGGGAAGAATGGGCCAGCTCTCATCCTCATCAAATTAAAACAGTGGAAATCTATAAAAAGACCTTAAATATATAGTAAATATATACTGTGTTTTTAAATACATCTCAATATAGATGAAAATATGTTTAATCTGCATGGATATTTTGAATGAAAAGGAAATATATGAGGCACAGAATAAGAAAGGACTGTTGTCTGAAAGTTTAAGAGCTAAAGGCACATAGCTTCTTTTCTAAAATGGTTGCAGTGAAATTCTACATAGGAACAGAGGGGTGGGTTTGATGACATCGTGAACAGTCTTTCAGAATGATTTTTCCATGTTGTAGATGGCATTGGGAAGGTAGGATATGAAGATTCTTTGGTCAGTTCTTCAGCCTGGGTGATTTGGAACTTGGAGGCTGAGTTTAGAGAGAGGAGAGAATAATCAACATTTATGTCATCATGGGGCAGCTTTTTGGTTTGTGGGTGTCTCATCTGATTCTCCTCCTTATATCTAACACATTAAGCATAAAAAAATTAATGCCCCCTCCAAACTCCTCCTATTTCTATTTCTTGTGTCACCAACTGGGAAGGGACTATCAGAGTAAATTTGCTTGTTGAACAAGAAATACACATTTAGTAAATCAACTGGTGATGATTCCATTTCTAAGTGTTTTGATATCTTCATCTTTCATGTAAGTGTCACTAAAATAATACTTCACTTAGGAAGGGTCACTCCTCAGGCATTATCAATAGTACAGATTCACAAAGCAAGTCCAAACACCAAAAAGACATATCTTTAAAAGTCTACAGTACACCCTTGCCCAGAGTCTACTTTGTTTACTTTGTAAAGAATTCTGCCGAACGAGGTTTTCTGATTTTTAAGCCTACAACAGATTAGAAAGGCAAGTTGCTAGTGGCAAGCATATGTAGTGACATGCTTCACTCTGAAGTAAGAGTTGGAAAACTGTAGTAACAAATCAGGGAAATATTTATTAATTCCTGAAGGAAAAATCGTAACTTGGAATAACCCAGCAGATACCACTTTCACCAAGAGATCAAACAAAGTGAACATCACCAGGAGTAAGACATGCCGTGTCATGAACTCCCTGACAAGATGTACCAAAGAAAGGGGAAAACCTTACTTCTGTAGTAGTTTTGCCCAAAATGTGTAACCTCAATATAATCATTGGAAAAATCAGAGGTTTTGAAAGGCATTCTACAGAACAGCTGACCAGTACTCATCAAAAGTGACAGGATTATGGCAAACAAGGACAGACGGGGGATCTGTCGCAGATTGGAGGAGACTAAGGTGACCAAAAGCATTAAACTCACTGTGAGGTTTTGAGTTGGATACTGGAACATAAGTGGAAAAACTGGTGACATTTGAATAAGGCCAGCAGTTTACTTAATAATATTTATTGTACCAATGTTAATTTCTTGGTTTTCATTATTACACTGTAGTTATTGAAGATAGTAGCTTTGGGAAATTGAGTGAAGGGTATATGTAGAGATTCTCTATACTATTTTGCAACTTTAAGACTAAAACTACTTTAATTTTTAAAAATTCTATAGAACTCAAAATGTATAGTAGTCTGGGGCCATTTAATGTAGGGGCAAAAAACCCTGTTATATACCTGATTTGCATAAAATAATTATTGATATCCAATATGATGAACTCAAGAAAGAGTTATTTTCAGTATTATTTCTTTAATATAAATAAGAAAGCATGCAATACAGTTTAGAAACATTTATTAGTATGTAATTTTTTAATATAAAATGTTTTAAAACTGTAAATGAATAAATTTCAGTTATTTGGAAAATCTGCTTTCGGAAAATTGTATTCATTAACGATGCTGCACAATGAACCATTATTCTGCCATAAGAATTTTCCTCCCTGTGCCAGACACTAGAATTCTCCCCCAACCCTTTACCCAAAAATACGTAAGGTATTATATACCTTGTAGCAATTATATGGCTATTTGATGTAATCCATGTCTTAACTTGAACCTGTAATTTAACTAAATTTGAAAACTGAGCAATAAGTTGGCGTTCCATCAACTCTTGATCTTCATTCTTGTGGAAATGGGAAATTCAGATTACTTTCAAGGCTTATCTATGATTTATGCTTTGTAAATAGAGAGATTTGAGTATTTATAGATCAGTTGGTGTTAAACAAGACATCATTCTGAGTCACAAATCCATCTACTAATATTCTCTTATTTTTCAATAAAGAGTGGCAATCAGAGTTCTCACCAAAATCCATGCAAGATGGCCATGAATGGAACAAAGGCTGGAAAGCTCCACTGTTCTGGGCAACTGAATAAGCTGTAAAGTTATGCTTTTTCTTAGCCTATCACTTAGTGATTAAGCCTGAATTTCTTTAAAATATACCATTACCTTTCATTGACTGAGGGAAACCAACACAAGGATTTGTTGAACACCCACCACGTATTCGGTACTGGGTGAGGTGCTGTAGGATTCAGAAGTATGCTCGAGTTCTTCTGTATCTTGTAAGAAACTCTTTGAAGGCCTCACGGGGGCTTACAAGGTTAAAGTACATTACAATTGCAAATCAACAAGATTGTGTGCACTTACGTGTTTAGACCAGTGCTTTCCAACCTTACTGAGATTAAGATTCCTTTTTCATGTGAAACTGTGTCTCAGAGTTGGTATGTTTAATACTTGGAATTAGGAAACTACATCATGGCAAAGAATGAACATGAATTATATCAAATTAATGTGTATTTTATTAACCACAATAGTACCTACTTTTGGAAAATGGTAGCAAATACATGCGAGTTGCGTATCATTTCATATGTGCTTTAGGACACATAGGGAACTAGAGCCCATGGATGCTCCCCCTGCCCTACCTGTCCCATAGCTGCTTGTCCTCAGGCTGTGAGCCACTCTGCTGGAGTGTAAATACCGTAGGAGTCCAACAGTATTTTGGCTTTGTCAAGGAAATCATCACAGCCCCTGGCAGGGCTTAATGCGTGCTTCAGAGATTGGGAAAAGCTAGAGAATGCCCAACGGAAGCCATGGACGAGCAGGAATGAAGAGGACATATTGAGAGGTAACGAGCAGCCAAGGCCGGCCACAGGGAGGGCTATGTTGAAAAATAACATTAGTTAAATGAGGCAAAGGGAGATTATGAGATTCTTGAAATCAAGCACAGGAGCTAAAAACTTCTATTAAAGCAAAGCATTGGACCAGGACGCAAAGGACTAGGTTGTAATCCTGCCTCTACAGTTACTAGTCTTAGGCAAGTTAAATTTTGGAGCCTCAATTTTCATCATTAGTATAACTGGGATAATAATACTTACCACTCAGAAGAGAGCATCTGTGACACTTCCTAGTGGGCTTTTGCTCTGTTTGGGTTGCATCTAAAATAGAGAACTGTCTAAGATTATTGAGCAGGGAATCAGCATGATGAAAGTGATATATTAAAGAAGATTAGTTTGGCAGCTATGTACAGGTTGGATTAGAGTCAGAAAAGCCAATGTGAAAACCGTCCCAGTGATCCAGATTCAGAGGCTGTGAAAGCAGGGACAAAAGGAGGTTGAGATGAAAAATCGATTGGATTTTCAGTTTGATAAGGTATCAGGGATGAGACGAATCAAAAATGATGAGGTTTTAAACAGCTAGTGACTATGGGAGAATGGCTGAAACACTGAAGGAGGAAAGGAAAATAGAGAGGACACGTATTTGGAGAAAAAGGATGTTGGGATGAACATGGTGAATAAATGGAATATGAGAGCCAAGAGTCAAGTGGAAATTGACTCTAAACTATTGGGAACATGCAGTTGGAGTGAAGGTGAAGATTGTACTAGAGATGGCAAGGTGGGAGTCACGCCTAGTGGTGACAGCTGAGCTGTGAAGTGGGAATGTCACTTAACAGAGACTTGAAACAGAAACAGAGGACCTAGGATGAAGCCCGTGTGGTATGTTCTCCTGAGAAACTACTCCATTATTCTGTAGCTAACATGAGATGGAATTGAGTTTTAGTCATCTTATGAGAATATAAACATATATAAACACATTGTTTATCCCTTTCAAGGGAATGACTGATTGCTCACTTACAGCACTCCTCCTAAGATGAGGCATTAAAAGAGATTCCTTTGGGGCCATTTCTTCCTGAGTTATGACAGGGAGTGTGGCACCATTGCTAGAACTGCTGGCTGGCAGAGCCTCTCACAACAGGCATGCAACCAGTGGGGTCTGTCGGGCATTCAGAATTTTTCATGATCTGACCTCTTCCCAGCCTCATTACGTAATATTGCCCAGCTCCTCCAGCTGCCCAGGTTGGGATCCTGACAATGCCAAGTCTTATCTAGCTCAGAGCTCTCTGTGTTTCTCTCTCTCTCTCTCTCTCTCTCTCTCTCTCTCTCTCTCTCTCTCTCTCTCTCTCTCTCTCTCTCTCTCTCTCTCCTTGGAATGCCCTTTTTGCCGAATCCTTCAAGACCCAGTTCCTGCCCGAGCCTGTCTCATTCCAAGATGAGAAAGCATCCCATCTCCTGTGTGCTTCCACCTCTGAGAACACTCCTTCCAGCCTCTCTTGCATCATCCTGACTTGTTTACATCATTGTCTCCTCACATGGCTGTGAGCTCCAGACAGCAGGGGGTTTGTCTGCCCCAGTGCATGCCCCACACAGCGCCTGGCCTAGTCTCTCATGTACTGCTTGCCAAATTGAGAAGAGGATGACATTTTTCCCAGCAGCATTTTAGTAAATCAAAAGGGAAGAAAAGCAGCCATTGGAGAGCAGGGAAAAGAAGAGTCCTCTGTCTTTAGTTGGAAGTTGAATGAAGCAGAACAAGGAGCTGGTGCCAGTGATAGGGTAATAGCTGTTTCTGTGGGTGACCCAGGGGAAAGAGCTGGGAGGCTCCTCGAGAATAAACAGGAAAGTCTGGCTTCTTGTGGAGCGCTGAGTCTCTACGTGTTGGAAGCACATGTGAAGTACAAGACTGCTCCGTGGGGAGTTTTAGGTAATGTGGTGAATTTTAGAAGAGTTACTCAGGGTGACCAAGCTGGACAGGAGGTGGGCAATAGGTTATAAGGCCCAGAGAGGTGTAGTTGGAGGTTGTGGAGTGGTTTGAAAGGAAGAATATCCATTCCATGTACAAAACCAATATTTGATTGTTTAAAAATTCAAAATGGGCTGGAGGGAAAGTAAAGGGATTATTCTGGAAAGAGAAAAATCCATCTCAGGCTTGATTATTCTACCCCCCAAATTATCAAGTGAGTAATAACCTATCACATTGGGTTAAAGCTACCGAGCCTTCAATTAAATAGAGGCTGAATGTTTAAATTTGATTAAGTAAGGTGACTTCTAATAATATAGGCAATTAGCCTGTGGAATGTGCAGGTGTAGAATGAGAAACAGGGAACAATGTTGCATTTTGAAAGCTGGTTTAGTGATTTTTAATATAATAATAATACCTTAAGCTTTTGTAATGCTTTTCAATTTACAATACTGCTTAATCTTAATTATCTCATTTGAGCCATGCATTCACCTGTTGGGCAGGTGAAGAAAGCTGTGGTCACACATGGGTCCTCTCACTTCAAGCCTAGACTGCCTGCGTACCTTCCACAGCACCCTGCTACCTCTCTCATACATGTGAACATAGATCTAGTGTGTTTAGAGTTCTTGGCTGTGATTTAATTAATACGGCAATGTGGTTTGATATAAGCTATTTGAATGCAAGGATTCTTTTACTTTTGCAGTTATTGCACACACCACGTGACACAGTGCTGTGCATGGTAAATACCCAGTAATGTTGGGCAAACACAATTGACTATTGAACAGTTTCCCTAGGCATCCTAGTGTTTCTAGAAGGTACCTGAGACGTAGTATTGTGGGGGAACGGGGATGGTAAAGATGGGGAGAGGAGGAAAATGGAAGCACAAGCCTGTGAGACTCCAGCCCTTTTAACCCCAGCAGCTCCCTTTTATCTGACTTACATATTGTTGTGGGTTGAATCATGCCCCCTCCTCCGCATTCAGGTGCTGAATATAAATGCAGTTGGAGATAGAGTTTTTAGAGGTAAGTTAAACAGAGGTCATTAAGGGTGGCCGTAATTCTATCCTTATAAGAAGAGGAAATTTGTACCCAGACATGTGCAGAGGGAAGACCATGTGAAGACACTAGGAGAAGATAGCCACCTACAAACCAAGGAGAGAGGCCTCAGGAAAACAACAACAAACCTACCAACACCTTAATCTGGGGCTTCTGGCATCCAGAATTATGAGAAAATCAATTTCTGTTGTTTAAGCCACTCAACCTGTGTGCTTTGCTATGGCAGCCTGGGCAAACAAATGTGTTAAGATTCTGAGGAGAGTTTAAAGGGGGGAAAAAGCAGTGGGCGGGGGACTTCATCCACATGCTTAAGAGATTTATAAACCCTGATTCTATGGTGTAAGATTATCATCCATGAGAGTCAGATAAATGCTTTTATCTTTAAATCACATACAGCATCAGTAAGTATAGGACAGGCTCTTTGAAATGACCAAGTCTGCAGCTTTGGTGGGTAAATCAGTCAAAATAGCTTCTAGGTTTTATTTTCCAGCTCTAGAATATTAACAACCCATTATAACACACATTCCATCTTGCAGCATAATTACCACTGTTGTTGAAAAAAGTTAAACAGTTTCTAAACTGTATGTGGCACAAAGCAATGGCTACTTAGCTCCCCACCCTTTTGAACTGACAGTTCAAATTTTGAGGGTCTTCTAAGGTCCACGAAGAAAAAAACTGAATCATTTCACAAAAGCATGAAAAGAAGCAACATACATAAATTTTAAAGCATATTTGAAATCTTATGGTAAGAATTCTAGATCTTTTAATACCACTATTTGTTTCAAAATTATCTTGGCTCCCTGGACTTGAGCAAATTGCCAAAAAAGACAAGCCAGCTCTCCAGCAATTTTTAGGATGCTGTGTGCTGTAACCATCATCAGTTAAGGATGCATTTTGCAGTAGTATCATTGTGAAGAAAACTTCTACTGCTGTTTGCAAAAGGAAATCAGTGGGAAGCCCTGAAATGAAGTCGTTTCTAATACCTTCTGTGGTACAATAACTGCTCTGAAGAACCCATATTTTGTGTTCTCAAATTTGAACCTAAATTTTAAAGAGGTTTTGACTGGAATAAAACACAAAACTTAGTCATTACTTAGTTTAAAAAAAATGCAGGATAACACTACTGTATATACTTACTTCTTTTACTAATAAACACTGTATGCATTCTTTAAGAACATAAGTGGCTGAAGCCTTTTTAAAAACGATCAGACAATTGTCTAATTAGGAAGTGGAGAAGAAAACACTATTTGTTTTATTTACAGTCTAGAAAAATAATGCTTCACGTGAAAGCATAGCTTATTCTGAATGATCTCCTGTGTATCTGGCAAATTTTTAAAATGAAAACAATTATGTGTAAATGTAAATACAGACGATCTATCATAGTCCATTTTCTGGTGATGGAATCTGCAAACTGCTTCTCTCACAGGATCATCCTTCTAGGATGTAAGCCTGCTGGTAACAACCACCAAAATGCATATTTGATTACCTCACTGGCACTCAGAATCCTGGCAGGCTCTTCCAAATAGAAAGGCCTATTGTTTGTAAAAGGTCATTGGTTAGATTGGCTTTTGAGCCCAATATTGTTATTTACATAAGTATTGAAGCACAGATGACCTGTCACCTTGAAGCCTAGACTTGGGCAATGAATGACAAAAGTCAACTGCTATGCAAAGGACAAAAAAGGGGCACATCTTGTGTATGCTGGGAGCTGGCAGCCTTGCAGGAGTGGTTCTAAATTGTCATTCCCAACCCTTTTTCAAAGGCAGGGGTATTTTATAGTATTGCACTTACTGCCACAGATCACATTAGGTTTGCATAATCTAAGCAGCTTGTGAGTGAGACTGACTACAATATCACGACAAAATGCTGTAATTCTCCTATATGAAGAGTCTAAAGCAAATTCCCAATTCAGCATGAGCATGCAGTTGAGCAGGGCGAGTTCTAAATCAGCATCTCTTTATATTTTCTAGTACCATGCAAGGTTTTGAAATAAAGATTTCCCAACTTTTCAACAGTTTAGCTTCATTCGTTTGCATGTCAGTTGGTTTAGAATCCAGAGCACAATTTTTTCCTATGAAAGCATGATTTTAAATATGCCAATGAAAGCTAGTGATTATTAGGGCTAATATTGCTGAAATATCGCAAGGCTTAAACTGTATTCTTCACTAATAAAAAGAAGTAGAATAGAATAAAGTGAAATTAGAGTTAGTCTCATATTTATCTTAGTCACTCATGTCTAAGGCAAAGGATGTTTGATCAGATAATGATGAGGCGTAAAATGGCGATTTCTAGGACCTTGAAGGACCTTAAAAGGATGAAAGCCTTAATGATGCCAAACCTAATGATGGGGATGGTTTTCCTTTCCTTGATATAAATGCATTCATAACCATATTCTAATGCTTATCGATAATAATTAGTACTGTTCTTTGGGCTCACAGTGGTACATAAGTGGAGAACTTGAGAGAGTAAGCGAAAAAATGCTTCTGAAGAAATAAGCAAGGATTCAGTGTGTTGGAAAGAGAAATGGGAGCTAAAGAGATACAAGTGTATATGTGAAAAAAAATTTTACCAGGATAGAATTTATGATGATTTTGAGGTTGAGATACAAGAAAATATTATACAGTCTGTCATGCCCTGACTTGCATGGAGAGAAAGGAGGGAAGGGGGCTGTGGCTCGGGGACTCAATGGCCCCCATTACTATTACTCACGGTGACAGCTACCTTCAGTGAGCACGGGAACAATGGACACCATGAGGAACAGAGTCTGGAACCAGCTCGCCAGCTGTACACACAGGGCATTTGTAGTGCCAGGATGACTTATGACAATAGGTGTTTCCATATTATACCAATAGAAAAATATGTTATTTATGAGATTATAGACAGTGCAGTTTTGTGTGGAGTACTTATTATATTCCAGGCACTGTGTTAGTTCCTTTATAAACATTATCTCCTTTAACCCTATTAACCTGAAAGAGAGCTATAATTATTCCCATTTTCCAGATAAAGAAACTGATGCTACATAAAAGTTAAATATCTTGTCCAAGAGAGCAGAGCTAGTAACTGCTGGCCCTGAGACCTGAGCCACGAGCTGGTAGCACTGGCCCAGGAATATGACACGAGGCCCCCTCTCTGGTCCATGTTCAAGTATTCCATTAAAATATGAGAAAAATGTACAGCTAATATAATGCTTGGCACAAAGTACATATTCATTAAGTGTTGTGATTATCATCTACCTAAGAAAAATGTCGCTTGTTAAATATCAACAGGGCCACTGTTGAATCTTGGGATTCATTCTTGTTTTTGCCGCTTTCTGCATTTTGGTAGTTTTTTTCTGCCCTTCAGGCGTCTCACAGTCACACATTTCTATCTTCTTGGAAATCCACTGATTTCTCTTTCATGGCTTTGCCAGCCTACAAGCTCTTCAGGAACAGGGACTATTCCCGACACTAGTAAACACTCATTAAATATTTGTTGGATCAAATCATTTAATCCAACAAGTAAATCATTTACTTTGGGCAGAAGGGACAATAAAAAATTTAGTTCCTTGGACAAACATTTGTACTTTCATGTATTACAATTTAAATTTTTGAAGTAAAACAGTAGAAACATAGGGGATTTTTTTTTTTTTAAATACAGAGGCTGTGATAACACATCCCATGATATACCATTACGCTTTCTAATATGTGTAAATATAAATGGTATGTTTCCATGTTTACACTCAACTAGCAACAAGAAAAATTTAAACATTACCCTTCACTAGTTATATAAGATACTTCATTTGAATTCTATTGCACACATAGCACTATGCCTCGCTTCCTACATTTCAAAATACAACATGTAGAACCAAGAGTGAATAGTGCAGCTAAGCAAGTTCATCATCAAGTTTCTGAGACGTACAGCCTGCCTTTTTGTGCTGGCTGTGTATCCATTCACGGGTGTAGAAAACAAGAATATTTTATTCTTGTTCTGATATGTCCTACTAATACATGTTTATGGAATAAAATTGCCATGGTTATTAAAAGAGTCTATGACATTTTCTAAAGAGTGTGGGTATTGCCTGCACAGCCTGGCTGAATTCCAATTTGGGTAATTACATTCTGCTGTCTGGTTACCTTAGCGATCCTCTCTTTTGCTCCGTGGGTCCTCACAGGGGTTGAGCTCGGCAGAGATATTCCTGTGTGCCATCCCTAGTTTCAAATAATAGGAGCTGAAGGGATCTAATCTTTGGAAATGTATATTCCATCTGTTTTGACAAACTTAAAATTTTGTACACATTCTGGGGTGTGTAGTAAAGCCTGGCTTTCTAATCTGAATTTTCTTACATAGAGTGAGCAATCTAATCAGGGAGAAAATTGTGATCCTTGATTTCAGCCCCCCTTCTATTCTTGATCATATTTATTATTCCTATGAAATTGGAGCAGTTTTCTAAATCTATTTAATCTGTCCTGCTTCTGAACCTTCACAGCAATTTCTGAAACTTTTGTTATTGTTCTTATGCTCTGCCTTGAGGTAGAGCTGCTTACGGGCGTCTTATCTGAGGCCTAGGACAAATGTTAAACTTCTAAACTATAGGGACCTCCATATTTTTTTATACTGATGGAAACTTTCACAGAACTGCATGTTGTAGTTGTTCAATAAATGATGGATGAATGACATTCCCTTTGGGTTAACATTATTTACTATTAAAGACTGCGCCTGTGTTTTGGATGCGAGCAGGCAATTTATTATGCAACCGAATGGGATTGTTTCCGTTGAAATATTTCAGTTCCTGAACGCTGGCATCACTACATTGTGGCATGATGCCCACAGAGGCAGCTGCTTCCACCCCCCACCCCCACTGACTCTTAGAAAGCTTGAGGATAGAAAGCCAGGGCTATTATTATTATAAGATTATTTGTCCAGCAATCACAGTTTACCTTACACTGGAAGATTCAGGTTGCTCAGAAAGGGCAATTCAGAGCAGAGAGTTACCAAAGTGTGATCCATTAAACCAAAAGGAATGGAGACCTAAGTGTAACAGCCCCATCTCTCTGACCCAAGCACATATTTTTCTTTTACTCAAGGAAGCATGTGAGAAAGCAAATGCCTTAGGATGACGTTATGATTGGGTTAAATGTGAATTGACTTTCAGTTTTAAAATGTAAGTAATTCATAAATGTCAGTATCTATTATAAGAAATGAAATTGTTGTGCTACCCATCCCTCAATAGATGTGTTGATGTCTTACTATAGATTCAGTTTGTTCGCAGGGACGTCTAAGGACACTCTTCTACCCTGTTAAGGCTAATCTTGGGGAATTACTCATCCTGTGCTTGGCACTCTAGTAACACAAAACTGCTATTCATTCCCTGCACACAATGAATGTTTCTTTGGCCTAAAATGTCATGTTACTTATCCCTGTCTGGCTGACACTTATGCATCCTTCAAAACTCAGTTTAGGTCTCATCCTGAGAGAAAATCCTAGAGGCAGGGACAGGTCTCCTTCCTCTATGGTTCTATAACTCCTGAGTATACCTTCACATTTATCCTCTTTTATAGAAATGATCTGTTTTTCTGTCTGTCTTTTCCTCTACTGCTGATGGAATGGAACTAACATTCCTTAGATGTTGCCTGCACATAGCAGAAGCACTTCCTGAAGACTTATTACTGTTGTTGAGGGATAATTCTTCTCAGAACTCAGTCTGCAAGGAGAAAGGAAGTACAAAGAGCAATGAAAACAAGATGGAGCCAGAGCAAGGGAGATTATGTTTACCAATGTCTCCTTTTTCTCTTTCCATGCATTTAACTGTAGTTCAGGTATTTACTGTTGTTTTTTTAAATTTATTGGGGTGACAATTATTAGTAAAGTTACATAGATTTTAGGTGTACAATTCTGTAATACATCACCTATATATCACATGGTGCATTCACCATCCAGAGTCAGTTCTCTTTCCATCACCATATATTGGATCCCCTTTACCCTCATCTATCACCTCCTCCTCCCTTACCCTCTGGTAACCACTAAACTATTGTCTGGGTCTATGAGTTTTTGTTTCTTCATTTGTTTGTCTTGTTCTTTTGTTGTTTTCAGTTCTATATCCCACAATTGAGTAAAATCATATGGTTCTCGACTTTTTCTAACTTTTTTCTCTCAGCCTAATAATCTCAAGATCCATCCATGTTGTCGCAAATGGTACTATTTCGTCTTTTCTTATGGCAGAATAGTATTCCATTGTGTGTATATACCACAACTTATTTATCAAATCATCTATCGAAGGACACTTTGATTGTTTCCATGTCTTGGCCAATGTAAATAAAGCTGTAATGAACATTGGAGCACATATACCTTCATGGATAAATGTTTTCAGATTTTTTTGGTAGATACTTAGGAGAGGGAGTACTGGGTCATATGGTAATTGTCTTCTTAAGTTTTTGAGGACCCTCCACACTGCCTTCCATAGTGGCTGCACCAGTCTGCATTCCCACCAACAGTGTATGAGGGTTCCTTTTTCTCCACAGCCTCTCCAACACTTGTTACTATTTGTCTTGTTGATGATAGCCATTCTAACTGGTGTGAGGTGATATCTCATTGTGGTTTTTATTTGCATTTCTCTGATGATTAGTGATGTTGAACATTTTTTCATGTCTACTGGCCATTTGTATGTCTTTGGAGAAATGTCTCTTCAGGCCCTCTGCCCATTTTTTAGTTGGATTGTTTGGTTTTTTGTTGTTGTTGTTGAGTTGTCTGACTTTCTCATGTATTTTGGATATTAGCCCCTTACCGGAGGCGTTGTTTGCAAAATTCTTCTCCTGTTCAGTTGGTTCCCTCTTTGTTTTCTTGATGGTTTCTTTTGCTGTGCAGAAGCTTTTAAATTTGATATAGTCCCATTCATTTATTTAAAAAAATTGAAGAAGACACAAAGAAATGGAAAGACATTCTGTTCATGGACTGGAAGAATCAACATAGTTAAAATGACCATGTTACCCAAAGCAATATACAGATGTAATGCAATCCCCATCAACATCCCAATGTCATTTTTTAAAGAAATAGAACAAAAAATCGTCAGATTTGTATGGAATCACAAAAAACCCTGAATAGCCAAAGCAATCCTAAGAAAGAAGAACAATGCTGGAGGTATCACACTCCCTGACTTTAGCTTGTACTACAAGGCAACAATAACCAAAACAGTACGGATTGGCAGAAAAACAGATGCACAGACCAATAGAATAAAATTGGGAACCCAGAAATCAACCCACATGTATATGAACAGATAATTTTTGACAAAGAAGCGAAAAACATACGATAAAGAAAAGGCAGCCTCTTCAATAAATGGTGCTGGGAGAATTGGATAGCCACGTGCAAAAGAGTGAAACTGGACTGCTGTCTGTCACCATGTACCAAAATTAATTCAAAATGGATCAAAGACCTAAACATAAGACCTGAAACAATAATCTGCATAGAAAAAAAACACAGGTACTAAATTTATGGACCTTGGGCTCAAAGAGGATTTTATGAATTTGACCCCAAAGGCAAGGGAAGTAAAAGCTAAAATAAATGAATGTTGTTGTTTTTTAAGATTTATCTGTATCATAGTAAATAAAAAAAGACCTTAATTGCCTTCTAGTTCAGCTCTTAAGTACTTTTTTCTAAAAGATTTATCTGTAAGCCCCATATTTCTAGCTTCTCTTTTGGAATTGCTAATTCCCTGATTTTTGGAAATTTTCAAAATTGAATCTTTATGCCTTGCCTTTAAGTCCCAGCAGGAATGAATTATTTTGGTAAATACTTCTAATATTTAGGAGTCAGAAGTTCATAGGTTTCACTTCTAGGTTGACTGATTGTTGTGGTGCCATGGTGTCAACGAATACCAAATTAAAAATCTACATTGCACTTAAAAATGATTGTTACATTCCCTCCAGAGGCAGTGTGGTGTTATAGAAGGGTGCTGACCTGGGCGGGGGAAGGCTAACACTCCAGGCTCAGATTTGCCACCAGCTGTGGAATTTTGGGAAAGTCTCTTGGCCTCTTTGAGCCTCAGTTTCCACTTTTGCAAAATGGTGATATTTCGAAATTAGGCTGGTGGTAACAGCAACAACATAAACACAACAATCAAACCTAAAAAATCAGAAGACTTATTTAACTACTCCATGCACGGGAACAATTGGAGGGAATCTAGACATTTTCTAAACATCCTCCCTTTCATATGACACATTGAGGAAACATGTTTCATTTTTCTAGTTTGATAGGGCTACCTAATACATAAGAACACTAATGACAAGGTCAAGATTTAATTTTAAAAATCTTTTGTGTAAACCTGGTGTGCTAGATTGAATGTCGGGAGACACGTGGTCTGGTTCTGGCTTTTGGGAGAAGGCTGGGGTTGTGGTGCCCAAAAGAGACTGGGTAAGGATAACCAGGACAGGCCAGTCTCTGCCAAACCTAGGAATGCGACACCTCCTGGTGGTGAGGGGCAAAGGCTGTAAATCTTGGGTTTGCTCCTTGTTAGCAGCGTGACTTTAGACAACTTGTGTAACCTCAGTGGAAACCAGGCTTTTCATTTGGAAAACGAGGAGAATGTCTACCCATAGGGTTTTAGGAAAGATGACTTGGGTCATTACATGTTAAAGAGGCAACAAATGATAGTAATTATTGTGAGATGGCCTCTGTGAATCTCGGAGTCATAGGAGGGTTGGGCCCCGGCCTTGTCACAGCCATCATCTCAGACTTAGCGGCAAGAGTCCTAACACGTAATGAGGACAATACACACCGTTTACAGAATAGGTTCTAGACTCGCACATAGATTACGTCATTTTCTCATCATCATAATACTGGAAGCAAAGCAGATGTTAATCCATTTTATGGATAAGGAAACCGAAGCTAAGAATTTAAAGAATACAGCTCAAATCACCCAGCTAGTACATAGCCGAGTTGGGGCTCAAACCAAGGTCTTTGTTTCTTTATCCTCTCTGTCCATTGTGATACCAGTTCTACTCAGCACTCATGATCTGTGGCCCTAGGTTAGTTGCCTAACTTCTCTGTTTAGTTTAATTACTGAAATGACTAGAAGTTGTAAAAGTTTTAAAAACCCATCTATGATTTCACAGTTTGGGGGTAGGTACAGTGCAAATTCTGAAGTTGTTTTGAAAAATAACTTTGCCTTAATAAGAAATGTATGCTATTACTAAATATGTAAATAACATATTCAGGATAATTCTGACCTTTGTTTCGGGGGTTGGGGTAGATAGGGGAATTGGGGAGGGATCCGTGAGGCCTTCAACTTTAGAGGGTAACGTTTTATTTCCTAAGCTGGGAGTAAATATACTATAGTTGTCATAGTTTTTTGCCTAATTGCTATCAGAAGTACTGTACTTTTCCAAAAAAGTACAAAAAAAGTGTGTGGAAGGAAACTCACACACAAAAAGAAATACATTGGTGCCTAACAAAAGTATTTTAATATTTTCATAACCTTTTTTACACTGGATGTTCACATTATGGGGGTAAGTTGAAGCATTTACCCATTTACATTTTCTAGTAGGCCTAAGATTTGCCATAGTGAGTCTTTGCTTCACATTGGGCACCAAAAATCTATTTGTATTTCTCTTTGCTGGGACTTTGGGTTTGGTGGCAGGACTCAAGAAAAACTAAGAAGACCGGGATTTTTGAATAAGCTGCCTTGTTTATGAACAGCCTATTTTGAGGAAGAAAATAGATTCCTGTTCTATTAGGAGCCTATTCCTATATGAGGAATAGAATAAGTGTCAAGTTTCTGTTAGTCATGCAAAGGTTCCAATGGACAGACATCTGCCCATGAATCAGAATCCTTACTTTGCTGCTGCCAGTGACCTACGTTCACACTGGCACAATGCTTTACAAAGCACTTCTACACATAAGAGTTAGTAGAACTAGTGTGCTAATAGAACATACTAACAGTGATAAGTGATTTTGCCAATTGAAGAAACCAAGGGGCTACGTCTAGAATCAATCAGCTGGTGAAGTCTAGAGTCAGTACTGGAACCCAAATATTTTAACAGCTGATGTCCAGTACTGTCTCGGTGCACTAGAACCTTTTCTCTATTTGCAGCCTCTGTCTAGTACTTTCTCTTTTTTCTCTCTGACATAGGCCATTGCACCGGGTTGCTATTACCTTTGTTTTGACTTTCACCTTTTCTCCATTTCAAAGGCTTTGACCTCTCTTCTATGGAGATGATTAAACGTGCCTAAGACACTGTAGAGGTTACCAAAGGTGCATGGCTTTTGATGATCCTGGGCTGTTTATATACTTTACCACTATTCCTTACAGCTTTTCTTTGTAGTAGCAGGAAAGGGCCGGTGACTTTTCCATTGGTGTTTGGGAACATGAGGATATCAAGACAAATACTCCACCCCAAATCCTGCCAAAAAAACTAAACTAAATAATCCCGGTCCCTCTCCTGAGGCCCAGGATTTTGTCAGGGATTCAGGTGAAGACAGAGGATTCGCTGAGTTTTTGTCTTGGTTTCCAACATACTGGCTTTTGCATACTTCGAATTCAATTCATTTGCTTTAATTTTACCTAACTGCTTTCATTCTCTGGTTCCAGCCTGCTGCTCTGCTGAGGTAAAAAGCATAGTTGTGTTCAAATTAGTCAAGTAATCATTAAAAAGAGAACAACTTGAATGGTTTTCTGAAATTGGTGAGATTATTAGTACAAGGACTAATGCCTTTTGCTGTTATATTTAAAAACTTTATGCCATATTATTATGATTTCACTGCAAACATCCATTCTTTTGTTTGTTTGTTTTTGTTTTGTTTTGTTTGCTCATTTATTCTGTTCTTTAAGTTCCACATGTAAGTGAGGTCATATGGTATTTGTCTTTCTTTTTTTTAATTAAAGTTTATTGGGGTGACAATTGTTAGTAAAGTTACATAGATTTCAGGTGTACAATTCTGTATTACATTATCTATAAATCTCATTGTGTGTTCACCACCCAGAGTCCTTCCAGCACCAAATATTTGATCCCCCTTACCCTCATCTCCCACCCCCCACCCCCCTTTACCCTCTGGTAACCACTAAACTATTGTCTGTGTCTATGAGTTTTTGTTTCTCATTTGTTTGTCTTGTTCTTTTGTTGTTTTTGGTTTATATACCACATATCAGTGAAATCATATGGTTCTCTGCTTTTTCTGTCTGACTTATTTCGCTTAGCATTATAATCTCAAGATCCATCCGGGTTGTCACAAATGGTCCTATTTCATCTTTTCTTACCGCCGAGTAGTATTCCATTGTGTATATATACCACAACTTCTTTATCCATTCGTCTATCGAAGGACATTTTGGTTGTTTCCATGTCTTGGCCACCGTAAATAAAGCTGCAATGAACATTGGAGCACACGTGTCTTTATCTCTAAATGTTTTCAGATTTTTTGGGTAGATACCCAGGAGAGGGATTGCTGGGTCATATGGTAATTCTATTTTAAGTTTCTTGAGGAACCTCCACACTGCCTTCCATAGCGGCTGCGCCAGTCTGCATTCCCACCAACAGTGTATGAGGGTTCCTTTTTCTCCACAGCTTCTCCAATACTTGTTACTATTTGTTTTGTTGATGATAGCCATTCTGACTGGGGTGAGGTGATATCTCATTGTGATTTTTATTTGCATTTCTCTGATGATTAATGATGTTGAGCATTTTTTCTATTTGCCATTTGTATGTCCTCTTTGGAGAAATGTCTCTGCAGGTCCTCTGCCCATTTTCAATTGGGTTGCAAACATCCATTCTTAATGTGAGATTCTCTTTTGGGATAATTAAGTCACATCTTCCAGTTAATATTCTGGGAAATATCTTTTCTTCTTCCTAGTAGTTTATCCAATGGAGAAAATAATATTCTATACTTACCAAAGATGAAGACATACTACGTGAACAATGAGTTTGATGCTTTACCTACATGATTGCTTTTAGTTCTCGTCTCTGACCCTGAGGGGTAGGTCACATTATCCCAGTTTTACAGGTGAGCGAACAGTCTAGTCTGTTAGTGACCTAGTCTTTTCTGCCACACTTTTTGTGCCAAGCACACTCATTGACTTTGTTTTGGGGCTAATATTTAGTTGGTATGTACATGTAAAGACCACTATCAATTCTGATTGGTCAGTACTCATGTCCTACTGGTTAAATATTTGAATGTCACCCTTCCTTTAGCAAAACTAACCTGTTTTCTGTTTGCCAGTCATGTACTCTGAACAGTCAGTTTCATCTTCCAGGAACATTCTTCCCTTCCTTTCTACCTGGCAGATTACTATTCCTGCTCTCCCTCTACACAGGCAGAATTTTTATTCCATCTGGCCTTTCAAAACCACATTGTGCATATGTTGATTAAAGCATTTATCACATTGTATTGCAAACATCATCTACCAAGTTGGGAAATTTTCAAGGAAAAGTATTTTTTTAATCTCCAATTCGGTACACAGTACAGACTCATGTAAAACATTTATTGAATTGATGGATGGATAGATCTAGATCTAGAAAAGTTTCAGAAAATGGGATTCAAGTTGATTTTGAAGACTAGGTGGAAGATTCAGGCTGGCAAGCATTCCAGGATGGAAGACTAGGATGCTCCAAGGGCAGGAAAGGTTAGCGTATTATGGAGTTGTGAACCTAAGTTGAGGATACAGGAGATTATAGATAGTAGTTTAACACAGGTAGGTTGGGATCAAATTGTGGAGGTCTCGGATAACCACATTGAGGAGATAGGACTATCTCCTATGTATATTGAACATCTTCACATTAGAAGACTGTGAATAGGGACTGTCATTTTCCAAACTACATTTCAGCAGGACCTCTCCAATAACACTGTGCTATGATTATTGATGCCTGGGAGCCTGCAGGTGGCCACAGTCCAAGAAGAGTCAGAAGAAGACTCTAAGTCTGTGACAGTGCAGAGATGGAAATAAAGATGAGATCCATTTTGGAGGCAGAATTGGCAAGATTTTTGTAACTGATAAATTATTGGGCGAAAAGGAGAGTGATAGATAAATTATAATTACAATATTTCAAAATTGAGTGATTAAGAGATGAGATGATATATCATAGGAGACTTTGTAGAGTTGATATTTGGTGAATTAAAACAAGACAGAAGAATATAGATGGTACACTAGCTATAGAGACTCATACTTCCACTCGCCCTCAGATCTCCAATACTAGTTTTATCTCACATGTTTTCTATGTTCTTCTCAATTTCCAGTTGAAAACTCACTGGAAAATTCAGAAGCAATGCTGGTAAATACTTCTAGTCAGTATTGTGTAGACTTGCTAAAGATAATTCAACTAACATACACAATTATGAATGTTTCTTTTTTAATAGGGTTAGGGGAACACAAACTCTATCTTAAACATATTCAGTGACAAAAGAATTTCTTTTATATGTTGCAAAATACATTATTTTAGTATCAGGTACACCAAAACATCATTATCTTAGAACACATGAGAAGAGAGTAAATACCCCTTCAGTTAACAGGGTATATATAGATTGTCTGTGCTATTCAATATGGTAACCACTACCACATATGGCTATTGAGCAATTGAAATGTGGTTAGTCCCAATGGAGATGTAATATAAATGTAAAATGCACGCTAGATTTTTGAAAACTTAATACAAAAATGAAATAACATCCAATATCTCAATAATTTGTTATATTCATTACTTGTTGATAATGCTTTGGATACATTGGTCAAAATGAAATGTTTTATCAGAATCATTCTACCTGTTTCTTTTTACTTTTTTTACGTGGTCCCTAGAACATTTAGCATTACATACATGGTTCACATTATATTTCTACTGGACAGTGCTGAAATGTTTTTCTTATGCAACAACCAGCCAATAGGCACTTGTTTACTTCATAGTGTACAGATGGTTATGCTATGTACTAAAAGCTTTGAAGTGAGCTGAGGAGTAGCAATTGCATAAATTATGTATTTTTTAGGCCTTGATAACATTTCAATCAATATACAGAATATTGGTTACAAAGTAAACTGAAATGTCTGTGGATATGCTCTGTTTTTCCCTTTTAAGCATTAGTTTTGTTCTCTTACACTGTCTCCCCAATATCGTGTTTGGTGATTTGTAAGGATCCACTAATCTTGTTTGTTACAAAAGAGTCAGGAATTTGATTTACAAGTTTCTAGAACCCTTGGGTTAGTGGAAAAGAATTAGCACATATTCACTATGGATGTCCAGGATGCAGAATCCTGGAATATAATCACTATATTTAATACTCAAACTATATTCAACATCCCTTATTCTTTTTCTGAAGAGTCAGAATATAGTTTCCAGAGTCATAGATTTTGGAGTTCATCTAGAATATTATCTGTTAGCCACAGTACAGAAGAAGAGGGAAGAGGACAGCAAGAAGAAGATTATTTGCACTTTATAACACTGGAATTTTAGATAAAAAAGAGTTTACTTTATGTTGATGGCCTTACTCATATTATATTTGCACTACCCTTCCAGATAAACCGTGTGAATATCTGTGATTGTACAGAAACAACTGATTTTTAAGCAGAATGACTTGTCATTGGCCAATATCTTCATTTTTATATTTTGAGCAATGTACTTAGTTTTCCATGTTGGTTCCTTCAAGTTTCAAATGGAAGAGATTTTTACTTTGTCGTGTTTCGTTTTTATGGGAATGAGAAGTAAATGCTTTATTTTTTAAAAAGCTAAGTTTCTAATTATAATGGAAAGTGCTTCAATGCTACAACAATATACTGAATAGATTAAAGTGGCAGAAACAACAGTAATACAGATGATGCAAACCATTCTTTGAAATGGCAGCTTTGTTTTAGAAGAGTTTTAGACTGGGTTAGAGTAGCTCCTATGGAAATAAGTAAGTAGCTGAAAACTATTTATGAATACCGAGATACGAATGCAGTTTAGCCTTGCAATTCTCAATTAATAGCCTGGGTGCGACCATCTCTTATTTAAAAAGGCTGCCTGAATTGAGGTTAAGTTATGTTCGGTTTCCCAAGTGCCAGTCTGGATGTGTTTTTATATTTTGATTACTAAAAAGCGTTTTATTTCCTTTTTAAAAAGAAAATTTGCATCAGTTACTGAATAGCCCCCATCATGGACTAAAATGCTCTAAAAGTATGCACAAAAAGCAAAAACAGGAAAATAGCTAAGTTTTCAAAATGAGTAATATTCATTTTCAGGTATAAAGAATTGAATTATTCAAGGCTAGACTGCATATTCAAATATGAGTTATGCATTTTGACAAAACATTGTTAACATTCTTTTTGACTGTGAATAAGTATTACTAATACACAGATTGTACCTGGGGTGCATTCTGTATGCTGGCTGCATAATAGCCAACTGTACCAATGTTTCTATGCATTTCAGAGTGGGGTGTGTTTCTGAGTCAGTATTAAAATATATGCTACTAACCTCAATGTCTACTCAGTTTCAAAAGAAAACATCTGGAAATGGCTTTTTTTTTTTTTTTTACAGAATTTACGTGCTTTGAAGTATTAGTGACACTTAATCATTCTGGATTTTACTTACAGCCTTTAAAATGAAAGGAATTAAGCCATTAAAAAACAAAAAACAAAAGCACCTTACTCACTGAAACAAAGGCACATGAAGCTGTCTGCTAAGCCAAACCACCTCACTAGGTTAAAGCAGTAGCCACAGCTCCCAATATGGAGGAACCGTTTTGGTGGCTCAAGTAACTGACAGATGCAGCTGTCTTCAACTTTCAAACCATGTCTTTATTTTGAGCTAAACGCTCAGTCATTGATTCAATAATTATTTATTGAGTTCTTATTATGGAGCAGGCCTGAGCAAAATACACATGTTCACTGGCCTCATGGCACTTACCAACTAGGGTGTGTGTCAGGGAGGGAGAGGGAGAGCTAACAAACTGTGGTGGACAATTGTGCAAATACATGTGGCAGGAAGAAGTGGCTAAGAGCACACACTCTGGACCTGGACATGGGATTGAATCCTGGCTCCACTACTTGCTCTGGAATCAAGGGCAAGTGATTCCATATTTCTGTGCCTCATTATCCTCTTTAAGGTTGCTGTGAGGTTTTTGTTAGACTGTCTAGTAGCCTGTAAAATAATAAATGGTTTATATTTGCTATTATTATTATTATTTTCTTCTTAAACTATAATAAGGGCTATGAGGGTATATAATGATACCACACGATGTTGTCTGGAGCTGGGAGTGGGAGTGGTGGGGGTCCAGAAAAAGCTGTCCTAAGGAAGGATGTTGGAATTGGGAGCTGAGGACTGGGTGGGACTTCAAATTGAGGGGATTGGCAGTGGAGAAGGGAGTGGGGTTGAAGTTGTAAAAGAACCTTCCAAGCAGTGGGAAGAACACGTGCAGGAGGGAATGTGGCATTTTCAGGGCCCCGAGGTAGCCCAGGGTGGCTGGAGTGCAGGGGGAGAAGAGGAATGACAAGAGAAGAAATGGTAATGACTTTTGCTCACAGCAGGAACTTGAGTTTGCTTAGACATTTTTTTTTTTTTGGCAGTTTTTCTTTATCCTCCCGTCCCCGCCCAACCCACATCCACCCCATTCTCTTTCTGTCTGTCTGTCTCTCAAGCAAAGGATTGGGTAAATGGGGGCAGGTATTTCTTTTTGTTTTCTCTGCTCAGCCTTGCAAATAAAAATAATTCACAAGTGGCTCTCTCTATATAACTGAAATGCTACATTTTGTCTAAACATTAGATATAAATTAAATTGCCCCTTGGTGTTCAACTTATCTTTTTATATGTATTATAATCCTCTATTTGTGTTTATACTCCACAGCCGGCGTGCTGCAACTAGCTGGGGGAAAAAAATGATAATACTAGATACAAAAGAGGTGGGGTAGATGGGTCCTAATTAAACCTAAGTAGTAAGAGACTTAAGTAAAAGAGATTTCTGTATCTCTCTTAATGGGATGAATGTCATGTTCCAATTCCTACTTTATGTAAAATCCATTATACAGTATGTAAAATAAGTCTCCAAATCTTGATTTCCTCAATTGAAAATGACCCTGGGCATAAACTGTAAGTGGAGGAAGGTTTGAATTTCTTGATCTTTGCACTCTTTTGTTCTCTTGGTACATGATGTCTTAAATCAGCAGAATAATTTAGGAATGGTAGATATTGAAACAACTAATTTTTCTTTTCTGTAATCTGCATAGACTTCAAAATGCCTACAAAGCACAAAGTGCCAGTTCATATAATTTGTTGGCAGGGATAAAAAGAAGAAAGAAAATTATTTCCTAAGCGTGTGAATCAGCCCAGCTTTAACAGATATTTTTCTGTCATGTGCAGCCTGAGGGCTTATGCCTATCTGAGCTTTATTTGACAATTACCACTTGCCAGTATAATTAAATGATAATTTATAAATACTAAGAAAGCATAATGGGGAAGAGCAAATAGGTGCTTATCAGGGCATTGAATAAAGTTGATCTGCTTCAGTGGCAATTTTCATCTCTTATCTTGGTTGTTAACTGGTCTCACTTTTGTGTGTGTTTTGTTTAGGTTTGATATTTGTTAGGGTGATATTATCTACCTACATATACACATTTTACCCCATACAGAATTCTAATATTTCTTTTGCTGTTCCTTTTGCAGCCAATGTATTCGTGTAATATTACTTGTATTTTAATTCATAATGTAGATTTAGCACCTACAATTGTACATATTACCCCATACAAATTAGTTGTTTCTTTCTGTTTCTCTCCCCAAACCTTTTTTTTTTTTTCCTATGTTGTGTCTGTGCTATTCTTTTAATCGTTTTTTTAATCACCTGGGCCTTTGCAGTTAATTACATTCCACAGAGTCTCTTCATCTGTCCCCTCGAAGGCTGGCAGATTTTTTGTAAGTAAGAGAGAAAGCACACATGTAAGCCAGGACTCTGGTGGGAAGGGCTTCCTAACCCTGCAGTGATAAGAACGATACTTGATATGCAGCATGGAAATTTGGCTATGTCCCTACAGAACATAGAAATTACCCAAAGCAGAATTCTGTAGGCTAGACAGCTTTTGTCCTATCAGTGTCTCTCCTCAAGGTTTCTTACCTATTATAAATATTAGGGCAATGTCTGTTCAAGCTGTTGTTAGGCCACAGACAGAAACACAGATCTGTCCTGGGTAACCTAGATAAAGCAGTGCAAGAGCAATCCTCTATTTGAATGGAAACAAATCGGTCAAATGGCAAAAAAAAAAAAAGAAAAAAAAAAAAAAAGAAAAGAAAAAGAAACAAAAGAATTTCCACACCTTTAGAAAAAAAGCATTTTTGAAGACGGTGGGGGAAGCAAGACACTGTTAGTGGGACGTGAAGAGACAGAGGGGTTTTTCTTAACCATCATGAAATTAAATAATTTTAGTAACTACCCGTACTGATTAGGTTGTGTTGGTTTAAGTGAAGAGTGTGGGAATGGCTTCTCAGGAGAATAACAAAATAAAAGGCTTTGGTGTTTAATGTTGTCAGTTTCTTGAATTATTCAGCATTTTGTCCTTATAAATAGCAATTATTTGCCTTTTTCAGAGCTGAAAAATTATTTTTCATATTTAAATATACTGTGCCATCATTGAGGGGGAAAATCGTAATGTCAGAACAGATTTTTAAACAAGGAATAATTTGAAAGTGGTGGATTAGTTTCCACCTTTTGAAACACAGTGGTTTCTATAATCTTCAAACATTATTTAAGATAATGGAAGCCATCATCCTGGTTCTCAAACGTTAGCACTTCCATTAGAATTTGCAGCTACCTCTTATTTTTTATATTAAAATACAAGGCTTAAAAGGTATTATCTTACTAAAGGGGGGCAATTGTAGAGATGATTTGATTGAATAAAGGAAAAAGCTGTACAGGCCTTTTAAGATCAAGGATGTATTGATGGAAAGCTATCATTAGAGACAATTAATGTTCTCCAAGGGAAGAAATTGATTATGGACAAAGATGGACCCTAAGGAGCAGATATGTCTTAATGCTCTAAGGTCTTAAGGATTATGCATTTCATTCACAGCATCTGTATTTTAACCCTTTGTAGTGACTACTAGCTTATTCTTGCAGAATGACATGAATTAGTCTAAAAAAAGTTTGTGCCTTGTAAAGGATGTTCATAGTAATTGACATTTGATTCTGTAAATAATGTTGATAATTAAATTTGTAGTATCATTTCTCTATATTGCTCTGTAGAGTAGATCTAGACATAAATATGTGGAAGAAATAAAATTAGATACTGATGGCCAGTCTTCAACCTTATAGAAATGTGCTAATGCTCAATAATTACATTAAAGATGTGTTTTCTCTTAAGTATCCTCTGAACTTCAGCTTTATTTATGTTTCCAAATAACATATCCCTTTAACGTGCTTGTCCTGCCTATAGATCTTGTACAGAGCATTCATACTGTTGTTAGCCAGTCCCTAGCAGCCGTGGATCACAATTGGGTACTTAATAAGGTGGCAACCCCACTGGGAACATTTCATATAATTATTCTTAGCAGAAAGAAGATTGTTATGGCTTTTTTTTTTTTTTTCCCTTTTTGAGTTTGGCAGAATTCCAAGTGGTTTAGTTTGGGCTCCTAAAATCCAGTTATATATCACTGGTGAGTTCTACTTCACGTATAGTCTGCATCCTGACTTTTCTGTAGAATATACTGCAGACCAGCAGAGTCCATTTAATTGTGCAGTTGTTGGCCTCTTTGAATCTGGGACCAGCCCCAGAACAAGTGGGTGATGCAAACGGCTTTTTTAGCCACAAGTTTCAGTTGGTGTCAATCTGAGCACTGGGAGAGCTTTCAGAAATCAATCTCTCTCAAGACTTCACTGTACTCTTGGGTAGTGTGTTATGATTATTGCTAAGTAAATAGGAGAAACGCACATGTCAAACTAGTGAATAGTTTATCCAAAGAGTTCTGTGATTTTAAATACCAGTTAAGGGAAGGGAGATTAGACACTGAGCCCTAAGTCTGGTCTTATAGAGGTGAGAAATAACTTATTTAGTTAGCTCAAATCATTTAAATAATTTGTACTTTAAATTCTCACAATGTAAAGGTACGTCTTGATGTTCTTGCACCTTAAAGATTATATATTTCAGTCATCATTATTTGTTGTTGTCTTTTTCAAAAATTTCAAACAATTTGAAAATAATTATGTTAAACAACAGTGGGTAAATATGCATTATAATGGTGCTGCTGGATATGAGTTTAAGTCTCGCAGCTGCTATTGACAACTTACGTCTGTGAGCACTCAACACTTACATCAATTCAAGTACATGTATTCTGGTGACAATGTCAGTGGCTGTGAGTGGCTTTTTCTGGTAAGACAAGCATCTTTATATGCTCGTTTCCTATAAGACAAGTTTCCTATATGGCTCCTCTTAACAGGAAATAAAGAGCACAGGACAATATATATCCGAAGGTCTAAATTAAAGAAAGATTATGGCTAATTTTTCATGTAATTCTGAGGAGAAGAGGAAAACAACTCAGGAATTTCTGTAATTTTCACTGCTCATGTTGCCAGTGAGAAGTGGCACTATATTAAGGGCTTTTTAGAGAGGGAGTGTGATTTATGAAAAAAAGTGAGAATAAGTAGAAGCTCCAAACTAACTAAATGCCTCCGAAGTTTTGAACCTGAATGCCTGGGGAGGCAGTGGTGCCATTAGCAAAAATAAATGAGGGAAAAGAATGTGCTCGGGTGAGGCCATTTTGTTCTTGAGTGTCTGTCAAATCCAGGCAGACATGCCCCGCAGGCCGTTGGAAAAGGGCTGCAGTTTAGGAAAGAGGCCAAAGTTTAGAATGCTCTTTTAAAGATATAAGAAAGAATCAAAATGGTAAGAGAAAGAACAGGATAGAGCTGCGACATGTAAACCTAGAGGAAAGAAACTTTCAGGGAATGAGTAGTCAGGTGCCATTGATGAGCTAGGGAGACCAAGGAGACTGACAACCTAGGGAAAGGCCATTGGGTTTGACCACTCATAGCTCATTAGTAGGCTGGGAAATCAGATCTGCTTAGGTTTCAATCCTAATTCCCCAATTATTAAGGGAATTGTGTATCCTTGGGGAATTTACTTAATCTGTCTGGGACTAACTCATTTAGTCTTCACAACAACCCTGAGGGGTGGTCAAGTTATTAGGACACAGCTAAGATGCAAAGGAGTAATTTCCCCAAGGTAACACAGCAAGCAATGGCTGAGTAACGGTTAGAACCATGACTTATGAGTCTCCTTCCTGTTTAATAGATCAGTTGCTAGAGATGCAGGAAGATTAAACCATGATCTCAACTCACGCCCATCAGACTCTCAACTAATACCCGTTCACTGTATCACTTTTCCAGTTACTGACTATGAGATTGGGGAAACAATTTACAGGGATCAGCAATACTGGATCTATTGGCTTAAAGTAGCTCTGCTTAGGGACCTATGACCTCTGCAGCCAGATCACGATGGGAGAACTCAGAGTGTATTCTCTGGGCCAGTCACACAGGCATCACCTGGAAACTTGTTAGGACTGCAGATTCTCTGCTCCACCCCAGACCTGCTGACTCATAAACTTTGGCAGTCTGTGTTTGAGCAAGTCTTCCCAGGTGAGATCCTCACACATGCGAAGGAGTGAGAACTACTGTCTTCATCTAACCTCGCTTCCAAGTATTTCTGTTTCTATTGGTGACTATTGCCAAGCGGCCAGGTGGATCTGATTGTGACTAGAACTGTGGGTCCCACTGTCAGAATCAACTGAGAAGGTTTAAAGGTTACTGAAATCTAGGTGCCATGTCCAGAAATTCTTATTTAATTGGTCTGTGATGTGGCCTAGAAGCTGGGGGGGGGGGGGGGGGGGGGGTTCTAAAACTTCCCCAGGTGATTTTAATGCATGTCAAGGGCTAGGAACTTCTGGTCTAGAACCATGATTTTCAAACTTTAGTATCAATCAGAATTTCATGTGGGGAGCTGCTGGTTGAAAGGCAGCTTGTTGGGCCCCACTCTAAGAGTTTCTAATTCAGTAGATCTGAGATGGGGCCAAAGCATTTGTATTTCTATCAGGTTTCCAGGTGACGCTGGTCTGGGGACCACCCTATGAGAATTGCTAGTCTAGATGTTACATGTTCCCTTTGTGAGATGTGATGAATTGACAGGCAGTTTCAGTCAGAGAGCTCTCATTCCTGCCTCGGTGAGGGTCCCTGCCAGAATGTCCTAGTGATGTTTCCATCTGTATCTCAGTGGCAGCGGAGACTTGGTCTGGAAAGACAGGTGTCTGGACAGTGCTTCTCAAAGTTTAAGTAGGGCACAGACCACCAAGGAATCTTGCTGATGCAGGTTCTAATTCAGTGGGCTTCAGCTGGGCCTAACAGTCGGCCGTTTATAACTCCTTCCCTGGAGATGCTGATGCTGCAGTCCATGGCCACGCTGGCTAGCAAGGCCCTTCGAGTATTTCTCAAATCAGCCTGATCATCCAAGTCACTCGACGTGCTTGCACTACAGGTTTTTGGCTTCACCTGAGTCCTACTGAATCAGAGTATCCAGGGGAAATAGCTGTATCTCTATCTGTGTTAAGCAAAAAGATCTATTGAGCATTTACTCTGTGCCAGGCTCTGTCTGTGCTAGGCTAGATGTAAACAAGTAGATGCGTAGTTCCCGATCCCACGGGGCTTCCGTTTTAGTCAGAGAAACAAGCCATGCACAAAACTTGTAAAAGGTAACTTATGTTAGTGACAACTGTCTGAAAGCACACCGAGCAGGGTGATGAGTCCAAGTTCTATAGTGAAACAACATTGCATAGGGTTTTCAAGAAAGGCCTCTGAAGGAGGAGCCATCTGGTCTCAGCCTGCTGATGTGAAGATGGTGGGAGAGCAGAAGCAGAGCTTCTGGACTGAGCTTGGCTGACTGACTACCTGGAGCTAAGGGTGGGGGCAGTGGGGCACAGGTGGAGCAGTCGAGTGTCCTGCCGATTTTGATACTTCCTCACATTTGGAAAACACTTTCTTACACCTATCAAGAACAGAGTAATCCTTTGAAAATGTCAACAATCGCCCCATCATTGGTCCCTAGAGGTAGAATGTGGAAGCTATTATATAGTAGTCCCCTAATGGCCAATAGAAAGAAATTATCTCTGAAATTCATAAGGATAAAATTACAATGATGTCCTGCTAATTTTTTAACTACGCGGAAGTGGTCCTGTGCACAGAACATTACAAAAGGCTCAAAGAGTTATATTCCGCTTAGAGAAGGTTTCTACAGCTTTGAGGTTCCTATAGCATAACGGATACTTTTTGGAGGGTTTCTGTGATTTCCCAGAAAGACTAACTGGTTTCTAAAAGGAGCAAGAGAAATTAAAAGAGTCAAGAAAAATGTTAAAAAACAAAGAATAAGTGGGCTTTCTCAGGGAGGAAGAGAGCTCCTATGTTTTTAGCATTAAGTTATGCATTTGTTTTATGGCTACTATTTACACAGATAATTTTAAAAGCTTGCTTTTTTGTATACATGCTGCATTCAAGAACTACCGGTACCTAAAAGGTAGAGGAAAAATAAATAAGAAGAAATCTTTGGGCAGAGGCAGATTTCACCTGTATTATTTTTTTTTCCAAGCTGTGAGCACTCCTTAATTAGGAGTTTAAAAAAAAAATTTAAGATTGGTAACATATGTTGTTGTCAGCATGTATTTAACACCTGCAGAAATGAACATGAAAAATGTGACAGCGCATAGGTGGAACACCCACTGCGTTCACTGTGAACACTGTCAACAAATTTTACTTTGTTAATTTTTTCTTATTAAAAAAATCCAAGAAAAGAATTTAATAGCGCAGGTGTTCAGAGCATCACAGCAAGATGATATAATGAAAGGGGAGGTTATAAACCTTTAACATGGAAGCCGGGGTCTGGATTTGTGGATCTTTAAGCTCTGCTTCTAGCACACTTCCCTCTACTTTTCTTTTAATTAAAAACAAATCGTCCCCCGCTTGTTGGTCTTGGCAGTTGCTGGTGTCCTGCGAGGCTTTTCCCCTGCAAGTTAGGGTAAGAGGCAGCCAGGGCAGATCAGCTACTACAGACAGGATCCACACTTTGAGCTGCCTTTTCCAGAGGATGGACATTGAGATGTTCCTTGTGCACCTGATTTTCTGATAATGAAGCTGAGATAACTGTAGATAAGAGGTCCTATATCCGCTCCTTCCAAGCAAAGGTTCTATGAGTGTAGGTTCTGTCTTCTGAACTCTGTGGACACCCTTCCGTGGAGCAGAGACTGTTTCATTTAGTGACTGGTGTTCCTCACAGCGCAGGGCAGAGAGCCTGCCCTGGCAGTACTTCCCGAGTGATGCGGCGGTTGCTATGCCCTCTTTTGATCTGACTGGTTTGTTTCATTACTGAATGGGAATCTTGCAAGTCGCTTCCCATGATTTCCCATCATTGATGATTTCATTTCCTAATTCTATAAACCAGTTTACTCAGAAGGAATGGATAACACTTTTCATTTGAAGAGACATTTCCACCCAAAGAAGTTTCCTATAGGTTAAAAATAAATACTGGTAGGTATGTTAATTTCTACTTTTAAAACTTTGAACTGCTGACGCTGTCAAAGTATCTACAGGACTTTTCCCATTCTTCCCCCCTTCTCTGTCCACATTTTTGCACTGACCTAACTATAGCTAATCCTTCATTCTGGTAGCTTATAAAAAGAAATTCATAAACACAAAGTATTCCAGGGACACAAAATAGAGGGATTTAGGTTAAGTTTAAGTTCTGCCAGTTCTGTGCTTTCCACCAGGCCTAGGCAAAGGCTCTTGATTAAGTCACGGCTCTGACTGTGTGGTGAGGGAAACGTGTACTTCTCACAGCGGAGCGAAGACCCTGGAAATGATACGTTTTACACCTCTTAGATGAGACTCGGGAGCTAGAAAGCACTTCACTCCCATCCCTCTGGGACGAAGAATCTGTTTGCGGTAATCGCTGGCAGTGTTGACAGAATGTTCAAAACCATCTGCTCAAGGGCAAGTGTTAACTCTATCAAATCCTAATATTTTAAGCACACTGATCCCCGGGCCCAGGAGACCTCCTGACAGAGCTCTCCTTGGGCTGTGTGTCAGCTTGCCGTCAATTATTGCCCCACTGCACAAAGGCCTGAGACACCAGCCAAAACTCAGTGAGGAGAAGCCGTTAGAAAGAGAAATGCAGCAACAGCATACACTTCATTCAAATCTTGTTAGTTACTGTGAATCCCAAGCTTTCTGATTCTTTAATACAAGAGTTTCTTTGTAACATATGCGTAATTTTTGCCTTTGAATTTATCGTTTGTAAATGAGCTTTTTAGGCCCCAATGTATACCATCTTCAGTGTGGGTTTTATATATCCATGTAGATTTACTGTGCTTACATAATTACATACAACTAAGCATACAGGCATATATATCACCAGATTAAAATCTTTTACCAAAATTACCTAATAAAACACAAAATTCAGCTGGTAGATTTTTGGTATATTAGTCTCACAACACTCATTAGCAGCCATAAAAGTGTTTAAACCAGTCAGAATATTTATTTATTTAGTTTTAATATACTTTGCCAGCATAATTGCTCCTTAATATTTCAGAATTAAAAGTATATAAAACATTTAAAAAATCACATAGCAGTAAAAATATTACAAAAGCCCAACGAACTGGAAACATTGCCTTATCAAAGGAAGCCAGTTTAAATTTTCAAGGACAGGTCTGTACCATTTTCCCCAGTAAGGATCCCACACTGGAAAGGAAATGCACTGGCCTGAACCATCTATGAAAATGTCTCCTTGCTTCTCCATCCTTGTCAGAGACATTTCAGTAAAGCTGGTATTATCTGCATAATGGCTTGGAGAAGTTAAGGCAAATACTGAGAAGAAACCCACCACTAATAGAAATTTCTCAGCCACAAACCCCCAGAAGTTCAACTGTAACATTTTTATTGTTTTAATTTTTTTGTGTGTGTGAGAATTTCATCCTATATATCACTTACCATGATAGGCCATTTAAGGCCATCAATAAATAATGTGTGTTGAGTAAATGGATATAGGTTTTGCATTACTATGGCACTAATACTACATGGATTTATGTTCCAGATAAACAGAAGAATTGGTGACAGTCACCACCACCACCAATGCCATCTCCATAGCTAACCATCACAGGTTGTGTGCTACCACGTGCCAGGCACTTGAACGCATTATCTCATTACCTAATTACCTCAGATATATTAAGTTGGTCCTATTACTATTATGATAAGCCCCATGTCAGAGATACGGAAACTGAGGCTTAGAAAACTAAATGGATTGTCCAAGGTCACACACTAGTTAGTGGCAGAGTCCTGATTAGAGCCTGGGCAGAAAGTTCCAAAGCTCATTCTCTCAACATAATGCTGAACCATCTCTAAAAGATAACTACCGTCTACAAAATTCTTGGAGGCCAAAGAGCCTGGATGGGTTTGCATGTTTTCTTCTCGAGTCCCATTGAATGCCATCCACTTGTTTCTTGGTCAGACATTTACTGAGTGAGGTCCAAGCACTGTGCTACCCACAGGAAATGGAGATTGGCCCCAGAGCCTAGAGCAGGGCTTCTTAACTGACAGTTGTATATATTTTTGAAAGTCTGAAGAAAGTTATGAAATATTACCCCAGAAAACACACAATTGTGCATGCATTTGCAAGTGGTTGTTTTGGGGGGTTGGTAGTTTGGCGAACTATAGGTACAGTTGGTGAATTATAGATTTAGAACTTCTAGGAGAGGCTGCCATGGAATTTAACAAGGCAAAACCTATATTAGACATTTTATTATTATTATTATTATTATTATTATTATTATTATTCTAAGGAAAGGCTTGGTAATTGCTTGGAGAAGTCAGAAAATGAATCTTAGAGTTCTGTTCTTTAAACAACTAGACTAAAACCTACCTATGGGGTACCCCTCTGACCTACCACCTAAGAGCTCTACATTGCAATTGCTCTATCTAAATATGACCTTCAAGGCTTCTCATTTGACAGTTTCTGAGCCTGATTTTCATGAGATGATGTAATATTTTAGGATTTTGTATTTATTTCTGCCATCCAGAGAACATTACATGTTCTCAGCAGTCAATGTTTTGTTGTAGTTTTTAAACTGTGTGTCTGCCTCTTTCTGTGTGTGTGTGTGTGTGTGTGTGTGTGTGTGTGTGTGTGTGTGTGTGTGCAGAGAGAGACAGACACAGAAAGAGGAAGACTTGGTGAACACATAGGCATGCAAATTTACTCATAATTAGCAATTCTGGTTCATAGAACCCTTAGACCATCCTTCTCTTGAATCGATTGCTGAAGGTTTCTGAGCTTCAGTTTCCTCATCTAAACAAGAATACTTATTTCTCAGGGTTATTGTAATGATTGAAATAATGTGAGAAAGAGTATCAGTACTTTATCAGGCACATTTTAAATGCTGAATGAATGTTAATTCTCTATTCTCATCCTCTCATCTTGGGTTTTTTTGTTTGCTGCTTGTAAAAGGAAATAATGTTAGCAACCTTGGTTCACAGGGAAGAAAAGGGACGGTAATGGTATATTCATATAAAACTCTTTGGAGAGAGTTTCTCTGAAAATTAACTTGTATTTATGTTTGGATATTGTGACTTTTGTGTTATTATTGCTTGAGATAAAGCTACCAAAAAAAGAAAATCCTATAATTAAAATAATGGACTGGCATAATGATTACTACTCAAAGATTTTTAAAAGGATGATTTTGCCTTTTGCCTACATCTTGAAAGCTAGCCTTTGGAGTTCTGAAATACACAGAATTTTGCAGTGGAGCTCTTCGCCTCAATATCTACCATCTATTCGTTCAGACACCTATGTAGTGGTGAAATGCAGCACTGTCCTAGGTGCTGAAGGGGCTTAGAAGTGATAGACTCAAAACAAGACTAGGTAACATAAGCAGTAGTTTTTAAATGCCTAAGTGTATACAGGTAACTGTACACAAAAGTGTGTAACTTTTTGTTCTAAACAACGTCCTGTAGAATTTTTTTTAAAAAGTATGAAAAGCACTCCCTAAAATTCCAGCTTTAAAAATTGAAGAGGATAATAAATAATAAAACATGTATTAATTTACAGTAGACTGTAAAGCCCTACATTAATGCAAAGGACTATCATTATCTTAATTTCCCCAGGAATAAAATGAGGATCTTTATAAGGTGTGAATGTTTTGTTCTTTTTTTATTTACAACATTAACCATAAAGAAGTTTAATATGTTCTATAAACAATGGCTTTCAAAAAGTACGGAGCATTCAGCTTTTTCCAGATGGCTGGATTTTCTTTTTTCTTTTTCTTTTTTGGAAGGTCTCTGAGGAGTGTTAATTTGTTATTTACTCTTATTCACAAAATGTGTCCTAATCTCTCTGTTGTCCAGAAATTCTGTCCTTTCATGAATCTTGGTCATTTTGATTTTCCTGAATGGCAGGAAGCAGGAGTAGCATTCACCTCTGGGGGTGGGAATGGGACAGTGAGTCCCTGAGGCCACTTAGAGAGAAGAATCATAGTAGTGGGCAATCCCTCCCAGTTTTCATGGTCAAGGCCTAATGTAGATGAATGGATTTGCCCTTTGGGAAATGAGGATACAATAGAAGAATTGCCAGCAGGGATATGTATCTTGGGTGGGCCTTGATCACAGAAGCCATGAATACCCAAAAGGAGCAAATGGAAGATTGAAATGTGAGTGAAATTTTTCTGCAGGCTGTAATGGGAAAGGGGAAATTACCTAAGTCCCGCTTGGGAATTCGTGTCTCCCTCACTCTGTGTGGATACTGAGGAAGTATTGCAAGCTGTGAGCTCTGCACGCACTTGTCTCTTGTTTTTGCCTCCCTGAGCCCCTTCCCTCTGTGGCTCCATTTTTCCAGCTGCTTCTGTAAACTCTCTTCTGTCGCATCTCATCCCCCAGGGCTACTCCAGTGTGATTCCCCCAAGCCTCTCTTCCTCTCCAGCTGCATCTGTTCACCTCCCCTGCTGATCGATACACTTCTTTAGCTCAGGGACAGTGAGAGGAAATGATTCCAGCAGCTAAACAGCTTTTATTCAGAGAGAATATTTAAATATGCTCAGTTTGCATGGTTCCCCTTCACCTCATGTTATGATCAGAGGTTAATGGAGACAGTTTAGGGCTCTCTCTGTTGTACAGACCAGAAGACTTTCAGAAACGAAGGCCAAGATCTTGTCAACACTGTCCCCCATCCGCTCCCCCAAAACATATATTCGTTTAAGAGAGTAGAAATATTTTTCATTCAAACTCCTTTTTAGAGAGTGCTCCATTTTCACCTTAACTCTGGGTAAGACTCCAGCCAAATTAGAAGCTGTTGTTAATATTTATCATTTCTAGTAGATGGAATTTTAAAATGAGGACTGAGTTGTCAATGTTAATATCAGCAGAATTATCTTTTGATATATAAAGTGTATTTTTTCCGTGGTACTTAGTGGATATTTTAATTTTTTGTATTTTTTTTGAAATAGCTTAAATTTGCAAAAATAAACTTGTGAGACATTGTGCAAAATAATCTTCCAGGTATGCTTGTCTTGAGGATTAAACTATGATGATAGCTTAGCACGGTGCCTGACCCATAATGCCCAATAAATACTAATATATATGCATACTCGTATATATCCTTCATGCATCTGTCCACTATACATGTTTATTTTCTAATTAATTACATGGTTCCTCCCTGTGTTGTTATGCTGTTTTCCTTATCCATTTCCTTATTCTTGGGCATTTATTTCCATTTTTCTTTCTTTATCTCCCTCCCTTTTCTTTCCCTGTTTTCTTCCTTTCTTCCTCTCTCTTTTTTCATTTAAAATTTTTCTTCCTACTGTCATTCTTTTTTTCTGTCCTTCCAACCTTTCTTCCTTTATTTTTTTCTTTGTTTTGTTACTCTGGAAGATTTAAGAAGAAATACCATTTCTTTATCTTTCTGGAGTCTTCTGTTGTGATATAATCTCCCCAAATAAAATTTCTAGTTCAAAGATCTGAGCAATGTTTGTCTAGATCTGAGCAATTGTCAAAGATCTGAGCAATTTCTTTTCTCCAGAGTTGAACATTTTCACAGTAATGTACACTCTCACATGTGCCAGGTTCTCCACAGTCCTGATAACAATGTGTTTTCTTATTTTTCATTTATTTTTGCATGTTCAGTAAGTTTTTAGTGGTATTTTTAAAAGATATTTTTGTTCTGTTAGCAAGGTTATAATTTTTCCATTTAATAATGCTATATTTAAATGTTCTTATATGTAAACTGTCTATCTTCTTATACTACTACTTAGCCAGTGAAATCTGGGTAATGATATATTTCTTTCAAAGTGTTACATATTTTGAGTAGTAACTCAACCAGTTAATATTAATTTAGTGACTATTTTGTGCTAGGCATTGTTCTAGGAACAATAGGAAACTGGGGATACAATGATAAATGACATGGACCCTGGCTTCCAGGAAGTTTGACAAAATTATCTAGTATATAAACAAAGTGCATCATAGTGTAACAGGTGCTGTGATGGAAATTTGTACAGGTTTCACTGGAAATGGAATGATTAATCAAACTAAGGATTAAAGAAAACTTTTATCATGGAAGATCATAGAGGAAACTTTTACCAGTTACATTTGTCATTTGTTTTCTTTCTGATTCTCATATCCAAGTTTCTTTTGATTGTTCACCAAAGCAACTCCATTGCTTGCATTTACCTGGTAACACCACTGTTTCTATAACTCTATGATATATAACAACATATGTATGTAGAACATAGCATCAAGGTTCATATTACTGTAATGGGCTTTTTAGGATTTAAGGTGCAAATCGAATACCCTGTTTCCCTGAAAATAAGACCTAGCCAGACAATCAGCTCTAATGCGTCTTTTGGAGCAAAAATTAATATAAGACCCAGTCTTATATTAAATTATATAAACCCGGTCTTATAGTAAAATAAGACCTGGTATTATATTATATTATATTATATTATATTATATTATATTATATTATATTATATATTATACCCAGTCTTATTTTACTATATTAATTTTTGCTCCAAAAGACGCATTAGAGCTGATGGTCTGGCTAGGTCTTATTTTCCGGGAAACACGGTATGATTCATGCTGAAGGGGACATAGTCACCCATGCTTTATTTATTTGCTTGAGTGCCAAGCTAGTGGTCATGCACAGTCCCAAGTTTGATGCTGATCATCTCATGCCTGCCCACCACAGACTCATCTACCCCTGCCAGGAAGTCCGTGGGATGACCTCATGGGGGTGCATCTTAGGGAGCATAGTGGACTCTGAAATGTATCCCCTCCAACTCCCCCATTCCTGAGGATTCATCCAACTGCACAGACCCTGACCTTTTTTTTTTTTTTTAATTTATTGGGGTGACAATTGTTAGTAAAATTAAATAGATTTCAGGTGTACAATTCTGTATTACATCATCTATAAATCCCATTGTGTGTTCACCACCTAGAGTCAGTTCTCCTTCCATCACCATATATAGACCCTGACCTTTCTGTTATCAAGATCTTCACTTCTTTCAGAATGATATTGACAGGACCTTCCTTAGGTCCTGCGTTATGGATAACAGAGTTTATCTAGTTTCATCTTCTGCTAGCTTTAACAATCTGTGTGTGTGTGTATGTGTGTGTGTGTATCTATCATAGGTACTCAAGAACTACTTCCACGCTTGGTTGACTGGTTAGGTTTAGAATCTTTTTTTAAGAGCCGTATGAAAACGTTCATTTTTTTCCTCCTTTGGAGATATAGCTTCCCTTCCATCTTTCTGTTTCTTCCTTCCATATTTACTTTTCTCCAATGTGGTTATGTTAGTCCCTGAGCTGCCCGAGGGCAGAGACTCTGTTCTATCTATCTTTGTGTCCCACACGCATAGCACCAGTGCTGGCTCACGGTGAGCTCCCAACAATGTTTACTGTATAAGTAAAGCATGCCCTCCTTGTCTTTGGAATTACCTTGGTGCTGCCTTCTTTCTCTTAACATCTAATAATAATAATAAGATGTCTTTGGGGGCCCAAATTCCCAACTCCTGACCCTACTCCATGTGAGAAAATTGCTTTGCCGCCAGGTGTTTGTATATCCACTAGAGGGCACTGTTTTGTCAGAGGCTGTTCCAGCCTTCAATACCAAGAGCAAGCTCAGCTTCGTGGTCCATGCCCAGCTTTAAGTTCTTTCTATATCTGCTAATGAATGAATGACTCTGAGCTTTCCATTACAACTGTGCTTGCAAAAGTAGTCACAATAGTAAATCATGGTTTAAAAACAATTGTAATAAGGTTAACTGCAAGCTAACAGTACTAATTGATATGACAAACACGTATTTACTAACAAAAGAGCATATGCTAACTAAGCATGCTCGTATACATTAAGGTCATTCTTATATTTTTCAGATTTTCTTCAGACCAAAACTAGAAGGGCAAGTAAAGTTTTCAGTTAGTCTCCAATTTCATTTTTGCACTTATGTAATAAAAGTATGATATCGTGACTGAACAAAGTCCAAGTTAAACACATTATATCCAAATTTCAAAAGTAACTTCAGTGGAAATTTATTGTGAATGTGAATGGCAGTATCAGGTGTGCTGCTATTTTTTAAAGTCATGAAAGCTACATTTTATGAAAAGTTTTTTTCCTCCTCCATCACTTCTAATCCCACGGAACTATCTTAAGACAGAATCAAATGAGTTTCCTGGGCTTTAATGTTAAACAGCTCAAGTTTGCAAATATTTTCAACTTACACGTGAATCAACACAGGGGATATGTGAGAAGACAAAGCTGCTCTAACTGTCAGCAAGCTTCCAAACACATCATTAACCCAGTGGTGACTCTCCGAGTCCCCACTGGAGCTGTCTGAGGAAGCTGCAAAAGAGGGAGAAGCCAACGTGGAAGACGGTATCTTTCCCAAGTCGGAAACCTTAACTCGGAATCATGTCATAGAATTGAAGGAGATGGTGGGGCCCAGTACCCCGTCCAATAGTAAGGCACAGAGCATACATAAGAACTCTTTGAGTCAGTCCTGACAAGAAGTGTTGCGATAATCTGTTAGTGAATTTTCCTTTAAATTACACGTAAAGACTTAAAAACAAACAAACAAACAAAAAAACTCACTTTTTTTTTTTTTTGGTGCCAGGCTGCAAAGTCATTCTTGAAATATTTAATCAAGTTTACTCTGATTTAAAATGTAGGCTTAAATATCTGTTGATTTTGTGATAAGCTGTAGATGTTAATTGTCTTGATTGATTTTATTTTGTATTCCCAGGACAACAAGATTATATATGCATAACTGTCATTGGGGAAAAGAAGGAAAAATACATTTTTTAAACAGAATTTCTTAAGTTAGCCAGATGTTACAAAACCACATATATAGGAGGCATCAATCCTGACAGAAGAATTTGAAAGACGTAGAAAATAAATTGAAGTTCCTTTCCCTGAGAAGTTATATACAGCAGAAAAAGATGATAGTTTTTTCATGAACTTTGTTTGAAATTTAGAGCCTGTCTAGCATCCTATTCAATAATCCCAACATGTGGATGTTTGTAAATGACATCATGTCTCTTAAATATTATATTTCTTTTCTGAAGGGCTTTATAACTTTAAACAAGAGGAGAAACCACTTCTTTCTACCTATTTGGTGTAGCAGATTATTTATGGAGCCAACATGTTGACACACTATAAACTGTAAAAAAATGAGGCCTAATAAGGTTAATTGTCATCTGAACCTTCCTCTGTAGGCTGCAATCTGTGGGCTTTGATTGTTTCCCTTGGGGAAACTCTGCCCAGATGGCGAAGTCCTCAAGGCCCTGACCCACAAGAGGCTGGTAGAGATGGAGAACAAGGTGCTTCTCCACAGACTAATTAATTTACTAGTATAGCACCTGTTCCAGAATAGATAGGGCTGGAAGGGAAAGCAGTCCCTGGGCACAGTGGCAAGCTTGTGGGTAAATGGATTTCAGCTGATTATATTAAGCTGATGCTTTGATCATCTAAAGGCGTTAAAATGGAAATATGTTTTTTCTGGCTGTTGGCCTCCAAGAGTGTGGTTTGTACTATTATTATTATAAATGTTGGTAATAGAAATGGCTGTTTTAGATTTCAGCACGTCCTGTTTAAAAAGTGTGCAGTGTATTTGTTGATTTCTTTTTCCAGTTTAGAAATGCATGTTGTCATAAAGCTGCACCTTTTAAACAATTATACTTTCTTGTTTCCATTTTATTCCAGCCAAATTACTAGCTGGAAATCAAACACCAACACAGATTCCTTTTAGCTAGAACATTTTATTATGTACTCACACCTTTAATTCAATGTGTGTAATTAGGCTTTAATCAGCTGAACACTATTTGTGAAAAAATATCAGACACTTCTTTAAATGAAATTCTGGTAAAGTCATGCTATTAAGCTTTGGTGACTAGTTACTGGCACGAATAAATCCTTGAGTAAACAAGCCTTGGTAGTAAATGGATTTACAATGTGAGTCTTTCTGCACTCAATTTCACTTTATTGCCTCTTTGATTCCCAAAAGGATTAGAGGTAATTTTTTCAGTCCTTTAGATGCCATAAAACGGTTTCCCTTTCCAAATTAACACTATGATCTTCCATGTAATGTGTTTGGCAAACATGAGGAATTTATAAGGCCACTAGTCTTATGTTGCATAGTAATGGAGATAAAAATCTGGTGTCTTAGACGACATGGCCTTACAGTGGGCTGCTTTCACCGGGATTTTGAAAGGTTAATGTTTTAAAAATAGAAAAAATACTCTTGGTTATCTGGAAGACAGCCTAAAGAATGCTAATGATTTGGTAAATTAAATGATTTGAACTATTTCTATTACCATTTTGTGTTAAAGTGTGACATCGCAACAGTGAAGTGATATTAACATTACAATGGGTAAGACTGGGTCTTTTTTAAGGAAGAAAACAAAGCAAACACACAAATTTAACATATAAACCTAGGGCTTGTTTCCAGATTGTCCTCTCTTGGTTGTGTCCTTATAATTCTTGGAACTATCTGTTTACGGTGGCCAAGAAATTGAAATTTTCATGGCTGCTTTTCCTTGTTTTTTTTCTTCTAAAACTCCAAAAGTATCTTTAAAATTTTTGTTTTAGTGGATTTATTTTTAAATATACTTTCATTTTAAAAATAAAAAGGCACAAAAATGTATATAGTGAAAATAGTTAATTCACTCTTCCACTCTTGAGCCTTGTCCCTCTGTCCAGCTTGCATATTGACCAGTTCTTCGTGTGGCCCTTCTGAGGTGCTGTAATGGTGGTCCGTATGAAATGAAGGACTGTCCAGGGAAATGGGTTCTTTCCAGGGATTTACTTCTATAAACAATGCTGCTGTAATACGCTCAGCACATATTTCTGGGCCAATGGTACAAATGCACCTGTAGTATATATTCCTAGAAGTAAAATTACGGGTCATGGATGGCAAGTATTTTGAATTTGGATAAACATTATGTTGTGCTCCAGATACGATGCATGAGTTTGACTATTTCTCCACAACTAGGTTTGTTTTTTTTCCCCAACTTGAAAGTTAAAGATTGCATCGTATTATTTTAATTTGCATTTCTTTAATTATAACTGAGATTGAATATCTTTTCAAATGATTAAAAAGTACTTCATTTTCTTTTGATATGAACCGCCTGCTCAAGTCCTTTGCTAGTCTCTCTTTGGGTCATCAGTCTTATTCTTGTGGTGTTGAAGAGCTCTTTATGGAATAAGGAAATCGGCCGTCTGTCTGCCAGTGTGCCGCATTTGTCATTTCGGTGGCATTTCCCCTGTCATCTCTCATTTACCACGCCTTATATTCCTCTTCTTTCATCATTGGAAGTCTGGATTTAAGGTTGTTTAATAACTCCTGGAAACTAGATAATGTCATGGGAAAGGGGTTAATTTTGGTGGTTTTCTAACTTTGACTTTTTTTTTTTTTTTAAGAGTTTAGCAAGTGTTTATTAAACACTGACCTCTGGAGTCAGACTTCTTTTTTATTTTATTACTTTTTATTGGGGAATATTGGGGAACAGTGTGTTTCTCCAGGGCCCATCAGCTCCAAGTCATTGTCCTTCAGTCTAGTTGTGGAGGGCACAGCTCAGCTTTAAGTCCAGTCGCCTTTTTTCAATCTTAGTTGCAGGGGGCACAGCCCACCATCCCACGAGGGAATTGAACTGGCAACGTTGTTGTTGAGAGCTCGCGCTCTAACCACCTGAACGATCTGACCACCTCTCTGGCAGTTCAGTGGCAGCTCGTTGTCTTCAATCTAGTTGTGGAGGGCGCAGCTCACTGGTCCATGTGGGAATCGAACCAACAACCCTGTTGGTTCAGGTCTCATGTTTTAAACAACTGAGCCTTCCGGCCCCCCTCTAACTTTGACTTTTGATGAAGTAGGAGGAGAAGGCCTGAAAGGGCAAATTGAAAAGAGGGTGAAGTGACTTTAGGGATTTGAAAGTGGGGCTTTTACAATGACAAGACCTTTAAAAAATAATGTTTATACCAAAAGAAAAAAAAAGGAATTTATTTTGACCATAATTTTCTGCTTCCTTTTGCCATTATTACAGGTATTTGTGTTAGAGTAAGGATTCTCTTTTTAGGTACTTTGGCCATACAGTCATATTTCTGTGTTTTGGACATCACAATTTGTGGTCATGAAATGGAAGTGATTGTAGGGCCACAAATTCAGCACAATAACCTTGATCCTGGGTGAAGTAGAGAGGGGAGAGAGAGCAGCAAGACTGACAGCTCTTGTTTAAGCACAAGTACTTTTTTATGTTCAGTTCCATATGATGACAAAGTAAATACAAAAACAGGTTTTAGGTGTTTATGGCTTTATATCAAAATAAAATATTTTTGTGATATCCCAAAGTTATCACCATTACCTTCAGAGTAATGTATGAAAGCATGAGCTTTGGAATCCAGCTGCTTGGTTCAGATCTTGAGTCTTTCACTTCTTAGCTGTTTGACCTTGGTTAAGTTCTCATCTTTAAAATGAGCAGGATAATGAGAGAAATGACTTCATAGATTGTTATAAGGATAAAAATGAGATAATACATGTGCCTGGCATAAACTCTATCAGTTCTCATTATTAGCTTTATGAATTATCAAAGACTATTTGTAAAATATTATCTAAATTGTGCTACACTCAATCTGATTTAGAATAAGTGAATGGACATCTAGGAAACTCGTACATGTGCTAAAATATGTTGTAGCCTTCATTAAACCGCACATTTGAATAGTTTCTCGGTGAAGTTACTTCATGGTGTTTCTTCTCTCTTTGGAATTCTTATTGAAATGTGATTTAAAGGTAAAAACCTGATACTGTAGTAGTAGTGATCAGAATGATGGTAGCCATGGCAAGGGGCCTCATGTACACTTCACTATGTTACAGTGACTATTGGCCAGCTTTGTCCGTCTCAGTCCCCATTGCATTTGTGTGCTTGCTCATGCTATGTCTTCTGTTTGAAATGCTACCCCTGTCTTTACCATTTATGTAGAAACACACACACATGCATGTGTGTATATGTATATATACATGTGTGTATATATATGTATGTATATATATATATTTGTGTGTGTGTGTATATATATGTATATATATATATATTTGTCAAGGAAATTGGTAGCTAAATTTTATTCTAAGTCACTTCTGCTGATGAACAAGAATAATGCAAGGAAACACTGCTAAATTAAGTATGACTATCCAGTATTATAAGGGAAACGAGTGTGTTTATTTATTAGTTTTAAGTGAATGACTTTCAATCACTCCAGTCAACATTTCTGATATGAATATTTCACATGAAATGATTGCTATTGTGTTGGTTAGTTTTGCAAATCAGAACCTATTTGCAGAACACCATTAGGCCAATATATCTTATCAAAATATTTGCTAGTACAGAAGGTTTTACAAATTAGTTATTGTGACTGTAGTTTTCTATTAACATGAATTTACTGATTAACTAATTTGTTTACTTTATGAGAATTAATATAGCAGTGCCAGTGTTCCATGACTAAGCGTGATGCACGGATTCTTGGTGTTAAAAACAACTACCACCCATTGTACATTTTCAATTCTGTTTCTACATGCCCACAAAGTGCCCTGCGGAAAAGATGATAAAATAGTCCCTTAGGAAATTAATCAGTAACAATTACAGACAAAACCCTGAATCAAATCTACTCTGTTTTTGAGGGTTGTCCCTCAGGAGTGACTGCAACTTCATGAGACGAAGATCACTGCAACTGTAGTTCCTAACATCTTTTTCCCCCAGATAAACAAGTGAAAATAATGATCAAATACCATTTTCATCTATCAAATAGGTAAAGGTTCCAAAAATCATAGTCGGTTCTGCAGACTGTAGTGAGATGGGTACCCTCTGAGTGGTTGGTGAGGCAGTACATCAGTACAACGTTTCTGGAAAGTAATTTGGCAGTACTTATAAGAACCATAAAATGGGCTTCTTGGCAAAATGGTTCATGGAGCACATGCGTATAGCCTCTCCTCCGTGCACGTTCCCATTAAATCACCAATGAAATATAAAAATAGAGACATATCAGTAGCCAGACTATACTACTACTGTAACTACTACTACTAAGAATAATCTGAACCAAGAATCCAAGATAGTAACAGAAAGTTGGGAAATTGGTAGAAGAAGTGCAATGTGCTATTTCTCATCTAATTCAGGAGTCATTAGATGCTGTTTCATTATGGGAAGAGGTATGTGTGTGTGTGTTAAACTTACAGGTAATCGCCACTAAAATATGAAAAATGTTTTCCAGATTACTAGAGAAATAAATATAGGACATAACAGACATGATTCATGATGCAAAATACATGCCTACATACATACATACATATCATACATAATAAAAAATAGAGAAAATAGTAAGGCAGATATTTCAAACTTGAATTCAGGGATGTGGGCTACATGAACAATAAGACCAATTAAATTTTATAATTAAATTTTTAAATTTTAAATGGTAGATATAAAAGGGGGTACAGTCTGGCAACAAGGGCTGAGAAGACATTCTGGAAGTCCATGAGCATGGCATGGCTCTCACTCCTCGCCAAGAGCTCTGGCTGTAAGTAATTGCAGTTACCCAGAATGAAGTGGTTTCATACCTTCCAGTTTAGAAAGATTTAGAATTAAGTAGCACAGTTAATTGCCAGGGAAATTGTTATCCTTTAGCAAGTATGCATGTTTCAACCCCAGGAAAATTTAATATTAAGTATGCAAAGGTCAAGAGAATCAAACCCATAATATATAAATATTTTTGTATTAAGAAGGTACATGCACGTATTTAGTATCTTATGTACTTGGAATGCTGAAATTAAATTGGTCTATTAGACATCCATTTTTTTCAAAATCTATTAAATTTGGTCTGTTACAGTCTTGTCACTCCAACTTAAATGTGCTAAATTGTGAATTTTATATGTTAAATTGGGTAAGTGATTTACATTTACATTTTTAAGTTGAAATCTGACTAAAGTTAAAGCACAATATTGGCAACCTAAATAGCTATTAATTATATTTATAAATATAAACATTGGATTTTTTGTTTATGTGCATAGGACAGTTAGGTTTGTTAATTCAGACAACTGAAGTCCTTAAAAAAGAAACCAAATATATTAAATACATAAATACAGTTTTAAATATTTAAAAAGGTGTTTCGTTATCTATAAATTGATTGAGCATTACCAAAAGTCCCTTAGAAATTATTTGCTGATATCTTTCAACTTATAAATAGAATTATGTATCTATTAAGCTCAATTTAAAAACAAGGAAAAGCTAGATTTTAAAAAAATTGTGCCTTATTCCATTCAATATAAATTTTAAAACCCAAAATAAACCCAATAATAGACATTTCTGTATTAAATGCCACCCTATGGACAAAAAAAGAAGTCACATTGACAATAATGACAGTGGATAAGAATCAAAATAGGGGTGACAATATCAATATTAGAAAATGTAAAATTCAACGCAAGAAACATCAACTGGGACAAAACAGATCAGTTTATATTAATTTTAAAAATTCAAAATGAGGATAAAATAATCATGAATTATTATATGCAAATAACAGCACTGGAATTTTTTATTGAACAAAAATGTACAGATTTATAAAGAAATCTAACAGAAATATGAGAGTAGAAGTCTTCACACACTAACAGCAAAAGATGCCTTGAACCCATAAAACAAATTCGTATTTTCCTAGCCTGCATTTTCACTTCTAGGAATCCACCCTTATAGTATAATTGGAAATGTAGACAAAGCTTTAGATGCAAGAACATCCATTAAGTGTTAATTATAATAGTGAAAAATTAATTATTCAAATGTATGACAATTGGGAAATGATCAAATTAAGGGTCTTAATTGAAAGGATCTATGAACACCTGAACTTACCAGGCTAAATTTGGTATGCCTGTTCATAACTTTATCAGCCTCACAAAGTGCTGCATGTAATAATAAAATCTCATAATAATAACTAAAGCAAGATTTTGAGCATCTGTAGACTGCTGATTACACAGCCACTAAAAAGTTTCCAAATAATTTTAATAACATTTAATATTAATTTTAATAGTTAAATGTTTCAAAATGATTTTAATAAATATAATAACAAGCATAACAAAATGCTTCTTATGTTGTATGCAGTGAAAATCAGCTAAAATATATCTACATATATGACAATTGAATAAAGCACATAGTCATAGACTCATTGTAGAAATATCTTTGTGGAAGCTTAATTAAGGGCAGGAAAATAATTAAGGGCAGGAAAATTGGGTTGTTTTCGTCACTTCTGTAGACTCAGCATCTAGAGTGGTGTCTAGATGTAGTAGGTGCTTAATAAATAGTTCTTGAATGATTAAATGGAAATTCACCAAAGTGTTAAAAATAGTGGTCTCTAAGTGATAGGATTGTGGGTATTCTTTGTTTTCTTTATATTGCATTTTGCATAGCTGTTCTGCAATACTCAGTTAGAATATTTAGAATGCAAAAAAAATCTTCTAAAAACTGGGCCAGTATTTATATGATTACATTACAATACTGATACATTATCAGTATTTATATTAAGGAGAAACTGTTCTTTTCTTCCCCAAGTTTCATTTTTCCAACAGGGGTAACTGGGGTGTAGAGTTCGCTATCTGAAATAAATCATATCACCCTGCTGCTTGCTTAGAAGTCTTGTATGTTTGTAAGCCAAATTTTGCATTCAAATTCTAAAATCTGATCCCAACATACCTCTTCGACTGATTCTCCAATTCTTCCATGTTGGAAAATGCTGTTTCTGTGTTCAATCTCTGTTCTCAGTCTTTGCTTCCAGGATGTTTCTAAGACCATTCCAGCCAAATGATCATCTAGCTCTGCTTCTAACCTGATCTTCAAAAATCCTGCTTATCTTCACACTTCTTCATGCTTTGTCTGACGGTCCCCCCCGAAAGTGAGTTCTGGCTCTGACATTCTTCAGCACCTATAGTAGATGCCTACTGATTCTTGTGACTCTTACTCCTATATCCTTACTGTTTTTCTGAAATGTTTTATAAGTATATGTCTTGATTTCCCCAAGATGCTAGTAAACCCCATGGGATTAGGGAGAAGGCTGCTTACTTCTTTATATCTCTTCTCAAGCCTGGCATGATGCATTGAAAATAGCAGGCAGCAAACACATGTTTATTGAAAATGGCTGTTCAGTTCTGACACTGGTCAGAATATTTGAAAAAGGAGAGCTTGGGAGTCAGACAAATAAACTGAAGTTCATATCCCACATTTGTTGATTATTATTTAGCTTTGTGATCTTACATTAGCAAATTTCTTTGAGCTTTTAACGGTAGCTAACTGCAGTGATTATAAGATATTATAATCTTGGTTCTATCATTTACTAACTATATGACCTTGGGCAAATTATTCTGCCTCTCCAGTCTCAGTTTCCTCATTTGGTAAATAGAGACAACGATACCAGCTAGCTCATAAGGTGTCAGGAAGATTAATGAAATCAAGCTTGGAAAAGCCCTTAGCATAGTTCAGAGCACGTGATCAAGTCTTGCTCAAAAGATAGCGATTATTTGGTGTTTGGGAGGACAACAATAGCAAAGAAATGACATTATTTCTGAACCTACTTAATAGACTTTCTATAAATGTTAAATAAGCTAATGCACAGAGAAGTACTTAGCATGATTCTGGCTCAGTAGTACTGGCGATCATTATTTTAGTTTCAGATACAATGGATTAGTAATACCTACTTTACAAAGTTGTTGGTTAGGGTCAGTGTGAAATTAGTATAATACACGTTCTTGGTAGATCATAATTTTTCTCTTTCTCTTTCTTTATTTTTCTTCTCTCAGCCCCTACACTCCACTACTAATTCTTGGCCACTTTGTGAGATAATATTGAGCATCTGAAGAACTGGTGGGGTACTCTAGTCATGTCTGAATGTCAAAATGGTTTGTGGAGGAATGCAGGACCCCACTGAGGTTCTCTCTGTGTTCTTTGTCCCCAGAGGCAACTACTTTGCGTGCATTATGACTGAACTGAAGATTATATTCAAAAGGTAACTGCTGCATGTGACCAAATAGAATGGCAATTCAATAATTTGCAGATATAGAAAAAGACGCCCAGAGAGATTCTTTGTTTTTGTCAAGGTCACACAGCATCTTGTCTTTGTGGTCCTATGCATTGTGCAGATCTACATTGCCTTTCCTCCCTGGGCTTGATGATTACGTATTATCGCTCTCAGGACCCACATGAGACCCGCACAGCCTTCTGCAGAGCTGCAAGACCTGGCTCATCTCCTGCTGGACCTCCCAGAAAATACATTTAAATAAAAGTTTTCAGCTCTTATTCTTTCCCCAAAGCTCATGTTATTCATTAAAAGGCTATTTAATAGAAGGAAACAAATTAAACAGGGGAGGGGAAGGAAAGCATTCTATAATTTTTTCCCCAGTTGCTTTTTGTGCAGGTGGATTGCTGCAGGAGTCCCCTCTTCTGAAACCCATCTGGGATGTTAGTTTAGCTCTATTGATGTTTCAGACTCCATCTTTCATCATATCCACATGCCAAGACAATAAGTAATTGAACCACATGTTTTGCCTTTTTAAAAAGGTGTAATCTCTTTCTGAAGTGTAGAGATGTTTAGCAGGATTTTTCTAATTTATCTGTCATCACACCACGCGGGCGAGGCTCCAAGCCCCTACTGCAGTGTCTCTTTATCACTGTCTTTTGATGAACACCTGTTTCCAGCATACAAGTATATCTGCTGAAATGCAAAATTAAAATAATTTCAACAGTATATGAATAATTAGGAACCTTTTTTTGAAAGGTCCACCTGTTCCAAATATCAAAATATTGTATTTAGTTGCATATGCATCCTCTTATCACTATATATTCTTTATGGTAGGTATGTGTATATTTGATAATAATTCTCCTCTGATATTCCATTAAATAAAAACTAAATATTTTCATTTTTAAATATTCAATTATAAACAGTTTTTTTTAGAACAACCAGAGTTGTCTATGTTCATTGAAAGAGATAAGGAGAAAGAAGGAAATTATTCCAAAACTTTTTAAGAGAAGAAACTTTTAAAATGTTCTATTCTTTATGCTTAATTGTGCCCTTTGTTAAGGATTTGATTTCAAAACTACAACAATGATTATGTGAGCCTTACCTTAATTATAATTGGCATTATTTTTTAAAGGAAAATATATAAGGACCCTTATAAGAAAAGGCTTTTTGTTCAAATTTGGTATATTAAACAATTAAATCAATATATTTAATATAAAGAATTATTTTTTATAACTATTGTTAATGTCAATTTATATTTAAGGCTTTATCCATCATGCTTCCCTTTAGCTTTCCTATGAACTATGAGCTTGGGGGTTTGAGCCTTTAAGGTGAAATTACATACCGTGTTTCCCCCAAAATAAGACCAGGTTTTATATTAATTTTTGCTCCAAAAGACGCATTAGGGCTTATGTTCAGGGGATGTCATCCTGAAAAATCATGCTAGGTCTTATTTTCTGGTTAGGTCTTATTTTGGGAGAAACATGGTAGCAACTATAATCTTCTACTTCATGGTGCCCTTATCAAGAGTGATTCCCTGTCCTAATACATGAGAGAAAAATCCCCACTTCCAATAATTCATATAAGTAAAAACCTAAAAACAAAGATAACAGCACATAGATTTTTTTTAATCCAGAGTTAAGAGACTTTGATATACAATAACCTACATGATAATTTCCGTTTAACATTAGCCACGACAGTGTTCACTGTGGATAAGAATTAACTCCATATTTAAACAAGCATCCTATAAAGCAAATTCATAAGTGAAAACCAATTTAATATAAAAATGTATGACAATTTGTCTTCATTTTAAAAATGAGAAATCTGAAGTGCCATGTTTTTGGTTGTTTTTCTGACATCCACGCAAAAAAGTAAATCACCAGTTGCCTGGCCCTAACATGCAAAGCTGTCCACAAGGTGTTATATGGCTGGTTGCATTTTAGCTGTCGGGGACATTTTGGGCAGTGGTTATATACACAAGACTAATTACACTAATTAATCCACACAAACGTGTGAGCAGTAAGCATGTTTTTACAATTAGGATGTAATTTTTTTAAGTCCTTTATTGGGAACATTTAGAGACACAGCAGTTACAGATTTACCATACAATAGGAACAGGAGTGACCCAAATTGAATAAATGTAAATTTGAGCTTGGGCAAATACATTGATATATGGCAAATGAAACCTACACTTGTGTCGCAAATACACACTTGGTAAAAAATGATTTTTCTAAGCAGGTGTATGGATTGTAGCTTTTGTGGTCATTAAATTACAGGGATCTCAAATCACTTTCCTTAATGCGATGTGGTAACTTCACATTACTTGTATAGCTTTCTCTTATATGAGTAGTTGTATTAGACAAAATAATGGCCTTTCAAAGATGGCTACATTCTGATCCCAAAATCTTAAATATGTTACCTTACACAGCATGTAAACAAACAAAAAACAACCCTTGCAAATGTGATTAAGTTAAGGCTCATGAGTTTATCCTAGGTTATCTCGTCAATCCCAAAGTACTCACAAGGGTTCTTCTAAGGGAGAGGAGGAGGCAGGGGAGGCAGTGTCAGTATGATGTGACATGAGAAAGACTCAACCTGAAATTGCTAGCTTTGAAGGTCGAGCTAGACGTCACCAGCCAAGAAATGTAGGTAGCATCTAGAACCTGGAAAAGACAAGGAAACGGATTATTCCCTGAGCCACCAGAAAGGAACTATAGCCTTACCACCTTGATTTTAGCCCACTGAGATCTCCAGAGTTATAATAAATTTGTGTTACTAAGCCACTACGTTTGTTGTAACTTGTTGCAGCAGCGAAAGGAAACTAATACAGTTTTTCTTGGCTTCAGATTCCTCATCTTGAAAATGGTAATATCATTTACTTGTTATTTTTTATAAGAATTAAAACAGTGCATTTGAAATTGCTGTAAAATGTTCAAAACTAAGATATGATCTCTTATAAAATCAGTAAAACTATTTCTAAATTTTACAGTAACTAAGAGACTCTACCAATATAAGACTCAATCTTTTAAAAATCTTCCCCAAATCCCTATCAATTAAGGACTAGCGACTAGAGAACATGGAATATGTCCAACGTCATTAGAAGCATCTGTCAGAATGTATCCAGGCAGCCAGAGAAAGGGATTGAGTAAATGACCTGGACAATATAAAAGCCAAGAACAGAACTGATGTCAACAGGGCAGCAGAGAGTCAGTGGACAGGAAATTATCTCAGCAGGGCCGAGGAACACAGAAAATACAAGGACTCATTAAAAGACCGAGCTAGATTATTTAGAGGGGAAAAAAAATCTTAAATACCCTTTAAATACTATTTTCTAAAAAGATAAGTAGACAACTCTTTTTGTTTAGAAGTATTCAGGACTGATTATTTTAAATAGAAAAAAATTGAAAACCATATTAAATGTCCAACAATTAGGGAATGATTAAGTAAAATATGGTTTAACGGTAGAATAAGATACTGGAATTAAAAGTACTTACGAAAAACTTTGAGTAACCTTTGGAGGAAAACATACATATATAGAGTAAAATAATAACTATGTAAAAATGCTTTTTAAAAAATGGGTGAAATTTACAAATTAAAATGTTATCAGTGGTTGTCTCTGAATGATTAAGTAATGGTAATGTTTTCCTTTTAATTTTTCTTTTCCAATTATAAAGTGCACATACGTTACTTCCTGTAATTCTCCCAAAACAGTACAAACTTTAGAATATTATACCATAGTCTTAAAATAATCTTCCAGCTAGGCAAATGTATTCACACTTACTACTTCCTGATTAATGACTGTCTCACTTCTAATTTAATTCAGTGACGTTTATTGGATAGCTACTTTGTTTCAGGCACTTTGCTAGGCAGTGGACTATAACAGTGAATAAAATATAGCAATTGACCTCTGGAAATTTATAAGCTAGTGGGCAGGAAATAATAATAAACATTATAGTCCAGGCTGGAGTTGTACAGACAAGACTATGTAAGAATAGGGGAAGGTGAGATGAAGCGTCTCATGGAAGAGGTAGAGTCTCTGCAGGGCCTTTATAAATGATGAGGACATGAGCAAAGAGATTGAGGAGGCCAGGAGCATGTGTGGAGATGCCATTAACACCAGGATAGAAGGAGGAAAGGCATGTTTGGAGAACAGCAATATTCCCAATCAGAGTTTGGGGGGAATCATAAGAGGCTGGAATGGAGGGAGGACAAAGAGTTGGAAAGGAAACTGCAGACCTGGCTGGAAAGGGCCCTGAAGGCTTGGCTGGTAAATCTGGATATCAGCTTTGTCCATACTAGCTTCTTGACACAAAACCACCAAGACAAAAAAGCTAAGAAGAAAAGGTAGAGTCATCTGAATGTTTGACAGCAAAGTGGGTGACTCGATGTTTACCCTTCATTCAAATGTTTAAGATGTTGAAGACACACCCATGGGACAGGTGGCTTTTCCCATTGAGTGTATCTACTGGGAAAGGATTTTAAAGAGGAGATTCCAAATGGCTGGCTCACTTGTCCCAGTCAGACCCCTGGGAAGAATTTTAAAGCAGTACTGTAACTGGGATTCAAATTCAGAAGCTTGAGACTGGCTTCTTCCACATTCAGCAAGTTCTCTCTCTCCCAACTTCTTTAATTTTTATTTAATATTTGTATATCCACTGTCTCCTCCTCAAAAATGTAGCTCTTCAGTCGATAAGAACAGTGTCTTTGGATGTTTGTTCTCCTTTCTCCCATATTTGGACATAGAAATATAACCATAAAGTTTTTTTTACATAAATGGATTGGCATTCTATCCATTTGTGCCAATTCAGGTGCAGCGGCCCCTACTCAGCCTTTAGCTAGAAAAGATTTCTGTTGGATTCAGAAGCCATTGCCTGAGATCTTTAGAAGGACCATGGCAGCATCCCGAGTCCTCCAATGTTATCTTACCATTTTCCCCGTTTCTGCTACATTTTCTGACTGAACGTCTGGTTAGGCATTATGTGTTTTGCATGGTTCATAATTTAATTCTCCTTTTTAAACTACTAATATAAGTGCCTGCACTGAGAAAAAATAATCTCTTTTCTTTTTAGAAGATTTCTTTCCCACGTTATTTTAAATTTTTTTCTGCCTCCATCAGTTATTTGATCATGCTCCATTCTCTTACACTCTTTTTAATGACATGTTTTCCAAGCCTTTTGTCATTATTACTACGCTTTGGATTCTAATTTGGATTCCAAATTAGATTATATCTATCTCTATCTCTCTATCTATCTCTATCTCTATCTCTATCTCTAGCTCTATCTCTAGCTCTATCTCTCCATCTAGAGAGAGCCAAAAGTTACATGCAGTTTTTCAGACAGAGCTTTAGGAATTTGGTAGGTAATGGGATAATTACTTCCCACCTGAGCTTCATTGACACCCAAATGGATTTGTAGATATTCTCTTTTTCCCTTTTTCATACCAAAGGATGGTGTTCACTAAGCAAATGATCAGATCTTTTATTGAGGAAAATGTAATGAGAAAAAGTTTTGCTAAGTAACAAATTAGGTGGTGCCAAAATACTGTTAATTATCTAAAGATGGCCATTTCTGTTGGCAAGTTTTAGATTTGGTACAAATTTCAAGTTCCAACTAAGTAGTATATGTATTTTGTGTTCCATGCAGTAGTAGAGAGGGAGTAGAGAACTCTCAAGTAGTGGTTTGGGGTGGGGAGAATAACTCATTAACACCACATTTAACCATGCAGCATTGGAACTTACATTAAAAGTGGCCAAAAACATAAGAAGAAGTGAAATTGACATCAGTTAGCACTGTATATTCCTACAGAGTTTTATATATGTTTATTAAACAATCATTCCGTTAAGCACTGTTCTATAATCTATGACTATAAATCATATATAAAAGGTCAACAAAACTGTTTCTGACTATAAACCAGATTATTCAATTCTCTCCTCAGAACTTTCTAGTGACTTATTCTCTCAGAGTACAATCCATGTTCCTCACTGGTTTACAAGGCACCATGTAATCTGGGCCCTGCTCTCTTTTTGACCACATGACCTACCCTCTCCTCAACTCACTCTGCTTTAGTCATCTGGGACCATGGGGCCTCTGCCAGAAGAGCTGGGGCCCTGGGCAGAGCTCTGAGAATCACTGTCTATTAACCCTTACTCTATGCCAGGCATTGTGCTAAGTGCTTTACACACGTTGTTGTATTCATGCTTTACATCAAAGCAGAAAGATGGTTATTACTATTCCTATTATTTTTATTACTAGTATATTAAATATTACTGATATTATTAGTAGTATTAAACCATTATTACTGCCTTAGTGAAGGAGAGAAGCAGTTAAATCAGTAGCTCATGCTCACTCAACTAGTACTTGGTGGAAGCAGATTACTGCTATGCTCTAAAGACCTCCTTGTCCTTAGATGTCCTGTTGAAAGATTCAACTGTAGAAAAACTTGACACCAAGAAGCTTGAAAATCTATCCACTGGATCCTTTATTCATATATTCAGCAGTTACTTTGAGCCTCTTCTTACATGCAAAGCTTATGGGAGGCATTTATGTGTATAATGGGCAAAAAACTCTTCAAGACACTTCCAATTTAGTACAGTTATAGTTATTGTATGGACAGCAGTCATTCAAATGACTTCCTAAGACTGAAGAATTAACTGTTCTACAATTGACTTCCAGTTCAAGATGATTGTTTAGACGGAAGAATTTAATACTCCTCCTTTCCAATTTCCCATTGAAATAAACAAGGAAAAATAAATTAGGAAGAAAACAACTGTTTCAGTCCTAAAAAAGATGGAAAAGATTGACCGTCAGATCAGGAACTTGGAGTTTATACTATATCCTGCAAACAGAATTGCATAACCTCCTGCTGTTGACCTTGGACTTTGGCCTAGGCACCTTCTCTCTTCAATTATGCATAACGAACCCTGTCTCTATTGCTGCCTGTAATGCTACCCAGGACTATAAACTTGTATTCCCAACTGACCACTTGACATCACCCGTGGATGCTCCATGAGCATCTCCAATTTAAGTTAGTCAAAGTAGAACTCATCAGTCTTCTCCTGTGTATCAAACCTGTCTTTCCCCCAGGCTTTTGTATTTCAGGAAACACCACCGTCTACCCAATTACTGAAAATAAAAATCTCAGTATTATATTTGATTCTGCTCTTGCCCTCACGCTCCGCATCCCCCAAATTCAATCCATCAGCAAATCCTGTGATCTCAGTATCCAAAACATGTCCCAAATCTGGTGACTTCTTTCCATCTCCATTACCTGTCCTGGTGATGCTCTTGCTTCTTCTAGAACAGATTCTCACACAGCAGCAGAGAGAACTTTTACAATAGAAAAACCAGATCACGTTATTCCTTTCCCACAGCAAGAACAAAAACAGAAACAGGACCCCAGTTTAAAACCCGCCAATGGCTTTGCATTACACTTAAAATAAAATCCACAGTCCTTATTGTGATTGATGAAGTCCTCTTTTACCTGGTAACTACTTTTATCACTTTTTCACTCAATTAATATGCTCTAGTTTCTTTCAAATTTTAGAACTCACAACTCTTCCCCATCTCAGGGTCTTTGTGCTCGGGTTTTTCTCTCACCAATATCAGAAGGATCATTACTGGTCATTACTTGTCTGGCTCTTTCCAGTCAGATGGGTCTAGCTCTTTAGAGCGACCTTGCCTGCCCTCCCAATTTAAAGTGGGTACCTGTACTTTAATTTTTCACTAAGTATTACCACTGGTGGAACCAAATTACCGCTGGTATATTTGTCTATTGTTTCTTTTCATCGTCTAAGAAGAAAATCCCCTGAAAATAAGGACCATATCTATTTTGTTTAGAATTTGCTCTACCTATGTGATACATAATAGGTGCTCAATTGATATTTGAATGCATGAATAATTTCATTGTTATTAATATGGTTTTGAAATGTAACACAAATATCAAAAATTAATAATGATTATTATAATCTAAATGTAAAGATCATTTCAACAAAATCTGAACCATATGGTAAATCTACGTAAGAGAAACAAATAATACAAAATAAGATGAAGCTAGATCAAATGTTACTAGTTATTACAATAAATCTAGGTTAAACTCCACCATTAAATAACAAGTATTTTCAGATTGAGTCTCAAAATATAATCAAACTACTCAGTGATTATAAGAGACACACACCTAAAGTAGAAAGATATAGAAAGAAAATAAATAAAAGGCAGTACAAACAAAAATAAGGAAAATGCAAAAATGGGTAGTAATATCAAACAAAATAGAAATGAATAAAACATGTATTTTACATTGTTTAAATGTATGCTTCATAAGGAAACTGCAGAATAATACCCCTTGTTACTCACTAACATAATGCTGAAATATATAAATCAATAGCAAAGCAATTTTAGGTTTAAAAAAACCACAATCATAGTAGAAATCTTTGGTATACCTTGTCAAGACTTTGATAAAACAAAATACAGAGGAGATAGCACTATCACTAATAGTGTTTAGATAGATAACACTATCTAAAATAGATAATATCTATTTTTCAAACATCAAAAGAAAGTTACAAAAGTTGCTTATATACTAGGATGCAAAGAAAGCTTAAATAAATGCCCAAAAAGTAAAAATAAAAAACATAATATATACAACATAATAAAAATATAAACAAGCCACTAGAAGACTAAACAATCTATTTAAAAAGTGTTTGTCAAAAAAGAACTAAAGTTTAATGGAATCCAAATTTATGGGATGCAGCTACAGATTTGTACAAAGGAAAATTCATAAATTTAAGTGCTGAAGAAAGAAGGATGAATAAATGAACTAGGCATTTGAATAAAGAATTTTAAAGCAACCAAAGATACCTGAGAAAGAATGGAGATTGATGAACAATGAAGCAGAAATTGTTAAACTAGAAAGGAGAAAAATGGTTGAGTTTATAATGCTATAGTACATTCTTTGAAAGGGCCAATAAAATAAAGAAACTTCAGTCTTTTGTGATTAAGAAAAAATAATTGATAGGAGTAGATATATAAATGGAAAAGGGGTGATATAAAATAGAAATAGACCAATGGAACAGAATAGAGAGCCCAGAAATGAATTCATACATTTATGGTAAATTGATTTTTGGCAAAAGTGCCAAGAACATACAGTGGGAAAAAGGCAGTCTCTTTAATAAATGGTGTTGACAAAACTGGTTTTCTATGTGTGGAAGAATGAAATTTGACCCTTATCTCACTCCACATACAAATATCAACCAAAAATGGATTAAAGATTAAAATGTAAGACCCGAAATCATAAAACTATTAGGAGAAAACACAGGGGTAAACCTCTTGATATTGGTCTGGACATTGATTTTTTTGGATATGACCCCAAAAGCCCAGGCAACAAAAGCAAAACAGATAAACAAGATTGTATCAAACTAAAAGCCTTCTGCACAGCAAAGGAAACAATCAACAGAATGAAGAGGCAACCTATGGAATGGGCAAACATTTGCAAATCCATACCTCTGGTAAGGTGTTGATATCCAAAATATATCAGGAACTCATACAACTCAATAGCAAAAAAAACAGCCCAATTTAAAAAATGGGCAAAGGGCATGAATTGATATTTCTCAAATGATGACGTAAAAATGGACAGCAGGTACATGAAAAGGTACTCGACGTAACCAATCATCAGGGAAAAGCAAATCAAAACCACAATGAGATATCACCTTATACCTGTTAGAAGGGAATAACTATTAACATAAAGACAAAAAATAACAAGTATTGGCAAGGATGTGGAGAAAAGGAAACCCTTGTACACTGTTGGTGGACGTGTATATTTGTACATCCAATATGGAAAACAATGTGGAGATCCCTCAAAAAAAAACACAGAACTAGTGTGTGATCCAGCAATCCAACTTCTGGGTATATATCCAAAGGAGAAGAAATTAGTATCTCAAAGAGATATCTGCACTCTATGTTCTTTACAACATTATTTACAATAGTCAAGAAATGAAAACAACCTAAGTGTCTGTCAATGAATAAAGAAGGTATGAGATACACACACACACACACACACACACACACGCACGCACACACATGCACGAATGTTATTCAGCCATGAGAAAGAAGAAAATCCTGCCATTTGTGACAACATGGATGAACCTGACAGGCATTATGCTAAGTGAAATAAGCCAGACAGAAAAAGACAAATACTGTTTGATATTATTTATATGTGGAAACTTAAAGAAAACAAACAAACAAACAAAAGTTGAACTCATAGTGGCAGAGAGTGAAACAGTAATTACCAGGAACTAGGGGTAGGGGGAACAGGAGGCAATGGGGAGATGTTGGTCAAAGGGAACACATTTGCAGTTATGTAGGATGACTGAGTCTAGAGATCTCATGTGAAAAGCATGATGACTACCTTTAATAATACTGTATTGAACAGTATTGCTAAGAGTAATTTCAGGAGCACTCATCACACACAAAAAAGTAACTATGTGAGGAGATGATCTGTTAATTAGCTTGACTGCACTCGTCACTTCACTGTGTACAGTCATGTGCTGCATAATGTCCTTTGCGTCAACGATGGACAGACAGCATATACAATGGTGGTTTTCTAAGATTGTGATGGAACTGAAAACTTCCTATTGCCTAGTGATGTCGCAGCTGTTACAAAGTCATAGTGAAATGCATTACAGTTGCCTACAGCAATCGGTGCAGTAAAGTGCTCTGTAGGTTTGTAGCCTAGGAGCAATAGGCTATAACATACAATGTAGGTGTGTAGTGGGCTATACCATCTAAGTGTGTTCACTCTGTGATATTCACACCATAAGGAAATCGCCGAACGATGAATTTCTCAGAACATATACCTGTTGTTAACAGACGCATTACTGTATATCAACAGATGCATTACTGTATATCAAGTCATCAATATTTTTCTTTATTTTTTCCCCACACTGGTATTATGTTAGAACATCTTTCCATGTGTCAAGACTATATTTAAGAATTAATCTACATTTTCTTCAAGTACTAGCATATTTTATTTTCATATTTAATATTTAAATATTTAATCCATCTAGAAGTTACTTTGTATAAGATGTAAGGTAGAATTTTAATTTTGTATTTTTTAACTTTGTATTTTTAACTCTGTATTTTTTAACTTTATGTATTTTTCTGCTCGGTTATTCCAATACCATTTATTGAGTGATCCTTTTATCTATCAATTAGAAATTGTACCTTATTGGTATGCTAATTTCTTAAATTTACTCAAATCTGTTTCTAGAATTCACTGAGCCAATTCTGACACCAATATCACACCCTTTCAATTATTATCATGATAATAATATATTGTTTAAAAGAAAGGAAACCCCTCTGTCATTTAAAAATATTTTTTTCTAAATATTCTGTGTTCTTTTATGAACTTAAAAAAATCCTGGAGAAATTTAATTGGATTTCATTAAATTTTCAGAATAATTTGGAGATGCTGGATATTTTTTACAGTATTGAGTTTTGTCGTCAATAATATAGTAACTCTAATTATTAATTCAAATCTACTTTACATCTGTCAATATAATTTTATAGCAAATATACAAATCACCAGAGCTAACAATGCTACTGTGAATCTGCTTAACTTACCTCAGAACATCTCAGCAACCAATTAGAAAAGGTAGCTATGATTAGTTATATCATTATTATCTGAGATAATCAGTCTTTTATAAGTTATTCTGGAGATAAAATTTGAGTCAAGTATAGAACTTAGAATACTTTGAAGAATAAATGAAAGTAACATATCTCCAACTTTCCCCTCTAATAGCAAATCTATCAGGTGTTTAACTGGGTTCAGATGAATTTTCAGAAGCTGATTGTCAGTTCCTTCATGAACAACCTGAGAGCAGAGCTTTGGGCATAAATAATCTCTGTTGATGAATCAGGGAAGACCCCTGTGCCAGGATTTCATTCTCCTATGAAAGCTGAAGGTCCTGATCATATGAGTTCCTCTGTGCATCACCCATGGACCAACACAGTAGTTAGATTAGATCTATGTCTGAATATACAGAAGCCCTTCCCTTCACATCATTTCATAGACACTGCCTCTGCCCTCCAAGGGCACTCACTGTGTGCCAGGCACTTTGTAATCATAATCTCATTTAATTCCCACAAAGACTGGTAGAGATGAGGAACTTAGAGATCCCCTCTTAGAGACGAGGAACTCTCCCAATTCACACAGCTAATCAGTAGCAGAGCTAGGATTCAAATTCGTATTTACAGGGCAGCCAAGCTGATGGTCCCAACCGCTACCCTACATCACCTCTTCTCCTAAATGTACCAACACTTTGACAATCCAGCATTTACAATACAGTAGTGTTCACCCTAGACACAAAGAAGACGTGCAAGTGAGAACGTTGGCTTTGTCTACTCAGTTTGAATATACGAACTTTTGCATTTTAAAGTAATAAGAAACATTTGGCTTATTTTTAACACTTGGGGTTTCTGGAGTTTGGGCTAGAATAACGCTTCTTAAACTTGAAGATACATGTGCTCGAGGATATTGTTAAAATGCAGATTCTATTTCAGTAAGTCTGGGGTGGGGCTGAGAGTATTTCCTTTTTTTAAAATTAAAGTTTATTGGGGTGACAATTGTTAGTAAAGTTACATAGATTTCAGGTGTACAATTCTGTATTACATCATCTATAAATCCCATGGTGTGTTCACCACCCAGAGTCAGTTCTCCTTCCATCACCATATATATGATCCCCTTTGCCCTCATCTCCCACCCCCCACCCCCCTTACCCTCTGGTAACCACTAAACTGTTGTCTGTGTCTAGGAGTTTTTGTTTCTCATTTGTTTGTCTTGGTTTTTTGTTGTTTTTGTTTCATATACCACATATCAGTGAAATCATATGGTTCTCTGCTTTTTCTGTCTGACTTATTTCGCTTAGCATCATACTCTCAAGATCCATCCATGTTGTCACAAATGTTCCTATATCATCTTTTCTTACTGCCGAATAGTATTCCATTGTGTATATATACCACAACTTCTTTATCCATTCATCTACCAAAGGACATTTTGGTTGTTTCCATGTGTTGGTTACCATAAATGAAGCTGCATTGGAGCACATGTGTCTTTACGTGTAAATGTTTTCAGATTTTTTGGATTGATACCCAGGAGAGGAATTGCTGGGTCATACGGTAATTCTATTTGTAACTTTCTGAGGCACCTCCCCACTGCCTTCCATAACGGCTGCACCAGTCTGCATTTCCACCAACAGTGTATGAGGGTTCCTTTTTCTCCACAGCCTCTCCAACTTGTTACTATTTGTCTTGTTGATGATAGCCATTCTGACTGGGGTGAGGTGATATCTCATTGTGGTTTTGATTTGCATTTCTCTGATGATTAGTGATGTTGAGCATTTTTTCATATGTCTATTTGCCATTTGTATGTCCTCTTTGGAGAAATGTTTCTTCAGGTCCTCTGCCCATTTTTCAATTGGGTTGTTTTGTTTTTTTTGTTGTTGAGTTGCATGAGTTCCTTGTATATTTTGGATATTAGCCCTTTATCGGAGACACTGTTTGCAAAAATCTTCTCCCATTCAGCTGGTTGCCTCTTTATTTTGCCAATGGTTTCTTTTGCTGTGCAGAAGCTTTTAAGTTTGACATAGTCCCATTCGTTTATTTTAGCTTTTGCTTCCCTTGCCTTTGGAGTCAAATTCATAAAATGCTTTTTGAACCCAAGGTCTGTAAGTTTAGTACCTATGTTTTCTTCTATGCAGTTTATTGTTTCAGATCTTATGCTTAAGTCTTTGATCCATTTTGAATTAATTTTGGTACATGGTGAAAGACAGCAGTCCAGTTTCATTCTTTTGCACGTGGCTATCCAATTCTCCCAGCACCATTTATTAAAGAGGCTGTCTTTTATCCCTTGTATGTTTTTTGCTTCTTTGTCAAAAATTATCTGTCCATATTTATGTAGGTTTATTTCTGGGTTCTCAATTCTATTCCATTGGTCTACGTGTCTGTGTTTCTGCCAATACCATGCTGTTTTGATTATTGTAGACCTGTAGTACAAGCTAAAGTCAGGGAGTGTGATACCTCCAGTATTGTTCTTTTTTCTTAAGATTGTTTTGGCTATTTGGGGTCTTTTGTGGTTCCAAACAAGTCTGATGATTTTTTGTTTTTTTCTTTAAAAAATGCCATTGGGATTTTGATGGGGATTGCATTCCATCTGTATATTGCTTTGGGTAATATGGCCATTTTAACTATGTTGATTCTTCCAATCCATGAACACAGAGAGTATTTCTAACAACTTCCCAGATGGTGCTGGTGTGGTGATCTACAAACCTCACTTTGGATAACAAGGGGCTATAAGATATCACCCACTAAAAGTTCTCTACATTCGTGGCACAACTTTCAGGCAGAAAAAATAAGTGGGTGTATAGAAAAGTTCTAAAGGTCTTTATTATATATTTGCCCAGAGGATCTTCGCCAAAATTAGCTCACAAATGAAGGGGTGGGTAAAAGAACAAATATTTACCGAGTGATCGGGGCCAAATCCTGTGCTGCATACTCGTGTCATCCCATGAATCCTCACCAGATCGTTGTCAGGAGGAGGTCTGCCCATCCCGCTTCCCCGCACACGACAGAAGCAGTGCAGTGTGGAGGCCGGAGGAAGGCAAGCGTAGGCAGGGGAGGGCAAACAGCTCACCAGCACCACCATGGTCTTGTACTGCACCAGGCACTTCCATGCATGTCACTTTCGCACTCTCACGACTACATGAAATAAGTATTCTTACCTCTAGTTTTGCTCAATGAGGAAACTGAAGCTCAGAGATGTTAATTAACTTAATTAACATGAGATTGTTGAGCTGTTGGGGGCCAGAGTAGGGTTGAAATCTAGAACTGCCGGACTCCCCCGTTACTGTTTTCTTCCTCACCCTAATGTATTATCAGACCCCTCCCCACTCTGTGGAGATGTGGATATGATATATTTTATTAGAATCATGGCCCATGAGTCATGATTTGTTGCACACCTATTCTCACTCATAAACACAGGTATAAAACAGATCAACACAAGTGCAGTCAGCTTTGTTTACTCATTTTGCAGGAATCTGAGCTTGATTGAAGCCTGTCGTCACCCAGGGGTTAGAAAAAGGAGATGCTGCTGCCTCAGTAAAGCTGCGGTTCATTGTCCAAGTTGAGTCGCATCCAGTAATGGATTCCATAAGCACTGCAGTACTTTCCTCCTCACATTGTCCCCCTTGGGCCTTACCTCCTTTATCCTGGGGTGTTTGTGGCACCTTCACTTTGATTGTTGAGCTCTAGGGAGGAGAGGGCTCATCTCAGCACCTCATTTGACAGGTCCAAAAGGAAACCAACAAAAGAATAAAAAATTGAGGTGGCATTATCACCCCATTCTCTTCTTTGGAGACATTACTACAGTGAATCCTTTTCCACTTCCTGGACCTTTGGTCCTCTCACATACACTTGGGGATTTTTCTGGATGCACAGCGATGGGATCAAGATGATTTCCTCTGGCAGCTCTGCTCAGAGTGCTTTCACTGGTCACGAGTTAGGTAAGCTGGGGAGAGCACATCAGAAGTAAAAATGTTAGTCTAGAATTAGCTAGTAACTTAAAAGTTCTAAATATTGTGCATGTACATATGTATGTTATATTATAGGATGCCTCTTGTAGCTAATCTGAGTTTTATATCAATGTATTTGTTTCGAAGTAGGCTAGAGAAAAACAAGGTAGGGAAACAAAGTTGAAAGTGGTTGCCACAGATGGCTACTGAGGTGTGACAGTGTTTTCTATGCAGAATCTAAGGATGAATGAGATTGGAGAGGAGGGAGGCAGAGAAAAAAGAGGGGGAGAAACTCTTGTGCTAGAAGTGGGGAACAGAAGCAATGGCCTACTAGCCCCTCAGTAACAGAGGAAGAGAAATCTTGATTAATTACTGGGCAATAATGTAGAAAGACTGAGCCGGAGGTGAGTGTATGAGGGGGTCTAAAAATGAAGAAGGGAACATTACTTCTCTGGAAAAGCAAGTAGAATGCCGAGACATGCGTGCCAAGGAGAAAAAAGTTTTGCTGTGAATAGTCTTAAGGTTTTGCTAACATTGTGAACATAAGCAAACAGAGTGAGATACATTTCTGCCCGCTGCAGGTAACTTCCTTTCAAGATCTACTCCCATATGGTTTTCATTATGTTTGGTTTTGAATTTTGTGAATCATCTTGTAAAACATTCCTATTAAACCATGGGTAGGATATGGAAGTGAGGGGAGAATGCTCCGTAGAGGGATCGCAGGGACACGGGGAGAGAGTAATGTAATGAAACAGTAAGGAGTCCTGTTTCAGTGGGTTATAGGATTCTTGATGTGGAATAGAACAGGAACTGGTTGGAAATTAGATTGGAATAGGCTCACAGAGGCCTTAAACTTTAGGATGAGGAGTGGAGTTTGGAATTGGCTCTCACAGACTTTTGTCCTGAGACCTTGCTGCTTTTTTTTTTTTTTTAAGTGTGTGTATGACATACTCAAGGGAGGGTGGAAATGTCTCGTGCTCTGGAAAGAGGTCAAGATTAATGATACCAATTTCAGTATCTCTTCCGTAGAAGTAATATTCATGACTTTGGGAGGGATGATGTGGTCCAGAGAGAAGATGTAGGGAAAGAAGAGATCACTTAGAACAGAACTTTAGGGATGCTCATCCTTTTACATCATCAGGATTAGAAAAACAAAGGTTATTTATTGATGAAGACAGAGAAGTGGGAAAGCATCTGGTTGCACATTGCCATAGGAGCTGAATAAAGTTTTAAGAAGCCAGGCGGTATTTAACCATACTGAAAACTGGGGGGAAATGAGGAATAAAACAGAGAAGAATTTGTGGGGCATAACGATTTGTAGGTCAAAAAAGCCTGGTGACTACAAGGATCATAGAGATACTCAGGTGTCGATAATTATAAAACCATTTCTTGTCCTCGTTCTGTAATGACCGCGAGGGGCTCAGGGTGCCATTATTCTAACTGACAGAAAAGGCTCCTCTTGGTCTACACATGGAGAATTTTTAAAAACATATTTATGATTTAGATCTCTTAGGGGAAAGGGCAGCTAACGTCAACGAGAGGCAGTAAGGTTAAAAAGACATAGGTCTAGAAGAAAACATTTGAGAGGCAGTGGATTTGTTCTTTTGCAGCCCCAATTCTGCTTTATTTTACTTGTAGTGTTGGGGTTAAAAAAAAAATTTTTTTTTAAATATGTAAGGGTGTAGAATAGGAGGAGAATAAGGAGCTGGAACATTCTGAATTTGATATCTTTGCGTCTTGTGATCATAGCCAGCCTAAATGTGAGGCTAGGGCTTAATTAATTTCCTTGACTTCTCTGCCCTAAAAATTAAGGACTGCATATTTGGAAGTGCCTAACAGTGGAAGAATGAGAAGAGAAAACCCTTTTAGAACTGTCCCGTTCAATGTGGTCTCGGTTTGTGTTCAATCCCCAAACCTGTCTAGTTTCTCCCCACCGTTTCCACCAGCCGCAGACTACCAACAGGGTCTCCCTCATTCCCTTCCCTTTAAGGAACATATCTGTTCCTTGCAGATTTGCTGACTTACAATTGACAAATTCTAGATGATGCTTTAGGTTGGGCCTGGTACTTTCTGCATATAGCGTGAACTTATAATGTACGACTATATGGTCTTTGAAAGGCAAGCGGCCTATGATAAAAGACAGTTTTGAGGAATGTATTTCATTATGTTAATATTTTAAAATACATTTTAGTTGGGAACACATTCAGGACCCCTATCAGCATTATGTTTTTGTTGATTGAAATTTGCATTTGTTGTATATGTCTGTCTTCATTCACCCTTTCCTTTTCCAGGAGTGAGACTTGTGTGGTGGTCTTCCATATTTCCATAAACATCTCATAAAGAGATACTATTTCCCCAGTCCCTTTGAAGTTAGGTTTGGCCATATGACTCACTTTGGCCAATTAAATACGGGCAGTCGTAGTATAAGTCACTTCCAGCCGGAAGGTTTAAGGCCTAGGATACAATGCTTCCCACTTCTCTTCCCCCCATCATGGCTTTTGGAAATTCCCCAGATGGTGGCTGCTCTATCAATCTGATCTTGGAGTGAGGACCATGGGGACAGAGATCCCAGCCAATCATGGGAGAGGTCCCAAGTTTCATGGACATGTAGCTTGAGAGAGAAAAATACACTGAGATTTTTTCCCTGTAGTATAGTTTCCAACAACTTAAAATGTTCTTGTGGCTTTAAAAGTGTTCTTGATCCGTGTGCCTCAGGCATACTCTTGGTAACCTGCCCAGCCCCAGACCTGCTACCTGCTGACCTAACAGCTGCCTGCCTGCCTTTTTTAGCATGTTATTATACATAATTTATTGCATGGCATCTAACTCCTTATGTCATCCAGTTGTTTTGTATTGTACTTATCTGGCTCATCTATCATCATCTGTTACTGTTACTGTTGTCTCCAGAGGTTCTCTTCTCTTTGGACTCCCCAAACTCTACAGCTGGACCTGTCCTCTAAGTAGCTGGCCCACTCCAGTGTTCTGCCTTCGCCAGTTTCTATGGAATCAGTACTGCCCAACAATGTTGCATGATGTGATGAATCCAGGTGACTCTAAACTAATTGATGGTAGGATGATGTCAGAATCAGCACTGTAATACCCCCCTGCCTCAGGACAGGTGTTCTATAAACTTTAAATGAATAAATGCACACTTGTAGTAAATTGCATTAAAATTTATTCAAGTTTATTCAAATTTGAGAAAGAGTACCACCTGTTAAGTAGATGGCTTCCATTTTGTTTCAAATTAAACCACAAATTAGAGTGTCTTTTAGTAAATTTCATCAAAATCCATTGTTTGACAAAATCAACAGAATCAATTGTTTGACAATGAGCAAAACATGTCACTAATGTTTGATTGGACATTAAGAGGTAAAACCGTTCTTTTTGCATGCTATTGCAAGATATTCTTAAAATCGTTAGTAATTCAATATGGATAACTAACACATACCTGTGGTACATAACGTCCCATCTCGTTGGCCCACCTCTGAGTTTAGCTGCTTTCTTCCTCAGACTACTCTCCATCAGGGAGCACATTAGCTAGGCTACAGAACAGGAGTGCAGGCCTTCACCACCTCTGTGGGAATCCTCAGCCGGGAGATGAACGGAGCCGATGAATGCCTGAGTCTCCCATCCTTGAGGTATTCTGAACAATTTTCAGGAGGCCTGGCAAATCAAGTCCCTATTTTCCACCGCTGTAAATTTGACACTGAACCTCTGTATTGGTCTTCCTCCCCATCTCTCCCTTCCCTGTTCCCTTACTCTTGCATCCTGGGCTTACCTCCCAAATAAGGCTTCTTCACCCAAGTCCTTGTCCTAGGCTGTGCTTACGGGGATCCCAAACTTTCTATATCCAGTCAACTACATATATCAGCCTGCCCTGTGCACTTTTGATTTGTTCTCATTTCAAAGGGAATGTTTTACGTGCTTTTAAATCTTCAACCAATTACTGTATACCTACGATGTGTTCAGCACTGCGCAAAGTCTTGTGAGAGAGCACACTGTAAAAAAGCATGAGGTTTGCTCTCAGAAGATCTGGTGTCAGTCTTGGCTTTGCCATACACTATCTAGTTAGTACTTGGCAAATTACTTAAATTCTCTAACCTTGCCTATAAAATAGGGAAAATAATAATGTTTTTCTAAGGAAATGGGCAAATATTGCCAATGTTTTAATTAACCATGAAAGTATAACACATGTAGTCCACACTGCAAAATATATTGCATAATTATAGAATATCGTCTTGGTGTTGATGTTTCCCTGTTGTGAAGATTGGAAACACATTGAAGCCATGGAGCATATTTTATATTTTTCTAATCTTCAAAAATACTCAATAGTGCTGGATATGTGTTAGTCAGTGAATAAATTATTGGTTGACATAAAACTATAGGATTGTTATTTAGACAAGTGACACAATAGGGTGCTCATTTTCATTTTGAGTTACTTGTAGATGTATTTTCTAGGTATCTGATTTGTACATTACAGAAAATGGTATATTGTTAGTTTAGTAGTTGTAAACGGTGATCTGTATAAGAATGTGTATGTGTGTGTGTGAGAGAGAGGGAGGGAAGGAGAGAGAGTGAGAGAGAGGAAGAGGGGAGGGGAGGGGAGGGGAGGAGAAGGAAAAGGAGAGGAGAGGAGAGGGAAGAGAAGGCAAGAGAAGGGAAGGAATCAATTCATGAATGGCTACTTCTCTCCCCAAAAAACTGTATGTTTGGTGATTCAGGGAAGATCCTATTGAAGTAGATGAACCGCCACATGCAGACGGTTCTGTTTCTGTTACTGTGAATCCATTTCAAAAACCCGTGTAAAACAACTGAGTCAAGGCTCAACCTTGAACTTTGTGCAAATTGGTTCAGATGGCTATTCTAAGAAACATAGCAAGCAAAGGCCAGTGGGATAGAGGATGCGTATAAGCATTTGTGTTCTTACAGTAGTTTGACCTCAGTTGATTTTCCAAGGTATTCTCTAAGTAACTTGGAATTTCCAAAGGATCCTTATGCAGTGCTACCTGGAGCTACGCAAAAACTAGAAATGTGGTTCTTTGGTTATGGAAAACAAACTGCACTTAATACTACCCATTTTTTGAAGACAATGTCTTAAACCACGTCCTCTTGCCTGGTAGATTTATCTTTGTGACCTCCCCTCTCCCATGAGCGGGAATAGGTTATTGACCTGGTTGAAGACTTTGGACTAGAGTTAGAGCCAGGCTTTAGAAGTAGTGGAGATGGTTCTTCTCTGTGGGCCTCAAATGAAGGGGTCCAGAGGCCTGGACCAGATGGTACAGGCTCGTTTTTGGTTGCAGCACTTTGCAAGTCTGGTCCTTGATAAAAATAAAATTAGAAGAACAGACTAATTAAAACAGAGGTAATCTAACCCTAGTATAAGGCTTCCCTAATTACCACTAGTGGTACATGAGATAATTTTAAGTGATTCATAAATGAACAGTTTTTAATTTTAAAAGCTATACATCTATTTCAGTATTTATTTACTAGGTACTTCCTATATATGATTAGTAATTCCAGTTATGCAAAATAAATAAAAAGGAATGAGTCCACTAAAGAAATATTGTCTGCCTTTCTCAAAAGATGTGTTTCAGATGACATATGAGATAATTTGGGTGCTATAGGGATGAATATTTCTTAACTTTTTTAAAATTGGGAAATAAAACCTATGCACAGAAGTGTGTATAAAACAAGACTTAGAGTTTAATGACTTACCAGAGATCAAACATCCGTGTAACTACTACTCAAGACAAGTAAAAGAATATTGCCATCACCATGGAAACTTTGTGTTTCTCTTCCAATCAGTGCCCTCTGCTTCCCCCTAAGAACCATTGTCTTGACTGTCTTTGTGCTGAATTCCGTACTCTTCGTTAGTTTGTCTATATTAAAATGCACTCCTCAACACCTTCAAATTAGTTTTGACGATCATTTTAGTTCTTTGTAAATGGAACTATGTACTATGTATTCTTTGTGTCTAGCTATTTTATTTTATTGTTTATGGGATTCATCCATATAGATCTGCTTTTTTCATTTTCATGGCTGTGTAATATTATATTGCTAACTAACCGTAATTTACTTATTCATTCTATTGATATACATATATTTGTACTGCTTCCAATTTTTAACTATTAGCAGTAATACTGCTTTAAACATTCTTATACATGTCTCGGGATCTATATGCACACATTTCTGTTGGATATATACTAAAATAGAATTGTTGAATTACTGGATATGTATAAATTCAACTTTACTTGATGATGAAAACTGTTTTTAAAGTGGTTATACCAATTTCTATCATGAGCAGAATATGATTGCTCTACATCCTCATCATACTTGTCAGTCTTTTTAAATTCTGGCCATTTTGGGGTGTTTGTGTAGGGATATCTCATTATAGTTTTAATTTGCATATTCCTGATTCTTAATGAAAATAAACACATTTTTGGTGTTTATTGGACATTTGGATATGCTGTTTTATAAAGTATCTGTTTAAATCTCTTGCCCATTTTTTTCTATTCAGCCATTTTTCTTCATATTAATTTATTTATATATCTGGATATTACACTTTTTTGGTAAAATACTGGTGTCTTTAATGAGGAGAGGTTCTTAATTTTAATATAATCGATTTTTTAATTGCTTGAGATAAGTGCTTTTTGTCTTCTGAGAAGTATTTCTTACCTTAAGGTCATAAAAATATACTCCTGTATTTGTTTTCCAGCTACTTTGTTGTTTAGCCTGCCATAAGAAGTCTGACAATTTGGTTCGTGAACTTGTTGCAACGATGTTGCTAACCTTTTTTGATATCAGAGGGATTATTCATTATAAATTTGTACCAACTAGACAAACAATTAACCAAGTTTACTGTTTGGAAGTGCTGACAAGGCTGTGTGAAAAAGTTAGACGATCTGAACTTTTTGCCAACAATTCATGGCTCTTGCATCACGACAATGTACCAGCTCACATGGCACTATCTATGAGGGAGTTTTTAGCCAGTAAACAAATAACTGTATTGGAACACCCTCCCTACTCACCTGATCTGGCCCCCAATGACTTCTTTCTTTACCCGAAGAGAAAGGAAATATTGAAAGGAAGACATCTTGATGACATTCAGGACATCAAGGGTAATATGACAGCAGCTCTGATGGCCATTCCAGAAAAAGAGTTCCCAAATTGCTTTGAAGGGTGGAGCAGGCGCTGGCATCAGTGCATAGCTTCCCAAGGGGAGTGCTTCAAAGGTGACAGTAGTGATATTCAGCAGTGAGGTATGTAGCACTTTCTCTAGGATGAATTCACGAACTTAATTGTCAGATCTCGTATTTAAATCTGTGATACATCTGGAGTTTCATTTTGAATAATCTGTTAGATAGGACGCAAGTTTCCACTTTTTCATCACCATATATGGAAAACACTGTTCTTTCTCCAGAGCTCTGCAGTGCCATCTCTTCATAAATCATGCCCTCATTTGCATAGGTCTGTGACTGAGATCTCTATTCCATTTCATTGCTCTGTTTGTCTAACCCTTGTCAGTACTATACTGTCTTAAATCTTGTTGCTTTTTAAAATAACTCATGACATCTGGTAAAGCATGTCTTCCCCCCCCCTTTTTTTTTAATTCTTCAAGTTCATCTTAACTATTGGATTGGTTCTTTTTTTCCCTTTTCATATCAATTTTAGAATAAGCTCAGTGGTGTGTTGGCCAGTTGGTTCTATGTGAGAAAAAAAAATCTGTCATTTGTCCTTTTTTTTTCCCAATTTCCATAGAGTAAATACTCCCACAATGGCTATTCAAGCCACCACAAACACCACTCTAACACTCTATTTTGATTTGAATCTATAGATCTGTCTGAGAAAAGTCGACACATTTACAATAGGGAGTTGTTCAGCCCATGAATATGATATATCCCACCATTTATTTAGGTCTTCTTTAATTTATCTCAATACTTTATAATTTTTTTCTCTTTCTTGTTCTTTTGATAAAGATCTTGCTCATTCCCTTTAGTTAAATTCATCACTAGAAATTTGGTATTTTTATGATATATTTATATATTTATGTATTTACATGTAAAATATATATACATAATTTATATATAAATAAAAAGTTTGTTTTGTTTTTTAAATGTTTGCTGCTGATATAAAGAAATGGATTTTTTAAAAAGGTTATATTAACCTTGTACCCAATAACATTCCCCAGCCTACATATAGATTTTAAAATTTATCTATATGTGCTTTTTTTTCAGTTTATGTGTGCAATCATTTTTGTGTGTGAATGACAGCTTTATTTAATTATTTTCAATCCTTATCTCTCATATGTCTTCTTGCCTTGATGCATTTTATTCCAGTACAATGTTGAATACACTAATTACTGATGGCAGTCTTGTTTTATTCCAGATTTCAGAGTTAGAGCTTTCAGCATTTAACTGTAAAATATAACATTTTGACATAGGACTTTTTTGTTATTGTTTTCTATTTGTTTTTGTTTGTTTGTTTTTGTATATGCCCTTATTGAATTATGGAATTTCACTTCTGGTCTTAGTCTCCTAAGGGTTTTATAATTATGAAGATTGCTGAATTTTATCAAATGCCTTTTCTCCATCTATTTAGACCATATTATTTTTTTCTTTCTTATGCAAATGTAATGAATTGCACTAATCACTGTTTTAATATATACCAATCTCAAATTCTAGATAAGCTAGTAAATACGTATTACTGGTTTCAGTTTGCTAAGTTTGTTTAAAATTTTTACATCTATGGTCATGAGTATGCCTGTTGGTCGTTTGTTTGTTTGTTTGTTTGTTTGTTCGTTTGTTTTATGTCCTTCTCAGGTTTTCATATCAAAGACATTCCGGCCTTGTAAAAGAAGTTAAGGTGTGTTTCCCCTTTTTCTAATCTCTGGAAGAATTGGGATTTATTTCTTCCTTAAATGTTTGGTTCAATCTAATATTAAAGATAAACAATTATATTAAAGAAAACAGGACTATTGAAGTTTTATACCTTTTGTGCTAGTTTTAGAAAGTTATATTGTTAGAAATTTCCATTACTTCAGTATTTTCAGATTGATTGACAAAAAGTTGCTCATAATATCCTCTTTAAGCTTTATTTTAAGCTTTTCAATATCTACCACATCTAGAGTGATATTCCCTTTTTGTTGCTAATATTGGTTTTTCACGGCCTTTTCCTTTTTTCTTCATTAATATCAATATGGGTCATTACATTTTACTAATGTCCTAAAAGAAACAATATTGGGATCTTATGGATCTTCTCAACTGTTTATTTTCTATGTCATTATTTTCTGCTAACTTACCTCTTCCTTCTTTTGGATTTTATTTTATTGTTTTTTAACTTTTTGAGATAGACGTATACATAGGTCATTAATTATCAGTTTATCTTTTTTTTTGAATGTGCTTTTAAAGCTTAAATTTTTCTCTGATCATGACTGTAGTTGTATCTCATGTATTTTGATATATAGTAATTTTATTATCTTTTAGTTAAAAATATTTCATAATCTTCAGTACATTCTGTTTATTAAACCATAATTTACTTAAACATATATTTCATAATTTCTAAATCAACAGGGTTATTCCAGTAAAATATTTGTTATTGATTTATAAATTAATGGCATTGTGACCCTAAAATATACTCTGCATGATTTTAATACTTTGAAATTTGTAGAACCTTACTTTGTCACCCATATGGCAAAGTTTTGAAATGTTCCAGGTGTGCTTAAAAGGATTGTGTATTATTCAGTTTTTAGATGTATTATTTTATGCATGTTAATTAGGTCAAGTTTGCTATTTGTGTTATTTCACTGTGTCCTAGCCTGATTTTCTGTCTGCTTGCTTTTATTATAAAGAAAAGTATGTTAAATTCTTACGCTGTAATTGTGGGTTTCTCTATCCCTTTTTCTATCAATTGCTACTTTATTTTAAAGCTATGTTATTAGATACATACAAACATAGAATTGTTACAAAATGTCCTTTTACTTTTTACCTTAAATTCTCCTTTATCTAATGTTATAGTTACACAAATTTTCATTTGGTAAATCTTTTTCATCTTTTTACTTTCAATCTTCTCATGTCTCCTAAAATCTTATCTAGATTTTAGATATGTCTCGTAAAAGAATATAGCTTTGAATGCATTCTGATAATGTTTGTCTTTATCTTTTAATTGGAATATTTAGTCTATTTATATTTAATAAAATTACTGATCTATTTAAATTTAAATCTACCATTCTATTATGAGCTTTCTATTTGTTATGCACACTGTGTTCTTTTCCTCTTCTTTCTCACCATTATTTATATTGATAATATTTTATTATTCCATTTTACTTCTATTTCCTCAAAAGTTATGCATTCTTATATCCTCTCAGTAATTGTCTTAGGGATTATTGTATATATTCCTGGCTTATCAAAATCTAATATTAACAGGTTTTTTCAGACTCTACGCACACAAGGCAAATAGATCAAAGACATTAGAATAATTTAATTTCATTTACTCTCATTTTAATTAGAATGATGTAATTCTATTTATATATAAATACCATTATTTGGTGTGTATTTTATATATATATATATATATATATATATATATATATATATATATATATCCCAACAATACACTATTATGAGTCTCTCTCATAACCAATAATTATTTTTATTTACTCACTTATTTAGCTATCATAGCCACTGTTCAGGAATAGGATAATTCCAGTTTGGTTCAACCAAAATTTGGTTCAGTTCTCAAGACTGATGATGCCACACCCATAAAAAGAGGGTATGGAAAGGTTTATTACTTACCTCATAAAGCTGTGTGGGAAGAGCAGGTCAGAACTCCCAAGCTGGTCTCAAACACTTGGGAGGATAGGAACAAGAGATCAGCTTGGGGTTTTCATGGTGGCCAGTGGGTAGATCTTAGATGAGGGTTCCTGTGCATGAGTAGGGTTTTGGATGACTTAAATGTCCCACTGGCACCAAAGGAGGAAGCACCCAGGCTTTCTTATTAGCTTGTTCAGATGTGGAGCGGAAGGGACAGAAGGAGGGGATATGGCTGAAAAGCATAGAGCCAGATTCCTTGCTACACCAGCTTTTCCAAAATTGCTCTTCATTACTTCCTATATTTCTTTTCTGTTTTAAAAAACACACTTATTCAGCATGATGACCAGACTGTTACATTTAGCATTCAAAAGCATGGGTCTAAAAAGAACTCTACATTAAAACCCTTTGCTGAAGTGTTTTTACACTTTCCACAGAACAGAAACTAAAATAACCTGTTATGCAATTAGTCACAAATACAGTCCTTGAGTGTTTCACCCGTACACATGAGTATTGCCTATAACACGTCTTCTTTGTAACAGCGAGGCCCTACTGCTACTGTGCTTGGCTGACTTCACAAATCTGTTACAACTTGTAGCTTCCTGTCACTTCTCTGGCTCTCCTCTCCTGCTAAGCTTTGTTTCCTGGAAGTAATTAAAACCCTCTGCCACTGCCATAGCTGCTGCTGCTGCTGGAATCACCATAGCCACCTTGGTTTTTGGGTTTGGCAAAGTATTGGCCCCCGCTATCATAGGGGCCAGAGCTTCTGCCTCCAAAGTTTCCTCCTCTCATGGATCCAAAATTTAAAGATCGATTGTTATAATTGCCCAAATCATTGTAGCTTCTGCCACCTCCAAAACTGCTTCCATCATTACCACATCCATTATAGCCCTCGCCACTGCCAACCTATCCTCCACTATCACGACTGCCTCCAAAGCCACCTCCACCACTGACATTTCCTCCACGTCCAAAGTTGTCATTCTCACCAAAACTGCCTCCATGAACACCACGGAAGTTTCCAGAACCACTTCGACCTCCTGGCTGGATGAAGCACTAGCCATCTCCTGCTTAATAGGGTTTTCCTTACGTCACAGTTGTGCCATTCACAGTATAGTGTTTCTGAATGACAGTCTTGTCTACAGAGTCATGGTCATCAAAGGTCTTTTCTTGCCACTGCCTCAGTCAGTCATGATGTCAATCACTTCAATTTCCCATACTGTTCTAAATCATCTGTTAGGTGATGTTCTTCAGTGTCTTCTTTAATACCACTGAAACAAATCTTTTCCACAGTGAATTAGGCACCGGGTCTTTGAGAATCTTCTCTTGAGCAGCCCACTGTGATTCCACGACTCTTCCAGCCACCTTATGTGGCCTTGCATTCATGGCTGCCTCCACCTCCTCCACAGTGGCACAGGCAACAAACCCAAAGCCTCTGGAGTGCTTGGTGTTTGGGTCTCTCATCACCACACAGTCTGTGAGCGTTCCCATTGCTCAGAATGGCTCCTCAACTCTTCTTGGTTGTTTCAAAGCTCAAACCTCTGATGAAGAGCTTCTGCCACTGCTCAGGCTCTTTGGGAGACTCTTAGACATGACAATCACAGGAGGGGAGACCTCAGTGATGCTTACCTGGCAGCGTCCACCGACAGGAAGGCTACTCCCTACATGTCTAAGCTTCCATCTGAGATCTTTTTCAGTCTGCCTGAAAAGCATCCTTTAATATTTATTTTAGTGTGTCTGATTCTGGGAAATTCTCTTATTTTGTTAATCTGAAAAGATTTTTCTCACCATCAATTTCAAAAGGTACAAGTTTGACAGTTGTTTAAACACTTTGAAGATAAAATTTTATTGTTAGGTGAGGTTCATTGTTTCTGCTGAGCAGTCAGCTGTAAGTCTGGTTATTGTTCTTTTCAAGGTAAATCTCTCTGACTGACTTGAGGTTTTTTTTTTCTTTCCATTTTTGGGTTCTAGCAGTTTTATCATTTAGTGCATCAGTGTAGATTTCTTTTTCAGTTATTCTTCCTGGGGTTTGTGGTGCTTCTTGAATTAATAGCTTGATGTCTTTCTCCAGTTTGGGGAAGTTCTCAGCTATTATGACTTCAAAATTTGCTTTAGTCTGATTCTCTCCTCTCATTCTGCTTCAGGCCTATTATTTTACTCCTCTATTTTTAGGACTCCATTTAAATGTTATTCTTTCTAATTGTATCTTCTATATCTCTTACCGTCCTTTCTGTATTTTCTATCATTTAATTTTACAGGCTTCACTGATAATATTCCAGGTAACTAAATCTCTCTTTGGCTGTCTATGATCTACTGTTAGAGCCATCCACTGAGTTTTTGTTTTAATTTATTGAGTTGAAAATGGTTAGTAAAATCACATAGGTTTCTTTTTTTTAAATTAAAGTTTATTGGGGTGACACATTTCTGTAATACATCATCTGTATATCACATTGTGTGCTCACCACCCAGCCATGTGACTTACTCTGGCCAATTGAATGTGAGCAGTAGTGATGCGTACCACTTCTGAGAACTTTAAGAATCATCATGTGCTTCTGCCGTCACCCTTCTCCATCTGCCACAAGCGTGGCATATCCCAGATAGAGGCTGCTTGCTTCATCCTGGAAGAGGACGCAGGGAATAAAGCTGCAGTCAACCTACCGCCAATGTAGAACTATGTAACCTGAGCAAAATATAATTCTTTGTCTTTGTAATCCATAGAGATTTAGAGATTGTTACCATAAAGTAGATGCTACCATAACCAGACCCCTAAAATATGTCCTACTGATTTTGTAGTAGAGTGATAGATAACAAGAAAACTGATATTAGAGGCTGGAAGGATGGCAACCTATTATGCAGTGGTGAAACTTTTTTTTTTCTTCGATGTCTTTTTTTTTCCAATTACAATTGACATTCAATATTATTTTATATTAGTTTCAGGTATACATCATAGTGATTAGACATTTATATAATTTATGAAGTGATCCCTCTGATAAGTCTAGTACCCACATGGCAATATATATATATATATATATATATATATATATATATATATATATATATATATATATGTATGTATGTATGTATGTATATTTATTACAATATTATTGACAATGCTAGCTTTACATCCCCATGACCCTTTTGTAACAACCAATTTGTACTTCTTAATCCCTTCACCTTTTTCATCCAGCCCCTCAACCCTTCCCATCTGGCAACCATCAGTTTGTTCTCTGTGTCTATGAGGCTGTTTCTGTTTTGTTCATTTATTTTGTTCTTTAGATTCCACATATAAGTGAAGTCATATGATATTTGTCTTTGTCTGACTTATTTCACTTAGCATAATACCCCCTAGATCCATCCATGTTGTCACAAATGGTAATATTTTATTATTTTTTATGTCTGAGTAATATTCCATTGTATATATGTACCAGTGATGAAATATTTAATGAAACCACAGATATAATAACATAAAAAGCAGATAACATATAGAATAACTTTGTGACCTTGGGCAAAGATATTGGGAAACAGAATATTACTAGCATGTTCTGGTTACTATAGGCTGCATTTGAAATGTGGTACAGAAAAAGAAATGAGCTCACAAAAGGATTGGCCAATTTGTAAGCACAGATGAAAAAGAAATGAAGTCAGAAATCTGGGGACTTAGGGGGCTGGAAGATACGACTTATTCTCATATCTAAAAGTAAAACTGAGAATGCCTCTGAGTGACAAAGGCTGATTAAAACTCAGCTTTGGGGAGTCACAGACCAAATCCAAGATGTTAGGGGTGCTTTTGTTGAATTATGGCGATAACTGGTAAATGTTTTCAGGCACACAAATGGCTTAAAAGAACCTAAGTGTATAGCTCCCGCAGAGAAGTCTTATAAGCTCACAAAAACCTCTATGTTTAAGTCTAGAGAAAGAGAGGAATGTCTTGAAAAGAATTGCAATGTGGCTGTTGGTACAAAAAGCTAATGAAGTTGTTGGAAGAATTATACTGCCAAAATAACCATCAGTCTATATCAAGAGACGGTGTCTGTTCTAAGTCTAAGAGCATGAAGCATGAAAATCTTAGCTCCTAAGGGAGCATATTCTCCAATGGCTATTTCAGATAGGGTCCAATGAGGATAATGGAAAAGGAAGAACTGCCCAGAGAGGGTGGAGTCAAGAGTTGTCTACAACAATGGACTGGGGAGCTACACATGAGCCTGATCAAGAGGCATTCTCCCTGCTTTCCCTGGTGGAGGGCCTTCACCACATTTGCCCTTTGGGGTTTCGGAATTGGTTTGCTGGGCAAATAGTTTTAGTTTTAGTTCATGGATCTACAAACGAAGAGCTATATTTGGACCTGATCGTAAGGGCTTAATCACAAAATCCTGGAATGAAAATCTGATGCTGTGATGGGATTCATCCTTTATGCCGTTTTCCTTGGGCATGGGGGTGGGGGTATTTTATTATGAAGAGAAATGAATATTTAGGACCAAGAGAGCAGAATGTGGTCAGTTTTATTGTTGCTCACTATTCACTCATCGTTTCCCATAGGGGACCACACATCCCTGTCGTTTGCCTGTCTCTTGTAGTGTCCCTCCCTGTGACAGAGCCTCCTCACTGATAATAGGTTTGGCCAATGAAACGTAGAAGTTTTTAGAGCTATCACATGATTTTGCCACTGATCCCTTTCCTTCGCAATGAGACTGACATAGGGGCTGTACCTTTAGCCTGAGTCCTGGAATGAAGAAGACACGGAACAGAGCCAAAGCTGACTCACACACAGCCAACCTGCACCAAATGTGTACTTGAGCAACAAAATCAACATTTCTTTGTATAAGTTGCTTCTGCAGCAGAACTGAGTAAAGCACTCATATAGGATTTACATAAGTGAGAAAAAAATGAAAGGAAAAACAAGAGAATTTTAAACAAAAAAAATGGGATAAATGGTTGTCTTTAGTGGGGAGGCAGGAAAATAAAGGAGGGAGCACCTGGGTATTTAGATGGGGGTATATGGGTGTTTATTTTATAATCCTTTTGCTTTGCAAATATGATCAATCAATCAATAACTATTAATAGATGGTAGATAGATGATAGATAGATAGAGCAAACATATTTTATAGTACATTTATATGTGTGTGCACATATGCATATACATACATGCATATATAAATATATATATTCTATAGACATTATTTTATATGTATCCATATTCTATTGTTTGTCCTAAACATTTCATAATTCTAAAATGGTGAAAGTATATTAAACCTATGGAATAATAAACTGAATATATGCTTTGACTCGTGCTTCTTCCCAAAACCACACTAAAATGACAGTAGAAGGACTAAAAAAACACAAAAGCAAGAAAAATGAAAAGAGGAGAAATAGCAACAAAATGTTGACGTAGCAGACCAGAAAAAGCTGAAAATTAAACTAGCAGCTTCAGAAGCCCAGACTCTAAATGATTCAAGTCAAATTACTCCAGAAAAGCTGTAGGCACAATGTCTTTCGATGATGGGTGTTTAATTCGTGCTGCAAACAGGAGAGAGCCTGAAAATCCTGTAACTCGCCGTTGGAGCCTCCCAGATCCACTTTCCACCACAAGTGGCCAAGTTACTGCTCCTTCTCTACCCTGCAGAAGACTGGAGGTTTAATTCTGAAGATGCGGAGCTCCACGACATCAGGCAGAGCTGATGACAAAAATATTATTCAAAAACCAGGCAGTTCATACAAGAATCCATTGTGGAAAATGTTCCTCCAGTTTTTTACTGTATTCAATGCCAGAATTACTCTAAAAGAATAAGGAATTAATGCTACCAAGAGATTAAAGTGATCACTCTTCTAGGGCTATTGTAGCTCCTAAAATGTGAATATGTAGGGAATCCTCAATTCAGTCATTCAAAAACATATTTCTTGAATGGCTACGTATGTGGCAAGAACTGCCCTAAGCAGAAGAGATACAAGAAAGAAATTGTTCCTTGCTCTCTCAGGAGGTGAGTGTTGGAGGGGATGAGGAGACATTAAACAGAAATAATAATTATTAGAATAAGTGCTTCATTGCAGAATGGTTTTCTGGTAAACATTTGGTAGATAAAGAACTATATATTTAGCTGCTACGGCACAGATACCAGCTAATCAGAATAGACGCCAGTGGTGAACAGTTCCAGTGCCGCCCAGCTATTAATAAATAGCATCACTGAATATAGTATATATACTATGAATCTAGCTTCTCACTCATAGTTTATTGCACATTTAATATTAAAATTAGTGAAATAAAAGGAAGCTCTTTATGCAGCATCCTTGTCTAAAGGCCATACCTGTGATACTGCAAACAGTTGAACTATAATGCCATTCTTGAATTCAGGTGACTTAAACACAACTGATTTTCCCCACCTGTAGGACAAATGAAGAACAGTGGAAATAATCATAAAACCCTGGATTATTAGATGACCAAACAGCTCTACAGTGCTCACTGTGTTTTTACATAGTATTAAAATAATGATTTGAGGGGCTAGGGATAGTTTGTGAAATGTCAAATGCAGCTTTTGGAGATGACAATATTAAGACTTGTAGCGAATACAGAAGTTATTTTTGTCCCTTCCTTAACTGCAGGATCTGGGGTCTTAAATTTGGATTATGGGAGTCAGAAAGGGTAGGCATCTAAAGGGTTTAAAGAAATCACCTACGGAGTGGAGGTTCAAAAAGAGTCCTCTTGATGTGTTTGGAATTCTTCGAGAGTATCTATCTTGTACAAAGCAGCCTTTTTTCTTTCCTTACTCTGCTCTTTCTGCCTCCCTCATGCTCTTTCTCTCTCCTATCCCCCCATTTCAACCTTCAAGGTGACCTCCTCCTCGTGGTGGGTAAATGATGTATGAGAGAGACCACCCGGCTGGGCCTACCACACTGCAAGTGCCACCCTGGGTCCAGGAGGGTTCAGCAAGACCCCCCCTCCCCCCCATTTAGAACGCTTTGTATTTTGTGTTACATTGTTCTCCCGGCACTGGATAAAAAACATGACATGAACAATAGAGCCGTGTGAGATTTAAAATATCTGAATACATAATAATTTCACCCAGCTTTCAGAAAAAACTGAAAAAGTAAATAACAAAAACCACTCCTCAGAATGTGTGAACCTAAATTTTCGGTCACTTTGGAAGCATTTTCTTCTTTTTCTGTTTTTTCATTATCTAGGCCAGTTGGCAATAAAACAGCATTTAATTATACATAAACGTGAGAACTCTGGTGAGAGAATATGGGTTATGATCTTATTAGAACTAGTTTGGGGCCAGAAATTGTTCATTCTTGATACCTTCAATCTTATCTGCTTTCCCCCTATTTATTTTGTACCCTTATTTTCCCCTACAGTTTTCCTTTCTTGACTTTTTTTTTTTTTTTTTTTTTTTTTTTTTAAGATATGGTCATCATTTTCTCATTTTCTGTTCTCTTTCATTATCTTCTTTTAAAAGTCCTACTTTTACTAAGGTGCAAGTAGTTTCCTTACAGGAAAACAAAAAGAAAACTATTTTGTTCAAGAAATAATTACCCAAACTTGGCAAAAAAAAAAAAAAAATATATATATATATATATATATATATATATTTATTTATTTTTTTTTTTTTGCAGCAATGTAAACTGTAGTCACATTAATGAGATCACATCTTATAGTTTAAGGTACTTTCAGGGAAAGTATGATAAAAATAAGCTCCATTTAAACCTGAAGCTTCTCCTGGAAATGCATCGTGGGCTTCATTTGAATAAAATTTATCCTGTGAATCTGTTGCTTCTTAAGGATTTTGAGAAAGTACCCTGTTCTTCCTGTCAGTGGCAGGCAGCATCTCTTTAATTTTTTTCCCAATAATATTGCAGTACTCCAGTACTCATTTTAAAGATAGATGGATTTTTTTTTTCTCTCATAAAGAAGAACATTGTGGGGGAAAAAACGCTGGATGTGATTTCAAAAAATGTCAAAATATGTCAAACGCAGATACCACTCAAGGGTTTCATTAACTGAAGCTTTGGTGATAAGTGTCATCTTGTCAAAGACCCACCCATCTCTTCCAATACATTACCAAATGTACTAATTTCCTTGCCGAGCTTGATGTTTATTGTATAGCTGAAATTGAAAATGGTCGGTAATGGAGTGAGCTTCAATCCAAGACCAATTCTGAATCTAAATTACTTGCTTCTTTCAATAGCATCGACAGAGGAGAGCTTTATGCACCTTGTACCTAATCAACCCTTACTGTGACCCTAAATTCAGCAGTCTTCAGAGATTAATAATAAAATCCTCAGTTCAAACAATTATTTGCCCTGAACAAGTTGCCCATTTCTTATGCTGAGAATGAAAGAATGTGACATTATTTTTTAAAAGCTCTGCATGTTGTGGCCCACCATTTATTTTTGATCTCTGACCCCCCAGTTGCAGCCTGATTGCAAATCCCACATGCTTACTTGAATATTTTTTTAGGGGGGTAAAGGGGTGGGAGTAGCGAGGAGATTTCTTTGTTAGCATTTTAACATGCCTGTTCTCATTCCATATTCCCTCATGGTTGTGGCTTTTCACAGAATAAATGAGATACATTCTATCAATATATATTTCTAAAGTTTTTTAAATATACAGTGCTATTAATCATGGAAAGCATGGCCTCATTCTGGCTTTGTACAAAACGACTCAGAGTCTCTAGAAAATAAACATAAATTCTCTGGGAAAAATCAACTATATCTCTACGTTCTTAAATAAAAAAATCAATTTCAGAGAATGTCTCTTGAGACTGGAACCACAAAAAATCTTTTAATGAAATGTTTTTTCTTATTCCATACCATTTGGCAGTGTAGCTTATAAGTCTTAAGTGAGATTAGCTGAGCAGTATCGAATTCTTTTTCTCATATTTACAATAAAAAATACTCCTTCATGTTCAATGCCAGAATTTTTTTTTGATTTGGTATTTTTAACTTCCTTATGTTCAATTATTATTCATCAGTGTGGTTACGATGATAGGCTCAGTCCCTTTCTTTATAATATTACGGAGTTGGGGGAAAGTTCTGAAACAAAACAGTGTAGGAAGTATTTGGACACTCTAAATTGCTCCTTGAATTCATCAGCAAGAGTCAGTCCTGTGTCTGGGGCCTGCTGGGGGAGGGAAGAGACTCATGGTGCATTGCTGCCCTAGAAACTCTGCCTGACATTTGACATTGTCAACATTTCTTCTGGCTTTCTGCGTTTGGGGGAAAAACCCTCCCTAAGGACTGCCCTGGTTGACAGAATGAGTGTTTCTAGAAGATTCTCCTGCCTTTTGAGTGTGTTTTTTATGCCCAACAGCAATAATGGCCATCAAGTATTGATTATATGATATGTCTGCTGAGGTAGCCAGTGCATTATTGTTGCAAGAGGCTGAGAGGATGAGAAACTAGGTTATCCAAGAACTCTCTCAGTCACTAAGCATGTCTTCCAGCAAGGGTCAATATACAAAGCTCTCTTTGGACCTTATATTACCTTATTCTGTGATTCCAATTGATAGAAAATACAGTGAGATGGCCAGCATGTTCCAAGTCCTTTGAAAACAGCCTCATGTTTGCCATGGAATGGGCATAATTTGTTCATCACCACAAGGGGACAGTAGTCTTATGGAGGTCTGCTACGCGAGGAAGGCTAGGGATTGCCCAGGGTGGTGCCCTGTTAGGGCACCCAGATGCTAATTAGCGGCAGTGAATTGGTTACGTAGACTTTGAAAGGCAGTCGGGGCATAATCTAATACTTTTTCTTTCATCCAAAAAAATACAATAGATGGTATATAGTAAGTCTGCTGTGTATAGTAACAGCAATAAGGGCACTGAGCTTTTATTATAAACTGAATTACATCCCCTGTGTGGGGACACTAGACAGCCTATCGTGTATTAAGAATTCAGCTGAGATCACAAGCTTGCCTCACCTAAACCTTCTGTGATGTGATGAGAATGACTTTTGGTTACCGTACATCAAAGAGGGGCTAGCAGGCTAAACAGTGATTGATCCATTCTCCTCTTTCAAGTCCTCTATTCAAAAATAGCTTTAAAGCAATCATCTAATAAGTGTCAGAACAGAAGATAGAAAATGTTAGTACAAGCGCTACGCATGTCTACACTAGCTAAATTTTCTGCAAGATGTTCAATGACTGAACAAGGTTTTTAGAGTAAAGGCTCTCATTTCATAAGAGGCAAGAAGTACCAAATGGGCTGCCATTGACACGGAAACAGTGCTGAAATTTAAAGTGATTTAAGGCAAATCCTGTGATTTTCTTGACTGTCAGAGAATTCTGCTAGGAAAATTTTAGAATGGTTTTTATTTATACACAAAATCTGATATAGAAGTTAGCTGCTTGCTTATGTACACAGAAGCAATAGTATTTTCACAATATGTATTCATAAAATTGCATTTATTAAACTTCCTTCTAAAAGATGAATGCTGATTTAAAGGGACCAACCATGTGAGTTACCCAGTGTGGAGGTCATTAGAGCTGTTGACAAATACTGTGATTCTTTTTTTATTCTCTGCTTCCCTGAAGTCAGGTCTGGCCATAAGATTTGCTCTGGACAATGAAAAATGAGACAGAGTGACCTATGTCACATCTGGATGGAAGCTTTAAGAGCTAGTGGAGGATTTGCCATATCCTTGTTTCCCTGTCTTGATGACTGTGGAAGCATGAATCAAGATGGAACATGGCTCCATCTTGGCTCTTTCAACATGGCTCCCTGAGTTATTATTATGAGCAGACCTTCCTGCTGACCTGAACTGGATATGTAGCATGAACAGGAAATATGCCTGCATTATGTTAAGCCACTGAGATTTTAGAGCTGTTTGTTACCACACCATAACCCAGCCTATCCAGACAGATGCATCTAGTGACACTAAGCAACTTGATAGTTCCTTAGGTCTCTGAGTAATGTAAAATTGTATAGAGTAGGACATCATCAGGGCTCATATGCCTTCATTCATCCAGGCAACAAATATTTGTTAAGTATGTATTATGTGCCAGGCAGAGTATATGGGAATAACAAATAATTGCTAAATGTGGTTTGATAGGTTACCCTTTGTTACCTCTGCTAAACCCCTGAGGAGTAGATGAATAATAAGGCTTTAAAGAGTTCACCGCTTTAATGTAACTAATCAAGATAAAAAATAATAAAAAAATAAGTGATGGTTTGACATTTTCTAATGAATGGCATTGTTTCAGAAGACAATTTATGGGGGAAAAAATGGGCTCATTTCAGAAAATCCTGAGACTTCTCACATTGGCCAAAATTTTGTCACTCTTAACCCTTCCAATCCAGCCATTCCCCAACCACATCAGATGTTTCCCAGGTTTGTACTCTTGCTCAGGTTGTGCTCTCAGGCACATAATACATACTTAACTTCTTAGCCCCTTCTCTTCATCTTTCAAAGACCAGTTCAAATGTCTTCTCTTCCACGAAATTATCGTTTCTCTACCTCCTCAGAGCATCAGGTACATACCCCTACTGAGCATTTATTTCCATCTGCTTTACATTATGATTATTGTTTACATGATATAACTTCCCACTGCAAGACTCACCCCCCCCCCCAGGCTATACATTCAAAGGGTAAAGTCCTTGTTGTAGTCTTCTTTGTGTATCTCCAATCTGACGCCTCTTTCCAAAGCTCAGTACACGTTAATTGATATTTGAATTGATTTGAGAGATTTGTTTGGGTGTGATTGTGGATTTCTTAAAACAGATTGCAACTGCCCTGGTTTGGAATATTGGGAAAACAAAGAAACCCTTTCCGCTCAAAAAGGGCGGTTGTGAGGCTGATACTTTTGGCTACTCTTGGGGGAATTAGTTCTTTCTTGGCCAAGGACCAAAGCCTGCCTCCTGAACACCCATCACACTTAACTAATTTCCATTCTCCCCAGGGACCAAGACAGAAAGACAAAAGAGGAAGGAAGTAGGCATTTCAGAGGAGTAACCCACACTCAAAGAAGCAGTTGAAAGGGAGAAATGAGGAGGGAATTGGTGTTTAAAAAAATTACCAAACGAATGCAGAATTTAAATTGTACTTCATTATCCATCTTCTCTGCATCATACCAATAACTCTCTTGACTTGATATCTCTCCCTAGGGTAATAACTAGCTGCTCATAACTTGGAGCAGTGATCAGAAACCCTCAGTGTTGGTGCCAAAGATACCCAGGCTTTACTTTCAGTCTCTGCTTCCCATTTCCCCTTCCTCACTTGATTCTAGCATCCAGCAGCAGGACATCTGCTCTTCCCTGAAAGTTTAATACCATGAGTAATAAATATGAGAGAAGAGCATGTGGTTTTTCTCTCCTGGTTTATCAGCCATTTTGACTTTTTCACCACTCTAGACTTTCATTCTTAAGCAAGATTGAGAAAACCCAGGACTTTTGCTTCAAAAAGGTAGAGGATTGAATCCTAGTTCTTCCACAAACTTGCCTTAACTACCTAAGAAAGTTACTCAACCATTTAACCTTTTCCCTCATCTTATAAAATAGAGTTAAGTACACCTGTGCAAAGTGATTGGGATAAGAAGATAAGATAGGGGTTGTGAAGTCACATAGTTGCTGCTCAGTATTACTATTGTTGTTACTAATAAATATTTCTCAATGATTTTTCCTCCTCTCCATAATCTTTCCACTACGATAATCTTGGTTGTGTCCGATCTCATGTCTAATATCATGCAGTCCCTCCTATGTCAGTTTTCTAAAGCTACATATCAGATCATGGCACCTTCACACAACCCCCTTCCACACTTTTAAAACTATTAAAAACTTTACAGTCATTTTTGAGGATCTATAAGAAAAAAACCTTAACCCAATTTAGCACATGAAGGCTGTAGCAATCTGGCATCTGTATCCAGTCTCATTGCCAATTGTTCTCAGCGTAACTGTGAGAGATGGCTTCTCTAAGGAATCCGAAAGAATCGCACTTCTCGGGGTCCGTGTAATAGTCCCCTTCCCTGTTGAGACTGGGCTTGGCCATGTCAGTTGCTTTGACCACTAGGACATCAGTATGTGTGACTCAAGCAGAAGCTTGGTAAGTGCTTACCCAATGGGGCATCCCCTCTTGAAACTCTGCTGATACCATGTGAAGAATGGCAGCCTGGTCCAGCCTCTTGAGAATGAGTGCCTTCTTGGAGAGAGATGCCCAGCCATCCCAGATATCCCAGCTGAGCCTAGCCCAAGCCAAGCTTGCAGAGGAATGCAGCTAAATGGGTGCACCTGGCCAAAGCTAGCTGGAAAACTGTCCAGCCAGCCCACACAATCATGAGGAATATTATAGCGTTGTTGTTTGAATCCACATTTCAGAGTAGTTTCTTACACAGCAGTGGATAAGTGATACAGTGCCTTTTATCTCCAACTGTAGTTCTATGGAAACATCATATTTTGTCACACACCGCATTTCTTTGCAAATACTCTTCTTGTGCTTGTAATGCCCTTCCCTCTTGTCTATTACTCTTTGTATCTCAGTATAAGCAGTGGAGGCTGGCATATACTAGTGTTCAGTAAAGCTTGAATGAATACACTGAAAATGTCAAAATATGCCACAAAACCTCCAAAGGTGTACACTAAATCCACCATTGTTCTGATTGGAATTTTCGATAGAAATGCATCGATGTTGCTGCTTTTATGAAAGAAAATAATGATTTATATGCAACTATATATTCACATTCAAAGCTACCAGAGAAAAATGCCTTAGCTTAAAAAGAGATTTAGCTTTTAATAAGAATGAAACAAGTTCTTTCATTACTTAGCAACTTAAAAATTATAATATCTCGAGCTGGCAGAGGGACTGTAGGGTAGCACTCATATGTTGCTGGTGCTGGGGAAAATCAGGGTGAAGTTTGGAAGGTGAATTCCCAAACATGTTTTAGGAAGCATGAAAAATACAGGTTTCCTTTGTCCAGCAATTTCAATTCAGGCAGCTTAACTCATAGAAATAATCAAAATATAGAAAAGTAGGCACGGAAACATTAATTATGGCATTATTCATTTTGAAAAGTGTAAGTAAGTTAGATTCCCATCACCAGGAACTTGGCTCTGTTAGTTTTGGTGCATCCATTCAGTGAAATATCATGTGGTCATTTAATAGCTAAGAAGTCCATCATTTAAATACAGAAGATCAAATATTAAGAGAGAAAAATAAGGGTGCATAATTGTATATACCCAATGACGACAATGTAAAAGTGTAAATGTGAAAATAATTACAGAGAATTATGGGTCATGTTCCCCTTTTCCCCCCAGAATTTATATAACATTTTATGTTATTTTTTATAATTTAAATAGAACTTTTAGAAGACAAACATAGGTAATATATAATAAATATAAAAATAGAGTGTTACAGAAACAATTTTGAGGTTGGCTTTCAATTTAATTCTCTACCTGAGACTGACACCTTGTCATAATTGCTGTTACATTATAGACTCCAGGAATCATGCCGTTTCACCATTTGGTTTGTGCCATCTCTTTAATTAATATTTAGGAATATACATTGTAGGGGTTTATGTCATTGTACTTATGGAAGATTTTGTTTGTTTTTAAATTATTTTGTGAACATTATTGGTACTAACGCATTTTTTGTGATCATTATTGATATTTATTGCTTTTTGTGTGGGGCAGTTTATGTTGAGAAGGATTCCTCATGATGGTGGTGAAGCTCTGTGCCAAAATGGACCCACATATTCCGTTTAAAGATCTGCAGTGTGGAGAGGGATTTCTCCCCAGTCCCTGGAACAAGACTCGTGCTAAGTTGCCAGTGACTTCAGCTCTTCCTGTGGGCTGGAAGACCTCCTGCATCGCTGTCTCAGCCATTAGGACTTTCCCAAGGTCCAATCACACATTTCCAGATATATTTCAACTGGCATGAGCTGCCTTCATCCAAACTCAGGAGAAACAAAATGGCCCCAACTGATCCTTCTCCTGACTTCCATATTTCTCACATTGGTGCACACGTTGTAAGTCACTTAACCTTCCCAAGTCAGAAAATTAATGATTTCTCTCTCTCCATTCTGTTTTGATAATGCTTGTCAGATCAAAACCCTTCTCTTTGCTTTTCTCTGCCTCTGTGCTCATTTAGGTTTTACGACTATTTCAAAACTCTCCTACTTAGTCGGTCTGCCTCACCTCTTCTTCCCTATTCTATCCCACTGTTACATGAATTTGTCTCGAGTGGTCATGTAACTCCCCAGGACATTCTAAAAAATGTGCATTCCTCATTACCAACTCAGGTAAATCAGCTGCAGCATTTAAAACTCTCTGTAACTTAGAGCTAACCTACTTTTCTAGCATCATTCTCGCAAGGCTGCATTACACAACTCTCAGGGCACAGTTTACATTATAAGATACATCTGCAGAGTATCTACAGTGGGGTGTAACCATACAACACAGTGTGAATGGTGCTCCCTGAAGTTGGGCAACATGTGGCTCTGGAACCCTGTTCTCATTTGTATCCTCCAGACGAACCCCATTCTCTGAAAACACCCCTTCAGCCTCTTCCTCATTGGACCAACTTTGCCTTCTGAGTCTTGCCCACTCATTGATATCCCTTCTCTTGAAAGCCTTTCCAAATTGCCCCAGCCTTTTATCTCTCTCCGGGTACCATTCTAATCATATTTGTTAAGTTCATGTATTGCGATAGAATCGGACAGAAATAATTTTTAATCCTTCCTCATTTCAGCACTGTCTCCATGACTTTGGACAAGTGTCTTTACTGCTCTAAGCCTCATCTGTCATTAAACTGAAGATAATATTACCCATCCCTGAAGAGTATAGGGAAGATTAAACAAGATCTTAAATGTAATATAACACACTTAGCATGGTTCCCGACATATCATAAATGCACACAGTAATTGTAGTGGTGGAGGTGACAGCTACTGCTGAGGTAATGACTGTGGTTTTGGTTTGTTCTCCTGGTTGGGAAAGGGGTGCCCAGGGAGAAGGGTTGTATGCCAGGCTCTGCCAGTTACAAGCTGTGAAACCTTGAACAAATTCTCTTTACCTTTCTGAACCTTGTTTTCCTTTTCAATACAATGATCGAATAACACAATGAATAGAAAATGCTTTGTAGACTAGGCAGGCTATGTAAATGTAGTACTCAATCTACTGCTATACATACAACCTATTGAATATTTGAGCAAAACTTTGTATGTAAATCCAAAGACTTATGGAACATAGTTATGTACTTTTAGAGTTTGAAGAGATTTTAGAGATTGTTTGCTTCAGTGCCCCATCTCATCCTCACCTAAAGTCATACCCAGGGTCATAAAGAGATTCAGCAGCTGAACTCAGATCTGCCAATTTCTCAGGTTTTTCTTTCCTCCATTCTTTGCTGAATCCCATATTAAGATCTCATAAATGGAAAAAAGTACACACTTTTTGGCAGATGACATGATGCTATATATAGAAAACCCTAAGGACTCCACCAAAAAGCTATTAGAAACAGTAAACAAATACAGTAAAGTTGCCGGCTACAAAATCAATGTACAAAAGTCCATTGTATTCCTATATACTAACAATGAAATCTCAGAAAAAGAAATAAAAAGAAACAATTACGTTTGCAATTACAACAAAAAGAATAAAATACCTAGGGACAAACTTAACCAAGGATGTGAAAGACTGTATACTGAAAACTATAAGATTTTTAAAAAGAAATCTAAGAAGACACAAAGAAATGGAAAGACATTCCATGTTCATGGATTGGAAGAATCAACATAGTTAAAATGGCCGTATTACCAATATACAGATTTAATGCAATCCCCATCAAAATCCCAATGGCATTTTTTAAAGAAATAGAACAAAAACTTGTCATATTTGTATGGAACCACAGAAGACCCAGAATAGCCAAAGCAATCCTAAGAAAAAATAGCAATGCTGGGATTCTACTCCCTGACTTCAGCTTGTACTACAGAGCAACAATAATCAAAACAGTATGGTATTGGCAGAAAAACAGACACACAGACCAATGGAATAGAATTGAGAACCCAAAAATAAAACCAAATAAATATGGACAGATAATTTTTGACAAAGAAGCAAAAAACATACAATGGATAAAAGACAGCCTCTTCAATAAATGGTGCTGGCAGATTGGAAAGCCACATGCAATAGAATGAAACTGGACTGCTATCTGTCACTGTGTACCAAAATTAACTCAAAGTGGATCAAAGACCTAAACATAAGACCTGAAACTATAAAATGCATAGAAGAAAACATAGGTACTAAACTTATGGATCTTGGGTTCAAAGAGGATGTTATGAATTTGACCCCAAAGGCAAGGGCAGTAAAAGTTAAAATAAATCAATGGGACTATATCAAACTAAAAAGCTTCTGCACAGCAAAAGAAACCACCAACAAAATAAAGAGACAACCAACCAAGTGGGAGAAGATTTTTCCAAACAATACCTCCAATAAGGGGCTAATATCCAAAGTATATGAAGAACTCATACAGCTCAACAACAATAAAAAAACAAACAATCCAATTAAAAAATTGGACCTGAATAGACATTTCTCCAAAAAATATATACAAATGGCAATAGACATATGGAAAAATGTTCAACATCACTAATCATCAGAAAAATGCAAATAAAACCCACAATGAGATACTACCTCACGCCAGTTAGAATGGATATCATCAACAAGTGTTAGAGAGGCTGTGGAGAGAAAGGAACCCTCATACACTGTTGGTGGGAATGCAGATTGGTGCAGCCACTATGGAAGGCAGTGTAGAGGTTCTTCGAAAAAATTACGAATAGAATTACCATATGACCCAGCAATCCCTCTCCTGGGTATCTACCCCAAAAAATCTGAAAACATTTATCCATAAAGACAAGTGTGCTCCAATGTACATTGCAGCTTTATTTATAGTGGTCAAGACATGGAAACAACCAAAGTGTCCTTCGATAGATGATTAGATAAAGAAGTTGTGATATATATACACAATGCAATACTTATTCTGCCATAAGAAAAGATGAACTAGTACCATTTGCGATAACATGGATAGATCTTGAGATTATTATGCTGAGCAAAATAAGTCAGACAGTGAAAGTCGAGAACCATATGATTTCATTGATATGTGGTATATAAAACTGAAACAACAGAAAAACAAGAAAAACAAATGAAGAAACAAAAACTCATAGACCCAGACAATAGTTTAGTGGTTACCAGATGGTAAGGGGGTCGATGAGGGTAAATGGGATAAAATATATGGTGATGGATGGGGAACTGACTCTGGGTGGTGAACAAACAATGTGATATATAGATGATGTAATACAGAATTGTACACCTGAAATCTATGTAACTTTACTAACAATTGTCACTCCAATAAACTTTAATTTAAAAGAAGTACACATTTAAATGTTATCAATTTTTAAATTAACTCCAAACTTAGCAACCTAGTTAAGGAAATCAATGGAAAGTTTTCTTAAATACAGTGGAAGAACTAGGAATAATGACCACTGGAATTTGGTACCATTTTCCTGTTAAATATTTTTCTTCTGCAAGGAACAGGAATCACTGTGGCTTTGAGCCTGAGTCCTCTTGAAAAGAGGCGGGTATAGGTAATGACTGATGTCGGGCAAGCAAGTGCTGTCGGACTCCTGGCCTGGAATAGAGAAAGGGAAGAGGTGGGGGTAGCCATCCTCAAACTGTTTGTTTTTCTTTAATGCCACTCCTACTGTCATCATCATACTGAGAATCTTCATCCTTCTTTACCCTACCCAGCTCTGTTGGCACTCATAGGTACCACCACCCCTAACACCCCTCAGGCAGTAAGAGTTCTTTGAGGTGAGGGATTCTGTCATCTACATCTTTGAAACCTCCTGAACACCCAGTAATTCATTATAGGGGCTTCATGATAGTGGATGGTGGGTGGATGGATGGATGGATGAATGGATGGATGGATGGGAATAAATACTGATTAAAAATCCAAAGGGAGGAAGAAAAGCAGAACAACTTACTCCTCTGCTACCAGGGTTCAAGCACATTTTAGAGTGACTTTTCAGAGATAGCTTGGATTCATTTCATTTTAGCATCCTTTAATCCAGAGATTACCAACTGGTGCACATGGGCTAAATTCAACCTATGCATATGTTTTGTTTGACCTTTCCATATCGGCCCACTGTTAAATAAATGAAGAAATAGATACATTTATATTATGTTTAAAAATTGGGAGATGTCATATTTTAAAAGAATCCAGATTTTTCTGGAAAACTCAGCAATAGTGGGCTCATATTTCCATTCCCTTTGGATAGGGCAGACACTGACCTATTTGCCACAGTAATATTCACTAACATAGATAATAGTGAATTGCCATTTATTACTCATGTTCAAACTTTTAAACATCCTGACCCACACTTCTTGCTTGCATCACCTGCTTGGTTCCATTAGGCTTCAGAGTTTATAATTCTGAAGTCACAGCCCCTATCCCACACTAAAGAAGAGAAAAAGATCAAAGGAGAGAAAATTTATGAAGTAATAATAATCTTTTATAATGTTTTGCCAGGTATATAGACTCTGCTATTCTATATATCCTCACCGTGTACTCTATGGATCAGGAGCCAGTCTTATCACCATTTTATAGCTGAGGAAACTATGGTTTAGATGCCAGGTACCTTGTCCAAGACTACAGTTCATATGTATTTATAATCCAGATAGTTCTGCCGCCAAAGCCTATCGTTGGAACCACTACCCTGCCTTTATACTCTTTCTTAACATATAAATGGTGAAATCAGCACTATAATGTACTTTTTCATCTCTCAGAAAAAACAAATTGATTATACTATACTCAATTTGTATATAGTTAATCCAAATATTGATTAACTATACTTAAGCAATTTGAAATTAGGTAGTCAATTTTGAAGTGCTCCAAATCTTGCTTATTTGTGTGCATGTGTGGTAGGCTGGCATTAATAATATGCCTGGGTGAATTCCCTCAGCATTTGGTACTTTACAACATCCAACATACAGGTGGGAGGATGTGTATAGCAAAGAAGTAACAGAAAATCTCTTTCTTTTCTTTTCAATTGAACTTAGTGTGACATGTAAGGAATCCATTCTGAAAGATGGTGGATTTCTTAAATGGTGGCTAATTCTGATGCATCTGCAAACACTTGACTTGTCAGATACCCAAGATCCTTCTGCAGTCACGTGTGCAGAAGGGGACATTATCCCTGAATTAGTGGAGTTAGAGGCATCCCAGACTCATTGTGTCATATACTCCAGCCCCCTTGTAGCATGGGAAAGCTTCTTGGCGCTCTTTCCAGTTAATAGCTCCTATGTCTTAATCATATACATCTTCCTGGTTCAATTATTTCCTAGTAACATTTCATTTCTTCTTTTAATTGTGTCCTGTGAAATTTTTTTGAGAAATTCTTTTCTAAACCAAACCTCTATCCCCCACCTCCCACCATTATTATGCAGCATTATAATAACAGATCTTATTGGCGGTTCCACATTGTGCTGAAGGCACACAAGGCCTTGTCTGATTGTTTATATCACGGCTGTGCATGGAAAAACCCTAAGCTCATGTAGTGAGATAACAGTGGGGTGGCAAGTTGCTTCATCTAAGCGATAACCAAGGCTATCAGAAGGATTGCTGTTTTGTTTTTATGGGAATGCCTTGCAAGAACACGTGCCCACAGCTAATACAAAAAAAAATTATTAAACCTATTTATTGCACATTTCATTATCATAAACCTTCTAGGGAATCATAGCCTAGGCAGCAGCTTGGCCAACTGGGAACAAATGATTGGTTAAATGTAGTTGGAGACAATTTTATAGGTTCTATATCATTTTTCTCCTAGTAGGAAGAGTTCATTCTTATCGTTAACATAGACAATAGATTGAATCAGAAATTATATTCTTGAGAACAGTCTGGAATATAATCTATGTTAGGTGTTCAGAATGCATATTAATGTCTTCCTAAGTGTCCAGTTCACTTGTTTATGCCCTTTTCGTTTGAGAGCTCCCATAAGAAACTCCTTTTTGAGGCAGATGTCTAGTGATGGGATTTCTGGGGTTGATGATATCTTCTCTTAAATCTACACCCAAGAATATACTCCCCACAAATCTTCCCTGTGGGCTGGGAATTCCCACCATTAGTCACTTCTCTGGTAGTAGAGAGCCCTGTCCTTGGGAAAAGTAGCCCATTAAGATCTACTGAATCTGCCACTATAAAATTAATATATTCAAGATTTCTCTGGACTTGCCATAAATTTTCCCACTTCTGTATCTAGGCAGGAGACACTTGAAATGTTCTTACATCTCTTGATCCCTTGTCCAATTGCTTCTCAAAATCTAAGATCTGGCACAAATATTCTATTTCCCATAAAAATCATTTCTGACTGCCCTCAGCCAAAGGCACTGCCTATCCATTTCAATACCTGGGGTGCATTTTTATGCCGTCACTAATTCATCATTAAATAAAAACTAGGAAGTTAGAAAAATGTTGAAGATAGACAAATAAATATGGGTGTTTGCCCTTGGGTCACGTCCTCCAGGGTAGCTTTTTCTCAAAGTAATAAATGTCCCAAGGAGGTATATGTAATGACTTTAGATGATTTCTGGATTATTGTTTAATTTCAATTATTACTTACTTACTTTTACATTTACTGTCTAAGTGATTCTGGTGTCTTAATCATGGGAGTGATAGAAAGGTTTTTTTCCAAAATAAATTTATTTAACTATAAAGGAAACACGTAGAGTTAATGGAGAACTTATTTAAATCACAAAACAGGTAACCCATAGATATAGGGAAAACAAAAAAACATGAAGTAGGCACTTAGCATTTATAGATGTGAGGAGAATCACTGAGGGAACATGTGAAAAATTAAAAATTGGAAGGTTGTTTTAGAAAAACAGAACTGGAAATAGACAAATGGTAATGCAATTTGGTAAAGGCTGTGATAAAGTTATGAAAATATGTCTTTAGGATCCTACCAGAGGTGTTGGCTGCTGGGGATGGAGCATCAGACCCAAACTGGCTTGTTTGCTCTTCACCTGATCCCCTATATCTGACCTTATTTGAGTATACATACCTTACCAAAAAAGATCCTGTTTAAGAATAACCAAGATCTGGTAAGTAAGGAGCGAGAGTGGGGAGGCTAGGTATAGATCCTGGTGTTAGGCAGAAGATAGGCATGAACAACAGGAAGTTTGGGCAATAATGTAATCCCCAGGTTCACACCCCAGGGACTACCCAGGTCCAATCGTCGGGGACTAATTCCCCCTGAAAAGGGGGAAGTAAAATCCCTCTAGAATTATCTTGTTTTTGACATCTTGCAGAATGTTGAAGCTTACCCTTGCTTTAACCTTAGCCTCATTATAATACAATTACAATAAATTAGCATTGCGGTTTCAACCCCCCTCCCCACTGTGGCTTTTTCTGTGTGCATTATGGGTAAGGGCATGCGCAAAAAGGAATGGATTATATAACCTACATATGTCAACCAAATGACCCAAGTATGTACATCACACGCAGAGCTGACCCAGAGCCAGCAATATAAAAATCAAAGCCCAAACCCTTTGGGGCCATTGTCTCTCTTGACTCGGACTGTTCTTCCCTTAGAACGTATCCTAATAAACTTTCCTTACTCTATACCTTCACGTTTGCTAATCTGTAATTCTTTACTGCATCGGCAAAAGGACTGAGCTGTTACACCAGTAACACTGAGAACCCAGGATTTACAATATCCTGTAAGAGATCGCCATAAAACAGCTGCTCTGGAGACCTGACTGACGTCATAGTCTGATGTAAGCCACACACCTTCCCGCGCCTTCTTTTCTGACTCTGCTTCTTTTTCTGTCCTCTGGAGTCTCCTTGGAAGGCAGATCCCCTGGAAAATAGCATAACATCTAAGAAGATCCCAGGTTTGGGTCTCAGACATCCTGGGTTTGAGTCCTAGCTCTGCCACTTGTGAGCGGTAGGACCTGGAGCAGGTTACTTAACCTCTCTCTACTTCCTCATCAGTAAAATGAGATGCGTAGCTCCTTATTTTTACTGGATTTGTTATGAAGATTTGAGGTAAGGACTGTAAAGCACTTGGCCTATATGGTAGGAATCATTTTATAATTATTGTCATAGGAAGGAAAGTTTCCCTGAAAACAGTGTTATGACAGTAAAAGCTGGAATACCCCTAACATCCAAAGTTCAAGGCCACCTGGAGGTAAAAATGAAGAAGAGGTGAGAGCAGTGAAGGAGCTGTCAGATCCTTGTGCATTCTCTGAGATCTGATTAGAAATGCAGAATTTAGGCCTCACCCCAGACCTACCAGTCAGAATCTGCATTTTATCTCAATCCCGTAGTGATGCTTTTGCATGTTAGCGTAGGAGAAACATTCTTGTTAGATAGTTCCTCTGCTCCTCTGATTCCTTCCTTTTCTACCCAAGACAAGAGGACCTTGTCAGGCAAATGCAACTGCAAACTTCTTTTCTTGAAGCGGCTCAGAAATAATGATAATAACAAAAGAGAGATGGTGAACAACAAGTGCCATGTGCTGATATAAGCACTTGACATGTGTTCATTTGTTTAAGCTCCACAGCAGCCCTGTGAAATGGGTCCTATTTTCATCCTTAGTTTACAATTGAGCAACTGTGGTACAGCGAAGTTAAGTTCCTTTCTAGAAGTTATAAAGCTAGTAAATTCAGGTTCTAGGATTACAGCCTAGGAATTTTTGCTCTAGCACCCTTCTCTTAAACACCATAGATTTCAGCTTTTCCTCTCTACCACTTCTCCAAATCATGGTCGAACTAAAACACATGATCCAAGTCAAGACGTGCTTTCCTCTTCCCTCCAGGCAAATATTTTGCCCCCAAACTTCCTTGAAATTATCTAGAAGTGAATCTAGGTGAATAGGTTCATAAACCTTAATCCGCCCTGCTTCTGAACACTGCCTCTGTTCAGAGTTCAGAGCTGAATTTCTTCTTCCTAGACTTCGGAAGTAGCTTCCTCGACTGACTTGCTGCCTGTGGTCTTTCTCCCACTCCTGACTTCAAATAGTATAGCTAGAATTATCTTTTTAAAGAAGCAGCTCTGATTACCTGTTTCCCACATCAAAACTTCAAAAGCTTCTCCATTTGAATATAATCCATCTGCCTCTACTTGAGATTCTGGTTTCCTCCTAGATCCTGCTTCAAGCCTGTCTTTCCAAAACTTTCCAACCATCTCCCCCAACACATGCACACTCACGGAGTGACCCAGCTGCATGCTCACTTTTGGGGTTATGTCTTCGTTTCTCTCTGGAATGTCATTTCCCGTATTCCGTCTGCCTAAGGTATACTCAGGCCCCAGACTGATACTACATTCTCAGTAGACTTTTCTTTATGTACAGAGCCAATATTTATCTCTCTCCTCTTTTCCTGTTCAACTCTGTGACTCTCTCACAGAGATCCCTTGCATTAATATTGGGTATGTGCTCTGTACTGGTCTAGTTAATTGTTCTTTGAATAAAAATATTGATAATAGGTAATGAATTATACTTAATCTACTTTCAAACTTGGCTTCCTGAGGCATATTTATCCAGCTCTGTCTGTGGAGTATGTCTCTGGCATTTAAGTAATTACATGGTAGTACATCAAGGGAGGTGGTAGAAGTCCCTCTTCACCCTGAAGCAGATTGCTCTGAAAAATCTGACTCACTCATTGATTTTCAACAGATGTGAGAAGCAATGAATCTTGCATGAACAACAATGCACAGCTTTACGGCAATCCTACCCCATTCACTTATTCCTCCCTTATACGTAAGTTTATATACATTCATACATACATACATGTTTTTAAACACAAGAAAAGTAGTTTAAGCTTAAACCATTATCCAAAGGAATTCATTTTCTAAAAATATGTATACCCTTTGATGTGACAGTTTACTTCTAGAAATCCTGGGAAATTATGATGAATACATGCAAAGATTATGCTGCAATGATATTCATTGAAGGGTGGTTTATATTAGTAAAAAATTCAAAAATAACCCAAATGTCCAAAATGGTAGTGATAAAGTAAATCATGGTGTGTCCAACCAGTGGCATGCTTTAGATTAAATGATATTGAAAATGTTTGTGGAAATAGGTTCATCATATATATTTAACTGAACAAAAAGTGTATGAAAGAATAGAGAACCCAGAAATAGACCCACACAAATATGCCAACTGATTTTTGACAAAGGTGCAAAAGCAATTCAATGGAGGAAGAATAGTCTTTTTAACAAATGATGTTGGAGCAATTAGACATCCACAGGCAAAATAATAATAATAATAATAATAATAATAATAATAATAATAATAAAATAGATAAATCTTGACATAAACCTCACACTTTACAAAAAATTATTTCATAATGGATTATAGATTTAAATGTAAAGTGTAAAACTAGAAAACATAGGAGAAAATATTTAGGATCTGGGAAAGGACAAACAGTCCTTATATAAGAAATAATAAGGAAGATCCACAAAAGAAAAAATTGATAGTTTGGATTTTGTCAAAATTAAAACTTTGGCGCCAAAGAAAGACCCTATTAAAAGGATTGAGAAAGGCAACCTACAGGCCAGGAGAAAATATTTGCAAACCACCTAACTAACAAAGAACTTGAACCTAGAATATATAAAGAATTCTCAAAAGTCAGCAAGAAAGAGAGAATAAGAAAACCAAAAATCAAATTAGAAAATGGACAAAAGGCATGAATAAACATTTCATTAAAGAAGAGATGGCAAATAAACAATGCAAAGATGTTCAATATCATTAGCAATTAAGGAAATGCAAATTGAACACACAATGAGATGTTACTTCATGTCTAGCAAAATGGATAAATAAAAACTGATGATAATACCAAATGCAGGTGAGGACACGAAGAAACAGAATCACTGGCATTTTGCTGGCTAGAACATAGAAAGGTACAGTCATTATGAAAGCTAGTTTGTCAGTTTCTTCAAAAAACAAACAAACAAAAACAAAAAAAACCTAAACATGAGCTTAATATACAACTCAGCAATCCCATTTCTGGACATTTTTCCCAGAGAAATGAAAACGTATGTCCATACAAAAACCAGTACTTTATTTGTAAGAGTCAAAAACTGGAAACAGCCCAAATATCCTTCAGTAACTGAATGATTAAACCAATTGTGGTACATCCATATCTATACTGGAATATTACTCAGCAATATAAAGGAATAAAAAATTGATGTATGCAACAATTTGGATGAATCTCAAGGGAATTATGCTGAATGATAAAAGGCAATCTCAAGCGGTTACTCATGCTTGATTCCACTTATATATATTTGCAAAATGACAAAATTATAGAGGGGGAGAACAGATTAATTGTTGCCAGTGGTTAGAAATGGGGTGGAAGAGGGAACGGGGTGGGTGTGACTGGAAAGTGGTAACACAGGGATCTTTGGGGTGATGGAATAGCTCTGAATCTTAACTATAGTGTTAGTTAGATGAATCTACATGTGTCATAATTACATAGAACTATACACAGATACAAACACATGAGTGCAAATGAGTACCTGTAAAACTGATGAAATCTGAATAAGGTGAGGGGATTGTACCAATATCAGTTTCTTGGTTTTTATATTATACTATAGTTGTCTAAGATTTTACCATTGGGGAAAACTGGGTGAAAGATACATGGTACCTCTGTGTACTGATTATGTAATGTCCTGTATATCTATAATTATTTTGAAATAAAAAGTAAAAAAACAAAAAAAACAAAAACAAAAACCCTACTTTGTTACATGTGATAACTTGGATGGATTTCAAGAGTATTATACTGAGTGAAAAAAAGCCCATCTCCAATTGCTACATAATGTATGATTCCATTTATAGGAGGCTGTGTACTGATTGGCTGATGAAAATGTTACCAGAGGCTCACAGGAAGTTAACCTTGAATTTTCCTGAGGAGAAATGATTCAGTATTTGCTAATCAGTGTTTACAGTGACTTTATGGAACATAACTACCATGAATAACGAGAATCAACTCTATCTAATTCTCACAATGGCAGAATTATAGAGACAGAGAATGAATGAGTGGTTCCTTAGGGACAGGAATGAGGAGGGTGATGATGAAGGGGCAGGCTACAGAGGCTTTCTAAAGGGAGGTTTTGTGGAAAGGAGTAGTTTTGTATATAGATTGTAGTGGTGATTACACACATCTATACATAGGATCAAATTGCATGCAAGCACACACACACGTGTGTGTATGTGTATGTGTTTGTAAAACCTTGTGAATTCTCAACAAGGGAGACTACAGTTAGCGATATTGCACAAATGTCAGTTTCTTGCTGTTGATACTGTACTACATTTATGTTACCATTGGGGGAAGCTGGGTAAAGGATGTGCTGAATTCCGTACTTTTTCCAACTTCCTGTGCTTTATAATTATTTCAAAATTTAAAAAGTATAGAAGACAATATGTGTAATACAACTACATATGTATAATTTTAAGTTGATATCTACAACCTCAAATTTCAAGTCCTAATTGCTGATCAATATAAAAGTTTCTGAGGAAATACCAAAATCATCGGGGGTGATATCATTGTGTGGAATGATAGGCGCAAAGTAGCTTTTAATTTATATTAGACTTAGACTTAAATATAATTAGCATTTAGGTTTAAATTTTATTAATAAAAAGACAATGTTTAATGTAACATAAATTTAATCCATAGTGTTAGTGTTTTTCTATAGGCCTGGGAATCAACTCTACATATTTGATAGTTTACCTTTATATAATAATTAGTTAATTTGGAATATTAGAAATTTATTTACCATTTGAGTGTGTCCAACAGATTAGCTTGTGTTTGTAATTTAAAATGTAATTGATTAAAAGATTTAAAAATTTAATTTCGAGTTGAAAGTAAAGTAATTCTATTAAGATTATAAATGTTATTGGAATGTTTAAGAAAACTTAAGATTCATCATGTTTCAAGGTTTAATATAATATATGTAGAACAGTTAAACATTAGGGAAAATTTGTTAAACAGTTAAAGTATTTAAAATATTAATTTCATCCAACATATAACATATAGTAAATTTACAAATGCATCATGAAGCTTAAAGAAATTTCATTATTAAACACTTTAAAAAGTGATAAAGATGTACCATTAGAATAGTAAGATTTAAAGTCAACCTTAAAAGCTTAAGGAAAAATTGGGTTTATGAATGTGTGATTTTGTTAAATGGAATAATATTTCTAAAGCAGCCCCAGAATGCTCCCTTTTGTGTATTATCAAAAATACCCAAATTTCATGTTTGATACTGTAGGATACAGATACTTATTTCATTGGTATGTGAGCATTACCAAAAAAAAAATTATGAATCTATGTAGTAACATGGAAAAATGCTAACATAAAGCAGGAAACAAAACAACATAATTTAAATATGATGTATATCACGTTAGGTAAAACCTTACTTATTTGAACTATTTTATATTTTATATTGTTCCCAACACATCCACTGAATTTTCTAACAACCCAGAAATGTATTTTCTCTAATTTTGTTAGTAAGAGGGTATGCTGGCCTCGAAAAACAGTTTTGAGAAGGATGCTTTGTTTTCTGTCCTCCTGCAGAAATAAAGTGAGCACGAGTTTGGTGTCAGAATTGAGTTTGAATCCAAGCCCTGACTGGTACCAGACATACCACCTTGAATGGATGTCACTCGGCTACTCAGCACCTCTGTTTTCCTTTTCTGTAAAATGAAAAATAATAATACTGGCTCATATAACAGTATTTACTACACAGTAGGCACTTTATTAAAGCCCCCCACTTTTTCTCCCCTAAACTTATGAATATCATGAATCTCATACCTGATCATGAGATTCCCCTTTTGCTTGTGACCTGGAACAGCACCCCTGGTGACTCTGCTAAAATGGTTATGCATTTCTGCATGTGCATCTTACCCTTGGTCTTACTGTTCTTCAGTTTTATTTTCCTTGTGTGTTACCTTTCTCTCGTAAATGTACCTCTTATGTTATATTTATGTTTGTCTAGCCATCTTAAATCCTTTGTGAAAGGTGTTGGGGTGGAAGGTACTGAGTAAGTATTGGCTGGTTCCTTTCCCTTCCACCGTGGCTAGACACTGAAAGAGAGCCCCAGCCTCCCTCTCTTTGCAATGGACAGAACTTTCTAAGCAGACCCACAGAGTTTCATTTAGAATGAGTCTAGTAAAGAAGTGGCAGCCGGAATCATCCAATATGGTCAGCACTTGATTCCTAAAGTGACTGCAGATTCTTAGTCCTCAACCAGCTTTCCCCTGTCAGCCAGCTGTTTTGTGCTTAGGGAATGAAAGTTGATGTTTGTAAGTAACTAAGAAAAATACAATTAGGAATGAAGTCTGTATTTTAAAGGAGGTGTATGATGCATTTCAAAAATAAGGAAGTGTCCCAGATTATAACCTGATTTTTTGTTTCTGTTCGATCTTAGCAGTTAGTCGTAATATATCGTTACAGTAATTGGTCAGATATTTCTTTTTTTCCCATTGAAAAGTGCTGTCATTAAGAGAAAACTCATATTCCCCAAACTTTAAGAGTGAAAAAAATATGCAAATAAGTATGAAAATATTTTCTGTGGTTTTGAATGGGATCAGGATATGTGTGCACTGTGCATGTTTTTAAAATCCTTCCACCTGGTCAAAATGCTTTCAAAAGAGAAAGAATAGCTGATGCCTCTTGTTCAGGCTGAAAAGTATTGTGATTGCACTGAAAAGCATGGCCCCTCTTGAAGTTTAGTTTTTTACTTCCTTTATTTAAGTATAAAGCAAAAAGGAGATTTCTCTAAGATGTCCTAATAGAAGCTTTTGAATGATGTGCAGAGGTAGCATTGAGGTGAATGGAGTCCATCAAGATTTGCCAGAGTATGAAATAATTATCGAAAGGATTCCATTAGAGACGAAAGCTACCTAGACTAATAGAGGCAGAAAAGGCTGACCCTTTCCTGGTCCTTAACTTTCTCTAATGGATGGCCTTAAGTTGAAATCAAGACTCAACTGGACCACTGATTCTTAAAAAAAAATATTGAGCATAGTGGCATATAAGCAAAAGCTGGAAAAATGGTCAGCTATATTTATCCTTTAGTTAAAGCTTGATATGAAAATTATTATTTGCTGGGTTTTGGGGGGTTTTTTGAGGTCATAGGAATGGAAGCTAAACAATAGGATATGTTCTCATGGAGTAAATATCAGTTGTAATGAAGAAACAAAGACTTCCTCTAGTAAGTACAACATCAACTCAACCAAAGGAATCTCCAGATTTTTTAAAGATAGTTGCCATTACACGTTACCTAATAGGGTAAGCAGAGTGTTCTTTGGCTAGTAATTGACCCATGTGTCAAATTCTACACTTTGTTCTGGGGGGATCATGGAAGTGCTTCTCCCACACAAAGTCTTCGGGGTACATTTTGCAATGCATACATCAATAGCCTGCATGTAACACACACACACACACATAACACACACACACACACACACACACATACACACCTAGGGTAAAATGGGTCAAATACCTGAAATTTCCTGTGTTTGTTGAAAGCAGCAACTGATGCCTATACCTCTAGTTTTTCCAAAGCACTTCATTGCAGCTGGATAAAAGTGTCTTGAGTGTCAGGTTGGTAATTAAGTGGTCTGTTATAGAGGGAAAATTGCAAATGATAAATAAAGGTACTGCCATTGTCTGAGCGTAGGATCAGCTGAAGTCAAGGATGTCAAGGAGAGAGGTGAAATTGTGGATGAGGCATTTTGGTTGTCATTTAAGTTAATATTAGGTTGCTCCTGATAAGCAAGATGGCTGGAGTGGCCAGTAATATGAAAGCAGCAGTAAAGAACCTATTTTAACATCTCAAACATAGCACTAGGATGAATTTTAAAATGCTGTATCATTTAAATAGACATGTCATTATACTAATATACTGGTTAAAAACTAGATCATTAATAACTGTACCAGTACTCAAATTAATATTCTGAGAGAATATAGGAAGACCGAGAGTACAGTTAACGAATCTCATTTCTTGAGAATCATATACAATTGATGTAATTTTACACTGAGGATAATAAATAATTCCATAACAATGACTCAGCAGATTCTGGATACATTTCTATCAAGATTTCCTAGTTTATATTACTGAAAACTGCAACTGTTTTAAATTATCAAATAAAGTTATTTAATCAATCAATACATGTTGAATAAATTAATATACATACAAACATATAAGATGGAGTGCAAAAATATATGGTTGCAGTTTTATTAATAAAATAAAATGTTTTCTGAAATATAAAGTAATTTCTTTTAAATATAATATGGCCCTAAATATTACTCTCAGTTCTTTAACTTCAGAGTGCTTTTACCTCACCGTGTGTCCGTATTATATATGTTTGGTTATACTTTCAGAACAAGCTTTCATAGTTATATATTTTTCAATTCTTCCTCAACAATTCTATGAAGTAGATGGGACAAATATTATCACTGCTCCATTCTACAGACGAGAATACCAAGGTTCAAGGAAGTGATTTACCTAAAGTCACATAACAACGAAGTGGCAGTTTGGCATTAAATCTGTTTTCTGATGACTCCAAAACGTGTGGGGTATGGGTATGTGTGTGGGAGTCGGTAGGGCAGTGGTTATTGTCATTATTGTTCATATTTGAAGATGTTCATGCTAATGGCCTTTGTGATAGAGTGATTTACTCAGTGATGGGGCTGAGGGGAGGAGGAAGAAGAGAGAAAATAAAAGAAATACACATATGGGTCCAGTTCCCACAGTGTATTTGGTGAATACTTGACTGCTTTGGTGAATGCTTGACTGCTTATAAGATATTTTCATCTTTTGTGACTCACTTGTATGCCTTCCGGACTACATGACACCTTTGTTCAAAAAGAGACAGTACATCATAGAAAATGGAAATTGACTTAGTGTCAGCTAATGGAGACTAAGCTATTTGCAAGAGAGCATCATCACAAGAATGGCCTTTGGGAGCATACCATTGGTTGAAATTAAACTAGAATGGACCAGGACTTGATTGTATTAGGAGGTTTATATTAAAGCTGTTGAAATAATACATTTATTGATATTCGAAAATGAGGTTGGAAGGTTTACTATTATATATTTTGCTTAAGAATCTCTTTTATATCTGACTTATGAATATCCTTTATACTATGCTATATCTAGAAATATCTGCAGACCTTGAAGTGTTAAGAGTACAATGATTTCCTGATTCTACATAGTAGAATTTTATAATACCAGGGGTGCCAAAAAATGTATACACATGACTTTTATTCATCTTTTATTATCAGTATATGTTGTGTATTACAATTTTAATACAGGTTTTTCCTTTATTAAAATGTGTATGCTTTTTTTGGCACCCTCTGTATTTACAGATTTAATGTGTCATGATGGGCTGGGGTAATTTGTAATTACCTGTTAGGAATGTCTTGAGAGGTAAATAAATCAATGATTATGAAGTGTCTTCTCCAGATTGGACCCTTATGATGAGGTAGTGAGCCAAGCTAACTGCCCAGAAGCATATCTTTGTCATCAGACAGAGTTCATAAATTGAGGATTTATCAAAGATTCAAAGATCTTAGGATAAGAAAAATATTGAAATGCCTACTCAGTTCCCTGCATTGTAATGAGAATTTGTTTGAAAGAATTTGTTTAGTGCACAAATTCTATCCCCAAATATGTTTACAACTATAAATAAGGCCCATTCCTTCCCCTACCACCAAATATGTTTACAACTGTAATTTGCTTGCAAGGCAAACTCTAATGGAGTCAGAATATTTAAATATTAGATACTTCATTTGTTGACAGAACTGATCAAGTCCGAATGTTATTTTTGGTTTTGCAGACATCACAGATGAATACTTTGGAAGGAAGAACACTAGAGTAGGAACTGGAAATGCTGAAATGTTTTCAGTGTATGTCAAAATATAAATCCCATTAATTATGCATTTAAGTTATACTCTAGGCAAAAAAAAAGCAACCTTAATTCTTCTCTAATATGTTTTTTTTAGGTTTCCCAGTAAATAGAGTATGCTGAATAAATAGCCCAACTGGAGTGAGTAGGTCCAAAGTGATAAAAATATGCAGGGCAACAGGCCTAGCATTCTGAAGCTGCTTTGACATGAAGGGGGTTTTAGGTTTCCCAGACATATAAGGGAAAGAAAGGAATAATAATACAGGTTACAGATTATGATAGTCCAAATGTTATGTCAATCATTAAGCAACACTAGTTATGTAATAAACCAAGCTAACTAATGAGTACAGTGTTATATATATTCTTAGTAGGAAAGGACAAAGCATTTGGCTTTTTGATGAAATTAATGCTGTCAGAATATTTTTAGGACCATATTGACATGTTACTAGGTTCCTTTGCTATTAAATATAGCTAAGGATATTTAGAATATATAGAAAATGGTCAATTTGAAACTGTTGGCGAAAAATCTGCCTACCAAGTCAACTGCACCTAGGACATAGGTCAAGGGCAAGCAGAGGAAGGGAGGAAGGTTCATTTACGTTTAGATTAATAATGAACAATTTTAAATTGGCTTTGCATCACTTTCAAGTGGAAAAACATGGTTCCTTGTTTTTTATATTTTACATAAATAGAAAGAAAAAGAACTCTTAATATCATTAAAGATTTAACAGGTTTGGAGGTCTAAAGAAAGAGCTCATCCTCAAGTTAATAGTTTTACTGGAAATATCTTTAGCTGAAAAATTTTTAAATGTGATTTACATGGAACAAATCAATTTTAGGTTTCAACATAACGTTTCGATCTGAAGCAGTTTGCAAAATCCAGCTATACATATTGGCAAAATATTTCATTTATTTTAGATAATCATGTGCTTTTGCAAATGAGTTCCCTTTGGAGTAGGGAAATAGCACCAATTTTTACATAGAGTTTCATTTTCTTCTTATTATAATCCTTGTTTTAGTTATTATTGTTTTCACCTGATTAAAAATTAATTTTATTTAGATTCTGTATGTTAGTGATCAATCCCTGCCTCCCTCCAAATCGACCCTGTCTGTTAAGAGTCTGCTTAGTTGAGGTTATATAAACTCAACAGCCAGTTAACTAAATGCATTTTTCATTCCTCAGCTTTTGTTTTGAGCAAATAGAAAAGCAGCTAACATTCATTTCTTTTTCTTTTTGTTTCTCTTCTGAGAGAATCAGTCAAATAATATGTATTTAAATGGAGATGGGAGGAAAGGGACTTATTTATAACTATTGTCCAGTAAAATCTCTTCATTTTGTCTCTATAAAGATATAGGTTACATAAATGTCAACATGAAAATAATTTGAAGTTTTATTTCAAAATGTTGATGTATGGAGATTGGGGCTGTCATTGTGCTGATAAGAAAATAAATGAAGCATTTCCCGTGATAGATGAAAATCTTGAGTAAGACCTTGAATTTCTGATTTTTTTTTTCAATTGTACACATTAGCATTCAGTATATAGATGTTGGCCAGACTATTCTCAAAAAATGGATACTCTCCTCATTTTCCAATCACATGTCGAATGCAAGATTATGTACTACATCTTAGGAAGAGTGAAACAGGATGTCCATTTGGGCTGGCGCAAAATGAAGCCAATATACTAGGAAAAAAACGTTCCACACTTGCTTTCAAATTCCTAAGTCTCTAGTGTTTTACCATTGTTTGAAACATTTAAACATTTTGTCACATATTTAAATTACTGATGGGCCTTTGAGTCACACATCACCCACTGTTTGTAAATTATCCATGATCCATGTGAGCTTGGGGCAAACAGCCATACGTCTGTGGGACTGAGTAAGGAAGTTCTCTTCTTTTGTTGCAGAAACTACTGCTTCTGTCTTACTTCATTCATTGACTTAACACTTCAGAAACTGACTTTTTTTTCCCTGTGCATGATTTTTTGCCTGTTTTGTATATGTGATAAGTAACAAATTATGTCTTAAATTAAGATTTAATATCAGATGTGGACATAATTTTCCATGAAAAATAGAATGATTGTATTTTAAAAGTCATTCTTGAAAAATATTAGCCAGAAGAGTAAAAACAAATTTTTAGACTAATAAAATTTTTAGGATGAAAATTTGCTAATCTAATAGGATAACAAGAATAAATTTATTTACTGACATATAGCAGTAAGGAATATTATAGAATTAGAAAATTTAGCCTTAAAGGTGACTTATTTCAACACCCCTATTTATAAGTGAAATACTCCTTGAGTTCTGTGCCTTGCATAAAATTATACAACAAATGACCAGGAGAGTTATCAATTCATTATTCAACAAATATTGTTGGAGAACCTATTATATTTTGAATATGGTGGAAAATCCAAAGATGAAAAAAATCCAGACCATTTTATTTTGTACTCGTAAGAAATTTATAGCATAGTGGAGTAGAAAGACAAATGGAAATAACTAAATTATAAAGATAATATGACTTATAAGGGTGATACAAGTAGAAGGAATTATGGAATTTGAAAGAAAAAGCAAAGTTTAGAACTCAGGTGTTCTTTTTTTCTTGGTTTAACTCTACCCCCAGTAGAGTATAAGCTCCATTAAAGCAGGGACCTTCCCATGCTTGATAAAGTGTTTGGACTACAGTAAATTCACAATGAATGAGTAAATGAATGTTCTTTCCATACTATAATGCCGCCTTTTAAAAATAGCAAGTGTGTTGGGGCGGTCGGATGGCTCAGTTGGTTAGAGTGCAAGCTCTCAACAATAAGGTTGCCGGTTCAATTCCCACATGGGATGGTGGGCTGCGCCCCCTGCACCTAAAGATTGAACACAGCGACTGGACTTGGAGCTGAGCTGCGCCCTCCACAACTAGATTGAAGGACAACAACTTGGAGCTGATGGGCTCTGGAAAGGCACACTGTTACCCAATATGCCCCAATAAAAATTAAAAATAATAATAATAATAAAATAAAAAATAAAATAAAATTAGCAAATGTGTATACTTTTCCTAGGGAGCGTTTATCCTCCTCACAATGATTAGAAGATCTGCTGTCTCGTTGACTATCCTGTGTTTAATACCATTCTGGTGATATGCCAGAGTATAATATTCCTATTTTACCATATTTAAGTAATAAAGTAAAATACTCTCATGTTTATCTTTCAGCTTAAAGTATGCAGTTTGCAAATCATGCATCCTAAAGTATGGAGGTAAAAACATGCATTCAAAGTATGGAGGTAAAAACATGAACCTCATTGTTTCTAACATATTCCTAGCACGTATAAAACATGTGTCTTGTAACTAGGAAGATGGGGTTTTTTATATAATAACACTTGAAAAAAAGAAATTTGGCCACTTTCCATTGTGAAACTTTTGGCTTCCAGGATACAAATTACTATTTAAATCCTCACATATACATGCTCATAATTAAAGAACTTGAGAAGATTTTTAATAAGAAAAGTAGACGCTGTGATACAACCATGCAAGAAATTCTAACGCTTTTAATTATAATCTGTCTGGTTTAAAGGGGGTGAAAGAGCAAAATGAAATGTCATCTCTAGGTCATGCATTTCAGTGCAAAAGGACTAGAATGACTTAGAAAATGTGACAACCTGTTTGGGTCTCCACATAAAACAAAATGAACAGAAAAAAAATCATGTTAATTATATGTGTAGGTGCTTGTTCTAGCCCGAATTCTTCAAATAGTTTTCTTTGATTTCTTCTTTACTGTTGTGTATACATAATATGCTTTTTAAATTGTTTAGAAATTTTTATGAAAACTGTCCACTTTATATATCATCTTCTTATTGAAGAACATAAAGAGTATTTTTTACAAGAAAAATTATGGCAAATAGGGCAATACTTAAAGTCAGTATTTTTTATAGTTTCCTGTAGTACATTATTTACATAAAGTGAAAATATATAGATGATACCTTCTTTTTACTTCTCTTCCATAATATTCAACTATAGGAATATGTTAAAATTTGGGGGCCAATAGCGGTCATCTCTGAATTCTAAGACATGGAATAACATATAGTATATTATAATCAAATTGGAATTCTGGGCATATCTGATCATTTGATAGAAAATAAATTTTCCTGCCTTTACCCAGAAAGGGGAGAGAGCATTAATTTAAATTTAAGGAAGGGTTAATTTGGATAATTATAGATATCTTTGGTGTTCATACGTTGTGGCTTACTTAAATAGCATATGAATATTTGGGTTTAAATGTGGAAATGTTATATACAAGTACTTATAGAAATCTGACTAAAAATAAAGTATGTATTTAAAATTAAGGAAATAATAGAGATGATATAACATTTTATTTTAAGAAACGCATTTTAAAACTATTCAGCGGTGCTACATTATGTAAAGTACCTCAGTCCTTTTTCACATTTTTACCGTTTCAATAAACAGATTAAAATTTTAAAATATTTAATTATATGTAACCATCAGAGAAGTCCTGTGTCATGAAATACACAAGGAATTTGAGTCATTACATATTTTAAAATATCCTAATCATAAGATTTTTTAAATCACATCAGATTTAGTTAATTGTAAATTACTACAGCATGGAAAGAAGTTATAAAGTCTCCTAGTGCTGGCAAAACTGAAGAAGAGAAGAAAAAGAAGCCCCAACTGATGAAATGCCAAAGTAAGTGTTCCTAGGAGTGGAGTTAAATATTTTAAATTACGCTAGTCTGTGACAGTATTTAGCCTATGCAATCTAGGGATTGTGCAATAAGTAAAAATTGTATGACAAAAAATTTCTAACGAATACCATAGAAATAACTTTAACATTTTATAATTTTGTAAAGAACAGGACACAAAATACATTTTCTGGTTACACAACAAAAGTCTAATAAATGTACATTTGCATGGCGGACTTGGAAGTCCTTGTAAATGGGCAATGCATTTTGTATTTTTTGGTCATTTCCCCCAAGTGCATTTTAGTTATAACAATCTGAGTTCAGTTTCCTAAGAAGCCCCTCTTTCTCATTTGTCACATCTAAGAGGTTAGAGAGTATGTTTAAACAGATATATTTTCTTTTCGTCTAACCTTGTCTGGAAGATATAGGAAAACTAATTTGCCTTATTTACATATGGCACAATCTATCCAGTATTCAAGGGTTTGTCAGAAACAGGAACCTTGTGCATTTCCATGGTAACCGATGGCATGCTGACAGTATCTGGCTTGTTGCAGCTTCGTCTAGGCAGGCCGGCAATTAATCAGCCATCTACATGCACAAAATTCTTTGTGAGTGAATGGCAGCGCGCCTCTGTAGTGCTGTCTGTGCTTTTACAATTTGGTATTCCTGCCGGGCAAAGTACTTTTTTGTCTCTTCTATTCATTTTCCATAGCTCCCCAAAATGTGCTAGAAAAGAGTATGAGGGGGTGGGGAACAGGGAAATGCATCTACCTGTAATTTCAAAATGACATTATTTCTTCCCAGCATCAAATATGATAGGGTGCGTTTCTTCTTTTTATTCCATGCCTCATAGTGGGTTTGCCTTTTATTTTTTTCTGAGTTGTCTTGGGTTTGTGCTACGGTACATAGTCCCTTAATCTGTGTCTCAAGGGCCTTTATTGTTGGTGCAAATAGCACATACCTACTAAAGCAGGTCTATGCATAAATCATGGCTGGACCTGTGTCATGCAGTGTGAAGCCTAGAAGTCCTTTTACATTCTTTATCTAGTTCCGTCCTCTCAGCTACATGGAATGGATATTATTCCCATTTTGCAGACTGAGATGCGAGCAATTAAATGATTCAGCCGCTTTCCAAGGCAAGTTTGCGATGAAATGCTTAAGTGCTCTTGTCACTGTGCCATTACCAACACTGAAACAGTGGCAGTCCCCTTATGTGTAGTGATGTTTTAGGGTACAGGAATCACTGTTACTTCAGTATCTTAGAGCTTTCTTCCTGAAAAAACAGTACCATTTATTTTATTCTTTTGGAACCTTATATTGTCTAGGATCTGAACAAGAGCACGGTGTTTATTAGAAAACTGTTTTTGGATTTTGCTTACAACCCAAACTAACGTTATGTCTGGGGAAGTTGCTTAGCTTCTTCTCTGTAAAACGAAGGGAATGGATTCAATTACCTTGAGGGGTCCACTTAGTACTGAAATTCTATGGTTCTTCAAATTTTCTAAAACATTATTATACATAGTGGTAGGTAAAAATTAAGATCCATAATTCGTTCAGTCTTTTGTCCTTGAAAGATGACAGAATGATTTGCATTGAATTGAATTGAATAAATTTCTTTTTCTAAAAGGAAAAAGAGATTTGACATCTGGGTGGTTGACAAATCTCAGAAAGTCAAAGTTCACTGAAATCAGATTTGGACATTAACATTTCCACAAAATCCACACAGCAAATATTTGGTTGCATTCAAAGTCAAGTTCAAACAAAATAGCTACAGAAGATTATAAGTATATTGGGTCCTAGAGATAGTAAGTTTCTGAAAAGTTTCATACATTAAAATAAAGTTTTTATTGGGAGAGTTTCACTGGGAAGAAAAACTAGCAAAAAAAGGTATTTATTCGTAGAGTAGAGGGAATTAAAGAAAAAATACATGTAAATTTTAATATTCTCTATAAATATAACATAATTTTATTAGTTTAGAAATACAAATTTAATTGTATAAATATATATTATGTATGACTATCTTTTAAATAAGTTCATTACTTTTTATTAAATTCATTTATTCAAGGAAGAATTACGTATTTATACTTTTCTTTTAAATTCAAAAATTTCTTTTATAAAAATGTGACCTCAGTTTAAAAGTAAATTCCATTTCAATAATATAAAGATAAGGATGCTCTTTACATGCAAATATTTTGCCACTGTCTCTTTTCAGTTCTGTTTTATTTGTTTTATGAATGACAAAATTGCTAGTATAACTGTTTTCTCCAATTTTGTCTTTCTGTTAAAAAAAATTTGAAGCATGTGCACGAAGCTTCTGTTTTCTCCTAACTAATGGTTGTCCATCCTTTTGTAGGTGCTGTAAACACATGGGCTTCATTTATTCTTCCATACTCAGTTCCTCTTCTTTGTTTATGTGCTTACTCTACGTAACACACTAAATAATATCCCATCTAACATTTTAACCCATTTTAAAATATCCTATTTCCTCCAGCATTCAGTTAAATGTGTCAGTGGCATTCCAGAACATAGTGGTGGTGTTCTTACAATTAATTCCTTCCCTGACACACCATGTTTTTTTCAGAAATCTTATGGTTGTACAAGAAGTTTATCCTTAGTATGTGTAGTCTCTGTAATTTTTTGCTGTTTTAGAAAAATCAGCCAAAAACATTCTCTACGTGTATAATATTACCATGAGCTTTTGCATATTCTCCCTCAAAGTTCTCACTATTTCATACTGTCTTTTCATTCTGTCACATCATTTAGTCGTTAATCAAGTATTTGTTGATTCCTTACTTGGGTTTTTGGAAATACACCAACACCACCAATGCCACCATTCCCAACAATAAAAAGTATAAGAAATCTTCTCTATGGTAGAAATTATCTTCATTGGTAACTAATTCGGATGTAAGAAATTTGAACTCATGTCAGAATGGATTCGTTTCAGATTAATTTTACATCTACCTTACTTTTTTATTTCCTAGGCTATAAATGAGGATAATATGACCTAATTCATAGAGTTTTATCAGGATTAAATAAAGCCATCTTGCTGATTTTACATACTCAAAAATTGTAGAAATGTAAGTTATCTGAAATATGAGAAACAGAAAGTAGAATGATGATCACTAGGGGCCAGGGACAAGGGAGAATGGGAAGTGACTGCCTGATGTATGCAGGTTTTAGAACTCGTTTTAGAAATAGATAGAGATAATGGATACACAACATTGTGAGTATGCTAAATACCTTTATATTCTACACTTTAAATGGGTAAATTTATGTTATTTGAATTATATCTCAGCGAAGCTATTATTTTTTAAAAAAACTAACATTAAAACTTAGAAAATTTCACACAAAATTCCAGATTGACTTATTTTAGAAAAGTCCTTTGATCTGATACCACCAGCCACATGGTCCTTCATGGGGTCCCTTATTTAATGGATATAGAGTTTCATTTTAGCTTCTTTTTGAATCTCCCCTTTAAGGGTCAATACAAATCATTGGATTGCATTTGCTTTCTGGCTCCTCCAATTTCTGGCTGTGTGATCTTCAGCCCCAGTTTTCTTATCTGTGAAATGAAGAAGATATCTAGGATTGACGTCAACATTACATGAACTAAATTATGAAAAACACTAAACCCAGGTCCTGGCACATGGTAGGAGCTCAACAAATGTACTTTCTTTCCCCTGAATAGCAAAATATGAGACAGTATGTCATAGTTAATGACCGTAATTAATTGAGTTAGACAGAGGTGAGTTTCAGCCACCTATTTTAGGCAGATTACTTTTCACGTGTCCTTAGTCTCACCATCTGAGAAGATCTACCTCAAAGGATTTTGAAGATTAAATGCTGTTTCAGACATAAAGCACCTCACCCACTTCTGAGAATATATTAGGTACTCAACAAATTACCTTAACCATGGATGTACTTTTTACATAATCCTTTTTCTCCCCAAATTGTTAATCCACAGAAAGAGGAGAATGTTCTTAGGAACTAACCATACACTCATCTCCTTTCCTCAGAATTTTTCCTACCTTTATTCCTTTTTCTCTACCTGTCTCCCTGACCCGTGTCACCCGCAATCCTATTATGTGGGGCAGGATTCACCTCACTTTACACCTAAGGCCCTTTGTCATGCTCCCAAATTCAAGCAGAGGATGATTAGAAGAAACACTGGAGAGGGCTGTGTACTGGTTCTAGCTCCAATAGCCACTAATTTATGACCTTGGCTAGTCATTGCCCCTCCGAAGAATTGGGAGGCGATTAGAGTTTCCTATATCCAGCATTGACCAGGCTAAGATGAAATGAGGAAATAAGGACAGTATTCTATGTAGCTGTAACGTGTTTATCTATACGTACATTTGTATCTATATCGCTGTAAAGTAGTACATGTCCTTGCTTAGGAGAGGTTGTCATTGATGCAGATGCTACTCTTCTTCCTTTTTTGGTTTCCAAATGCCTATTCATTTATGGAATCACAAATGAGTAGATGGTGGGTTGTACGTGACATCCTAATTCGGCAAAATTAGAAGCTGGCAACCCCCCATCTTCCCCATAAAAATTGTAAAATCCAAAGGTCTGCATCTTTTGGATTAGTTCAGTCTAAGGGTTTTTCTCAATCTGATATTCAGTTATTCTAATTAGAATGCAGCAAAGCTGTGGATCCTTCAGTGGTTCCTTAGGTTGAGGATTAGAGAGGCAGCCCCCTTTCATAGTCTCTTTTGTCCACAAACATCTTTGCTTCACTGATATAGAAGCATAGACCTCTTTTATTTTTAAAACTTTATCTTTTTAGAGCACTTTTAGGTTTACAACAAAATCGACAGGCAGGTATAGAGATTTCCCGTATTCTGTCTACATCCACACGTACTACCTCCCCCATTATCAGCATTACTCACCAGAAGGGTACAGTTTTTTGCCAAGGGTGAACCTACAGTGCACATCATCACCACCCAAAGTCCATAGTTTACCTTAGGGTTCACTCTTGGTGTCGTGCATTCTATGAGTTTGGACAAATGCATAACGACATATATACATTGTTAAAATATCATACAGAGTAGTTTCACTGCACTGAAAATCTTCTGTGCTGTGTTCCTCTCCCCACCCTCTACCTCTGGCCACCACTGATCATTGTACTGTCTCCATAGTTCTGCCTTTTCCAGAATGTTATATCTTTAGAATCGTATAGTATGTAGCCTTTTCAGATTGGCTTCTTTCACTTAATAATAGGCATTTAAGTTTCCTCCATGTCTTTTCAAGGCCTGATGGCTCATTTCTTCTTAGCACTGAATAATATTCCATTGTCTACATGTACCATAGTTTATCCATTCACCTATTGAAGGACATATTGGTTGCTTCCAAGTTTTAGCAATTTTGAATAAATCTGCTATAAATATCCATGTGTAGGATTTTGGGGGACATAAGTTTTCAACTCCTTTGAGTAAATTCCAGGGAACGAAATTGCTGAATTGTGTGGTAAGAGTGTGTTGACTTTTGTAAGAAACTGCCCAACTGCTTTCCGAAGTGGATATACCATGTTACAATCCCACTAGCAACGAATGAGAGTTCCTGTTACTCCACATCCTCACCAGCATTGGGTAATGTCAGTGTTCTGGATTTTGACCACTCTAAAAATTGTGTACTGGTATCTTGTTTTAATTTGCATTTTCACATGCTTATTTGCCATTGTACATCTTATTTGGTGAATGTCTGTTAAGGTTTTTGCCCTATTTCTTTATTGGATTGTTTGTTTTCTTATCGTTGAGTTTTAAGAGTTCTTCGCATATTTTGGATAACAGTCCTTTATCAGATATGTCTTTTGCAACTATTTCCCCCAGTCTGTGGCTTGTCTTCTAATTCTCTTAATGTTGTCTTACACAGAACATAAGATTTTTTAAATTTTAATGAAGCCCAGCTTATTATTTCTTTCATGAATCATGCCTTTGATGTTGTGCCTAAAAAGGCACAGCTATACTCAAGGTCAACTAGTGTTATCTTCTAGGAGCTTTATAGTTTTGCATTTCACATTTAGGTCTGTGACCCAGTTGTCGTTAATTTTTGTGGGTGATGTAAGTTCTGTGTCTATATGCATTTTTTTTCTTTTTTTGCATGTAGATGTCCACTTGTTCCAGAACCATTTGCTGAAGTGACTATCTTTGCTCCATTGTATTGCTTTTGTTCCTTCATCAAAAATATATTTATGGGGTCTGTTTCTTGACACTCTGTTCTATTTTACTGATTTGTTTGTCTATTCTTTCACCAATACCACACTGTTTTAATTACTGTAGCTACATAGGAAGGCAGCTGTGCTCACCACTATACCAGCAATGCCGCCCTGCTGTAGCTTTATAGGAAGTCCTGGAGTTGCGTGGTGTCATTCCTCCAACTTGGTTTTTCTACTTCAATATTGTGTTGACTATTCTGGGTCTTTTGCCTCTCCCTATAAATTTTAGAATCAGTTTGTCAATATCCATAAGGTAACCTGCTGGGATTTTGATTGGGATGATACTGACTACATATCAAGTTGGGAAAAACTGACATCTTGACAATATTGAGTCTTCATGCCCATGAACATTGAATATTTCTCCATTTATTTATTTCTCCTTTGATTTTGTTCATCAGAATGCTGTCGTTTTCCTCGTATAAATGTTGTACATATTTTGTTCATGGTAAACTTTTGAGAAAGATAAACTTTCTTTTTGCATGTTGGGTTCTTTGAGCATGCTAGTAAGTATGAAAATGTGTTAAGTTAGAGAGGGAAACCCATTACCTAGAATTGTGTAAACAGGAAAACAAAAAGTATGCATCATCACTTATTGCGTTTTTATTTTTCTCAACACAATGCATAATAGCAGGAAGTTTGTGATAAATGTAATTATACCTTTATTAGTTGTATGGTTATGGGGTTACCTTGCTAGATTGTAAGTTCCATGAGGGCAAGGATTATGCTGGTACATTCACCACGGTGTGGCTGACATATATTGTGTGCTCTGCAAATATGAATAAAAGGAATAAGTGTCATAAGAAAAGACAGTATTTCAAGTTCTATAACAAGATCAGGGAAAACCTTCAGAAAAAAATAGCTGGTAAACTAGCCTTACGTGGTGGCCGATATGAAATACAGATTTGGCATACAATATGAAAGATTATACAGTACTCAGTATAATTATAGAACTAAGTACATTTTAGTGTAGTAGTCCTTTGAACATTGGTGATCTCCGTATATAAGGTAGCCTCTAAATAATCTTGGGAAAAAAAACAGAATTAATCAGATCAGCTTACCCTAAAGCCAGTGTAGGAAAAGGGGAGTTTTCTCCATATAAAAGGTAACATAGGAAGGACTGTGAAGTCTTAGCCCCTGAAGCATGTAAAGAGTGAGGATTTTCCCAAGAATGCTAGTTTCAGAGACCATCAAGCACAACCTCATTGTGATGAAGACTCTGAGCAAGAGCACATTTTAAATAAGAGATAAGGAGCTCTGTTTCCATCTACCTGCAAAGTAATTGATGAAGTAGAAACTTAGAGACAAACTGCAGACGAGAGGCAGCAGGCCATGTGGAAAGAGCTTTGGTATTAAATAGATTTGGGCTTTATCCTCAGCTCTATCACATACTCGCTGGTAACTTGGGACATAGTAATTAAACTTATTAAATCTCAGTTTCTTCTTTAGCAAAATGAAGATAGTACTCTGTAGGATTATTATTATTATTATATTATTATTATTATTGTATAGGTAAAATAATATATATGAAAGGGACTGGCACAGAACTTAAAACATAGTAGGTATTTATGAAACACTTTTCCCTCTCCCCTTTCTTTGTCTACTTCAGCTCTTGAGGTTTGCTCCTTTTCAGGAAGATACCTACCTCTTGGCACCACATAGGCTCTTTGTGTATCCAAGATTTAGAAGCAAATATTTAAATAAAATAACAACCCAGTGAGTTTAACAGTAATGCCAAATTAGTTTAATCTGCAGAATCAAGCCTTGAAAATTAAACCTTGGACTCTTCGCTTCTTTAAAATGCTTAAAACAACTTATTTTTTTTCTACCTTCTCTGTTCTTTTCTCAAATTAAAAGAGATTTAAAGGTCAAGTTTACAGCTTGAATGCAGATTACATTATATCAAATTCTCTATTCAAGTTGATAAATTCAGCCAGGTACTGGAGTGATGGAACAGACTTCTCCGTGGGAGGAGGAGGCTGGAAGGACTATAGAAGTTAAATGGAGCAGGGGCCAAACCATTTGTCACTAGGTTTCGAGAAGCAGCAGGTTACACTGTTTAGACTGCTGGTGTTATAGTCAGAAGAACTCTTCTTGAGCCTTTGGTCTCTTGCTTATTAGCTTGTTGATCCTGAACAGGACCCATTAGCTCTCTGAGTCCCCAAAAGAAAAATCTGGCACTTCAACAGTTCTAACCCAAAGTAAGTGCTCAATGAATGTTGAATGAATAAATGCTACAGAAAGTGACATCAATACTTACTTTCCATATATTTGTTCTGGGTTTCCTCGTAACCTTCCTTAAGCCCACAGACTATGTAACACCAAACTTAGTTATATCCTACCAATTAGCCAGAAACATGGATGTGCCTGTTATACAATGAAAGTAACTGGCCTAGAAGACTGACACATCACTTGTCATCTTTAATGTTCCTTCATCATACAGCCTCTCCATGGATTCATATATCACCTGTCAGGTAATCTTCTGGAGAAGCTTGACTATAACCATTTGTTCTGTGGTTTGGATGATGAATGAGATGGGTTAGATCATTTAATTCACTATATGGCACCCAAATGGTAAAGCTGAAGGAGAAGAATGTCTGACAAATTGTTTGTTGTCATTAAGGTTTATTTCTCATGTGTCTTAGATCGTTTCCTCCACCTCATTCATTGTCCAACACACAAAGCTAACTATTATAAAGAAGACAATACTTAATGGATGCTAGACAAATGATAGTTGAAGCTGTCTGGTGCATGATCCGATAAGTGAGAGCCAAATTATAACGTCATTAGATGGGATGCCTCAAGTTATTATAAAGTTGTGCTTTCGACAATGTCTTTTCTTTATCCTCAGCATGGTTCTTCCTGGCATCTGTTTTCACTCAGCAGCTTTATTATATTTTTTTCTAATGGATCAAGTTTTAAATCTTCTGTTATGCTAATCTTTAAATGCCTAACTGATTCACAAAACATGTCATACAAATATAAACTTTAAAAACTGTAGTTGCAGAAATGTTGGATGCATAGAAGTCCCCACTTACTCCGTCTCCAGGGCCTGTTTTCTCCAGACACGAATTCTCTTCCTAGACTGTGTGTTCTTATATCTATTTCATAGCTAGTTCTTGGAACATTGGCATTCAGTTAATAACTGAAGAATGAATGAATGAGTGAGTTAATGAATGAATGAATGAAAGTACATTCAAAGGTACAGATAGAAGCATTACAAAGGTACTGAATAAATGTTAGTGTAAAATATTTTGCTAATGAGTTCACAATAGAGAAAGTGAATTCCACTACTACCACAGGGGAAGTTAGGATTCCTTAGCTTTTTTATTTGCAACAAACATTATCTTGATTATTCTTTTAAAATAGCTTCATAAGTTCACTTACTTTTCTCAGATATAAATAATACCTGACAAACAGAGCTGTGGATTTATTTGTGTGTATGAACTATACGAAAGAGCAAGTTTCATTCTGTTTTTGGTATTAAGTAGAGCACCCAGCCAACTTAATCATTCACTGACAATACATGCTATATGATGTATTAATGCCTGTTACACTGTCTCCTTAAATAGAGCTCAGCAACAGACCACCCCAAATCTTTTGTATAATGCTAGATAGCACATTTTAAGTATAGCCTTGCTCTTTCACTGGTGTGAAAGCTCTGAAATTAGATATATCTGGGATCAAATCTTGGCTCTGTCAGTTATAAACTGTGAGATAAGCTAAATCAACGGTATGCCTCAGTTTCTTCATTTTACAAATGGGAAGGAAAATAGTGTCAACATAGAGTTGTAATGAAAGCTGTTCACCTGTAAAAAATTGTTGGCACTTAGTAAGTGTCCAGCAAATGTTAACTACCGTGTTTCCCCAAAAATAAGACCTAGCCGGACCATCAGCTCTTATTCATCTTTTGGAACAAAAATGAATGTAAGACCCAGTCTTATTTTTCTATAATATGAGACTGGGTCTTATATAATGTATATAATGTAATGTAATGTAATGTAATATAATACAATACCAGGTCTTATATTAAAATTTTCTGTAGCAGCATTGAAGATAAAAAGAAACAGGTGAAATTAATTTTTAAAATATACTTTCTTTAACCATGTATATTAAAAATATTATGTTAATGTGCAAGCCATATAAAATTTAATCAGATATCTTATGTTTTTTGTTCTTTCTAAAGTGTCAAAAATCTGGTGTGTATTTTACACTTACCGCACATCTCAATATGGGAGTTAAATTCTGATTAGAAAGATTTGCTTTAGATTACATAAATTTACAGTTCAAAAAGCAAACTCACATATCCAAGTTGTTCCAAACATATTTAGGAGTTTTCTATTAGATTTAGCTTTTAAATTTAAATTTAATTACATTTAAAACTCAATTCTTCCGTCCCACTAGCCACATTTCCAGTTCTCAGTAGCCTCGTATGGCTACTACCTCCTAAGTTAGACACCATCGTTCTCAGCAATCTCAAGCTGAATATACCCAACACCCTGCCACCCTACCCATCATGAAGCTGAGCTGCATTTTCAGCTCGAGTGTTGGGAAGTGGGAAGTTTGAGCAGAGTGGGACCAAGAAAAGGCACCGAGTCCATGTGACATCCCAAATCCACTATAAAGGAGAAGAAACAATGGTGGGGTTGGTAGTTAGAGTCAAATAACCCACAGCATATCCGGAGAAACAGAAGCTCTGGCTGTGCATGACCCTGCAGACTGCTTTGTCCCCTCTGTGCAATTGTCTGCACTACCCATCCTTTCTGGTTTCTCATGCACATATTGACCTATATCAATATGTCTAGGCTAGAATGTTCAGGCAGTTGTAATAAACCACATCATCACAGTTCTTTGTTAGTGGATAAATAAATATATAAATATTCAGCTTTGAAGATGTGTGTTCGTCAGAACCAAGGTTCTCTGAATCAGAGGGTTTATTTGTTGGTTTATTTTTATTGTATACGTTCCACTAAAAAAATCTGACCTGACTTCATAATATAAAGCTTTAAAAAAAAAACAGTTTACCACCAAGTCCATTTATTTGTACTTCAAGGACTATTTTGAAGTATCTACTTTGTTTCAGGCTCTCTGTTATGTACTGAGAACACAATAGTGAACCGTAGTAGACAAGCCTACATCCTCATATACTGTGTTTCCCCGAAAATAAGACCTGGCTGGACAATGCATTAGAGCTTCCTCCAAAAGCTCTAATGCATCTTTTGGAGGAAAAATTAATATAATACCCAGTCTTATTTTACTATACATAAGACCAGGTCTAATATAATATAATATGATATAATACAATACAATATAATATAATATAATATAATATAATATAATATAATATAATATAATATAATATAATAATATAATATAATATAATATAATATAATATAATATAATATAATATAATATATAATACCAGGTCTTATGTTAATTTTTGCTCTAAAAGACGCATTAGAGCTGATTGTCCGGCTAGGTCTTATTTTCAGGGAAACATGGTAGCAGTACCTGGTGGGGTTATAGATTAGTAAATGGACAAGTGCATCTCAAGGTGTTATAGCTCAGCAATAAGGGCAATGGCGGAGCTAAGCAGCAAAGAGGGAAGGTGGCTAAGCATGAAGCAAAGCATTAGAAGAGGGGGTCAGAAAAGACTTCTAGAAGGAAATGATGTCTACGTGGAGAGAGAAAGAATGATAAAGAATAATTCAGGGAAGAAATGTCAGAAAAAAGGAATAGAAAGTGGGAATGTCTGGAAAAAGGAATGTGCAAGGAAAATTTGGTGTGGCTGAACTATGAGAATCAGGGCTGAGTCAGAATCTGAGGCTGGGGAGGTAAGCAGTGGTCAGATTATCCAAAGCCTCATGAGCACAGAGAGAGTGGATGGGAGCTGGGGAACGGCATGGTGAAATTTGCATTTAAGAACCATTGCTCTGGCTCAGATATGAAAGATGGAGGTGAACAGGCCAAGAGGAAAGTGGGCTTGGTAAGAGACTCTCACATAGTCATCTAGGCAAGATATGAGGCTGGTCTGGAGCTGAGCTTCAGTAGTGGGGCTGGAGAGAAGTGGATGGGCTGCAGAGAGATTCAGGAGGGAGAGTTTACAGGATTCAGTGATCCGTGAGGGGAGGCACAACAGGGTCAAGAATTGTGCCCAGGCTTCAGACTTGGTAGTGTTTCTATTCATTAGGTCAGGGGAAAAAAGGAGACTTATTAGTTTGGGGATAACAGTTCATATTTTAAGCGTGTTATGTTGAGATATCTTTGGGATAAACTAGTCGTAATTTCCAGTTGGTAGGTATAGCTGCAGGTTTAAAGCTCAGGTAAAAAATCCAACTGAGATGTGATTCTTGGAATTAGCATGTAGAGAATAACTGAAACTATGGTAATATGTGAGGACACCCAAGGGGACTATATAAAGGCGGATGAGATCAAAGGCCAGAATAAATCCCTGTGTAATGCCAATGTTAATGGGACAGACAGAGGAAGCAAAGTATGCAAAGGAGATGGGTAGCAAACATGTAGGTGGTTATCAGTAACACAGAGTGTCAAGGAAGTAAAAAGGCAAAAATACTTCACAAAGAAGTAGTTAATGGTGTCAGAAGTAACAAGATTGTTGGTGACCTTGTTTTGACCTCAATTATTGGTGAGGCCACTTTCACTGGTGTGGTGGAAACACAAACCAAAACGCAGTGGGCTGATGGGAAAGTCAGAGATGAGGACTGTGGCATTCTTTGGCTTCTTGCTTCAATTTCTCATCTTAATTTTTAAACAAAATGCAGCATAGGAATGAAGAATATTGTTTCTTCTTATACACATGGCCAACGCAGCTCGTAATATCACATTTCTGACCTCAATTTCTGACCTCAAGTACTACAGTCTAAAGCAGTCATTAGCCATCTATCTAAGGTAGGTGCCAAGCCTTTGTTAGTCATTCCCTTATGAAAAAACTGGCAGCAGAGAGATGTGAAGACTGGTAGTAATTGAGGTTCTTGGAAACCCCAGACTAGGAATGGAGAGTAGAAATGCACAGTAGGGAAATTCCTAGTACGTCTCCTTGCGTTTCCTCCTTCCCCCTTTTGTGCTCTCCTTTTATTTTTCCTTTATAAAATTCCCTGTTGAAATGTCAGGTCTTTGAAAATTCTTAGTCAGCATCTCAATTAAAGGTGAAGTTGTATTAGAGTGACTGGAAGATGGAATAGAGACTGAGGGAGGAAAGCGGCAGCAAGGGCAGAAGCAAATAGCTACAAAACGAGTTTTGTTTACCTTACAATTTGTACTTAGTGTTGGTTGTCTGTCAGCCTCACTGTTCATACCAGTCGTACTCATTGACTGTCACATGAGAGCCATTGCTGTCACATAGTCAATTATCTCCATGGCCATCCTTTGGAAAGCATAAATGGAGAAAGCATTAATCTGATGAAGGGGCACATTCTAAGGGTCGTTCCTAAGAACATTGTATAATAACGGTATATCTAGAGAAAACGGAGTACACCGATTATGTTTTAAAATTAGAATTCACCCAGAGGTTTATGAGAAAGATGGATGGATGGATGGATGGATGGATGGATGGATGGATGGATGGATGGATGGATGGATAAATGGATGGATAAATGGATGGATAGATGGATGGATGGATGGATGGATGGATGGATGGATGGATGGATGGATGGATAAATGGATGGATAAATGGATGGATAAATGGATGGATGGATGGATGGATGGATGGATGGATGGATGGATGGATGGATGGAAGGATGGTGAGAAGGAAAGTGAGAAGGAAAGAAGGAGGGAAGGAGGGAAAGAAGGAGGGAGGGAGCAACTCAAAATAGTCCCTGTGGCTGTTATTATTGTTGTTGACCTTGTTTTAACATTAGAACATATTCCATGCCATTCACTACATTTATGGTGGGGAAAGCACAGGTTTTGGAATAAGATGACTATTATCTTCTGACTTGTATTCTGAGGGAATTGACTTTCCTTTTCTGAACCTCATTATCTCATCTCTTAAGTGGTCTTATACTATGCACGTTACAGGGATGTTATAAGCATAAAGAATATTTTCCGTAAAAGATCATGTATGTAAATCATGATGCACTGTACATACACTAGTTATTATTTTGCCTCTGAGTACAATTTATCTCCTGGAAGGAGGATTGACTGGATATAACCTATTGTGAACAAGTGTGAGAACTTTTAATACACTAATAGCCTTAGGCCTCAAATCCTGGAGAGCTTATTAGTGCTCATTAGTGCCCATGTAGTAAGTCCTCGCTGACTCCTCTGAGAGTTTTGTACACTGTAATACTCTTTTCATACTGGTTTCGGTTACTTTGCCCATGCACTTCCCTCAAAAGTGCTACTTTTTCTCTTGCAAACTCTCTTCTCCATGCTTAGCTCTTCCATTTTATAGAGTAAATAATCGTACCCACTCCCACCCACCGGCATACTTTTAATCACTGCTAATACTTGAGCCTAGTTTTATGCTTCTACTTTACTCTCCGGAACGCTACTCGAAGTGCTAATTAGGACCAACTTGAGCATATGTCAGCAACCCTTTAACTGTTCTCTTTGAAATGGTTCCAGTTAGTCCTTTTAAATGAACTTCAGAAAAGAACTCAAATTAATTTGCTTCTCAATGTCCTATGGTTCAGACATTGGATTTTTTTTCCCCCCATAGTGACTTCTGGTTAGCAATCAAAGAGCTGCTTTTGTACATTATGGTTTTAACTCAACATCCTGGGAATGGAAAGATTCAATCATTTCTTCAAAATCCATAATTATTCTTTGTCTTTACATTTGCTCTTTCTCCAAAATGCTTTCCCTTCCCATTCTGTTTCCCTCCTGTTCTGTTTAGGTTACCATTTGAGGCTGTATGTCTTATGAAGTGTCTCACCAGAAAGTCTAAGACAGGAACATCTCTGCGGGGGTTAAGCTGTTCATACAATCAGAACCGGCTATATTATTTGAGGGTCCCAGTGCAAAATGAAAATACAGGGATCTTTGTTTATAAAAAATTATTAAGAATTTCAAGACGGGAACCATAGAACATTCAACCAAATGCAGAGCCACAGGCCCCCATGCAGCTGCACACGTCACACTCACGAAGTCCTGTGTATAATGTCTGTGTGGTGATACAAGCTGACACTCTTGGTCGCTGCGCATCTTAATCATGGACTTCACATTTTAAAATAAATAATATGCCTTTGATCATCTTTGTCATAGGCTCTTATTAGATAGAAAACTATTACTCTATTTGGCAACTTTTAGTAACTCAGTTATTTTATGTGAATTTTCTGACACCTTTGTCTTAGTCAATGCTTACCTGAGCTTCGGGTTGTAAGATTAATTAAGACGTTTCAGGGAAGTAGAATTCTCAGTCACACTGTCATGATGGCATTACATCAGACATTGCATTTATTGCAGTTTTATTTGTTAGCACAAGAACATTTGTAGTGTTGAGAGCTTTTGAAGTCCAAAAACCCTAGAAAGGTATAAACATGAAAGAGTATGCAGTCTGGTAAAACCATGGAAGCATTTCATCATGTTTGGGGGCAACCTACGGTATCTGAATTGATTGTAAAATATATTTAATGCTAAAGTGGACGGCATCATTACAGTGCCTTGTGTTCTTGCATGCATATTTTCAGACCTTCTCCTCCTCCACCTGGGCTAGCCACCACTTAGCCCTGCAGGAAGCTGAGTTTCTATGCTTATCTGCTAGGCTAGGGGAGAGCAAGTGGTGTTGATTTTGCTGTATGTGGCCAATTATCTTGACCTTTATGATAGATCAAGCCGTGGTGAGACCAGGAAGCCGAGTCTCCCTCCCATTTACATCTCTTTCGAGGGAGTGTAGCACATTGCAGTCGTGTCAGTTTGTGGTCTTATATTTCACTCCCCAGCAATGTACATCTTGAGACACTGATTAGCATCCCTAATTCCTAAAAATTGACTTGCCTTGTTATCACTAGAGAGCTGTCGCCTAAAATACTTCACCTACTGTTCGAAAGGGTATTATTTTAGTGCCCTGGGGATAGGAAAAGTTTTCAACCCACCAGTGCAGGGATTAGTTTTATTTTAAACTATTTGAAGTGTTTGAGATAACTTAGCTAAGAATGATCCAAGTTCAGTGGCCTCCCAAGAGTCTTTAAAAATGTGCTCCAAGTCCTTATCTGACAACAATGTTTAAAAATGCCTACTTTCTTACTTTCTCTATATATTTTTGGATATCAAGACCTAGCTTCTTTATATGTCAGACAAATTAAGGCACCTTCTGAATCAACCAAACGCAGAGTGTGATTTCGTCTGGATAAATAGCTTTCTCTTTGAATAGGATTTCTGACTGAACCACGTAGATTGAATCATATGTCTATTGAATAGCATGTGCTCTTTTTCTTGTTTTTCATATCCCTGCCCACTAAGCAAATAAAAGCATTTCTCTTTGTATTAATTGGGGTATTCAGAGTTGCTTGTGTAATTTTAGAGAAAGACATAATTTTGTAATTCACTTAGAGTCAGATAAAGGTTATATCTCCATGAGACTAAAAAAGCATCATCTCTTTTTTAGAGAGGATGGTATAAAAATGATCTCTATACCAGCTTCTTGAACCATTGAATGACTTACCCAATCAGATTAGTTTATGTGTTTAGACTCAGTCTGAGTCAAACAGCTAATGTTAATAGGTTGTGCTTCTTTGGGGGTTTTTGGTTTGTTTTGTTTTGTTTTTGATAATTGAATTCACTATTCCATTCTTTTAACAGAGTTGACTGCACTAACCAGACTTTTCAATGATAATTCAAAGGTGGTATTTTTTCTGTTTCATTTATGAACATGGGCAATAAAGCCACATATCCAGATCATCTGAGGAAAACACGTATTTTCATTTTGTTTCGTAGTTCTTCACTTGGGATAGAAAGTGTGACATGCAGTCCCCTCAATAAAAACAGCATTGGTGAGAGCTGGTATCAGAGATCTTCCATCCTCATTCAAAACTGTGACTCCTCTTCCCAAATCTCATTTTTCAGAGGTAGAAACTGAGACATAGAAAAAACAAACCTATTTTAATAAGTCATACAGCTTAGTCAAATAGCCATTTTGCTTTTGTGAGTTTCTCAGGTATTCTTTTATGCTCCTTATTAGATGGTTGCTCACAGAGCCCCTGAGTGAATATTCAACCTAATCCAACAGAGTGACTCTGCCAGTTATAGCTGGAATGCTAGGCTTCTGTGCTCCTGTTTGTACCTGCAAACTCTTCACCATGTCATGTAAATGGTAGAGTTCTTAGATGACATTGTTAAGAAGACAGGTGTCATGATTTTAGCACTTTCAAGTCATAGGTTACTACTCTATCGATGTATGACTGGTGCCTGTTGGTTACAGAAGAATGATAAACTACATGAAGCTATATAGTTAAACAGGCAGTCACTGTGGGTGCATTGCTTGGGGTTTGATTACAGAAGAAAGCTTTGTGAGACCCTGAACTACAGTATCAACAAACAGTACAAGCAGTGAAGTCAAGGCACTAGTAGCTCACTGCATAGAAGTAGGTGATACTTATTTTTAAAAGTTTAGAGCAGGGTTTCTAAGCCTCAAGACTATTGGCTTTATTTATTTATTTTTTTTATTAAATTTATTGGGGTGACAATTGTTAGTAAAATTACATAGATTTCAGGTGTACAATTCTGTATTACATCATCTATAAATCCCATTGTGTGTTCATCACCCAGAGTCAGTTCTCCTTCCATCACCATATATTCGATCCCCCTTACCCTCATCTCCCACCCCCCACCACCCGCCCCCCTTACTCTCTGGCAACCACTAAACTATTGTCTGTAGGACTATTGGCTTTTTACACTGGATAATTCTTTGTTGTGAGGGGCTGGTCTGTGCATTACGGGATATTTAGCAACATCCCTGGCCTCTACCCATGAGATGCCAGTAGTCCCCCCTCTCCCAATTGTGGCAACTAAAAATGTTTCCAGACACTGCCAAATGCCTTCTGGGACAAAATTGCCTTTATTTCAGAACCACCGGTGTAGAGCCATCTGTGACGGGCCAGCCGCCACGAGTCGATCAGTACCTGAATGGGGGAGTGGGAATGAAATAAAAGACACACACAAATGCTAATGCGGCCGGTCTTCAGTCATGCTGAAGCCCTGAGTTTATTATCTCTAACCAATATATACAGTTTGAGTACGTGCAGTTAAACGAAGAAGATATGCATTATCTCAGCGAAAGTAAATCTTTCCAGCCTCAACCTTACTTTGACATAGAAGATACAAGGTCACTGAAACTCACAAAAGTAAATATCTCAAGGAGACAGAACCTACCAATTGTCCAGAAAGCCCTTAGTCTTCTGTGTCCGGGAACTGGCCGTTTCCACCACATTCCTCAGCAGCCGTTAGGCGCTTCTCAGATAAGGCAGAGACAATGTTATGGGGGCAGAAACCGAGCCAGTCTGCAAGGTTCAGGGTTGCAAGAAACCATGGCTCCCCACAGCCCTCCAATATTTAAAAAACTTGGATCTTCTTAACAACTCTGTTAGGGATTTTTTTTTTTAATCCCTATTTTGCTAAAAGGAAACTGAGACTCAGAAAAGTAAAGGGATTTACCTAAGGTCTTACAAGTAGTATATGATGGAGATGGAATTCAAACTCAGGTCTTTTGAAGCCATATCAGTTGTTCATTTTATTATACCAGTAAAGAAAGATATTGGATCATTCTGAATGGGACTACCTCCATTTGTCTTCTCTGCTTCTTCTTTTTTTGAGGGGTAGGGGTGCGGGGGTTGTCCTGGGCTTTACATTAATAGTATTGAACCAAAATAATTCTTAGTGTCCCAAGGGGCAGCACTCAGTGTTCAGTCTTAGTAAGACATCAACTTCTCATTTGGTCTTTAGTCCCAATAGTCCCAACATATGTTGACAAGAGTAAATCAGATTTCTATTGAGAGCTATAAAATTTTTCTAAGAAATAATCTTAGGGTCCAATAAGATGACGGAATATTTTTACTTCAGTGAGGTTGTAGATCTAAATTTCTCTTCAACTTAAAATTTCTTGTCACTTCAAGCCCACATTAACAAGTCACACTCAGAGTTGGCTTATTAGAAAATATATTCATTTTTTTATGTTAAAATTTCTGGGCAGTCAAGAGAAGAATATGGCTTCAGATGCAAATAAAGAAATGCCCTTAAGAACTAACTTCAAATTGGCCTGTGTTGTGCTGTCCTGGCTGCTTTGATGTCCTGAATTTATTCAAAACATTTACCTTTCATAGTCATTTTGACTTTGGGGAAGAGCCAGAAGTTGCGTGGTACCAGATCCAATGAATAAGGTGGATGAAGACAAACCATCATGTTTTTATTTGATAGAAATTGCCGGACCAGAAGTGATATGTGACACGGAGACTTTCCATTGTGATCACAAAATACAGTGAACGCTACTGCCGAGTGCCATCCAATGGAAAAGCAGGGGTCTTCAATATGGGAAGTGGCATGTCAAACCTTAGCAACAGTAAGTGACAGGTTTCAACTTGTTTGGTGCAGTCAGTCAGGTGTGAGCTACAGTTGAGAGAAGGTGTGTTTTAAAGTGTACGGCAAATCATCCTCCATCATGACAATGCTCCGTGTCACACATCTCTTGTACAGAAATTTCTGTCAAATAAAAACATGATGATGTGTCCTCATCCACCTTATTCACCGGATCTGGTACCGTGCGACTTCTGGCTCTTTCCCAAAGTCAAAATGATTCAGGACATAGAGGCAGCCATGACAAGTGCAACTAAAGACACTCACGAAAGAGGACTTCCAGAACTGCTTCAGAAAGTGGCAAGAATGATGGGATAAGTGTGTTCCAAGCAAGGGGGAGTATTTTGAGGGAGATTGATAGCAATGTGTCTTTTACTGTAATAATTTTTTTTATTAAACATTCACCATATTGTTTGATCACACCTCATGGATGTCCAACAACAGGAAAGAAGTTATGCCAGCCATGGGACAGCTATAAGATAGATTGGGTACTGTGCCATTATTTAAAATTTTATTAAGGAGAATATGTAATGGCAAAATATTTAAGGGGCAAAGGTTCATAATATGTTGTTAAGTGAGAAAAGAAATACACCAAAAAGTTACTGATTCTCTTAGAATATTGAGTTAACAAACGATTTTTATTCTTTTTTATCTTTCATATATCCATATTTCCTACAGTGAAACGTATAACCAACAAAAATGCTACATAAAAGTAACTATTAATGAAACAAAAATTACTGTGCTGAAAGGTGCCTGAGTTGCTGAGGCCATGTTTAGTTGGGAAGAGTATTCAGCAGGAGGTAGGGGAAGCAAAAATCAGAGCAGTCTCTGTACCCACCATGGCACTTGGTGGTCTCTGTGAGGGCTGGGAGGAAAGCATACAGAGAACAAGAAGCCTGGGAAGCCGAGCTCACATGCCAAAAGAGATCACATCAGCCTTGGATGGACATCTGGATGGATGGATTTAAACAAAATTACACCGCTGATTTCTACCAGTCAACATTATTAAAAGACCTGTACCCATTACTGTCCAATAGCCAGATGAGATGAAAGGGTTTGTCCTTATCTCTTTGAATCTTAGATGCTTTCTTGAGCTCTGCTTAAATCATGTACCGGTTAACTGTATAGATTCTGTATAGCTGTAATCATTATATTTTGAATACAAAATAAGTAATACAATATTTTTCTTTAAAAACCTATGATCTTATTTAAGTGGAAAGCCTTATAGATATCCAAAAGTTAAGTCACATTTAGGTCTACATTTAGTGAATACCTTTACATAAAATATTGTGGCTTTCACTAAAAAACAAAACGAACCAGATTTATGATGATCAACGAAATAGTTTGTACTGTCATAGGCTATGGATTTATAAACTCTTTGAGATCAGGGTGTATGTCTTTCCTTTATTTTTCTAATTGGAAAAAGTAATATCTGTTTACTGTAAGCTATTTAGGAAATATAGACAAGCATAAGTTAAAAATGAAAATTATTGGCATTTCCGTCACCCCATATGCTACTGTAAATATTGCAGAATACTTCCTTTCAGACGTCTTTATACACATTTATTCTATACTTTAAAAAAACCTGTATCATGAATTTAAAAACAGTATCATGTTATAGCAAATTGTAACCTGTATTTTTTAACTGAACACATTTAGAAAATGTTTTTATATCATTAGATATTCTTTACAATGTGATTTTTAATAAAACATGGTTTTCTTCATTTGGACATGTTATATTCTACTGAGCCAGTCTCCTTAATTTCAGACATTGAGGTTGTTTCCAGTTTCTACCATTATGAACAGGGTTGTCATAAACATTTCCATATTTCTTCACAGTCATGATAAATTCCTAGGCATGGAATTACTATGTTAAAAGTGTGAATGTTAAGGCTTTTAATTCGTATTGTAAAATTGCTCTCAAGAAAGGTACTGGACTCCCAGCAGTATAGAGAGCTGATTTCCCCATGCTCACACCATCACTACTATCATTTAAAAAAAAGAAAAGCCAGATGGAAAGATGAAAAATAATATCTCATTAATGTTTGATAAGCATTTTGTTGACTACTGCCGAAGATGAACTTTTATTTTTTAGGTGAACTTTTTTATATAATAATTGAGCACTTATTTGTAATTATTCTTTTAGAAAGTTCCTCATCTTGCCCTTTGTTCATTTTTTCCCGTTTTAATTTGTTTTTCATTGATTTGTAAGAGCTCTTTTTATGTTAAGAATATTACACAAAGGCTCATTTTTTTATACTTCATGACTTCTACAATATCTAGTAAAGAGATAGGCAAATGGTGATGTTTCTTTACAGCAGGACTTTATACTATGACTGTGATTAAATCAATCACATGTATTCCTTTGTTTAAAATAATGTGCAAATCACGTTATTTTTCTTTATTGTCTTTCACTTCAAGCATGGAATGTGATGATTTCAGTGTTTCAGAGGATAAAAATAGCCCAAGACTCAGAGAAGAACTTTAAAGGAATTAGAGCTACTAAGCAACAACAAAATGTGAGGTTGAGGGGAGTGACAATACACTTTCAGAATTCTACAAGGTGAGATCACTAATCTTCAATGAGGTCAGGTTGAGGAGAGTACTTAAATTGTACAAAAAAATGTGGCTTAGAAAAAAACACTTTCGAAGAGGATAAATGAGTTAAGCACTGAGTTGGGTTCTTCTAGGGTAATTTTAATGTGCCCTTTCTTAGAATTTTTTAACAAGAGCAACTAGAGGAGGGCAGAGACAGTGTCCTTTATTTTTGTGACAGCAGTGGCTGGATGCCCCTGAGCCCAGTGAGGATGAGGCAGGACAGTGGGCCCCTGGCCCAGACCTTGTGTTCACCGAGATACCTTGACAGATCAGAGAGAAGGGAACTGTGGTGCCCTGGGACCAGGTCATGCCACCTGGGGTGCACTGCAAATTGGAAGTCTTACAAATATATTTTTTAATATAGACAGTCATATAGCATTATATATTGTGTGTTTGTTTATAGCACTGTGTTAGGCATTAGTGCTATAAACATAGCATTTTAAATGCTATACTTTAAATATAAGACAATTTTAGGAACTCTGCTTTAAAGTATTTCAATAAATCAGGAGCATCAAAATATGAAAGGGCCTGGGCTTTGTCCAGTCTCTGACAGGCATTTATCATGGATTAACAAATTGGAAATCTTGAAAATCCCCTTATCGGGTTTGTCAATTTGCAGATTATTTACCTGGATATGTAATTGAGCAATACTGTGTGATTGGCCTACTATTTGTGATTATGGGAGCCTCCCAGGGGATCATATTAATACCAAAATTACTTAGCTTTTTATTAATCAATTATGGGCTGCTTTATTTAGGGAATTTGCAGCTGTGAAAAATCCACTGGGGCTTTAAAATTTCTTATTATATCTTCTGAAGGTTTTTCCCAAAATGTGATTAATAACAGAGTTCTATGATATGATAAGAAAGCAAAGTATACCATTTGTAATTCTAAAAGAAAATTACAGGTAACTTAATTCCCAAAGCAGTAATAATTAGAATAGCAAGAGGTACCAACATAAAATGTGTTAAATCCTTTCGGCATCTTGTGGTTGTTTTGAAGAAATCATTACCCGCTTTAATCATTTGGATTATATGTGCTGGGAATGTACTGGTGATTAGGGGTTTGATAGATGTATAATTTGACTCTGGATGTCAACAGGATTACAATTCTAGATAGTAAATATTGCCAGTTACTGATGATGCCTACATAACAAAGTAGGAAAATCTTCAAGTTGTGACTTGGACCTCATCAATATATTTATGTTAGTAAACTTCTTTATGGGAGGGAACAGCATTGATTTCTCTTTGGGACTTTAATTTCTCTTCTTTTTTTCCTTTTCAATTTTTAAATTCTTTCCAGCCCAAATCACTGTGATATAGAACATTCATACTGGTATTTTCGTTTGCCTACTTGTTTTCTTTAAAAAGGCTAGTCTTTCCTATTGGTTAATCTGTCAATGTAACAGAAAAATAGTGTGTCGGATCAGTGGTTAACACAACCTTATTAAGTTAACAGTATAATTGCACACTGATTAGACCATCCAATAGACATAGAGGATAAAGCCTACTACTGGAGAGAAAGGCAGAGGGACTCATTCATGTAATAGATATGCTTTGAGCCTACTGTGTTCCAGACTTGGTACCAGATGCCCTGGGTATGCCCTCTTACCTGTTATATGGCAAACATCAAAAGTTGCTAAGCTCAACTCTCAGTCTTCACTAGGAAACCACAAGTTTAGGTTGCCTTTGTTGGGTTTGAAGTTGATGAAGAATAAGTGCATGACCAAAAAAGTTTTTCTCATGTGAATTTCCAAAACCTTAAACCCTATCAGAGAAACAATGTTATCTTGTGGAAAACGAAACTACCTTAAAATAAATCAGTATTTTTAAAGCTTTGTTATTTATAGTACAAATGTTACAGTTTTACAGTAGAAAAGTGACTTGCTCTTTGCCTCCTAGAAAAATGACAAAAGCAGAAAGCTGTGATGATACATTTAGTGGAAAAAATTTAAACTTTGTATTTATCAGAAATTTGGAAAAATGAAGATGAGGAATGGAGCTACTATAGTCATTTATCTATTCCAAACCTGCATGCTTTTCCCATTATCACCAACCTTATACTACCTTTAATTCAGCCTTGAGGCAAGTAAGCTTAAGATACTGGCGATACTGGCTGTATGCTTTCCTTCCTGGAAGACCCATAGTGTGAGACCCAGCGAGGAAGACACTCATGATGGGGTTAAGAGTGGCCTCAGCGGTGACCTGCACTGGACCAGGCAATCTATTTCTCTTATGCATTTCCAAACCCATCTGACTCCAAAACTGAGGCTTTTTCTGTAGAGCATGAACACTCACGTGAAAACACAATAAAGGAAATTCCAACTCAAAAGAGTCTCTGCATACATATTGTTACCTCCACCACGACTGTCATCACCAAATTCATAAGGGTGCATCTCCCAAGGATAGTTTGTCCAGTGAGCAAATTAATCTTAAAACAAAAGCCCCTTCTGGAAGTTTCCATTGCTACTGTGTTTCCCCGAAAATAAGACCTAGCTGGACAATCAGCTCTAAGCGTCTTTTGGAGCAAAAATTAATATAAGACCTGGTCTTTTTTACTATAATATAAGACCCGGTGTAATATAATATAATATAATATAATATAATATAATATAATATGATTATAAAATAAAGGGTCTTATGTTAATTTTTGCTCCAAAAGATGCATTAGAGCTGATTGTCCGGCTAGGTCTTATTTTCGGGGAAAGAGGTTTTCTGCTCTTTGTGATGAAAACTGAGGAAGTTGATTGACCAGAATCCAAATTCTCCTTGTTCCATTACTACATAAGAGGTTGGGTAGAAGGTACAAATAGAGAGAGAGAGAGAGAGAGAGAGAGAGAAAGGAAAAGGAATATTTTTTATACCTGCATTTGTTTAGTTTCTCAGGAGACTAGTGTTAATAGACTATACTTTTAGAAGAAGTAAATTAACTTTATACAATGTTTAAGGGATATTGTATATGTAGGATCAAATAAGGGGAAAGGATAGTTTTGCCAAAGGCAATTGTTATCAAGGTTCTGAAATTAATTGGATGCTTTAATTGAGGTAGATTACTAGCTAATGCTTGCTTGAATACAGTAATTCTCCTATTAAATTATCTTTGAATAATTACCTGAAATTTCTCGGCTGCAGGGACTGATGGCTATTTAATTGCACAGTGATGTTGCTATATAATTACTTAACAAGGTGTCCTGTAATAGTTTAATTCCCTTTTTACTGAAAAAAAAGTGGATGATAAAGTAACTACAAATACCTCTTTCATAAAAAATAAATTGCTGTAGATTTTTTTCCTTCAGATTATTTAATATTTGAAAGCAAATGAAATTATTTCTAAATTTATTATTTATAATTCAAGTATTGATGGTTTTTTAAAATAGAGCCTCTCTAACACACAATACATTAAATAACATTTCAAAAGGTTGGAATTGTTATTTTTAATTTTTGCTTATCATGAGCATTTTATGTCTGATTATTAAATACCCAAGAAGCTGCACCCTTCTCTTCATTTTTGTTGCATATTTAATCTGAGGTTTTCAAATCAGGTATATAGTGATTCAATGAATAATCAAATATTATTCAAATATGGCCCTATATCATATGACGATGATATCACAGAAAATTGAATGAATTGCCTGAAGTTATTTGGCAAACAATCTGCAAAGTAGGTAGTTTCCACCAAGACATCAGTTTATTAACATTTAGAATATTGTTACAAACATTATTAGAATATCAACAACAAATATTATCTGACTCTGATCAAATTAATCTCACTGATGACCTCTATAGTAATCTTAATCTGATCCTAAAATCAAAAGCAAAGGGCACAATATATTTTGACACTTTTGGCCACATAGGAAGTAGTGAAATCTTAGGAAGGTGCAGCTGATTGGGATATTGACTGAAACAGCAAATCCACGTTAGTGCATTGCCAGTCTTAGCACATTAAATGTATTTCCAGGATTTGTCCTAATGATTTAACATTGTATACATGATCTTAATGCCAGAATCACATTCTTCTTAAGCTTAACCATACCAACAATTTGTTGGCCAAAACTAGAATTGAAAAGTGTTTTGATAAATTAAGAAAATGGGTTGCATTAACAAGATGAGGTTTGACAGATTCAAGGCATTTCCATTCATATATAGAGAAGAGACGGAATGGTCTACTTCCAGCATGCCGGAAACAGCACTGAATCGATATGGAAAATGAGCTAAGTATGAAACTTCACATTAGACCCTTCTCTAAGCAAACCTAATACTGAATACATAGAAATCTTACCATCTGAAGCATTGGTTAGATACCAAAGTCAGTTTCTAATTTTCTTTTTAAATCACAATTCATTGATAGAATATATGCACTACATGAGTTAAAAAAAATAAACCTCTCAGTATCTGCAAGTTATTTGTCCTGCCTCCAGTATGAACAGTTTCATCCTACTTAGGATAAATCTTGGATTAGGTGAACCCCTGGTGATTATTGTGCAAGGAATATAAGAAATGCAGATGGTCCATCCTGTGATGAAATTATCACCACATGTTAAAGCTCTACACGGATTCATTGCCTGAGAAGATACCACACAGGGAAATGCACACTATGACTTGAGAAGATTTTCCTTTCTGCAAGGAAATCTGACCTAACAAACTTGCATTAGGGAAGTAGGTGCATGAATTTAGCAGCTAGTGAGAACTGTACAACAGCCACTGTATCTCTGAGATCTTTAAGATTAAAATGGACTTTTGAAATTCTGTTAAATGAGGAAACAGAGCCAAGGTGTTTGGTCATTTCAGCCTTTTGGCCTCTTAACATTTCAAAGGTAAAACCAAACAGAAACCATTTGCTACAGAGTCTGTCAGGAAGAAGGAATGAGGTGATGCATGGTGAGGAGGGAATGATGGTGGGGCAGGAATAGTGGAAATAGAAGTGAGGGAGCTGCAGAAAGCTAATAATATTCCTGGTGATCCTCGAGAGGTTGTGTACCCCAAGATGAAATCCTTTGGTTGCTTATGAATATTGCAGTTGAGGCCACTGTTTTGTGATCCACATCACTCTTATATACTTCTGGTTTTGAAGAGAGGGTGCCAAAAGGCAACGTGATTCTGCTTTGAACCTGTGACTAAAAGGGAAAATGGTAAATTACTGTTTCTAGGAAATTCTATCCCTAATACTGACACTTAGTGGAGCTTGCGGTGTGCGTGCATGTATGGCATATCCTCCCAGGAAACTGTCCCACTGGCATGCCAGGATAAGACAGTCATGGCACAAGATAACCTTCCTGAGATAGTGGGCCATTAGCACTGTGTACACTCTGGTAATCTTTTTTTCTCTTAAATAATTGTACTATGGCAACAATAATAGCCTCTGAGGTTTCCCGTAGATACTACAATTTCTTATTTTTCCAAGTAGCAATTGTGGATAAATTTTTTTTTCTTTTTTCTTTTTTCCATGTAGGAAATAGATCATGTGCTTCAACAGGAAATACAGTACCATTATCCTTTTTTTAAAGGTCTTAATTTTGGTTATTTAAAATTGGAGCTCTGTTCCAATCACATGATTTAATCAGTGGGTGTGTTAGTCTAATACAACTGTTGTGCTTGACTTTAGAATCAACTATGTTTGCTTTTAAAAATAGAAGCGGTCCTTGAATAAAATGAATAGTCTGATTTATTAAGAATGGACTTCATTTTCTTGTGTGGCTTTTCCTCAAATGGAAATATGTATCTCAGAAATAATTATACAGGAAACCTTCCTTCAACTCACATATCCGCTCACCCCTAAAATAAAATGAAATTTCTTTATGTGGTTCCAAAAGGAAGGAGACATCATCTCTGTTCCCTGTCTCAGTAATGCATCTTCTGCCAAAAGACAAATGTCAAAGTAAATAGACAAGACAAAATAGAAATGTCTTTATTGGGAGCAAGCTGCTTTGTCCTACGGGGGCACGTGTTTACAGTCATGTCACTCACTGTTCAGTGGCGGAGATCGATTCTTCACTGGGACGTACGTTTGCACCATAAATGAGAGACCACAATTAGGTCGAACTTTGATCAATCTTCCTGCCAACAGATCTGGAATCAAATTTTAAGCCTGATCTGAGCTCACGTTCTTCCTTTATTCCAGTACAAAAGCTTGGAACCACAGCCTCACTGAAGCATCCTTGAAATCATTTGTGTTTCACTGGTGATGTGAGATATGGCAATTCTTTCATTCCACAAACTAGATGGGCTCTTTTTTCACTTTCACCTGAGGAGAATTACTTAACCTTTTCTGGCCTTGTTCTCTCATTGGCAGACCTAGGGTTTTTGACTCCAATCAGTAGTTCCCCAACTTTATCGTGCTGAATAATCACCTGGGAGCTTCATAGAAATACATTTTCCTAGGCTCTCCTGCCAGAGATTCCAGTTCAGGAGGGTTGGCGAGGCACTCAATATTCTGCATGTTTAGCAAGCTCCCCAGACGATTCATCATATCTCGAGCACAGTGTTTAGATGATCTCTGAGGTCCCTTCCAAATTCTAACCTGTGCAATCAATTCATGAAATCCTAGAGCTGGAGAGTCTCCTAAAGATCAAATGGAATTATATATAAATTGATTGTGCAATACAGAGGAGATAGTATATCAGGTAACAGTAATATTAAACAGCTAATATTTGTTGAGCATTTCCTAAATCTAGGCTAGCCTTATTTTAGGGCCTTTATAAATATTAACTCATTGATCTTCAAACAATATTAGGAGGGAAGTAACACTATTATGTCCATTTCACAGCTATAGAAGCTGAGGCCCAGAGAAGTTAAGTCATTTACCCAAGATTGGACAGAACTTGGGGATGGTTAGACCCTTTCTAGGCTGAAAAGGACATTCTAGGTAGAGAAAGCAGAAGAAGCAAAGGCCCAGATCTATATAAGCTCATGAATTTTTCAACAATAGTGATTGTTGCTGTGCCTGGGGCCCAAGTGGCTTTGCTGTGTGTGTGACGAGGGAGGAAAGAGGGAAGGAGACAGGGTAGGGAGAGAAGTTCGACAAAGCTGCTGAAAAGAGCTCAGAGTCTAGTTTATGGAGGTACTTAGATGTTAGGGAATTTGAGCTTTTTTACTTTTCTATTTTTTACTTTTTTTCTTTTCATTGTATGAACTATGGCCAAAGGTCAGCTGTATTTATAATGTAATATCCTTTATAAACCAACAAATTCCACTCCTAGAATTATAATTCATAAACAGAAATGCACATTAAAAGTTAAGTACAGGGCCATTATTCATCACAGTTATTTATAATACTAAAATCTTGGGAACAACAAAAATGTTCAACAATAGGAGATTCTTGCAATACATCTTTGTGTGTGCATATAATGGAACATCATTTAGTCATTAAAATGTTTTAGAAAAATATGTAATGACAGGAAAATGTTCATGAGTCAGTGTTACATTTTAAAAGCAAAGTTATCAAACACTACAATTCTAACACTGACAGGGTTCTCACAGCAAGTTAGGATAATGTTTGATTTTCATATTTTTTCTATTTGTCCATGTTTTATAATTTTTTCTCTATGAATCAGTGTTACATTTTATTTTGTAAAAAAGTGTAATAAAATATAGTTTAGATAGATTTTCGATGTGAATTGAAGCAAAAAAGATTTTCCAATACCAAAGCATTTAATTGGTAAACGCCATTTTTGCGCATTACAGTTAAGTTTTTAGTTTTCAAGTGCACATGCTTCAGTATCATCTCAAAGTTTGTTTTCATTTTATTTTTCTGGGCCCTCACCCTCATGAAAATTTAGGAAGACTTAACTCGTGCTTCCTCACGAGTATGCAAATTCACAATGAGGTACAAAGTCATAACATAACAATGTATATGCTGTGGGTTTAGGAATTGTCTGTGGTGGGGTTTGAGAAAGTGGGGAATTAGATTGTTTCTTCCTTCTGTTTTGGCCAAGTAACCGTGGCTATGGTAGCAGGCTATTTATGCTCGTATAACTTCACAGGCCACCTATTGCCAAGCAGTATCAACACTCACTGAAGAGCGAGATTAAGAACTGTTTACAAAAGTATCTTCTGGTAAAGCCTAAGGAGCTTTGCTCAAGAATGACTGGCACCTGAAGTCTAGCAAACTTTTTTTTTTAAGTTTATTGGGGTGACAATGGTTAGTAAAGTTACATTGGTTTCAAGTGTACAATTTTGTATTACATCATCTATATATCACATTGTGTGTTCACCACCCAGAGTCAATTCTCCTTCCATCACCATATATTTGATCCTTTTACCCTCATCTACCACCCCTGTCCCCCCTTACCCTCTGGTAACCACTGAACTATTGTCTGTGTCTATGAGTTTTTGTTTCTCTATTTGTCCTTTTCCTTTTTTGCTTTCTGTTTTATGCCCCACATATCAGTGAAATCATACAGTTCTCGAATTTTTCTGTCAGACTTATTTCACTTAGCATAATAATCTCAAGATCCGTCCATGTTGTCACAAAAGGCACTATTTCATCTTTTCTTATGCAGAATAGTATTCACATCATTGTGTATATATACCACATATTCTTTATCCAGTCATCTATCGAAGGACACTTTGGTTGTTTCCATGTCTTGGCCACTGTAAATAAAGCTGCACACACACACAAAAAAATGCAATTAAAAAATGGGCAGAGGACCTGAATAGACTTTTCTCCAAAGAGGACATACAGATGGACAACAGACATATGAAAAGATGCTCAACATCACTAATCATCAGAGAAATGCAAATAAGAACCACAATGAGCTATCACCTCACCCCAGTCAGAATGGCTGTCATCAACAAGACAAATACTAATAACAAGTGTTGGAGAGGTTGTGGAGTAAAAGGAACCCTCATACACTGTTGGTGAGAATGCAGACTGGTGCAGCTGCTATGGAAGGCAATGTGGAGTTTCCTCAAAAAATTACAAATAGAATTACCATATGACCCAGCAATAGCCAAACTTCTGAAGCACATGGCAGTTGTTGAGATGAAGGAGTAATGGTTTACTTAACAATTGAGTTGGAGAGCCTGATGCTTTTCATTCTGGTGACAGCATTCAGGGTGTACTCTCTAGAGCAGGGGTGTCAAAACTGCGGCCCGCGGGCCAACTGCGGCCCGCAATCCATTGTCAATTGGCCCGCAGCAAATTCCAAAAATATATTTAGTTTACTTAAATAAACCTCGAGTGAGTGGCCCGGCTATTTGTGTATTTTACCGCATATGGCTCTTGGTAAAAAACGTTGAAAAAAGTTTGGACACCCCTGCTTTAGAGCTTTTCCATGGTGTTAGCCACGTATAGGAAAATAATTAAAACGTCAGACCCATCTTGTGCTCTCTGTGTGCTCTACACGTTAACCTGTCATATAATATTCAGTCACCCCTATGTTGTAGGTAACATTATTCCCATTTTACATGTGAAAACACAGAGACACAGGGAGGTTTAGAAACTTGTCCTATCTAAGCTTGTCACATTATCACCATTTCTCAGGGTTTTATATGTGCCAGGCACTAGTGCCTGAAGATCACCCAATGCTTTAAGCGCTTTCCAGATTTTTATCTTCGAGCCTTACAGCAATCCTGAGAGGTATCAATATGTCCATTTTTCAGATGAGGAAATTGAGGTTCATTTTTAAAGAACGTAAAATACTTGAAAGGGAAATGGCCAGGTGGGGAGTAATAGCCATGCAAGTGGCCGGTTTTTCCTGCCCTGAATTTCCCTTTCCCTGCTGCTTCCACCTCACAGGCCCCCAAGATATTATTGTTCCATTCCTTAAAGGTCCAAATACAGATTCAAACATTGTCAAGGAAGACTTACATAAGTCCCAGAGTAGAGGAATTCAGGTCTCCAGAGTCAGATAGAAACAGTTAAAACCTGACTCTGCCACTTAATGGTGGTTTGACTTTGGGGAAGTTTTTTAAATTTCTCAAGGCCTCATTTTCCTCATCTGTCACAAGAAGGTTATAATGGTACTTACATCATATAGTCCTGGTGAGGATTAAATGAGATTGTTCTTATAAAGCACTTTGCAAAGTATACTCAGTAAATAATAACATTAACAATAATAATAACTGGAATCATGTTGGTTTTTAAGGGAACTCATTACTAGACCAGTGTCAAGCTGTGTTCCATGAGTCACTAGTTCCTTGAAATAGGGATTGGACTCTATGAAAAGGAAAAGGAGGGTAAAAAAAAAAAAAAAAAAAAAAAAAAAAAAAAAAAAAAAAACACAAATAAATACAGAAAACTCTGGTTTAAACAAAACGAAACCAGATTTTTATTATAGAACTCCTCCAACCCGTTAATATCCAATATTAATTAGTGAAGTTGTAAGAGAGCGATATAGAAAGCGAGTTTTCCGAAACCACTGGAACAATTTTTTCCCCTGGGGACCCTTTGGGAAAATCTCTACCAGACAAAATCCTGGTTATACATTAAATTATTCAGAAAAATAGGAAATGCTTCTATTAGCAAACGGTATGCTTCCATGTCAGAGACTTTGTAATTGAGGTTAAAAATGGTATATTCTAACATTTTCAAATTTATATAACATACCATATACTAGAAAAAGTTAGGGCCTTAGGAGAAGTGGGATATGATTTCAACATTTTTGATATTGCCTAGAACAGACCTGAACCTCAGCACAGAGGTCAAAGGTAGACTTGGGGAAGCTCAGGGAGGGAGGGAGGAGAGAGCCCCACTGAGGAGATCGGGGAGGGAGAGGATCTGGGGAGCAGAGGCCTGCTGGACAGATGCATGTGGGATGGGCTCCAGGAAGCCAGTAAAGGCAGGAAATGTCCTTGGAACCCAAGGGAATCAAAGAGTGGGATCCAGAGCATGCCCAGTGGAGGGTCCTGATTGTGCTAAGCACCACCTTGTTTACCCGCAGCTGTTTCCGTGTAACCAGAGGCAGTGTGTGCAGGAATTTTTGTCCTACACAAGTGCACTTATTTGCAAGTCAATAGAAACAATGCTAGTGAAAGTCAACACGGCTTTGAATGATTTGTAAGTTTCTTTAGAAAACATGGCTGACTGTGTCCTAAGGGCAGCTCCCAGGTGATCCCACAGAAGTATGACTGCATGTTCTTTGCAGTGAAATTGCTATACAACGGTGAGTGAACCCCAGAAAGGTTTCTTAGGGCACCTAAAGCCACCTCACAGCATGAACCTTGAGGAACATTTAATTATGAAATCCACTGCCTAGCTCCTGCTCATCAGCCTCCTCAAGTAAACTCCTCTTAACATCCACTTCTTTTTCCAAGTTGGAAACCACAGAACTATTTGATTCCTCCCTCTCCCAAACCATACATCCAAACAGTCACTCGGTACAACTGATTTAAGTCCAATATGGTATTTTGTTTTGTTGTTAACTTATTAAATCAATGCATCCTCAGAGAAAAATTGACAAGCAGATAAAAAGATGAAGAAGCAGGGAGATTCCTCTTGATTCCACTGCTAATATTTTCTCTCAAGCTCTGTATACAACTTTGAATCCAGATTAGGTGTCTGTGGTTGTTTGTTTGTTTGTTTTTTCAAATCTGTTCTTGACTCTCTTGCTCGCCCTCATTCACCACAACTTTATTCAGACCTTTCCACATCTGAGATCAAATATTTCCTGTCTCTGAGGACGTGGGGGTGATCACAACAAGCATGAGTCCTGTTGTCATGGAGCCTACAAGCAATGTGTGTGTGTGTGTGTGTGTGTGTGTGTGTGTGTGTGTGTGTATCAGTCTTTTCCTCCTTCTTTAACACAAGGTGTTGCATGCAGTCCTTACTCTTCTGCACTTTTCCTCCTAACATGGCATCTTAGAGATCATTTTATATCAGTTTCTCATTCTTTTTTACTTTGTATATTATTTCCTTATATCCTTGCATCATAGTAGAACCAGCCCCTACTGATGGACATTTAAGGTCTTTCCAATCTCTTATATTGCAAACAGTACTACAGTAAATAACCTAATACATATGCCATTTTGCACATGAGGGAACAGAGCCATAGGCTAGATTCCTGGGAGCAGGGCTTGGGTAGAAATTGCCAAATTGCCCTTAACAGATGTTTACCAAGTAACATTCCATCAGCAACTTATAAGAGTGCCAGTCTCTCTACCAACTTGAAACCCACTCTCTATCCTCATCTGAAAACTACTTGGTGTCCTAGGGAAATCCCATAGCTGATAGAACTGACGAAGTAAAGGTGAAAAGAAAGGATTCTTTTCCTCTCTGGCCCCCAAGGGATTTTTCTTCATGAAAATCTGGGTTTATTTTTAAGGCCCCTTTATTCCTTAAATAAAGAAAACCCTATAATGCTACTATGTAGGTGCTACAAAGAGGAACAGATTTATTTTCTGTGTTTTCAACTAAACTAACCACTTAAAAAGATACAGGGCGGTGTTCAGGGTTGTTGGAGCAGTAGGGGGACACAGAGCTGATCTGCAATCAAATAGCCACTCTGGAGAGCAATCTGTGTGCTCTTACCCACAGAGCAGCCAGTGTCACCTGAGCATATGCAGGGCCCATTTGCCGGCCTCTTTGTGCGGTGCGTACACTCCCCATCTTCGCGGCTGGGGCAGGTTAGGACAGAGCGCCCATGTTGTACAACAGGATATCTGAGCTGCCCTTTATACCTACCTATTTCTTTCCCTGCTTTCACCCCTTTGTGTGTTTTTAATGGGGATAAGTGTGAGATGTACTGGAGTGCAATCACATTGTGGTCTTAAAAGGATCTCTGATGATAGAAAATATGTCAATTTATTATTTCCCTCGGGACAGAGAAAAAAAGTACAAAGGTTCAATGGATGATGAAGATAATACTTGTGCACTGTATAGCATTTTCCAACAAAAGATTTTAAGGTGATTTTCCTTTAAAAAATATTTTAGTCCCATTTTGTAGGTGGGGAGACAAGAAGATTTCGTAGTAACTAAAATGTCCTAGTGGTGGGACCCTGCATAGAGTCAGCATCTCTATGATCCTTTCTGGGCTCTTTTCACTCCCTCTAGTGGAATTTGGTTCTTCACATCAGAGTTTTCTGCAGCAATAGCAAGCACTGTGCTATTGTGCATGATCTTTTGGGTACCAGAGCCACAGTTTCATCAAATCTTCAACCCGATGGCTCTGTCTGTGATCCGAGCTACCTCCTGTACCTACAGCTCCAGTTTCTTTAAATAACAATTAGCCCAGCAGATCCTGGGCTGCTCTCAAATGCAGGACGCATTCTGGGGAGGCTCAGCAAGGAGGTGGCCGCTGGCTTGTTATTTGTCACGCAGGGTCATTCATAATGAATCAACAAAGCATTGACAATAGTTTTCTTGTAAACTGAACAAACCTTATAAATGGTGTGTGGTCTCCCCTCCCCCATGAATTAGTTCCTTTGTCCTGAAATGTGTGGTTAGCACAGATATTCATTCTGCTCTGCTGGGAGAGGGCAGAGTCTAGGGAGGCCCCCGAAATGTGCAAGACAAGTCGACATTTTACATTTCGGTCTTCTGTGTCAGAGCTGGAAATATCTTATTTGTACCTTGAAAAGCCAGAGACAAAAGATAGGTGGAAAGCATAGCAAACTTTCTAGACTGTCTGAGTGATCGGTTTTAGAACATGAATGTGGTAGCTAGGTACTTCCTCTCTTTTATGTGTACAAGGACGAAAGGAAGTTAAGGCTGTAGACACAGTTTTTAAAATGCTTCCTATGACTACTTGAAACGCATTGTATGATGGCCTGTTTTTGAAAAACCTAACTAAGGAGGGCTAAAGTACTTAGAGGGAAACTAACTGCTTTTAGCTTTTCCTCCTCAGTGTATGCTGTTCTCTGCTATTATAAAATCTTGAATATTGAGCAACTGAATGAAAGAACCAGTGTCTTACTTAAAGTGAATGGGCAAACATCATTTGCTCTTGGCATCTTCTTTGGCTCCTCAGGGGAGGGGCAGGAGGAGGAGGAGATTTCATAGTTAAATTTGCCATAACTTAAAAGTTCATAATATCAACCTTGTTATTAAAACACTGAAACAAAAATGCACAGAATTGAAAAGGGCAAATCTACGTGGAGGGAGGTTTTTTAAATCTTGTAATGTTCAGATATTGTTGCTTGTCTTTATTAAAAGGAAAATTATGGCATAATTTCTGGAATGTTGTTATCAGATAGTGTTAGAATATATATTAGATAAAATTGATAGATTGCTGCATGAAAAGAACTGCAATATTCAAACTTGATTTTATGTATAAAATAATTGCAGAACTATACCATGTTAATTCCATCTATTTCATTTCAGAATTTTGCTTACTGGTAAATTTTTATTGAATATGTTTTTCTCTTTTAAAAAGAATTGCCAGAATCATTGTTAACACATGAAAACAAGTCAATGATTAAGATCACATAAACACATGTAATATGTATATTCAATCCAGAATTGTTTTAGGGTTATTGTAGCTATAGTGTTTTCAAATAAATTATTTGAATATAAAAGTAGATTATGTATTTCCCCTGTGGCTGGCCAAATGTCTTTTCAACAAAGGGTAAAATAAGAAGGCTATTTTTTGTGTAAAAGAGTGATCTTTTTAGTCATGCTTGGCTGCCTTTTCAGGACTGTCTCCATTTATAATGAGATATTCTTGAACTCATTTGAACCAGAAAGTTTAGTAAATTTGTGGTACATTTTTTACATAAAATATCATGATTTGTTTAAAATAATCAGGGCTAGAGCAAACGGAGAGTAGATTAATGATTGTTTTGATTTCTAGATTATAATTTTGAGCTGACATTGAAATTGGACAAAATCTAGAATATTGAAAATATGTATTTACTTTATTATTTCATACTTCTTGGCAGTTCTAATTTCATCTTATTGTCTGCTTAAAGGTATACTTGCTATTCAAATCTTGGTTAAATCTTCATTGAAGCTATCAGAGCAACAGTTTTTATAGTCGTCATTTTCAGGGTTCCTGACATTGAAAGGTGGCGATGACCCTTCCAGAATAATGAGGAAAAGTGTTTCCTATACATTTTATGGCTCTGATTTGAAGTAGATTTGCCTTACAAGCAAATTTGCAAATACTAACTTTTTCTTTGTCTTTATGAACATAGTATAAAATTCCTGAGAATGGAAACACACACACACACACACACACACACACACGCACAGAGTGGTAAAAGGGATCTTTTTGATAACTGAAAGTAAATTTTGACATGTTCATTAACATATGAAAACATGTTTATGTTATTCTCTAGTGTTTCAAGATTTTCTATATTTAATAATTTTTTCTAACATACCTGAAGGTCATTTAAAAAAAAACACAAAAAACTCTTAATTATATATTTTTGCAGTTACGAGCAGAAAAATCAGTTAATAGACCTTAACTTGATTTCATAAATCAACTCATATTATACTCGTTTCCAATCTTATTTCTCTAATTTTACTTTGAAATGGACACATTACTTGTTTTACGTTTGTATTTCCCTCAAACCTTTTATTTTCTCTTTAATTCCTCTGCAACAAATGCCTTTTTTCCCTATTCTTTTGCCTTTCCTTGATTTTTACAGCAAATGATGTGTCATATCTCTCCTGAAATTGACCATTCTTTTCAGAAAAGATCTTTTCTTTTTTTTGGCCTGTGGCGTTACACTGAAAAAGTCACCCTGCTAAAATGAGTTACTTCATTTCCAAATAAAAACAATAGTGTTTTTATGCTTGCACTTATTATTATTCTGAGAATGTACTAATTTGTTACATCCAAGATGACGGTTCGTTGGGTCTGTGAAAAGGGCAGTGTGCCAACTATAGCAGGGAAGTAAAAGGACTTCTTTCATGGGAAGTAGTGGGACAGAAAGTAGCCCGCAGTTCAGTGGGTATCAGGAGGCACGCTGCCAGTGGAGTCATCCCAGTATCAAGGTTTCCTGTGTTGGGTTCTGAATCAAGCAAAAACTATGATTTCACTAAATGTCAGCCCGGGCAGCCAAATTTTCAAACCCGCTATTGCTCTAAGGAGCAACTGATAAATGTTTTATCCCTGCAGGCACTGGCTGATGTGACACAGAGTTTTGAATGTGTGCAGTGCATTATTACTTTTGGCATTAAGCTTAGATAATTGTCTACTTACCCTGAGCCGGTAATAGCAAAATACAAGTGAAGGATATTTTTATAAAGTAAAACTACAAAATAGATTTATGTATACTACTATGGATTTCTTTTTTAACTGCTGTTCTTCTCCCTGATTAAATTTGAATGATAATGAAGTTTGATTCTATACCTTTATTCGGCTCTAAACCAGGGTGGTCTCATAATTTTGTTTTACATGCATGACATTGCTTAAGGTCATTAGTTGTAAATCGTAGTATAAAAAGGCTGAAAATATATTCAGCACTTTGTAGTTTCCGAATACACATTTAAGAGCTGCTATGAAAAGTCGAGACCTACATGGCAGATTTTCTGGCACTGAATGGTCAATTTAGTGATGTAGATTAGTGAAACCAAACAGTAAGTGGAGAGACTATAATAATGCTTTGATATGTCCCTCTGTAGAAGCATATCCTAGTTGATCCATTTTCTGCTATTGTAATATTTTTTGCCCTATAGCAAAATGCTCTCTTATTTTTTAAGCATACAACCCAGATAAAATTATCAGTTTTTAAAAATAATTTTCATCTGCTTTTGTACCACTGAACTAATAAATGAAAAACAGATTTGGATTGATGAATTGAATTTTATTCTGTTGGAGTAAAAACTTTTCTTTGGGAATGTTTCCTTGTTGTTCTACATGTATTTGTCAAGTTTTCTTTCATTGTAAAGTTTAAATTCATGGCCCTTTTTATTTTAAAGGGGAGTGTACTTTCAATAACATTTAAACAACCCTTTTAATAATCATAGTGTTATTTCACCTAACTCTGGAGATAGGTCTTACTTAAAAATGTGACTGACCTTATCTTGGAGTTTTGAGTCCTATTTCATTTCTGTAATTAATTATTCATGTTCCTAGGTACTGAAAACAAGTTCTGCCTTTTGTAATTTTTCATAGATTACGAATTTTGTTTTCTCGACAACTTATTTCAAAATTAAGGCCTGTATGTATTATTCTTTCTCATTCCAAATGGAAACTAGTCGAATTTACAATGACGATAACTGAAAATTGGAATTATTTAAAAATAAAAAAGAAGATACTCTGTCGTAACAGTTTTTAAATGAAGTACATTATTAAGTGGATGGCTAATTTTGCCTTTCCAAAATGTTGGATATTTAACCCTCAGAATAATTAAATATTTGTAATAAAGCAGTTAATTCAAGCAGTTTATTGCTGTAATTTGCAAAAGTACATTGAGCTGCTTTCTTTTCAGCTCATTGATGGAGGAACAAACATTTCTTTAATAAGACTACAGCACATTCTAATTTTGTTGCAAAAGCTTAGATAAGGATCAGGCCCCCTCTGAATCACTGCATTGACCTATGACATTGAAAGTGCTGAAGCTCTTTGGCAAAAGAAGAGTTAGACAGTCATTATTATGCACAGGACTTTCCAGTTCTAAAGGGGCTCTGTGCTTTCTCTGAGATAGACTTTGTTTGTTGGAAATGAGAACTGTATTTTGGCAGTAAAGGACCAGAACTGAAGCTACTCTGCAGGCAGACTCATTATGACATAATCCTTCATTAATCCTAATTCTCTCTTAATAAATCGTGCAGAAGTTCTGCTTTAGTTTGATCATCTTCATCCAGGAGCTATGGAAAAGCATTACCAGTGAAATGCCTACTTCTGGTTTTAAGGCTGCTGGTTTATATTCACTTTTTTAGTTGCAAAGATTAATGGTGAAAATAATCTCTTGGACTTTGCTTCATATATAAATGACATATGAGCACCTAAAAAATCTAATGTATCTGGATCTTAGTGTTTGGAGGGTAAAACTCACCTGGGAAGAAAATATACCATTTAACCGTAAGAAAAAAAGGGTTTATCAGGCTAAAATTTCCCCTAGTGAAATAAAGGGGTTCTAGTTGGAGAAGTGTAGGAATAGTAGCTGAACAGTCTCAGTTCCCCTAGTGCTTCAGAAAACACGTTATTATACAATACTGAGGTGGGTGGGGGTACATCTACTCTAGAAATTATATATATATATATATGCTTGTTTTTGTCTAAATTATCTGCCTAGATCAATGATGGGAGACGCAACATCCTATTTTTTGTTAGGTTTTCATCTCACCCTTTTACAGCATTTTGGAACTCATGTAAAAATGTACTATTTAGAAAGAATAAATACATGCGCTTTTTTTTGTTTGCTTGTTTGTTTGTTTGTTTTTTAAGTTTTCTAACACCCTTAGAGTCACTGGTGAGCCAGAAGTTCTCATAGCCAGTCTGGCTCGGCATCTCAGCCTGACACCCTCCCTGAGCACCATACTTTCCCTGCCTCTGTCCCTATGCACCAAGTCCTTCCTTACCTTTGTGGACAGACCCAAAACCTCATTGGAAAGTTTAGTTCAGGGACAATAGGAGGAGATTCTAATGATATTCCTTTCATCTTTAGTCTGCAGAGGTTGAGTATTACAAAATAAAATACTATCAATGGGGAGATTATTTGGTTAAGCAATATGTACATTTTCCCAGAGGAATGTGCTGGAAAACCTTTGTCTGTGGTTTGCAGGTGATGGTTCTGGTAGGACTGTGCTTATCGTGTTGAGTCCTTAATGGAGGTTCTGTCTCTATTGGAGCTGGCTGACAGCCCCAGATTGATCCCTGATAATAATACCACTAATACTAGTAATATTAGAAAATATTCATGCTACAAAAAGAAAACGGTAAGGCTTACATTTTTATATTGTCTTGCACATATTTGTGAATTGAACAAAATTCAAAGAAGTTAAAGAAGTTGTCCATGAACACACAAATTGTAATGGTTTAATTTGGCTTCTAATCAAGTCCTTCTCATCTCTTAATGTTTTTATTTACTTTCTACAGTAAAGAGAACTGAGATTTATTAAACAATTATTATAAATGGACCACCTCCCTAGGTACTTTACATGAGTGATCTAAATTTATTATGGGGTTAATACATAGGCTAAGCTAATTGAAAGAGAATCACCACAGAAGTCTAAGGCAAATGCTGCATTTTTCTTAAGCTCTTGACATTCAAATTGTGTTGGAATCTGGGTTTGAACCAGAGATGGTCAGAGGACAGTCCAGTCAAAACCTGAAAGGTGAAAACATGACTGGGGATATTTGTGATCTCTTGGCTCTCCTTTTGTTCATCAGAAGGGGCTGGCAGTGGATGATAAGACAACATAGACGACACCTAGATAACACTAAGCCCCAAAAGGGTGTCTTCACAATAACAAACGTTCATACTCTTAGAATGTACCAAATAAGAACTCTGAAGTTACCATGACCAAGCCAGGACCTGCAAACCTGAAAAGCTAGTCAATCTCCCCATGGTGGACAGTTTTTCAGAAATGTTTGGCCAGATTTTCATTTGTTTGCTTTGATCTGAGGTTTTGCTTGGCAATAACAACATAACATTTGGTTAGTTTATATACACAACAAAAGTATTGTTGCATATAAAAAAAAATAAAGATTAGAAAATGTTTGAGAAATGTATTTAAATTTTAATAAAAATATAGGTCATAGCAATTTGGTCTTGTCTTTTCTTGCTGAGTTTTCTGGTGTTTGCATATTTGAGAGCCACAGAACTCCCCACCGGACCATTTCTAATCGCTCTTGGACAGAATTCATCCTCCCCTATATTATTTTCCTATTGCTGTGGTAATTACTACAAACCTAATGGCTTAAAACAACACAAATTTATTAATTTACAGTTATAGGAGTCAGATGTTGAAAATGAGTCCACAGGGCTGTGTTTCTTTTGGAGGCTGCAGGTAAGAATCTTTCCTTGACCTTTCCAGTTTCGAAGCCACATCCATCCTTTGGCTATGGTACCTTCCTCCATCTTCAAAGCCAACATGTAGCATAGCGTGTTTCTATTTCTGTCTCTCTATCCCTTGACTTCTCGTCACACACTTGTCTGAATGAATGCTCCTACATCCCTCTCATAATGACCCCTGCAATTCCATCAGGCCCACCCAGATAATCCAAATAAACTCTTCATCTCATGGTCCTTAACCTGGTCACCCCTATAAAGTCCCTTTGCCATTCAAGGTAGCATTCACAGGGTCCAGAGATTAGGGTGTGGACATCTTTAAGGACCACTGTTCAGCCTACTACATTCCCTGACCCTCAGGGAAGAATAGGGGACTATTTTCATGTCCTCAAGCATGAAATACGGCTGAGATCAGTGGTTCTCCTCCTTGGCTGGGGAACTTTTTAAAATCCTAATGCCTGGGGTGCTCCCCAGACGCTTTATATTAAATCTCTGGGAGTGGTTTACAAGCATCAGGTATTTTTAAAGCTCTCCAGATGATTCCAATGTGTAACCCAAGTTAAGAACCATTCATCTGGATGTTTTCTTTTCTTTTTGAAGGCCCTCCTGAGACATCGCCTGGATATATGAAGGTGACTCAATGTCACCAAGTTGACTTAAGAGTTTATTATGAGGCAGATGAAAATGTCTAGAAGAATGCATATTTTAATGGCTCAGTATTTGTCAGTTTACATTAGCTTTAAGGTGCTATAGTCAAGAGGACAGGATGAAGACAACCTATTCTGTAATGATCAAGTTCAAGCACTAATGATTTAAAGTACATAAATCTATAGATGAATCTTATATATGCTGATTATGTAAATTAAATAGCACTTTCTTTTTAGAATTTTTTTCTATAATAACGTAAATTCAGTGCAGCATCTCACATGCTATTTCAGCTATAAATCAATGATATTAAATATAATTCAATATTCTGGAATGAAACTGGCTTAATGGTACATTACATGGGTTTGAATCTGAAATAATTCCTGCCTCTGTATGATTGCACTATGTCTTCACTTAAAGTTTACCTCTCCTCATGGCTTGAAGGATCTGGTGACTTAGGAGAGCTCAGTTTGGTTGATATTTGGATATTCAATTAACATACAGTCACTGGATCATCAAGACCATTCTCTCTAAAGGGTGCCCAAAACATGTATACGCATTTTAAGAAACGGAAAACCTGTATTAAAATTGTAATATTCAATATATGCCAATAACAAAAGATGAATATAAGTCATGTGTATACATTTTTTTGGCACTCCCGATATATATATATATATCGATATACTCCTAAAAAAGGCAGGCAAAAAGAGTTGAGATTATTTTTATTCCATTGACTGAATATTTGGATGGTTCGTGGGTTTTTACTGGTTATTTCTATTTCCTAAGATTGGAGATCATTTGTATACTGAGCTCCACTGAGGAAAATGGTTTAGGAATAGTTACATGATGCCATTAACATAAAATGGTCAGTTAGTGTTTACATTTTGGTGCGACAAAGACAATAAGGAATATAATGGATGCATTTTTCAGATGAGGACATAGAGTCTAATAAATAACGTGTGCCCTACTTTTACATAGAAGAGGAAGTGTGGCAAATGTTGTATACATACTGTATTACTAAATTAAATTGCACAGGGCATTTTCATAGGTCATGGGGGCAATGAATAAAACTTTTTAAATCGCACTGTTCTCCGGATGTATTGCAAAAGTAGGCTTGGTTCTAAGTCATTTGTTAGATTCTTATTAATTTAAATAATGGGAAACATTTATTAATGAATAAATACCAATATAACAAATAATATTATGTAATTGTGTAATATACCAAATTGCTCATCTGTGTTGGACAAAGGAATGTGTTCATTAGCATTTTTTTTAATTTATTTTTTAAATTTATTGTGGTGACAATTGTTAGTAAAATTACATAGATTTCAGGTGTACAATTCTGTATTACATCATCTATAAATCCCATTGTGTGTTCACCACCCAGAGTCAGTTCTCCTTCCATCACCATATATTTGATCCCCCTTACCCTCATCTTCTACCCCCACCCCCCTTACCCTCTGTCATTAGCATTTTTGACAAACACTAAAAACACAAAAAAATCCCACACACAGCAGACATTGTATCAATGCACATATAGTAAATAGTAGCTACATAATACACTTTAAATAAATTACCTCATTTAATTTAATCCTCACAATAACTGTTTGATATAAATACAAAAAATACTCCATTTTACAGATGAGAAAACTGATAACTGAAGAGGTTTAGTAACTCTATCAAAATCATACAAGTTATAAGTGGCATAGACGGGAGGCACACCTAAATGTGATTCTTAATTTCAGTCCGACCTTATAAAAGACTTTTAACTTCCAAGTGCTGTGGATTCACAGTTATAAGAACTAAGATCCCAGATCAAGAGAAAAGAGCAAGCACATGCCAAAGCTTTGTGGCCAGGTTAGTTTAAAGGACGTAAAACTATTAGAATGAGAAATTTTACAACAAAGGAGAGGTCTTCTAGGCACTTGATTTTTCATTTCAAATTATATCTGATGTTTGTTTAAAACGTCCTCCAGATGATATGGATGCCTCTTTGTGTGTGTTCACTTTGAAACTTCTGATCATTTGGAGGTAAATTAATTTGTTTCATTTCATTTTTAGCCTATATATAAAATATCTCAATTTTATTTTCATGAATCAGTGTTTCTCAACCTGATCCTTAAATCACAAGGATTAGAATTACCTGCTTGTTAAAAATATACTTCCCGGACCCACTTCAGACCATCTGAATCAAACGCTCTAAGGTCAGAGCCTGAAGAAGCTGTGTGTCTTTTTACAACTCCATTTGGTGATCTGTGGTGGAAATTAATTTCATTTGCTCAAAATGTAGATTCTGAAATTAATGCTCATTATAATGATTTAGATGGATGATACAAAGCCTCAGGAAAGTAGGACAATGATAATGATATACTCCATATTCTCTTTTCCTCTATTCCCATTTTCTCATGTTAACTTCGGGTACTTCATTCATCAAACATTAGCTGCAGCTTCCACAGGGTAGCCACTAGGCTGGCCTGGGCTACACAAGACCATTGTCAAATAGTTTGGGAGACCCTGTACTTCATCCTTTTGCTCTCGCATGTTAGAGAAGTCCTGCTGTAAAGAAACTTGTTTCTGATTGTTAAATCCACCATTTTCCAAAATTATTTACTCACATATTTACCCATATTTACCCTTTGTTTAAAGAATACCTGTTATCCTGGAGGGTACCTTTAGAAAAAGTGGATATGACAATGACATATTTTTTACATATTCAAATGCGGTCATTAGGTAGTGGGATTTGCTGGTGGTGCATTCATTGCCTTTCAAAAACAACCGTTGCTAAAAAAGGTAAAGGGTAAAGGATTGCTCATAGATTATCTATGCCCTGAAACCTTCTCTTAGAAGACTTGATCTGTACTGAAGGAAATAGAGGCAATCCTGACTTTTATGATTATACCATATCTTATGTAAGGATTCTAACTTAAATATTTTTAATTCTCTTAGAAACGTGCAAACTCAACCAATTCAACTATTTTGTCCTAAATTTGAGTAAATGACTCAGTGAGATTAGCTTTTTCTCTGTTTTATTGTTTTGTTTCAGTTTGTCTTATTTGCCTTTTTTTTTTGTTCTAATCAATTATTCAGCAAAATGTCCTTTATTAAGCCTCAAGCCTTTGATTAGTGAGTTTATTTTTTTAACATTTTTCATTAGTTTCAGGTATACAAAACAATGCAATAGTTAAACATTTATCATTTATATCCCTCACACAGTGATAACCCCCCTCCCCCCATCTACTACCCCTCTGACATCGCACACAGCCATTACATTTCCACTGTCTCTATTCCTAATGCTGTACTCCGCTTGTTGTAACAATATATATATTATATATACGTATATATAATATATATATACGTATATATTATGTATATATATATATATATATATATATATATATATATATATATATAATTGTGGTTGACATTCATTACTGCACTGTACACCTGAAGCTGAAGCTGAACAATAATGTCTTATTTGCTTTTAAATTATTAAAGCAACATGTGTTCTTTAAGAACTCACAAATAAAACAGAAGCATATAAAGTATACAGTAAAAATCAAAATGGACTCCCCATTCCTACCATGTCAGTCCCATTTCTTTCCATATGTTTTCCTATGTTGTGTTTGTGTGTGTGTGTGTGTATGTGTGCGCACGCATGCACACATACACAAATATATGGTAAAATAAATATATATCATATATAAAACTTTTACAAGTTGGCATCATTTTTGTTCTAAAATTCACTTTTGTCTATTAAGCATATTGCCTCAGGTTTCTGAAGTTCTCTGGAAATAAGTCTCTCGAGTACCTAATGCACGTTTCACAATTTTTAAAGTACCATGCCATGAGCTTTGTATAATTCTTGGACCTAGTCTTACAAAGAATTCAAGTGAGTGAACTGCTTGCCCAAACAATCAGGTACCACTTGGTTAGTTAATAATGTCTCAGCACGTTATTACAGGAGGATATATTCTGATGCGTTAATTATAAGTGTGCCACACGATTTTCACAACTGAGTTCTACATAAACATATTTTTGCAAATCAAACACTTTTAAAATACATTAGAAAGGATCACAATTTAAAGGAAAGTTGGTACAAATTCTGTTTTACACCTAAGAATCCTATTGTAAAACAAATAATTGCTCCCTAATTCATGAGTCTGAGTAATACAGGTTTTTATAAATCAAAAATGTGGGTTTGGGAAGACTTTACAATACCCCAAAACAACTAATTAATGGAACCTTACTTTTGTGAGGTCTATGTCCTTTTCATTTACAAAATCATGACCAATAAGAAAGACAAAGCTAAATCTTTACTTTTTAATTTTTAATTTATTTTTCCATTACAGCTGACATATATTAGTTTCAGATGTGCAACATAGTGATTAGACATTTATATACCTTATGAAGTGATTACCCCTCTAAGTGTAGTACCCATTTGACACCAAACATAGATATTACAATATTATTAAGTGTATTCCTTATGCTGCACTTTACACCCCTGTGACTATTTTGTACTGCCCATTTGTACCTCTTAATCCCTTCCTTTTTATCACCCAGCCTCCCAACTATCTTCCCATTTGGCAACCCTCAGTTTGTTCTCTGTATCTATGAGTTTGTTTCTATTTTGTTTGTTAGTTTATTTTGTTTTTTAGAGTCCACATATAAGTGAAATCATATGGTACTTGTCATTCTCTGAGCTATTTCACTCAGTCTAATACCTCTAGGTCCATCTGTGTTGTTGCAAATGGCAAGATTTCATTCTTTTTTAATGGCCAAGTAATATACTATTGTTTATATGTATCATGTCTCTTTATCCATTTGTCTATCCATGGACACTTAGGTTGCTTCCATATCTTGGCTACTGTAAATAACACTACAATGAACGTAGAGATGCATACGCCTTTTCGAAGTAGTCTTTTAGATGTCTTCTGATAAATACCCAGAAGTGGAATTCCTGAGTCATATAGTAGTTCTATTTTTAATTTTTTGAGGAATCGCCATACTGTTTTCCACAGTGGCTGCACCAATTTACAATCCCACCAACAGTGCACAAGGGTTCCCTTTTCTCCACATCCTCTCTAACACTTGTTGTTTGTTGATTTATTGATGATAACCATTCTGACAGGTGTGAGGTGATAGCTCATTGTGGTTTTAATTTGCATTTCTCTGATGATCAGTGATGTTGAGCATCTTTTCATAGGTCTGTTGGCCATCTGTATGTTCTATTCAGGTCCTCTGCCCATTTTTTAATTGGACTGTTTCTTTTCTCAGTGTTAAGTTGTATGAGTTCCTTTTATATTTAGGATATTAACCCTTTATCAGATGTATCACTGGCGAATATCTTGTCTGATTCAGTAGGTTTTTATTTCGTTTTGTTGGTTTCCTTTGCTGCGCCAAAATTTTTTATTTTGATGAAGTTTCATTTGTTTATTTCTTTCTTTTATTTCCCTTGCTTGAGGAGACATATCCAAAAAAATATTGCTAAGAATGATGTCAGAGAGTTTACTGCCTATGATTTCCTCTAGGTTTCAGGTCTTATATTTAAGTGTTTAATCCATTTTAAGTTTATTCTTGTATGTGGTGTAAAAAAATGGTCTAGTTTCATTTTTTTGCATGTGTCTGTCCAGTTTTCCCAACACCATTTATTGAAGAGACTGTCTTTACCCCATTGTACATTCTTGCCCCCTTTGCTAAATCTTTAAATAAAGGAGAATGTTCTTTCCACAGTGTCATTTCTTTCCCTTATTTTTCACCTTTGGGGAGATAGTAAATGAAGGATTTTTAAAATTTATGTTTACTGAACTATTACTTGGTGAGATTTACATTTAAACCAAAATATTCATTTGATGGGATTAGCTATGATTACACTCAAAATTACACTTACAGTGTTTTGTAAAATAAAGTGAACCATACACTTGATAAAAATGCTTAGGCAGTAAAGAAAGATAGAGACTAAAATCAAAATCTCTCTCTTCAAATCCCACCCCCAACAAGAAGTGGCACTCTCTAAAGATAACTGTGGTTTATAGTATGTTGTGTTTATCCTTTCTGAAAAGAAGTCATAGCCAGATCTATATATCATTTTTATTATTCCCCAGATAGTATCATTCCATATACACCACTCTGAGCCTTGTCTTTTTCCCTTAGTATGTTAGAACTCATCATATTGGCATATACAGATTTGTTTTATTTTTTTAAAACAACGTTGTATTTCTCCTTATGACTTACCGTAACTCATTTAATCTAGCCTCGTATTGGGGCATTTAGGTTATTTCTATCTTATTGCTAGTATAAACAATGTTGCAATCAACATTCTTATGCATATTTTGGCAGTTTTGCAAGAAGATGAATGGATAGCATATAGCATTGATATTATTCACATAGATTAAGAGGCATGATAATGTTCAAGGTTCAAAAGCATGACAAGAAACAAGAACTCTCTAATATTGGTCATGCAAAATGGTATAAACTTCTAAACGGCAATTCAATTATATGTTGACAAAATTTGAAATACTCATACAGTTTTATCCAAAAATTTTACTGTAGGAAATTGACCTATCAATCTATATGATCATTTCCTCTGGACATAATCTCTTATATTACATCTGAATTTATAAATTATTTACTCCAATTCCTGAGGTCCAAAGACATTAAGTCACATAGTGAACAAGTGCCCAATAGAGGAGTAGTGCAGAAATTCTGCACTAGCTGCTAGATATTCTAAAAGAGATGGCCAATTAGACAATTCCTTTACCACTTAGGCCTTCATCTCATTGACCATAGTCACTAGATTGCTACCTGTCCTCCTTGCTGTTTGTCCTTGCACTGTTTTTTTTTTCTTTCTGTTTTTTTCTGTTTTTTTTTCTTTTATTAAATTTATTGGGGTGACAATTGTTAGTAAAATTACATAGATTTCAGGTGTACAATTCTGTATTACATCATCTATAAATCCCATTGTGTGTTCATCACCCAGAGTCAGTTCTCCTTCCATCACCATATATTTGATCCCCCTTACCTTCATCTCCCACCCCCCACCCCCCTTACCCTCTGGTAACCACTAAACTATTGTCTGCCTTGCACTGTTTTGTTAGATCTTATCAAAGGTGTAGGTCTATTAGGTTTCATATCCAAGGAATGCTTTCTCCCAGAGGATGGGTCCACTCCATATGACTGAGGGCAGGAGAGGATATGAGAGTGACCAGGGTTAGGTAGGTGAGTGAGTTAGTGGCCTGGCATTTGTTCTTATAGGATCGAAATTAGGAAAGGTCAGGGGTCAGGATGGTATCCTTAGTGACCAGGACAGGTCCTGATCTATACTGACCTTAGTCCAAAAAGAAAGACATCTGCTAGTCATAGGTTTGTACAACCCACAATGTGAGTCATAGTTTTCTGCAACTGGCATCAAATGACTGGCCAGTTAGTCAGGGGTTTCATCAAATGATAACTTTGTTGATTTTTAATATTCAGCATCTTAATACATGGTATATAGGGCATAAGGCAAGCAGGCATAGATATACACATACCTATACAGTAGGGCATCAAGAGGCAATTCAAAGAAAAAAACGAATTACTAACAAAGGGGGGGGAGTGTTCATCCTAATTAAAAACAAAATAAAAACAATCATAAATTGCTATTTTTCTGTCCAACAAGTTAGCAAACAATATTTTTTCATATAATACATAATGTTATTGAGATTTCTTTGAAATGGGTATTCATAGGGGTGGGGGATTGTGAAAACACAGTTGCCAATATAGACATTAAAACATTTGGGACCAATAATCCCACTACTGGGAATTTAGCCTGAGAACATCGTTCAGAGAAAGGAAGTTGCTATGAGCACTAGACTGTTCCGAACAGCTTTATTTTTAACTAGAAAAATTGGAAGCAGCCTAAAATCAAATTAGTGAGGAATGGTGAGCAAAGTTGTGGCAGGTCACATAGACGAAACACTAAATAAATGATGATTATCAAAGCCACGTAACTTCATAAACAGATGTAATGATATATCTGTAAAAGCAAGACGTGAAATTGTACATACACTGTGATCGACAAACTGAATGTATGTGTGTTTACAAATAAATTCTGTAAGGACTACACACACAAACACACACAAAACACAAAGTGGACTTCATAAAGTCTACATATTCTTTGTTGTCCCCACATAGGATGTGAAGAAGAGAAGAGATATGTTTGGCACAATATATGTAATTTCAGGTGTAATATAATTAGACCCTTTCAGAATTTAAGCACAATTCAAATGTTCTCTTTTAATTCGTTCTGGAAAAGGAGGACCCTTAGTGATGTAACAATAGAATCGAATCAAATAAGACTTTCTAATGGTTGCTTTTTTAAAATGTGAGATGTGCATTCATTCAGTGTTTCACTATTTCCAATGACAGGAAAGTCACTAACTCCCATACTTACATTGTAAATTTCGTATCTATGCTCAAGCAGTTCCTTTCTTAAAATATGTATACATTATTTTGGCACCCTTTGTGTGTGTGTGTGTGTGTGTGTGTGTGTGTGTGTGTGTGTGTGTATTATAATGCTATTGAGATTTCTTTTTTTTTAAGATTTTTTTTTTTAATTGGGGAAGGGGAACAGGACTTTATTGGGGAACAGTGTGTACTTCCAGGACTTCTTCCAAGTCAAGTTGTTGTCCTTTCAGTCTTAGTTGTGGAGGGCTCAGCTCAGCTCCAGGTCCAATTGCCATTGCTAGTTCCAGGGGCCGCAGCCCACCATCCCTTGCGGGAGTCGTACTGGCAACCTTTGTGGTTGAGAGGACACGCTCCAACCCACTGAGCCATCTGGGAGCTCAGCGGCAGCTCAGCTCAAAGTGCCATGTTCAATCTTAGTTGCAGGGGGCGCTGCCCACCATCCCTTGCGGGAGTTGAGGAATCAAACTGGCAACCTTGTGGTTGAGAGCCCACTGGCCCAGGTGGGAATCAAACCAGCAGAATTCGGCGTTAGGAGCATGGAGCTCCAACTGCCTGAGCCACCGGGCCAGCTTGAGATTTCTTTAAAATGGGTTTTCATTGGGGGGGTTTGTGAAAACATAGCTGACAGTATAGACGTTGAAACATTGTGGGCCAATAATTAATATACCAAGGGTGCCAAAAAAAAATGTATACACATGACTTGTATTCATCTTTTGTTATTGGTATATATTGAGTATTACAATTTTAATGCAGTTTTCCTTTCTTAAAATGTGTATACATTTTTGGGCATCCTCTGTATATTGAGCCACTTCTCTGTTTAGAATGAACAGTCTGACAGCATCAAGACTGAAAATGTGGAGACCAGTTAGGAAGCTTTCTCATTAGTGTAAGTGAGAGATGATGAAGCCTGAACTAAGTGAGAAGCAAGAGAGGAAACTGGAAGAACAAATGTAAAGCATATTTAGAAAGCAGATCAACTGGACGTAATGAATAACTCCAGTCAATTCAGAGAGGGGATTAGTTTCCACCTGTCAATAAGAGGAATAGAAAATGAAAATCATGGCCATCTTTAACCTGCTACATCTTCCTTCCATCACACCATACTTTGTGTTGCAAAGCTCTAGGGTATCCTATCTAATCCTGACATTGCTTATGTCACTTTGCTCCATGACACTTTACCAGGAATCATATTATTTCCTAAGCTTTTTCAAGTGATATGAAATAAGTCAATCAAATGAAAAATGCTCTGCTCTTAGTGAAATATATGCCCAAATAGCTAAAGTCGCCTATCATAAATATATCTTTTCACTGAGCCTATTTTATACTCTTTAAGATACTGATTAAAAATTTTATAGCATCACATAGAAGTGGTATGAAGCAAGTATAATTATCTTCATTTTATAGATGAAGAAACACAGGCTCAGAGAGAACATGTAAGTTGATCCAGGTCAAACAGCTGGTAAGTAGTAAGTGCTGCCTCCCTCATCTGAAACATCAGGCTGATCTGCACCAAGTTGAAAGGAAAAGAGTCTGGTGAAGTTTCCTAAGACAAGCATTGCTTCTCTACTTATTTAAGTGAGATTTCTGGGTATTTGGAAAAATAAAACTATTTATTTGGACATGGCACAGATCCTTCTTGATCCATTTTCCATTACTAGCCATAGATGAAGAAATATTCTCACCGCCCCTAGTTCTCCAAATAGCTATAAAGTCATGAGCAACTTCAAGTCTCCCCCCAACCCGAGTCCTCCAAGAACAGGCTTAGGTGTAGTGATGGCATTGTCATGTTGAAGTTATGTAGAGAGTTTTTCTTCTTTGTTGAACGCCAAGAATCAGGTCTGGGGAAAAATCTGTAAGTATTATAATAACTTCAATTTTAATTTCTGGGTGTCTTTTTTCCTCCTAGCTGCTGCCAAGGTTCTCCTTCAGTCCCATCAGTTAGAGCAGCATTCATGAAGCTCAGGCCGGATTCCCTTTGGTGATTTTTGTTTCAGGGTGATATGCTTGAGCCTTCCTGGGAGACTTGGAGCCAAAAAAAAGGCCACCAATTTCAAGAAACCAGTTTATATTTCTCAGTTTGGGGAAAACCTTTAGGAATTGGGTTTTAATACTTCCTTGTTTTCAAATTGTTTTGGTATATTTTTAATTTTTAGTTCATTTTTTGTAGCTTAATTTTTATTACTCCTTCATTTCCTAATAATATTACTTTTCTGTATATGTGTTTATACATAGCTCTGTGTGTATTTGTTCTGTTATGAATTGAAAGTACTGAAAGCCCCAGAAAATGTGTCCCTCTACCCTACTGTAATGCTGCTTAATTAAGGTCCTCATTTCTTTAAAATCCAATTTATATTACATTTGGATTTTTGGAGCCACGTTTCATATATATGCATTATAATGCCTGTGTACCCACACACTCATAGTGGACCAGATAGAACCAATGGAATAGAAACAGAATCTATTTGATGAGTTAGGCTTAAGGAATCAAAAGGGCCCACTGTAATTCATCTTAGGGAGAGGATGTAATGAGGGCACACTGTTGACAGGCCCGAAGGCTAGAAGGCAGTTCTATTCAGACATGTACTAAGGAGTGAGAATGTGCATGGTGTACAAGGTGTTCTGGGTTTGAAGAGCATGCACGACATAATTTCAGTCCTTAACATGCTCACAGTCTACACAGGGAGATAGTTAAGAACATAAAAAGCAATGAGTACACTATGAGTGTAACCTAGGAAAGAGATTTCTTTCAAAGGAGGTGGAAGAATTTAGGGAAAGTTCATGGAGATGCTAGCTTGTGTCTGAGCCAAAACCTAAAGGATGGGCAGGAATTCAATCAGCAGGAATGAACAGTAAGGATAGTGAGAAAGAGAAAATAGTTTGTGGTATTATCATCCACGGAGGTGGGAAAGTGAAGGCATGTACAGGGAGCGTGTGATTAATTGAAACATGTGCATGAAGACCTGTAGAATTGGAAGCTAGAAAAGTGAATCCCCCCTTTTTATCATTTTTACCAATGGCATATATCTTCTGAGACCAATGCTTTTCATTTCTTTTTGTAAACACATTTCCTTTCCATCAGGCCTCTTAATTGACAATGTTGTATTTGTTGACAGGTATAAGGAAGAGGGTTTTATTTTTTCTTGGGTTTCATAGCAATGTGTTTCCTGTATATACCGTATTTCCCAGAAAATAAGACCTAGCTGGATCATCAGCTGTAATGCGTCTTTTGGAGAAAAAGAAAATTAATATATTATATAAGATCCGGTCTTATATTGTGTAAGACTTGGTATTATATTATATTATATTATATTATATTATATTATATTATATTATACCCAGTCTTATATTGTATAAGACCCAGTACTATATTATGTTATGTTATATTATACCTGGTCTTATATTAATTTTTGCTCCAAAAGACACATTAGAGCTGATGGTCCGGCTAGGTCTTATTTTCGGGGAAACACGGTAGTTCCCCATCACTTTCAGGCATGTCAATATTCTTTTAATGTGTGGACATCTAAGCCACTTAAAGATAAGTTATTATTGTGAATATGAGATCTACAGCACACTCTATTTAGTCAGGGCTTAATGAAAGCAGAATATAAGTCATTGAGATGTCTTTTCCTTGTTCAGTTTACTTTTAATTTTATTCTTGTAGTTCATATAGGATATCTCCACTTCTATTATGAGAACTATTGAAAGATACTGATTGAAAAATTCTCTTTGAATTAATTTGACTGGAAGTTAAATTGCCATGTTCTGACTTCTCCAGGCTCAAAAGTGAATATCTGTTTTTGTTCTATAAACGTTGTCAGGTTTAAATTCAATATTACTACCTTCTCAATAATTCCAGCTGATTTGTGTTATCTGATCTAAGTGTATCCATTCCCTGGGCTTCAGTTACTTCAAAGGTAATGTGGATATCATGGATTGTTCGGCGTGCCAGACGTTCTAAACATATGCAAAGTGCCTTATTTTTTGAATGTGTCCCCTTATAGTATATTACTTAATTATTTAATTCATTATAAAGTTTTCAAGGAAACTTTGGACAGAATAGGAATGGAGGGTCATCCTCTGACATCTGGAAGCTCTTTCTTGACTCCTAGCTTCAAAATCCTACTTTGGATAGCAAGAAAATTTTGCATCGTTGAAGGCAAGAGAGAAAGAGGGAGAAAGAGAGAGAGAGAAATATATGATTTCTGATAGCTCTCCCTACGCTTACATCTATTAATTATCTTAAGAGCCAGAAGTCCTCATTGTTAGGAAAATGTATCATCCTTATTTTGGATTCATAAAACTATAGTATTTCAAATTCTTGTATCATTTAATGTGACTATTCATGTGCGTATTGAATATATCATAGATAACAGATAACTCTTCATCCACATATTTACTGATAAGTATGTTCGGGTCCTATTTTCACTTCCATTTATACTCTCTTTCAAGATGTGAAGGCAATACATTTTCCTCTTTTCCTCTCTCCTCCATCTGCTTCCCTCACCCCCTCTTCTTTTGCTCACAGCATGGCAACAAGAGTTACAGCTTAGCCTGTTTTGCTTATGGAACTGTGCCAGAAGCAGTTTTGAAGGTGTTTAAAAATGAAGACATCTGGCAGCTGGCATACTTACAATTCATTTGCCAAAGACAAGTTGCACGCTGCTGGAATTTTCAACTGAAGGTCACGCACCAGGTGAGAAGCAGTCAGGTGGAGCTGGTGCATAGGAAGCCACACACTGAAAAATTGTGAGCTCTGTGAAGCTGGGCGGGCTAAATCAAGAAGCATGCTTGTCTCCTTGTCCACCCACCCCCTTGTCACAAGGCCCCTTTAAAAGAGGTAAAAGAAAAAAGAAATCTAAGCCAAGAAAATTGACAGTGAATCACAAGGCAGTGACATGGCAGCAGAAGCCCGGGAAAATAGGCAAGAGGAAAGGGGGCTCAGAAAAAAGAGAGAGAGAAACAGAGAGGCAGAGAAGCAGAGAGAGAGAGAGAGAGAGAGAGAGAGAGAGAGAGAGAGAGAGAGAGAGAGAGAGAGAATTTAATACAGTGCTGGACAAACAAATTCCTGTCAATTGAGAGGTCTGGTTTTTCAGAAAGAAATAGCGTAATGGATTATGAGTTTACAGCTCACTGATGATTTCCTAACCGGGCACCAAAGAATGGTCTGTGACTGAAGAGTTACTTGATGCTTAATAGTAGTCGTATAGCATTTGGGGTTTTCTTTTTTAAAATCTTTCCTGGTAACTGGCAGTCATTACTAGTCAAATACTAGTGTCAAATCAATTGGTTTTTGTGATTTTATGCTTGTGTTAAGTGAAAGTATGTTTTATGGTTTTGTTTTGGTCTTTGTTTTCCTGCAGCAGGACTTGAACACAGAAACATGGGCACTTCATTATGACATTAACACTCGACCTAACAGAGCAAAGGCAGGAAATGATCTCACTACATCGACCATCTCTCTCTGACAAATTTCAGCACTTTAAAAGTAATGTGGGCCATCTTTGGCATGCAAGCAATGAGTTATACGTTTATAAAACAGTAATGAGAGATTACTTGTATTAGACCTTGATATATTTCCGTGCAATAAGTCAGGGGGTTTTTCCTTCTGTCCTCTGAAGTTCAGGCCTGTTGTGCTGAGTGCTCCTGTCTTCTGTTCAAAATACTATGGATAGAGGTATTAGTTAGAGGAGAAGGAGGAGGAGAGTGTTGCAGTTATAATTTTGTTGTGGAGGACAGTTGCCCTCACGTTACCCCAAATGGAGACAGAATTGCAGGCCCTACAGAGGCTGCAAAGCTGGTGTAAGTGCAGGATCTAGCCTAACATCATGTGCTTTTGACGCACTCACTATTGACCTGCAAAGTGTTTACATTTTTAAAAAACAAGTTGACAGGAGGCTTTACATTTTTAAAAAATTTAGATTGCCAGTATCTTTTTAAAAATTGGAAAACAGGCATCACTGTCCACAATTCTTCATGAGAGCAATCTGCTGGTCCTGGCCCCCCTGCAGGCGATGCAGGAGTCACCCTGTCACCAGGGTCCTACCACCCCATTCTCTCCCCAAAGCTGAATGCAAATTGCTGCCTTGTTGCATTCCAGTTGTTGTTTTTTCCAAAATCAGAGTGAAAAGGAAAGTGACATATTTCTGGCATCTTTGTCTCTGTCAAAAGCAAGGAAATGAAAATAGGCCAGAGGGACAAGTTTTTCTAATATCAGGCCCACCGCCCACGACCTCTGCAGCCCCTGCCGTCCTTTGAGTTTGTTTCCTTTCTTACATGAAGCACCTCCTCTCACCAACTTAGGTTCTGTGGGTTGAAACTCCAGGGGCTCAAGCTGCCTGGTGGCTCAGCCTGGATCACTAAACCTACATCAGAACTGCTACAATTTCACAAATGGAGCCTTCTTAAAGATACACAGAGGCCCTTCCTGGCTTTCAAATGCTGTCAATGGGTGGGAGGGCGCATGGATAGGGGACAAGGGGTTAGGAGCAGGGAGGGGGGGTTGTAAACTGTTTGACAGTGTGATGTCACTTAAAATGTAGTCTTTATTCATATGTTTTTCTCATAAATTGGTATTGCCTTGGAGAGATTTTTCTGCCATCAGCCCCTGCTTCTTTCATTGGAATTTAGTAGTTACAAAACCTGGGGATATTTCTCTCTCTCTCTCTCTCTCTCTCTCTCTCTCTCTCTCTCTCTCTCTTTCTTTTTCCCTCCCTCCCTCCCTCCCTCCCTCCCTCCCTCCCTCCCTTCCTTCCTTTCTTTTTTTAAGAGAAAACACCATAAACATATATGGGGAAAATGGTACCTGGTAGAAATGAAGGTGTCTGCCAGGTGGTTTTAGTGGTCAGGTATGAAATCAATGACGCAGTAACTGCATATCCTTTTCACAGGGCCATCCCTTTAGTGTAATTGCTCCCTGAGGAGAATTTTCCAGTTCTTAGAATTGTGAACTACGTGAGGTACAAGCACACTCTTCTTCATGTGATCTAAACTAAAAACTCAAGAGTTGAATTATACATGCTTAGGAATAGGTTTTAGAAAGAATATTGATGACTTGTTAACTCTTCATCTTTCCTTTAAAACTTCTTTGTTTTTGTTTGCTGGCCAAGTACCTATGAGATGACACCAATCTGGAATCCCTGCTATGTTTTTCATTCATCACATAAAGCCCTCCATTCAGACCTTCTGATATATGTAGCCAAACCTAAGGAGTATTATTTCCTTGCAGAGTATTGTATCTCCAAAGTCACCTGCAGAATAATTTCTACCACATTCGTTCTCATTCTCCTTGTGCATGATTTTAGGTCTTTTTTATTTATACAGAATTTCATTACTGGGTTAAAGGAAAACAAAGTATAGTTTATAGGCAGCAAATATAATCCCTGGTAAGAAGCATCAAAACAGAGTTGGGAAAGTGAAAAATATAGATTGGAAATAGGTTCATTTTCCAAAGAAACAGTGTGTGTGTGTGTGTGTGTGTGTGTGTGTGTGTGTGTGTGTAGCAGAATGGCAGGAAGTTAATTTGTTTTTCTTAATTTTTTAATTTTTCAATTACAGTTGATATTCAATATTATATTAGTTTCAGGTGTATAAGCTAGTTATTAGATATTTATATACTTCTGAAGTCATCACCCTGATAAGTCTAGTACCCACCTGGCACTATACATATATATTACAATATTATTAACTATATTCTCTATGCTGTACTTTACATCCCCATGACTATTGTATAACTGCCCATTTGTACTTCTTAATTCCATCCCCTTTTTACCCAGACCCTAACTCCCCTCCCACCTGGCAACCCTCAGTTTGTTCTCTGTATCTGTGTGTTTGTTTCTGTTTTGTTTGTTTATTTTTTGTTTTACATTCGACATATAAGTAAAATCACATGGCATTTTTCTTTCTCTGTCTGATGAATTTCACTCAGCATAATCCTTCCAGGTCCATTCATGTTGTCGCAAATGGCAAATTTTCGTTGTTTTTTTATGGCCAAATAATATACTATTGTTTATATATACCATGTTTCTATCTGTTTGTCTATCCGTGGACACCTAGGTTGCTTCCATATCTTGGCTACTTAAGTAACACTACAATGAACATAGAGGTGCATATGCCTTTCTGAAGTAGTCTTTTGGATTTCTTCTGATAAATACCCAGAAGTAGAATTGCTGAGTCACATGGTAGTTCTAGTTTTAATTTTTTGAGGAATCGCCATGCTGTTTTCCATAGTGGCTGCACCAATTTACAATCCCACCAATAGTGCACAAGGGTTCCCTTTTCTCTACATCCTCCCCAACACTTGCTGTTTGTTGATTTATTGATGATACCCAATCTGAAAGGTGGAAGGTGATACCTCATTGTGGTGTTTATTTATATCTCTTTAATGGTGCTTGACATTGAGCATCTTTTCATATGTCTGTTAGCCATCTGTGTGTCTCCTTTGGAGAAGTGTCTATTCAGATCCTCTGCCCATTTTTCAGTCAGATTATTTGGGTTGTTTTCGTATTAGGTTGTATGAATGCCTTACATAATTTGGATATTAACCCCTTATCGAATGTATCATTGACAAATATCTTCTCCCATTCAGGAGGCTGCTTTTTCGTTTTGTTGATGGTTTCCTTTGCTGTGCAAAAGTTTTTTAGTTTCATATAGTCCCATTTGTTCTTTTTGCTATTGTTTCCCTTGTCCAAGGAGACATATCCAAAAAAATATTACTAAGAGTGATGTCAGAAAGTTTGCTGCCTATGTTTTCTTCAAGGAGTTTTACAGTGTCAGGCCTTTCATTTAAATCTTTAATGCATTTTGAGTTTATTCTTGTATATGATTTAATAAAGTGGTCTAGTTTCATTTTATTGCATGTTATCTGTCCAGTTTTCCCAACGCCATTTATTGAATAGACTGTCTTTACCCCGTTGTATATTCTTGCCTTCTTTGTCATACATTAATTGACCATATAGGTGTGGGTTTCTTTCTGGTTTCTATTCTGTTCCATTGATCTATGTATCTTTTTATGCCAGTACCATGCTGTTTATTATTATTATTATTATTATTATTATTAGTTTCAGGTATACAAAACAATGTAATAGTTAGACATTTTTACCCCTCACAAAGTGATAACCCCCTCCCCCAATCTACTACCCCTCTGACATCGTATATAACTGTTACAGTTCCACTGACTCTATTCCTTATGGTGTACTCCACATCCTGTGAATATATATATATATATATATATATATATATATATATATATATCTGTATATATGTATATACAGATATATATATATATATATATATACACACACACACATATGTATATATCCTGTGAATATATATATATATATAATTATAGTTGACATTCATTATTATTCAGCTTCAGGTAGTACCACGCTGTTTTGATTACCATAGACTTGGAGTATAGTTTGATATCAGGTAGCATGATACCTCCAACTTTGTTCTTCTTTATCAAAAGATTCATGGTCTTTTGTGGTTCCATATAAATTTTAGTATTATTGTAGTTCAGTGAAAAATGCTGTTAGTATTTTGATAGGGATTGCATTGACAATTTAATGATGTTATTTCTTTCCATACGTGAGCACAGTATAGGCTTCCATTTATTTGTATCTTCTTCAATTTCTTTCTTCAGTGTCTTATAATTTTCTAAGTACAGGTCTTTTACCTCCTTTGTTAAATTTATTCCGAAGTATTGTATTCTTTTTGATGCAGTTGTAAATTGGATTGTTTTGTTAATTTTTCTTTCTGATAGTTCATTACTACTGTATTAAAATAAAACCAAATTCTGAATATTAATTTTGCATCCTACTACTTTACTGAATTCATTTATTCATTCTAATAGATTTTTGGTGACTCTTTGGGTTCTCTTTGCATGGTATCATGTCATCTGCAAATAATGATAGTTTTACTTCTTCCTTTCTAATTTGGATACCTTTTATATCCTTTTCTTGTCTGATTGTTGTGGTTAGGACTTCCAATACTATGTTAAATAGAAGTGGTGAAAGTGGATATTCTTGTCTTGCTCCTGATCTCAAGGAAACATTTTTATCTTATACCCCTGACTATAGGGTTAGCTGTGGATTTGTCATATATGGCCTTTATTATGTTGAGGTATGTTCCCTCTATTCCCACTGTTTTGAGAGTTTTTTATCATAATGGATCCTGGATTTTGTCAAATGCTTTTCTGCATCTATTGATATGATCATATTATTTTTTTCCTTCATTTTGTTTATGTGGTGTATCGTGGTAATTAATTTGCTGATATTGAACTTTCCTTGCATCCCATGAATAAATCCCATTTGATTATGGTTTATAGTTTTTTAATGTATTGCTGAATTCAGTTTGCTGATATTCTGTTGGATTTTTGCATCTATGTTCATACGTGTATTGGTCTATGATCCTTTTTTTTTTTTTTTTTTGTAATATCTTTGTCTTCTTTTGGAATCAGGGTAATGGCCTCATAAAATGAGCTTAGGAGCATTCCCTTCTCTTCAGCTTTTTGGAATAGTTTGAGAAGGATAGGTGTTAATTCTTCTCCGAATATTTGGTAGCATTCACCTGTGAAGCCATCTGGTCCAGGACTCTTGTTTGTTGTGAGTTTTTTGATTACTGATTTGATTTCATTAGTAGTTATTGATCTGTTCAGATTTTGTTTCTTCTTGATTCAATCTTAGAAGATTGTAAGTTTCTAGGAATTTCTCCATTTCTTCCAGATTGTTCAGTTTGTCAGTGTATGATTGTCTATAGTATTTTCTTATTATCCTTTTTATTTACATGGTGTCAGTTGTCACTTGTCCTCTTTCATTTCTGATTTTATTTGTTTGGGTCCTCTCACTTTTTTCTTTTTTTTTCTGATGAGTCTGGTTAAAGGTTTATCAAAGGTTTGGTTATCTTTTCAAAGAAACAGCTCTTTTTTGTATTAACTTTTAAAACTCTATTTTGTATACGTCCTCTTTGATATTTATTATTTCCTTCTTTTTACTTACTTTGGACTTTGTTCTTCTTTATGTAGTTCCTTTAGGTGCAAGTTTAGATTCTTTATTTGAGATGTTTCTTGAGGTAGGGCTGTATTGCTATAAATTTCCCTCTTAGAACTGCTTTGGCTATGTCTCACAGATTTGGATCATTGTGTTTTCATAATCATTTGTCTCAGGGTATCTTTTGATTTCTTCCTTGATCTTGTTGTTAACCCATTCATTGTTCAGTAGCATGTTATTTAGCCTCCATGTGTTTGTGTGTTTTTCAGTTTTCTTCATGTAATTGATTTCTAGTTTCATACCATTGTGATAGGATAAGATGCTTGGTTTAATTTCAGTCTTGTTGAATTCATTGAGAGTTGTTTTGGGGCCTAACATGTGGTCTATCTTGGAAAATGTTCCATGTTCACTTGAATTGAATGTATATTCTGCTGTTTTGGGGTGAAATGTTCTAAAAATATTAATTAAATGCATATGGCATGATGTGTTATTTAAGGCTACTGTTTTCTTGTTGATTTTCTGTCTGGATTATCTAGCCATCATGTCAATGGGGTGTTAAAGTCCTCTACTATGACTGTATTACTGTCAATCTCTCCCTTTATGTCCATCAATATTTGCTTTATATATCTAGGTGCTCCTACGTTGGGTGAATAAATGTTTACAAGGGTTATATCCTCTTGTTGGATTGATCCCTTAATCATTATATAATGTCCTTCTTTGTCCCTTGTTATTGCCTTTGTTTTAAAACCTGTTTTGTCTAAGTTTTGCTACTACAGCTTCTTTTTTAATTTCCATTGACATGAAATATCTTTTCCTATCCCTATACTTTCAATCCATATGTATCTTTCGATCTAAAGTTGATCTCTTGTAGGTAGCATATCTATGGTCTTGTTTTCTTATCCATTCAGTCACCTTATATCTTTTGATTAGAGTATTTAATCCATTTACATTTAAAGTAGTTATTGACAAGTATGTAGTTATTACCATTTTATTACTCATATTTTTGACAATTTTCCTCTTCCCCCTTTCCTTTCCTCCTCCTCCTTCTCCTTCTCCTTCTTCTTCAAGAAGTCCCTTTAACATTTCTTATAATACTGGTTTGGTGGCAATAAACTCCTTCAACTTTCTCTTGTTTGAGAAGTACTTTATCTCTCCCTCAACTAAATGAAAGCCTTGTTGTGTAGAGTCTTGGTTGTAGGTCCTTACTCTTCACCACTTTGAATATTTTGTGCCAATCCCTTCTAGCCTGTAAAGTTTCTGTTGAGAAAACAGCTGACAGTCTTATGGGAGTTCCCTTGTAGGTAACTAACTGCTTTTTTTCTTGGTGCTTTTAAGATTCTCTCTTTGTCTTTGACCTTTGGCATTTTAATGATGATGTATTTTGGTGTGAGCTTCTTTGGGTTCATCTAGTTTGGAACTCTCTGTGCTGCCTGGGCTTGTATGTCTGTTTCCTTTGCCAGGTTAGGGAAGTTTCCATCACTGTTTCTTTAAATAGGTTTTCAATTCCTTACTCTCTCTCTTCTCCTTCTGGTTTCCCTATGATGTGAATGTTGTTATGCTTCATGTTGTGCCAGAGGTCCCTTAAACTATCCTCATTTTGTTTGGATTTTTTTTTTTTTCTGTTCCAATTGGCTATTTTCTGTTACCTTGTCTTCCAAATCACTAATTCGATTCTCTACTTCATCTACTCTGCTGTAGATTCCTTCTAGTGTATTCTTCATTTTAGTTATTATATTCTTCATTTCTGACTGTTTCTTTTTTATGGTTTTTATCTCTTTGTATAAGTTCTCACTGAGTTAATTCATTTGTCCCTTAAGTTCATTGAGCATCCTTATAAACAGTGTTTTGAACTCTGTATCTGGTAGATTGCCTGTCTTCATTTTGTTTAGATCTTTTTCTGGAGATTTATCTTTTTTTTTTTCATTTGGGACATGTTTTGTTTTTGTTTTTGTTTTGTTTGTTTGTTTGTTTGTTTTTGTCTCTTCATTTTAGCTGCCTCTGTGTTTGTGCTATGTATTACGTATTAGGTAGATTTGCTGTGCCTTTCAGTCTTGATATGGTGGCTTTTTGTAGTAGTTATCCTGTGGGGCTCAGTGGCAAAGTATCCCTGATCACCTGAGCCAGGTCCTCCAGCAGTGTCTGTTGTGTGTGTTGTGTGTGCCTTCCAATTGTAGTTGAGCTTTGATTGCTGTTGGCACATAGGTGGATGGGACTGACCTTAAGGCTGATATCTGTGAGGACTGGCTGTGACTACAGCAGATGAACTATTGTGTGAAGGCTCACTTCATGGAATGGGATTCGCTGTAGCCAGGCTCTGGTGCTTGCTGAGTTCAGCCTTTGGGCATGTTGTCTGTGGATCTGATTGGGTCATGTTCTTGTGTGGTCTGATGCTGATCATCGGGAGTGTTAGTTCTGGGGCCTTTCATTTACTTTGAGTAAACTCCTGAATGTTTCTTTCTGAAGTGGATTTCTTAACATGCCTCCTTTTTATCCTCATATTTGATGCTCATTTGTCTGGATTTAGAATTCTGCATTGTTCCGCTCAGAGGTGACATTTGAATAGAGACTTGAAGATACTGAATACTAAATAATTCCTGGGTTAAAAAGGAATCACAAAATATTTACAAGTGACTGTATTGAAGATACAATATATAAAAAAACATATGATATACTCAGAGGTAAATATGTAGTAGAATATTTAAAGAATAGTGTTTTAAGAAAAGATAACATATAGAAATCTATTTATGTAATTCACTCTAGTAGCAATAAAGGAAGACAACAATATGATCATCTCAATACATCCTAAATTTTTAAAAAATGAAATTCAACAACACTTGCTTTTTGTTAAAATTCTTAACAATCTAGAAAAAGAGATAAACTTCCATACTTTAATAATGAATGTTTGGGATGGCCGGTTAGCTCAGTTGGTTATAGCATGTTGCTGCTAACACCAAGGTTGCCGGTTCGATCCCCGCATAGGCCACTTTGAGCTGTGCCCTTCTTTAAAAAAAAAAAAGAAGGAAGGGAAATAATGAATATTTGTGTCTGCACCTCACAGTACACCAAAATCAGTAATAAAACATTAGAAGTATTCCCATTAAAGTCAAGACTAAGTCTCAGTATACAAGATTGTAAAGGTGCCCTAGGCAACACAATAAGAAATTAATAATAATAATAATAATATTAAATAAGAACTATAAATGTTAGAAAATAAGAAACTAAAAATCTTGATATATAAATAATATGATAATGTTATTTGAAAATCCAAAATAAATAAGTAAACTTACTAGAGCTGGCCAAAAAGTTAATACAGTAAGATTGAAAAAGTAATCCTAGTATTCCTATACATTAATAATAACCAATTAGAAAATATCTTGAATATTGTTCACAATTTCAAAAAGGAAAAAACACACAAAACATGTAGGATATTTACTTAATAAGAAATACACAAGATTTCTGTGAAGAAAGTAGTAATGAATGGAATTACTCAGTAATGAATGAAATTACTCAGTATAGTAAAGTTGGCAATCCACCTAAAATTAATCTGTAATTCAATGCAAAGCCAAACAAACACTTAAAAGCTAATTCTAAAATATATTTGGAAGTGAGACTAGACAATAAAGACAAATGAAGGTAAAATGTCTTCTAAAACCTCCTAATATATCACAGCATGTTTTGAAATTAAAAGAGCTTGAAACTGAGGGAAGACAAAAAGATACATAAATAGTGGAATAGAATAGAGTCCAGAAAGTGAATTTAAAATATCATAAAGATTGTATTTTAAACTATTAGATACAGGAACATATTTTTATAATATTAGAGTAATTTAAACCCTGTTATGACTAAACCTAGAAGCTAAAAATCAAATGATTGATAGATTTGAGTAAATAACATTTTAAACCTTTGTATGACCCAATAAAATCCATACATAAAGTAGTGACAAGAAATAGATTGGGAGAAAATATTTGCAACCTATATAACAAAGAATCACATACAGGATATAAAAGAATTTCTAATAATTAACAAGAAAAAAATAAACGCAATGGGGAAAAAAAATGGGTGAAGAATACGACCAGGCAATTTTAAAAAGAGGAAACATAGATGGTTAGCTAACAAATAAAAATGTGATTCACCTCAATAGTAGTCAGAGAAACGAAAGTTAAAACAAAAATGAGATGTAATTTTTCAATTATCAGAATGGTAAATTTTTTAAAAATTGCTAAGTTCCACTGTTGAGGAGAATGTGAAGACAAGAGTAATTCAATATCCTTCCCAGCCAGGACTTCCACTTTGAGATACATATAGTGGACACTGTTGGCAACCTGGCCAGCATTTCCTCCCCCTAGAATCCTGATTTCTTCAGTATTGCCCCTCCCCTTCACCACCTTTATGCCTCAAGGGAAGGTCACCCACAGGGATAGGTCTGATTGAACCAGAGATTCAGCGATTGGTCAGCGATTGGTCAAAATTCTGGACAGTAAGAGGCAAAGAGAATTTTGCTAGAAGTTTTCAGAAAAGTTCTTCCTCATTCTTAAGGAGAATATCAAGAAGGCAATCTTACTTTCTCCCACAGTTCATGAGCAAGGAAGAAAATAGCCCTGAAGCTTCTCCCACCACTAAAATTCCTCTTATGTGGACTAATAATTTTCCTACCATGTGCCAGATAATAATGTTCTGGGTGCTAGGAACACACAGTGTATAAAACAGACAAAACTCACTGCTCATGAAACAGTCTACTTGGGGAAATAGAAATAATATAAAATAAATACATAAAATACATACTCTGAGAAATTCCAGAGCAGAGAAAGGGGATTGGAAATGTTGCAGTACAATTTCGACAGGATAGTCAGGGGAGACCTCCATGAAAAGGGGATGTTTGCACAAATTCTTGAAGGAGGGAGGAAGAAAGCCATGTTCACATATGAGAGGAAAAGATTCCAGGGAGAGGAAAAAGTCAGTGCAAAAGTGCAGAGGCCCAAGAATGCCTGGAAAGTTCAAGGAAAAGCAAGAAGCCCTGCGGGGCTAGACCAAAGTGAGCAAGGATAGAAGAGTAGGTGATAAGGTCAGAGAGATAAGAGGGGGCCAGATGTGTGGGGCCTTGTATAACATTATAATGGCTTTGGTTTTTTGCTGTGAATGAAATGAGCAGCCATTGGAGGGTTTAGAGGGGCTGTCTTTAGTTCCATTTTATCAAGATAACCCTGGTTGCTGAGTTGGCTAGGCTATACAGGGACAAGGGCGGAATAAGGAGAGTAAGAGTTCACTGCAATAATCCAGGGAGAAGACTATGGCTTGAATCAGGATGGTGCAGTGCAGTTGTGGAAAATAGTTGAATGCTGGATATATTTTGAAGATAGAGCCAACAAGGTTTGCTAATGGACAAGATATGAGGTGTGAGGAAAAGAGGAAAGTCAAGAAATACTCCAAAGTTTTGAGCGTAAGCAACTTCTGAGAATGGAGTTGCCCTTAACTGAGAAGAAGGAAAGCTGGTTTGGGACGGAGGTGGGTTTGGTTCAATTTTGTTAAGTTTGAGATATTCATGTCTAAATGTGGAAACATCAAGTAGGCATTTGGATATTCGAGTCTGGATTTCAGGGGAAAGATTGATTAGGAGGTAAAAATTTGAGAGTTGTCAGAATTCACAGGTCACTTAAAGTCATGAGATTTGTGATGAGATCACCAAGGAAGTGGAGAGAAAGAGGGAAGAAATTAAAGGATTTAGCTCTGGGGCCACCAATGTTAAGACTTAGGAAAGCCATCAGGGAGGAACCGGCAAGGAGACTGAGAAAGAGCAACCAAGAAGATATGAAAAAATCCAGGGAAGCATATTGTCCTGAAAGCCAAGTGAAGAAAGTATTTTAAGAAGGAGGGAGCAATCAACAGTCGAATGCTGCCAATCAGTCAGCATAACATAATGGCAAAAATAAAGGCTTTGAAGCTATTCTGCCAGATTCAAATCCAGCTCTGCCATTTATTTGCTATGTGACCTTGAAAAAGTCACTACATCTCTGTGTCTCCTTCATCTGCAAAAGGGCATTATAATGGCTCCTATTTCAGATCATTATTGTGAGGCTTCAGTGTCTAAATTTGCTTAACACACTTAGAGTAGTGCCTAACACATAGTGCCTAGTATTAATGGCAGCTATGATTATTATTTTTGTTGGACATTTTTATTATTTTTTCTTCCAGTTTTATTAAGATATCATTGACATACAGCACTGTATAAGTTTAAGGTGTACAGCATAATAACTTGACTTACATATAATGTGAAATGATTATGACAGTAAGTTTAGTTAACATCCATCATGTCATTTAGATACAAAAAAAAAACAACAAACGTGTTTTTTTTTTCCTTGTGATGAGAACTCTTAGGATCTGTTCTCCTAACAAGTTTCAAATATACAGTGCCAAATATGATTATTATTACATTTAATAGTAGCAAGAAGTAGTAGGAGGAGGAAGAACAAGGAAAGAACTGAAACTTGACCGTTGGCTTTAGCAATATGGAAGTCATTTGTGACATTGACAAAAAGCAACTTGGATAGAATGGTGAGGGCAAAAGCTTGTTTAAAGTGATGTCGTGTCCAAAAGAAAATGAGAGAAGATGAACTGGAGACGCTAAGTATAGGAACTTTTTTCTTGAAAACATAAAAGGGGCAGAGAAATAATTTGGTAGCTATAGACAGAAATTTGATGTGAGAGGACTTTTTATTATAGGAGAAATAACAGGTTTCAAATCGTGAGTATATTTATTTTAAATATACCATACCTGAATCAGAGCTTGGCCTCAGAGGAGTCAGTTTGAATGCTTGCCGGTGATGGACAGAGAAAATGGAGGGAGGGCTGTGGAGCACCGTAAAGGAGTTAACCTCCAGTCACCTCACATTAAATGTATTCATTTATTATATATCTCTCACATACTACTAGAATGTAAGTCCATAGAACAGGCCCTTGTTTTATTCCCTGCTATCTCTCCATCACCTGGAATAGTAGCTAGTACAGTGTAGGCATTTAATAAATGTTTGCTAAATGGAAGCCTATTTCCCGTGAAAATTTGAGACCAAGAAAATAATTGCTTGCCTGGCTCATTATGTCAGAGTTTGATCTACCTGAGTCTCCTGGTTCCCAATACAAGGAACATTCCAGAAGTAGGAAAACCTGGGTTTCAGCATTCACATCCTGTTCTTCAGAGCAGTATTAAGGAAAGTTACATCTATTTAAAAGGTTAAAATGAGGCAGAAAAAAAATGGAACAACTTCCCACTTCTTTTCAAGATTATCCTAAGTCATTGCAAACATTATTTTTATTCTGTTGAAAGTTAAATTTTATTGATGATATGACTGTTAAATAATTAAAACATAGAAGTCTTGAAAAATCTATAAATGATCTAACAAAACTAGTCATTTGCTGAACAATGAAAATGAAATTTTTAAAAATTGCCACAAATCTTGACCTTCTTCCTTTTACACACACTATGTATTTTTCAAGGACTGTAAACAATTGAAAATTTGTAAATATGGTCCTTTGAGGTAAACAGTTAAATTATGTATAAATGTAGCAGACACTTACTTCCACAAAGCTCACCAGTAATAGGAATTTTTATGCAATTAGAAGAGTGACCTTTTTGTCTTATTCCTCAGTTTGATAAACTATATACAGCATAAGATTAGAAGATTAAGAGAAGAATTGTATTTCTCTGTAGTATCTACTCCTGGATGTTTAGTGGTATTATTAAGTAGCAATGAATCAATCTATCCATATATAAAACTTTCACTATATTTATCTATCTGTATCTACATCTATCTATTGATAGATATAGATATAAATATAGACATAGATGTAGATGTAGGTGTAGGCGTAGGCGTAGGCGTAGGTATAGGTATAGGTATAGATAGATCTCAAGTCATGTAAAAATAGCACAGTTTTTTTACACATATGTAGTAAATTGGAATTTGCCCAATAGAAGGTTAATTTTACTTTTATTAAATCAAATTTTATAGCTGTTTTATAGTTCTGTAAAACCTCATAACTAGTTAAAACTGGAGAAACATTTTTAGAACGGACAGGGACTATAAAATGAAGCTAATTCATAGAGGTCTCCAGGTAATTATAGAGAGATTACTAGACTATTTCTACAAAAATATACAAAGTATGCCTAAATCAACATAGATGGAGACATGTAATGTGCCTGTACACAGAAGTTAAAAATTGGGTATCCAGGGGCAGCTGGTTAGCTCAGTTGGTTAGAGCGCGATGTTCTTAACAACAAGATTGCCGGTTCGATTCCCACATGGGCCACTGTGAGCTGTGCCCCCTGCAACTAGATTGAAACAACTACTTGACTTGGAACTGATGGGTCCTCGAAAAAACATACTTAAAATAAAAAAAATTTTAATTTTTAAAAATTGGGTCTCCAATCATGTAACCACATAAGTTTCCCTCTTGCTACATCTCTGAAAAGTATAACATTGTGAAATAAGACAGATAGTTTACCGGAGATTTTATCATCTTAGAAGTGGTCTCATCCTTTGACCTAGTAATCTCATTTCTGGAAGATTACTCCAGGCAGATAATCAAAAGGAAAAAAAAAATCTATGGTGTATGTTTGAAGATGTTCATTGCAGTTTTATTTATATAATTGTAGAATTGGTGGGGGGAACTCTAAATAACCAACCACAGGGAGATGTTTAACTAAATTGGAGTCTATCTACTTAATATAACATGTAATCATTAAATACATAGTATAAAATGTTCATTGTATAGAAATATGCATTTAATCTGTGTGTGTTTCATTAAACAGTTCAGTCTCAATCAATTCAGCTATTGTCATGTCCATATATATATGTAACTGTGTGAATGCTACCTGAGCTTAAGGGTAGGAAAAAAACAGATAAGTGGCACCTCTGATAAAATTTTGTTTTAAGAATGCATAATTCTGTCTGGTTGAGACACATGACACATTGATAAAGACTTTTGGGTTTTCAAGGTAATTATAAGTCATACCTAAGCAATCTCTATTCAGGCTTTCTCATTCATTGCAACTAGCCTTATGAAGCAGAGAAATTTAGTTTATTGATTCTAGGTATTTTGCTACCCTCTTCAAGTCATTTTATAATCCATTTTTCAGGCAATATGAAGTAACTCTATATTTCAGTGCACGTCCCTGCTATAGAAATGTGATTTTTGGCTTTGTAGCCCAAGTATGCGTTCCATGTGTGAATAGGAGTCTTGGTGCAACAAGAGTAAAGTCATCAGCTTCTATGCTATGAAGAAGAAATGTTCATCTTCTAATGTGCATATATGTATGCGACCTCTTTAAAATCAGCCCCCTTAAATGGCACCGAGCACACTTCTGTGTATGATACATCAATGTCCACTAATTGCATGAAGAAAACTGAGATTCCAAAATCTGTAAAAGTAGATATACAAAGAAAAGTGGAAGCATCTGTTTAATATATACGACATTAGAATTTAATTTTACCTCTGTGATGCTTTTGTGTGGCTGCAGTGTTACAACAGAGCACATAAGCATAGCCGTACAGTGTCAGCAGGTGCATGCCACCAAATTACTGCTTTTAATTTGCATATTCATCTGCTAAGAAGCATGTCATTATCATATCAAAGGGATACTGAGCAACATCTAGCTTGGAGAGATGTGGCATAGTTTCAATAGGAGCAATTAATGCAAGATGAGGACTCTCTTTCTGTCATGTCTCCAGGGCTAGCTGTAATCGGGCTGATTATTGGATACCAATAAGACCAGGCCGAGTTGGCACAGAATAAGAGAAGAACTGGAAAGGGAGCCTGCTAGTCCTCTCCACTGTGCACTTGATGGCAACATGATGCCCTGGTCACTCGGAAGAATACTGTTTTTATTATCAACACTGTCTATCTGCATTCATCTATTTCAGTGGTGGTCATAAAATGACTAAATGCAGTCCAAAGTAATCATGTATATTTTTTTTTTAAGAATGATCTGTACTCTGGACTTTAGAGGGCATGTAAAGAAAACATAAAAGAGACATTAGAATTGTATTCATAAATATAGGTTTTAGTACTTAGTTAAATTTCATTCAAACAAACATCATCCTCCTTCAACCAGTTGCTGTTCGCCTACCTATGTGTCAGACAGTGTCAGGTGATGAAGATGCAGACATGGTTTGGTCACAGTCCCTAATCTCAATGAATTTGCAGTTGAACAGGAGAAACAGACATTTCAACCAAACAAAACGTGAATAACATTTGCTTTCTTATTGTTCATGAACTTAGGAAAGGTCATAGATGTGCAAAGCCGTCTTTTGATATGACAGTTATTTGTGGTATCATCTCTTTTCAGGAAAGTCTTTAAGAACAGAATTTTAAATTTTAGTTTAGTTTTAGAAATGATCTCTTTTCTTTTCCTAATGGTAGTAGTTGAAAACAATGTACGTTTATAATATAAAATAATATTGAATGTCAACTCTAATTGAAAAATTTTAAAGGTGGGAGAAGATCAATAATATTGTGGTAGTGTGGTACAGTGTCAGATGGTTGCTGGACTTATCATAGTGATCACTTTTTTAGCATAGGAAATAAATTCAGTAATGTGGTAAAAACACTGTATAGTGCTAGGTAGATACTGTTGAACAACATGATGTACCTGAAATTAATGTTAGCTGTATTTTATATGTTAGCTGTATTTTAATTTTAAAAATCTTTTAAAAAACGTACAAATTTGAATGTTTGAACACTGGAAATATAGATAATTTTTTAAATTGTCCTATTTATTGCTTCTCAGTGTTTCATTGGATGCATTGGTGTGAGTAGTGCTTATAAAAAGCAGGGCCATTAATAGGTTGCTTCCTGCGGTGTCTAGAATGGGATGGTACACACAGAGACTTTTATTAATTTATTCAACAAATATTTTTTGAATACTCACTGTGCCAAGCACTGATGTAAGCTGGGGATACAGCTGTGAACAAAATGGGCCAATTGCCTGCCCTTGACTTTACATTCATGTATGCTTCTGTGTGTGACTATATGCACCAAGCACATTCCTAATGGAGCTCACTGACATTCGTTCAACAAGCATTTAATAAGCACCTTATGTGTACCAGACTAGGGAAATGAAAGTGTACTCTATAAAGTTTACCTTGAAAACTACAAACCAGCAGTGAGTACAAACAGGCTTTCAAATCACCAGTAAACCTAGAACTAAATGGTTTATGTGAAACCAAACTTAAAAATAACAGTTTTTTTTAATGGGTGTCTAATCTTCCAAGTAGTTTGACATCAACCAGTTAGCTCAGTATATTCACCAGCCCCCTTCTTATCAATTGTTGTTAACATTTTAGGGATGAGCATGGACCATAGTGAGCATCAGAGCCAGGCACTTTGGGTACATTGTCTTATTTAATGCTCAGAGGTATCCTCTAAGATATGTACTAATATGCCCAGTTTGCTGATAAGGAATCCAATGCTTAGAGAGTTTCCGATTCCCAAGGTCACCCAGTTGGTAAGTAGCTGGGTAGGATTGGAAATCAGAGTTTTCTGCTGCCCAGTATGTGTTCTATTCACAGTTCTTTATAACTCAGCTTTCAATATCCTAGTCTATCTACTTTGTGGCAATTAACTTGAATATTAGAACTGACTTACATGATTCTATAGGTACAGATAACCGCGGTATAACACAGCACTTCTATAATACAGTTTCGCTCTAACACGGTTTGAAAATTGAGGAAAACCCTCACAACATGGCATCCTAGAACATGTTTTCACTCTAACACAGTTTGAAACTTAGAGAAATCCCTGAACAACATGGAGCATAATAAGAGCTTTTAAGAGCAAAAGATATCTCATTTAAAATTTTTCATTCGAGCATGGATGTCGTATCAGATTTGACTGCAGAATTTTAAAATTTCTTAGAATTTTAAATCCATTTTGTTCATGGAGTATTAAGTTCAGAGGATGAAGATATCTTGTCAGAAAAAAAATGCCCTCAGTTAATGGTGCTTAGTAGTGATGATGAAGAAAACATTTAATACATATTAATGTTACACTTTTGGTAAAATTGCTTTAATAAAAATATTTCTCTTCATTATAAAAATATAATAGTATGTGTTTTTTTTAATTTTTGTACTAGGTCTTTGTTTTGTATAACATGGATTCACATAACACGGCACTTTTTTAGGAACCTAAGAACCGTGTTATACAGCGGTTACCTGTAATCATTTTGAGTAAGAACACTATTTGCCAGTACCACTCATTTACTTTATTATGGTGGGAGATATGTGTTAAATGATGTACAAGGTGTGATAAAAAAAAAAATATGGTGAATGTTTAAAAGGAAAAAATCTTATTATAGTAAAAGACACATTGCCATTAATCCCCCTTAAAATATACTCCCCCTTGCTTGGAACACACTTATCCTGTCGTTCTTGCCAATTCTGAAGCAGTTCTGAAAGTCCTCTTTCATGAGCGTCTTTAGTTGCACTGCCGTGGATGCCTCAATGTCCTGAATCATTTGACTTTGGGAAAGAGCCAGAAGTTGCATGGTGCCAGACCAGGTGAATAAGGTGAATGAGGACACACTGTAATGTTTTTATTTGACAGAAATTGCCATGTACCAGAAGCAATATGTGACACAAAGTGTTGTAATGATGGAGGATGATTTACGGTACACTTTAAAGCACACCTTCTCTCAACCCTAGTTCACACCCAGTTGACTGCAGTGAACAAGTTGAAACTTGTCACACACTGTTACTAAGGTTTGAGGCACCACTTCCTGTATTGTAGATCCCTGCCTTTCCATTGGATGGCACTTGGCAGCAGCATTCACAGCAGCATCACCATATTTTGTGATCACAACAGAAAGGCTCCATGTCACACATCCCTTCTGGTACGACAATTTCTGTCAAATAAAGACATCACGGTGTGTCCTCAACCACCTTAATCACTGGATCTGGCACCGTGCGACTTCTGGCTCTCCTCCAAAGTCAAAATGATCATGAAAGGTAAACATTTTGAATCAATGCAGGACATCAAGGCCACCAGACAGCACAGCCAAAGCCACTCATGAAAGAGGACTTGCAGAACTGCTTCAGAAAGTGGCAAGAACTATGGGATAAGTGTGTTCAAAGCGAGGGAGATTAATGGCAACGTGTCTTTTACTGTAATAATTTTTAATTTATTCACCTTTTTTTTTCACACCTCGTATATTATATAAAAACTAAAGGTTGAAAACATAAACAAAAATATAGTCCCTTTACCTGTATGTTACTACTCTGGTTGACTTGTTCACCAAATGAAGAGGATCTTTTATCTTTTTAATTCATCTTATGCTGAGAATTGTGGACTCAGAGTTTTTGTTTTGTTTTGTTTTGTTTAAATTGACAAGTTGAAAGAGCTGTTGACCTGGAGTGAGAAGACCTGGATTTAAATCCTGGTTGTCCTTGGAAGCTATTTCGCTACTCAGAGCTTCAGTCTTCTCATCTGTAAAATGAGGAATTTAATCTATATGCTCTCTTAGGTTGCTTCCAGGTGTAGCTTTCTATGATTCCGTGAGAAACAGCTAGCATCAGTCGTACTTCAAACACAGCACATGAAATATTTGAATAGCTCAACTTCCTAAATCCTCTTTCCTACCAAAAAATAAATTTGTTTATGTTTTTAAATAATATATTAGGCAAATCTTCACTAAATGGGAATTATTGATTGTGTTATCTTTTTTTGAAATGATTCATTTTTTTCTTATTGATTTATTGGGGTGACATTGATTAATAAGCTATAAGTTTCAAGTGTACAATTCTATAATACATAATCTGTATATTGCAGTGTGTATCACCCAAGGTTTAGTCTCCTTCCGTCACCATATATTTGACCCTCTTTACCATTTTCAACCTACCCCCCACTCCTATTTCCCCTCTTGTAACCACCATACTGTTGTCTGTATCTATGAGGTTTTGTTTTTTTGTTTGTTTTGCTTGTTAATTTATTGCATTCTGTTATATATCCCACATATGAGTGAAATCATATAATTCTTGTCTTTTTCCATCTGACTTATTTTACTTAGTGTGATACTCTCAAGATCCATCCATGTTGTCAAAAATGGTGGCATTTCACCTCTTCATATGGCTAAGTAGTATTCCACTGTATATATGTACCACATCTTCTTTATCCAATCGTCCATTGAAGGACACTTGGGTTGTTTCCTTGTTTTGGCTGCAATGAGCATATCTTTATGAATAAATATTTTCAAATTTTTCAGGTTGATACCTAGAAGAGAGGTTGCTGGGTCATATGGTACCTCTAGTCTTAATTTTTTTGAGGAGTCCCCTCCACACTGTTTTCCATAGTGGTTGTACCAATTTATATTTCCACCAATAGTTTGTGAGCATTCCTTTTTCTCCACATTCTTTCCAACACTTGTTATTTTGTCTTGATAATAGTCATTCTAACAGGTGTGAGGTTGTACCTCATTATGGGTTTTATTTGAATTTCCTTTATTGCTGAAGTTGAACATCTTTTCATATATCTGTTGGCTATTAGTATGTCTTCTTGGAAAAAGTATCAGTTCAGGTCCTATGCCCATTTTTTAATTGGATTTGTTGTTGTTGTTGTTGTTGTTGTTGTTGTTGTTGAGTAGAGTAAGTTCTTTACATACTTTGGATATAAACCCCTTATTGGAGGTGTTGTTTGCAAATATCTTCTCCCCCATTTGATTGGTTGCTTATTTGTTCTGTTGATTTCTTTTGCTATGCGGAAACTTTTTATTTTGATATAGTCCCTTTCATTATTTTTTCTTTTATTTCCCTTGCCTTGGGTGTCAAACTCATAAAATAATTCTTTAAGACCATAAGTTTAGTACCTATGTTTTCTTCTATGAATGTGTTTCAGGTCTTATATTTAGTCCTTTGATCCATTTTGAGTTAATTTTGGATTATGGTGACAGATAGCAGTCTAGTTCCATTCTTTTGCAGGTGGCTTTCCAATTTTACTAGCACCATTTATTGAAGAGGCATTCTTTTCTCCATTGTATGTTTTTGGCTCCTTTGTTAAAAATTAGTTGCCCATATACATGTGGGTTTGTTTCTGGGCTTTCAATTTTGTTCCATTGGTCTATGTGTCTGTTTTTCTGCCAATACCATGCTGTTTTGCTTATTGTTGCCCTGTAGTACAAGCTGAAGTCAGGCAGTGTGATACCTCCAGTATTGTTCTTTTTTCTTAAGATTGCTTTGGCTATTCGGGGTCTTTAGTGGTTCCATACAAATCTGATGATTTTTTGTTCTATTTCTTTTTAAAAAATGCCATTGGGATTTTGATGGGGATTACATTAAATCTGTATATTGCTTTGGGTAATACCGCCATTTTAACTATGTTGATTCTTCCAATCCATGAGTACGGAATGTCTTTCCTTTTTTTGGTGTCTTCTTCAATTTATTTTAAAAATGTCTTATAGTTTTCAGCATATAGGTCTTTCATATCCTTGGTTAAGTTTAAAGGTTTCAGTTTTTCACCATTGAGTATATCAGCTGAGGGTTTGTCATATATGGCCTTTATTATGTTGAGGTATGTTTTTTCTATACCTATTTTACTGATCACAAATGGATGTTGTATCTTGTCAAATGCTTTTTCTGCATCTATTGATATTATCATACAACATTGCATAACAAGCCCCACTTGATTTTGATGTATTATCTTTTTAATGTATTGTTGTATTCAATTTGCTAGTATGTTGTTTAGGATTTTTGCATCTATATTTATCAGAGATATTGGTCTGTAATTTTTGGTGTGTGTTGTGCTTGCCAGGTTTTGGTATCAAGGTAATGTTGACCACATAAAATGAAATACGAAGCATGGCCTTTTCAAATTTTTGAAGAGTTTGAGAAGAATGGGTATTAAATCTTCCTTGAATGTTTGGTAGAATTCACTCGTGAAGCCATCTAATCCTGGACTTTTGCTTTTGGGGAGGTTTTTGATGACTGTTTCAATTTCCTTACTGTTGATTGGTCTATTTAGCTTTTCCAGTTCTTCATGAGTCAGTCTAGGAAGGTTATATACATCTAAGAACTTGTCCTTAATCTAGGCTATCAGATTTCGTGGTGTATAGCCTTTCATAGCATTCTTGTATATTCCTTTGTATTTTGGTGGGGTGCATTGTAACTTCTCCTCTTTCATTTCTGATTTTGTATATTTGAGTCTTTTTTTTTTCCTTAGTGAGTCTAGCCAGAGGGTTGTCAATTTTATTAGTCTTTTTCAAGAACCAACTCTTTTTTTGCATTAATTATTTTCTATTGTCTTTTTGTTCTCTATTTTGTTTAATTCTGCTCTAATTTTTATTATTTTCTTCCTTCTATTGACTTTGGGCATTGTTTATTCTTTTTCTAGTTCTTTAAGGTGAAATGTTAGGTTATTTATTTGATATTTTTCTTGTATCTTGTGATAGGCCTATATTGATATAAACTTCCTTTTTATTACAGCTTTTGCTGTATCCAAAATTTTGATATGTTATATCATCATCATTTGTCTCTGTGTATTTTTTATCTCTTCTTTTATTTCTTCTTTAACCTAGTCACTGTTTAGTAACATGTTGTTTAATCTCTGCATATGTGTGGTTTTTTCCACTTTTCTTTTGGTAGTCGATCTCCAATTTCAAAGAATTGTGGTTGGAGAATATGCTTCGTATGATTTCAATCTTCTTAAATTTGTTGAGACTTATTTTGTGTCCCAACATATGGTCTATCCTTGAGAATGTTTCATGTACACTAGAGAAAAATATTCTGGTATTCTGTGAGGAAAAACTGTGTAAATATCTATTATGTCCATTTGGTCTAATGTGTCATTTAAGGCCGATATTTCCTTATTGATTTTCTGTTTGGATGATATAGCCATAGCTGTCAATGAGGTATTTAGATCCCCTAATATAGGTGTGTTTTTGTCAGTTTCTCCCTTTAGTTCTGTTAGTTAGTTGCTTTATATATTTTGGTGCTCCCAGGTTGGGTGAATATTTATTGATAAGTGTTATGTCTTCTTGATGTACTGTCCCCTTATCATTATAAAATGTCCATCTTTGTCTCTTGTTAACTTTTCTATTTTGAAATCTATTTTCTCACATATATTTATGGCAACACCTGCTTTTCTCTGGATGCCATTTACTTGGAATATCATTTTCCACCCATTCAGTTTGAGTCTATGTTTTTCTTGCAGTTGAGATGTGTCTCCTGAAGGCAGCATGTAGTTGGGTTTGGTTTTCTGATCCAAACTGCTTACTATGTGCCTTTTAATTGGAGAGTTCAGTTCATTTACATTTAGGGTGATTACTGATATGTGAGGATTTCCTATAGCCATTTTATGTTTTGGTTTCTGGTAGCTGTGTCTCCATTGTTTCTTTTCCCTTGTGTTTCTGTCTGTTGTTTTACTTTGGTGGTATTCTATTATTTTTTTCCTTCATTTCTTCCCTTTTTATAGTATACATTTCAGTTCTAGATGTATATGTGTGTGTGTGTGTGTGTGTGTGTGGTTACCATTAGGTTTATTCAAAAGAAAGTTTCACATATACAGTATTCCTTTTTTTTCTGATTGCATCTTATCTCTTCACCTGTGCAAGTACAGTCCTTTGCCCCCTGCCCTTTTATGTTTTGTTGTCACAAATTGTCTCTTTTTATGTTGTGAGATCATTTCCAAATTGCAGTAGCTATTGTCTTCTTCTTTTTTAATGCTTTTACCTTCTTTAATCTTTTCATTATATTTAAGTGTTTGATACCCTATTCTGAACAAAGGTTGCAATTTCCTGCTTCTGTCTGTTAGTCATCTTGCTCATAGTTTTGTACCTTTTTTATCTTTTTGTTTCAGGTAGAAGAGCACCCATCAGTATTTTCTATAATGCAGCTCTTGTGATGGTAAATTCCCTCAGCTTCAGTATGTCTGGGGAAATTTTTATTTTTTCTTCATACCTAAAGGATAGCTTCGCTGGATACATTATTCTTGGCTGGTGATTTCTCTGTTTCAATAATTTGAATATTTGTTTCCATTCTGTCCTAGCTTATAGGGTTTCTGCTGAGAAAAACCAATGATAGTCTAATGGTTTTTTCCTTTATAGGTTACCATCTTCTTTTCCCTGGCTGCCTTGAGAATTCTTTCTTTGTTGTTAATTATTGAGCGTTTTAAAATAATGTGCTTTGGAGAAGGCCTTTTGGATTGAGATAATTTAGGTGGTCTGTTAGCTTCTTGTATTTGAGGATCCAGGTCTTTCCATAGTTTGGAAAGTTTTCATTTATTATTTGTTTGAATGGGTGCTCTATTTCCTTCTCCCAGTCTTCGCCTTTTGGTATATCCATTATTCTTTTATTGCTCTTTCTAATGGAGTCAGATGGTTCTCATAGAGTTCTTTCACTTTTTTTTTTTTTTTTACTCTTGATTTTCTTTCTCCTTCCACGTGAGTCATTTCTAGATTTCTATCTTTATGTCACTAATTCTTTCCTTTATCTGTTCTGCTTTATTTCCTAAGCTTGCTTGTTCATTCTTCATCTCTTTTATTGAGTTCTTCAGCTCCAGAATTTCTGTTTGGTTCTTTTTTCAAAAGTTTCAATCTTTTTAGTGAAGTACTCCTTTTGTTTATTGATTTTGTTTCTCAGTATATTGAATTGCCTTTCTGATTTTCTCATATCTCGTTGAGTTTTTTTCAGAACTGCAATTTGAATTCTGTCATTTAAATAGCGTATTTCCATGTGATTTAAGTCTTCAAGTTTATTTTCTGGAGATTTGTTTTTCATTTTCTTTCTGAATCCCCTTTTTATCTTGGTTCTTCATTTTGCTTGATAGATTGTTTCTCTGCCTGAGCATTTGTGGGACTGAAACCCGCTTTTTCAAGAATCCTACAGTTCACGATTTATCAGGTTAAGTACAGGTTTCTTTTGTTTCCCAGTAGGGGGCGCTGAAGCGCAAGTTTTTATTTTCTCTTACCTGCTTGGCTGGGGCTTGTGGGATCTCTGTGGGGCAGTGTCACCTGGACTGTGGAAAACGCTCCCTATTCCCCAGAAGGTGGATCTCCCTTTTACAGCCTGGTCTTTCAGTCTTGGGGCACCATTCCTATGGATTGGAAGGGACAGGTTATGGGTCTCTTGTGTGTTCTTGGTGCCACCTTCCTGTAGTCAGAAGATGCTGCAGTGCTGCTCTGAGTTGACCCAGCTACTACTGCGGGGCTGCACCTTGATGGGTGAGGGGTAAGTAGAGTGGGGAGTAGTGAGGTAGTGGGTTGCCATTCTGCTCTTCCTCTTCGGTTTAGCCGCAGTGAGTAAAGACTACTTAGGCTATAAAGCTTTTCAGGTCTTTCACAATGTGCCAAGTGAGGATTTTACTGCCCTGCAGGCCATGGGCATGAGGTGGGTAGATTCCCCATCTGTAGAATCCCTGTTTGATTCTGGTCAACTTTGGAGTGGTTTGATTTTTTTTTTATTTTTTTTGCACTGTTTCTCTGTCCCTGACCCTGGGCCCCAGCCTCAATGTGCTAGCCATTCAGGCCTAATTGTTGTTCTGCCCCTCCAGTCTGGTCTGCCCAGGGGGGACTGCACTACAGCCCTTCACCGCTGTCACATCCACTGGGCCTTCCATGAGCACAGGACTCTGTGGTTTCCGCCTTTGCCCTTCTCCCTCCCCATTTGTCTCTGCTTTTTGCTCAGATATGGCCACCTTCACAAGTCTCTGTTCAATGTCTCAGACGTGTTTGTGTGTTGAGCAGGGAATTTTTTTGAATTATAGTTGTCCAACTTGTAACTTCAAGGGGAGAGACTTGGAGGTCCTGCCACACCACCACACTCAAGTGTTAACTTTTCACAAAAGTTGACTGCATTACAACACTGAATGATTACTTATTTTTGTTGGGAGGGAGGGAGGGAGGAGAGGAGGGAGAAAAAGAGGAAGGGGCTGGAAAGGGAAGAGAAAGAAAGCAAACCAGACTTGGGTATATGTATGTTACATATTCACATATATAACATACATAGGTATATGTGTGTTACATATACATGCACAACATATCTGTTACATACACATGCGTATATGCATATATGTGTTACATACATACACAACTTCTTTAAATTCTATGATTTTTTTCCTGTCAGAATGAGTAAAATGTTGCCCTTCAACAAGTTCATATTCCCAGTAGCTTATGGCTTCCTTCCTCTAAGTGAAATGCTGGGTTCCACAAATGCTGGAATTCTACAGAAAAGTTTATTTATTTCATTCTCCTGTTCCATTAACAGGAGTCAGCTTTATGAATCAATCTTGAATTGATTCAAGTTCTAACTATTTGTATTTATAACTATATTATTTATCACCCATAAGCCAAATGTCATTTAATTGTCATCTATTCTGGGCATTTGGAGTCTTTCGAATTGATTTGTTTAAGCCTATATTCACACAAGGGGGTGGGGAGGTCTTCAAGACGACTCTATTATTTTCAAGAGACCCTAATTCAGAACAAGACCTTAACTAATCTCACACAGAAAAACTTTACTCACACACACTATTCTATTGGAGGCATACTTGCAAGACAGTGCCCTTTACAAATAAATCATATCTCCAACTATCAGTTCATTTTGTGCCCTCCCATCAGTCTTGGTACAACTTCCCAACCTTCTATACAGTAATTGTAGGCATCAAATAAATGCTACATATTTTAAAACTCTGAATAGGTTTTTCACTCCTAATCCATGAAGGATATTTTTGTGTCATGTATCATCTTCATGGATTTTGATAGTAATGGAGTTTCTTAGTAAGTACACTCACAATCCAGTAACTTCCAAGTTTAGCTGCTGCAGTAGGAAATGATAACATCGATATTGTTATTGGACGGATTCAAAGTACTTCATTCACCTTATGTAAACAAGGGGTATGATACAACATAAGATTTTTATGTTTCTAATGAAAGCTAAAGAAGCTGCTTTTATTCATGTATATATGTATGTATTAGCAACAGTGAATCTAAGTAGTATTATTGGATACAGTAAGATAAGAAAATGTGGTGTTCTGTAGAAGAAACTAGGTTGTGTTGGTACAACTCGCATGGCCAGAAATCACTGATTTATCCCAAAAAGAAAAACCAAAAATGAAAAATATTAAGTAATGACTCTAACAAAGTATTGAGATTAAAATTAAAGAAATAATTCTAATATCACACATTGGATTTACTCTTGGTAAGGGGAAAGGAAATATGAATAGAGGAAGATAAAATCGTATCATCAATAACATGAGAAATAGTGCACGGTGAATAAATTTTAACTGCACAAGATCTGAAGAGGAATAAATTTATTATATGCTTATATTATTCAAAGCCATGTTATGCAAAGCTAGAAATCCTTTATCCATTTAGGAAGAAATATCTGCCAGAAAGATAAAGACAATTTAATTTTTAATTAAAACTAATCAAAAACAAGAAGAAATCTTAAAACCACCCACAACCATATGCAGAAGTATGTTTATGTGGTAAAAGAGAATTAAGTCTTTCCAGAATAAAAAATTGGTGACATATAATTTTTTTTCTGCATTAAAAGTATGGAAATTTCTGACTTAAAATCACCAGAGTTTTTCCTTTTCTTAAAAAAAGAAAAACAAACAATGATAGAAGATCTGGAAGTACTGACCTGTATTCCTGCATGACAATTGGCAGGAACTAAGCAGTGGATGTCCGCTCTAGATTGAGTCTCTCCTACTTTGCCGTAGTCCCCACCAGCCCTTCTCATCTTACAACCAGACTGGTTACCTACATGATCTCTTGGTAACTTTTGTGTGTTCAACCCCTGATACGCTAAGCATTACTCTGGGCCACATCCTTTATCTTGGTAACCCTCAAAAATATCACAAGATACAGGTAGCATAATTCACATTTTAAAGGCAAGGAAACTGAAGCTCTGGGAATTTAGATAACTTGCAGAATTGTTTATGAAAGAATAGACTTATCATACTCTTTATTACCTTCCTCTGTAAATAATACTTTAAGGATTAGAAAAGTTTAGACCATTCACTCTGAAACTTAGCTGCATATTAGAATCACCTAAGAAGATTGAAAAACTGTGTTGTCCCCATCCCAGGCCACATAAAAAAGAACCTCTTGAGGTGGCTTGGGTAATTTTTACTTATTTTCTCAGTTGAGTTTACAGCCACAGATGCAAACCCCTAATTTAGGTATCAAAAGACAAGTTGATTTCCAGTCTGTTCTTACGTCTGATTTTTATTAGTTGTTTCTATGAAAACATAAACAGTCAAAAAGACATTTGGCATTACGAAGAAAACAATACACTCATTTAGTGTTTTACTTTTGAATGTGTATATCATGTTGCATCATACAGGCAAAACATTAACAAGGCTTCTAAAGTGAGTTTGGTTGGACCCCATTCTACATGGAGTTTGTATAGCCCTGTTTGTAAAGGGACTGAACCAGAGCAAATATTTGAATTCTTGTGCCTGTTTGCTATCAGTATCAAGTATCTTCACATGGCTAAGTTTCAGCTTTGCACATAGGAGGCCCAGCCGGTCCTCTATTGCACTGAGCAATTAAGTTTTAGTATAGGTCACATGGGCAAAGCTTGTATCTTTTCTGATGTCTCAGGCCTGTTTTTGGTACTACGTACAAAGCCCAGGTTGACCAATGAGTCAAAAAATAGTAAAACTGGTTGTTCGAATAGTTTTTAAACAATAAGAAATTGGACTAATTTAACTGGTCAAATTATTTCAGGTGGATTGGTTTGCATGTGTAGACTATCTACAATATTATATCTATTTTTGTAGTTTATTAAATTGTTGGAAAAATTCAATGTAATTTTTCTGTAGATCAATTCAAATATTACTAGGCCTGGAAAGGAGGAAAAAAGTGGAAAATATAAGTATTTACTCATGACAAATGTGACACAATTTTTGCTTTTAAATAAACTCCATGCATTATAGATGAGTACTTGTTTTTAGAGGCTTCATTCAGTCACGAGAAATCTTGCAAATTACTTCCTTCTTTTGGAATATGTCTTTACCAGTTGGTGTACTGGAAATGATGATTCTACATTAAGTGGTGTCTGATTTAAAAAAAAAAAAGCAGCAGCATCTAAAATTAGAACATTTACTTCAGATATGACTTACTTTGATACATCATAAAATTCTCTGGAGAACAATTTTGAAGCAAAGTTTAAGATTGCGGTGTTCTCTATTTTAGTGAATAGAGCACTGGATAGTAAATTTCAGAATTTGAATATTCATCCAAAATTAGAAGCTAAAGAAGCACTGGTATTTGCCACTATTAAGGGGGCCTCATAAGACTGCTTTCAGCAGGTCACTAGTATGTGTTACATAATCACTCAGCATCAATAGACTCAGTTGAAATCCCCTAGCTCAACTAATTTTAGCTCATAATTTTCAATGCAGCTTCCTAAGTAAGAATACTGATAAGAATGTATTTTACATATAGAATACAGAGGTAGAGAATATGCCTTGCTGAAGATGAGGTTGAAATTACATAAAGTTAGGAACTCATACAACTCAACAACAAAAGGACAAACAGTCCAATTAAAAAATGTGCAAAGGGCATGCACAGAAACTTCTCCGAGAAGACATACAAATGGCCAACAGATATATGAAAAAATGCTCAACTTCACTAGCTATTAGGGAAATGCAGATCAAAACCACAATGAGATATCACCTCACATCAGTTAGAATGGCTATCATCAACAAGACAAATAGTAACAAGAATTGGAGAGGATGTGGAGAAAAAGGAACCCTCATACACTGTTGGTGGCAATGCAGATTGGTGCAGCCGCTATGGAAGGCAGTGTGGAGGTTCCTCAAAAATTTAAGAATGGAATTACCATATGACCCAGCAATCCTTCTCCTGGGTATCTACCAAAAAAGAAAAAATCTGAAAACATTTATCCATAAAGATATATGTACACCAATGTTCATTGCAGCTTTGTCTATGGTGGCCAAGACATGGAAACAACCTAAGTGTCCTTCAATAGATGAATGGATAAAGAAGTTGTGGTATATATATACACAATGGAATACTATTTGGCAGTAAGAAAAGATGAAATAGTACCATTTGTGACAACATGGATGGATCTTGAGATTATTATGCTAAGCGAAATAATTCAGACAGCAAAAGTCAGGAACCATATGACTTCACTGACATGTGGGATATAAAACTGAAAACAGCAAAGGAACAAGACAAACAAATAAAGAAACAAAAACTCATGGACACAGACAACAGTTTAGTGGTTATCAGAGGGTAAGGGGGGAAGAGAGATGGTAGAAGAGGGTAAAAGGAGGTCAAATATATGGTGATGGAAGGAGAACTGACTGGGTGGTGAGCACACAATGTGATACATACATGATGTATTATAGAATTGTACACCTGAAACCTATGTAATTTTACTAACCATTGTCACCCCAATAAACTTAATTTTTAAAAAAAGAAATTACAAAAAGTTTAGAATGGCATACTGAGCACAGTATTGTAGCATTTATGACGTAGATAGATAGATATACATATATATATCAAATATACATATACCAAATATACACATATACATACATACATATACCAAATACCAAAGGTGCCAAAAAAAATGTATACATATGACTTGTATTCATCTTTTGTTATTGGTACATGTTGAGTATTACAATTTTAATACAGTTTTTTTTTTCCTTTCTTAAAATGTGTGTACATTTTTTTGGCTCCCTCTGTATATATGTATAATATTGATAAATATAATGTAGATTTTTATATAAATGTCATGAGATCAAATTCTTTATGATACCATAAGTTTTAGTTAGAATCAAGTTGATTGTAAACAAGAAAAACCAATTTAACCTAAACAACAAATGAGATTTATTAGCTAACATACTATAAAATCCAGGAGGCAGACTAGATTCATTCAGTGGCAATTGATGTCATTAGTGCTCTATTTATCTTGGTTACTTTCTCAGACTGTCTTCACTGACAGCAAGATGGTGCTAAAAAGCCTCCCTCCCCCTGCACCAGCACTTTCATTGTGACAGTCTAGCAACCCCTCTGGAAAGAATAGTTCTTCAACAGCTGTAACAGGAAACTCAGAGCAACACCCCAATTAGGCTGGCTTGGGTCACCTGCCTGCCCTGAACCAATCACTATGGTCTCACTCAGGGATAGGGTCCTCTGATTGCCTAGGCCTAGGTCAGATACCCACTCTGTATCTGGGTGGGGGGGTGAAGGGACCAGGGTTATTCCACCTCCCTCAGCCATGTGAAGAGGGTCCTCTCTTAGAAAAGGAAGTTCTGTTACCAAGAGAATGTGGAGAAGGGTAGTTGCTGGACAAAAACAACATATATTCTACTTTTATCTGGCTCTTGCCTACCAGCATAGCTTATTCGCTCTCATTCCACATAAATGCATTAACTCTACCAGACCCAGTTACTAGAGTTTCCTGTGTGTTTGTTGAATGAATTGATGAGCAACGGTAGTGGGAGAGGTGTCTCTATGTTATTACTGGGTAAGTGGAAAACTTGAAGCCTCCTTAGTTAACTGAAAATTCCAGATAACTAGATATTTGATGTCATTCTTAAGTGATCTTTATTATTCCACAGAGTGTTGAGTAAATCGGAAAGTGGGCTTATTAATGATGGTTTTTCTGTGCTGAGTGTGCTTCTATTTATGAATCTAAATATCTGTCTCCTCTCTAAGACTGAAGGCACGAATGCCATTGTCATTGCATCCTTCAAAGTACCTACTATAATGCTGTGCACATACTATATGTTTGGTAAAAGTTTCTGAACTGAAGTAAATAGTTGATTCCAGTTCTTAGGGCACTCTGTGCTTTCTGAAAATAGGATGACTATTTTCCCTCAAGCAGCTATCAAATGCTATAATTTACATAAGTGTATTTGATAAAGAGACTCTGCTTTAAGTGTAATATAAACATTCTGACCTTATAGTAGTTGTCCAGAGCAGTCTGTGTAACAAAAAATGGCTGCCTGGTTTCTAGATTGAAGTTGAGCACTAGAGTGTTTTAGAAAAATTAGAGTCCATAGGTGATAATGCTCCTACTTATAGAGATTTTCTTCTATTATTTGCAGGCAGATTGGCTTAACTTGTTTTTTGTTTAATGATAAGATTTTTAGAAGTAAGAATACCCACTAATTAAAATTTATTCTGTGAACTTTTTTTGCTTTAATTTTGGGGCAAATCTGCTATTTATGATATTATTAATAAATCACATTAGTATAAAAGTTTGTAGTCTATATATTGCTTTCACATTCATAAATTGCATAATTCATGTGAATAAAAACACTTAGGGTTTTAGCTGAAAGCAAGCATAAAGTGAACCAACAAGTACTTAATTGCCAAGAAACATAATGCAATTTCAGATATTAATAGAAGTAAAGTGTCTAAACAAAGGAGGTGATAGTTTTACTGCAGTCTGTACCAGTTAGAAAACATTTGGGGCATTGTGTTGAGCTCCGGGCTTCATCAAGTTTTAAGAGGGACATTGATTGACACAACTGGAGCTTGTCCAAAGGAGAGCAACCTGAGTATGAGATCTGAGGCCAAATCACATGAGGAACAGCTGAAAGAGCTGGAGGTATTTGGTCTAAAAAAGCAACACTTAATTGAAAAAATAGCAACATCCTTTAAATATTAATAGGGCTATTATAAGAAGAATTAGACCTTTCTATATATCTACTTAGAGTACAGTATTAGGTCCAAGAGCTGAAAGTTACACATTTCAGTTCAATATATAAAAAAAAAATCTTAATCCCCAAAATGTTGTTTTCAAATGACATAATGGTTTATCTGTCACTGGAAGTGATAACTCAAAGTCTACATCATCATTTATCAGGAATATCAGCTTCACCATCTATTAGCTATGCGACTTTGGACAAGTTACATTACCTCTTTGAGCCTGTTTTCTAATCATGAAAATAGGTTTTTAGGATTGCTGTAAGGGTTACATGAGATGATGTGAGTCAGGCCGTTAGCAGGGTCTGCTCATTGGATGTGCTCAGGAAAGGGAGGCATTATTATCAGAGTCGCTGGAGAAGGACATCTCTAGACCATGCAAAAGTAGTAGGGAAGGATAGTAACTTCAGGGGTAACTCCCTAAGCTCTTACAATCAAAGGTCGACAAATGTTGGTATGGAAACCCGTGTCCTCATCATGTTGTACAGTGATTGATTTTTTTTAAATTAAAGTTTATTGGGGTGACAGTTGTTAATAAAGTTACATAGATTGCAGGTGTGTGATTTATAGATGATGTAATACAGAATTGTACACAGTGATTGATTTTAGTGATTCTTTTGTCTTGAATTTTATTAGAAGCCTTAGCCATGGGAATTACAGTTTTACTTAATAGCCAAAAAGTATTTGTGGAATAGCTCCCCGATTTTATGGAAGCCATGGAGTATTATTTGTAAGCCCTGGGGAAGGAGAGTTACTCCAGAAGAGGTAGAAGAGATGGAAGAGGGAGGGCAGTTGTTGCCCCAAGCGAAGGACAGTGTAGTTTGTGGTACACATTATACATAAGAAATAACTTAGGACACTCAGAATGGAATGCAGAGAACATAAATGTAATATGTAGCCCAAAGGCAACATAAATTTATGGGAACTGATTCCATTCAAATTGCAAACATTCATTAAGCACCATGTCAGCCTTTGAAAAATAAAAGTTGAATAGAGACAATACAGAAATAACTGTAGGAAATGATCCTTGCCCTAAGGATTTTACATAGTGTAGTCTGAGATACAGAAACATATAGAACTCATCATAAATCCAAACAAAACCATTTAAACCAAATGCTTTGGGAAAATAGGAAGCAGTGATTCTGAAAGTACAGTGCAGGTTCTGGGAGTCGGGGACGTTTTGGTACTCGTCCTACCTTTCTTTTCATGGTGCAAGAAGGACAAGCACTCAAGACCTTAGGAATAGCATTAGTCAGGGTGAAGAAATGTGGAAGCGCATTGTCTTCCAGGGATGGCAAGCTGCCTAGCATGGCTTGAATACAGGAAGTTGTGGGGAAGGAAGAAGTGGCAGGACATGAGCCTGGAAAAGCAAGTGTGGTCAGATGGTAAGGAGTGGAAAACTAGGCTAAGGAATTGAATGAAGAAAAAAGTTACTGGGGGAGAAATTTCATGAGAACATATTTACTATTAGGTATCTTATGAAGGGCCCCTGATGACTTCTTTGGGCCAGAGGATAACAAAGCATCTCAGAAAGGTTGCTGAACTTGTGTTGAGACAATTGGTAGAGGTCTCAGACTGAGGTGAGAGAAGATATAACTTGGAGATCCTTACAGGTTCTTGAATGAGATGTGAAATAATGGAAATTGTGTTTGAGAAAGGGCAGACAAAGAGTTTTAAAGATGACACAGGGGAGAGATGAGAGGCAGAGAACTGTGCTGTGAAACAATGGGAAGGAGCCTGTTGTTGCACTCTGGTAGGGAAATGGGTAGGGGGTGGGGGGCTGGGAGGCAATATTGAGGAGTAAGGAAGGACTGGTAAAGAAACATGTAAGGAAGGAGAAGAATAAAAGTTGCAGGTAAATACACATTTCCAAAGCTCGTGCTGTCTAAATATATGTTCAGAAAATGCTATGGACCAGGTTGGCTTTTTGGCTTCTGTAGTCAACCACGGTCCTGTTTTAAAAAACAAGCACCCTATCTTGTTGAAAGTCTGCTTGCTTATTTCCCAGGTTTAGCTCTATCCAGTCACAAGAACTTCTTAACCAAGAATATAGTCTCTGCACTACGGAAGAGAATTTCTGCATCATGGAACAAAAAAAGGATATCTACCTATTATGAATTTCCCCACTTACATTTGTAAGAAGTAAAGCAACAAATAGTATTTTAATTTTTGGAGCTTTGTGAGCAAATCTATAATTTTTGCTATTTAAAAATTGGGATATTCCAGTGAAGACTGTGGAACATTCTTTGTTATTTGTGTGCATGGTAAGTTCAGGGCATTTCTAAACTCAACTTTGAGAATCAAGAATGCAATCTCTCCTCAGTTCATTGTCTTAAACTGAAAACATCAAAAGTCATGAATATTTTCAATACCCTTTCTAAGAATTTATCACTCAAATTTTTCATGGATATATTCACAGATATTGTTGCATGAATATTTTGTCTTCAGTAGCAAGAATGGGACAATCTAAATGTCCCATAAAACGAAATCAATTAAATAAATTATGATACAGCTATATGATATACAATACAATACTCTACAGCCTAATAAAAATGTTATATTAATAGAGTATTTAATGCCAGAATGCTCACAGTACAGGGTTAAGTGAAAAGCACATCACAAAATAGTCTGTAGTTATAATCCTATTTTTGTAAACATTAATGTACATGTGTTATATATATATATTTATTCATAGAAAAGCAATAGAAGAATATTCATAAAAATGTAACAGTAGTTACCTCTAGGTGGCGATTTCTATATTCTTCTTTAGTATTTCTATATTTTCTAGAATAAATATATAGAAAATAATACTTTTTAAATAAAGGGAAAATACTTAAAAGTTATTGTTTTAATGGCAGGTCAGTAGACTTTTATTTTGAAGCTTAAAATATTACTGCATTTGTCCCATTCAATTGTGTAAAATTCATTATAATAGTGAGAATAGTATTGGGTGGGTCTCCAAAAGAAAAGAAAGATGACTAGTTTCATGGTAGTTGAGAAATATTTTTTTTCCCCCTGTAACAATGTTAGAATGATTCTTTTGGCCTTCTGGCTCAATCTGACAGTGTCAGCTATCCATTTGTTGGTTGTATAGTGTGACCCACACAAAGTGAGTTTGGAAGAAGCCAGGGGTGTCAAAGTGGTGAAAGAGGAGTTTCTGCACGGCCAGTGTTCTTCCAGTGCTGGTACAACTGTGACAAGAAGGGAAATGCCTTTTTACGAATCAGGAAGCTACTGGGGAGAGAAAAGCGAAAGACAGAAGGATCTCTGTTGTTAGAAGGAAAGCTTTATAACAGTATGTTTTCGTGCTAGATTTGGAACAACAAAAAAGGCTTCCCAAAGAGCTGAGCTGAGATTATGCGAAGACTGAGGTGTAACTTTCAAGCATCATGGGCAATGTGACGACTAGGTGAGGCAGGGTCAGTGTGTGGCACAGGCTCAGCAGAACCGGAACTGGTCACCAGAAAAAAGAGAAAGACAAATCTTGAGAAACATGTGCAAGATAATGGCATAAGAAAGAAAGCACAGAAACATATAGTTTGATGTGGTGTGAAAAGCAAACTAGAGCCCTTAATGAAAACAATTATAGTTTCTCCCATCAGTCAACCTAATAAAAGATAAAATAATACAGATGAGAGGTAAGAGAGCAATGGCATTAATAATAACCATAGGAGCTACTTTTAGAGAGAGATGCTGCAACCGGAGAACGTGGAGTCCTCTTGCATACTATACCAGATGTAACATCCCAATGCACAGCTCTGACAGTTTACAACACTCCCTCCTCAGCTTTCTTCCATGTCTCCTCTGCCCCCCACCCCGCCCCCATCCCCAATGCCTGTGAGAGGAAGCTCAGACTTCCTGGCCCAGCATTCAAAGTGTTTCCTGATGTGGCATCAACTTCCTCTACAACTACTTCCCGGGGCTCCTTCACACCTTTGCACACACTGTTTTCTCTCTCTGGAAGGTTCTTCCTCGTTGTTGGATATCTATCTACACTCAACTATGCTTCAGGATCCCATCTCAAGTGTCATTGGTCTAAAAAGCTTTATTTGGTTCTTTCCTCTGTTGCAAATAATTTTTTCAACTGTGAACTTCCTCATTTGTACTCCTCTTAGGGCTCTTTCAATTCAATCTAACCAGAATTTATTGATCACATATTATGCATGAGGTACTCTACTGGATGCTAGAAACACAACTACACACACACACACACACACACACACACACACATTTATTCCATGTCCTCAAGAAGGTAATATGAATCGGAAATACTGAGACCATAAAATAATAATTCATTGTGAATTAGTGTGAAAATTTCAAGAAGAGAAACATATGCTAAATGAACCAGTGTCCCAAAGGAACGATCAGTCCCCACCTCAGTAAATGGCCCCAGCATTCCACCAGTCGCTGGAGTTAAAACGCTGGTGGTCGTCTTGGAGTCTCCTCACTCCGTTTGCCTCCACATCCAGGCTGTCAGCAAGCTTGCCAACTGAACTGCCAAAGCATATCCTAAATCCATCTACTTTTCTCCATTTCTACCACTACCACCATCTCTTGCCCTGTGGGTCTCCCTGACTCTCTCTCTGCTTCTGGTCTTTCCTTCCTGTGATCTGTGCTCTACAGAGAAATCATTGTTATCTTTCTAAAACATTAATTAAATCATATCCCTCTACTGCTTATAACTTACTCCAATTGTTTCTGCTGCATTTAAATCGAAACTTCTCTCCACAGCCTACAAAGTCCTGCATGATCCAACCTCTGTTCCTCTCAGCAGGTTCATCTCCTCCTTCTCTCAACCTCTCCATTATTTTCCACCCACACTGGTCCTATTTGTGTTCTCAGACACACCAGATTTGCTCTAATCTTGGCATCTTTGCACAATCTGTTCCTCCTGCCTGGAACAATCTTCCTCCATATCCCCTCATTGCTCTTCTCATTATTCATTATTAACAAAGAAGATTGATATCCTCCTCTCATCACTTACACATCACTTTCCCGACCATTCTACTTAAAGTAAATAACACCCAGCCCCACCCCACTACTCTCTATTGCATCCCTGTGTTTGTATCTTTTATACATAGGTGAAACTATCTTGTTTGTTTGTTTGTTTACTGTCTCCTTCACCACGAAGCAGGAAAATATTTATTTCACTTCTGCCTATCAACAAATCTGAGCACAGTCCCTGGCCTCTTGTAGGTGTATAGTAAATATTTTTTAATAATATTAATCCCCGTTATCACCTGTATAATAGCTACTATGTCCCAGGCACTGCTTTTTACATGTGTTAACTTATTTAATGTTTGCAACAATCCTGTAAGATGTTACCATACTTATTTAATCTTTACAATATTCCTATAAGATGGATACCATTATCATCCCTATTTTATAGATAGAAAATAGAAGCACCAAGAGGCTAAGTGACCTGTGCAAAGTTATACAGCTATTAGGTGTCAGAACGAGGGTGTAAACCCAGAGTCTGACGCTGGAGCCCTTGTTCTTCATCTCTACGCAATATTTCTTCTGCTGGTGAACTCCGTGTTGAATTCTGTTTATGTCGCAAGGATAATTGCTCAGAGAAGAAAATGCTACAGTGGAATTTTCATGGACAACTAAGAATACGTAAGGGAATAAAGGAGTGAGAGGCATAGAAACTTAGAAAGTTGGAAGAGTATATTCCAAAGCATGCATTTTGTAATAGTAATTTGTGGATATGTTCCTTTCATATTTGTGTATACCTTAAATTTCAAGTAACATTTATTATGTACCTACATGGCCTGAGTGGTGCACATATGCTAGTTTTTAACATCTTTTTCTGGAAAGGTACTTGGACAAGAATCCAGAAAAAACTGTGTTCTAGAAGCCCATTCTAGAATTTTGAATCTCAGAAACACTCTCTGAGCCTTAGTTTCCCTACCAATGAATGGGGAAGGTAATCCTCTATCTCGAGGTGCTGGGAATTCTCAAGGAGGTCATGGGTGTGAAAGAGGAGTGCAGCACAAAAGAAACACCATGTCCTTTCCCTCATATAGCTTAGTTTAGCTTAATAATTCTAATAGTTTTCTCACATCTTAAAGGCTCAGATTTTTCACTATTGGATTTCCCTTCTTGACTTAGCTAACTTAGTGAGGCAGTTGAATCTTTTGGGTGGTTCAGCTCAGCTTTCTTTTGATGAGTCCCAATTCTTTACTAATCCTAATACCTGTTTTGGTATACTGTTGAGATTTTGATTGGGATTGTATTAATCTGTGGATCAATTTGGAGACATCTTATCAGTAAGTCTTTCAATCCACAAACATGATATATTCTTCCACTAATTAAGGTATTTTAAAAATTCTCCCAATTATGTATGATTTATTTTGTAGAGATCCTGTATATCATTCCTACACACTTAATGATTTTTGGATGTTATTGTATATGGTATTATTTTTTTAAATTTCATTTTCTGGTTGCTTTTTGCTGGTTCATAGAAATACAATTGATTTTTATTTATTTACCTTGTATCCATTATTCTTTTGAAAATTATTTATTAGTTCCAAAGTTTATCTGTAGATTATTTTTATTTTCTACATATACAATTATGTCACCTATAAATAATGATACTTTTATTTCTTCCTTTCTAAACATTATACCTCTTATTTTCCTTGTCTTATTGCATTTCCTAAGACTTCCAATACAATGTTGAATAATAGTAACAAAGGACATCCATGTCTCCTTTCAAATTTCAGAGAGAAAGCTTTCAGGATTTCACCATTAATTATCATACTTCTGGTAGGGTTTATACAAATGCCCCTTATCAGCTTTAGAAAGTTTCTTCCTATTTCTGGTTTGCTAAGAATTTTTAACATGGATGGTTGTTGAATGTCATCAAATGTTATTTCTGAACTTATTGAATTGATATGATTTTTCTTATTATTTCATTAATGTGATGATTTAAAATAAATGATTTTCAAATGTTAAACCAACTTTGCATTACCGGAATAAACCCAACTTGGTCGTGGTATAGTATTACCCTTTTCAGACATTGTTGGATTTGGTCTGCTAATATTTTGTTTAGCATTTTTGCATCTATGCCCCTGAGAAGAAAAAGAGGGAGACAGAATTAGAGACAGAGACAGGGAGAGAGAGAAGAAAGATAGAAATTGCCCTGTAATTTTACTTTTTGTAATATTCTTATTAAATTTTGGTATCAAGGTTATGCTGTCTTCATGCAATGAGTTAGGTTTTCCCTCTTCTTTTTTCTCTGTAGAAGTTTGTGTAATTTGAGGTTTATTTCTTCCTTAAAAGTTTGATAGAAATGTGATATATAGATTCTGTATTACAGAATTGTACACCTGAAACCTATGTGACTTTACGAACAATTGTCACCCTAATAAATTTTAATTAAAAAAAAATAAGTTTGGTAGAAGCCACCTGGGTCCAAAGTCTTAAACTATATATTCAGTTTCTTCAATAAATATGAGACTGTTCAGATTTTTTATTTCCTCCTGGTCAGTTGTATTTTTCTAGGACTCTGTACTTGTCACCTAAATTTGTATATTTGTTGGCATAAAATAGTTTATAATATGTTTTAATTACCATATTTACATCTGTGATATCTGTAGCGTTCTACTGATATTATTTTTACCTTCTCATTTTTTTCTTGATCAGTCTTACATTATGTAGATTTAATTTCCTTTTCCTTTTCTAGTTTCTTGAGATGCTTAAATATTTCATTTATAATCTTCATCCTTCTCTAATATATGTATTGTTGCTCTAAATTTCCTTTGAAGCATAACTTTAGCTGCGTTCCACAAATTTTGATATGTAGTATTTTCATTATCATTCAAGTCAAATATTTTATGATTTCCAGAGTGATTTTTTTTCTCTGATCCCCTTGATATATAGAAGTGTATTGTTTGCTTCCTAACTTTGTGTATTTTTTAGCATTGTTTTCGTTCATCTCTGATATATTTTCACTGCAGCCATATAAAATGCTCTTAATTATTTTAATCTTTTGAAATTTCTCATGACTTGTTTTACGTCTTAGTTTATGTCAATCTGGATAAATGTCCCATGTGCACATATGAAGAAAGAGGTTTGGGAAGAAAGTGTTCAGTTTGTTAAATGTGTTGTTCAAGTCTTCTATATTCATACCATTTTTTGTCTTCTTGTTCCATCTTGTTCCATCGAGAGAGATGTGTTCAAATGTTCCACTATGATTGTGGATTTGTCTACATCTTCTTTTACTCCTGTCCGTTTTTGCTTTATATATTTTGAGGCTATGTTACTAGGTACCCATTTGGTGGGTTGGAACTTTTATTATTGTGAAATGAATAAGTGTGGTGTCTTCTTTCTGTGTAGGATTTACCATGCTTTTAAAAAGTGTTCTTTGATATCTTTTAGCAGTTTGGCAAGTTCTAAACCATCATCTCTTCAAATTTTGTCTTCCTTCTCTACTCTCTTGTCCACAAATATATTTAATACGCCTTTTATATTCTTTCATACTCTTTTCTGTATTTTCCATTCTTTTGTCTCTCTATGCTTGTCTGGTGTTTCTTTTTTTTTCTTTAACTCTATTCTACTTCATTTCTAGAATTTTGATTTAATTTTTTATAGCTTTCCATTTCCTTTTGTAATTCTCCATTTTGCTTTTTAATTCCTCAGCTATATGAAACAGTTATTTTTTAAGCTTATGTTTTATAACTCCTGTTTATTTGTTTCTAGTATTTGCTTCTTTTTTTCTTTTTCTTCTGTCATATCACATCTTCTTTCCATTGTTGTTACTATAGAGACATTTTGAGGCTTTGGACCATAGTGTCTTCCTCTCGAGAAGATTTCCTTTGGTTTCTGGTGAAAAGTTATGCTGAGGCCACTACCAATCTCAGATCTTCTTAATCCAATTAGGAAGTAAATTTATTCAAAGTTGGTTTTTAATCCTGGTAAGAGATACTCAGTTTCCAGCTTATGTTAACTCCTAGATCCAAAGCCTTCTGGTTCACACACCAAAGTCTTGGTTATTACCACAGCATTGCCTCTTCGTGGGCTCTGAGAATCCCAAAAGCTTTGCACAACTTCTCAGCCTTTTTGCCACAGCCATTAGAATTGGCAAGCACCCTGAGGGGAAAGCCAAACAAATGCCAGGCTCAGCTCTCTAGCTTTCGTACTTCCCTACACATTGGACCTACAGATTTCTACTTTCTTGTCTTAATAAGTTGCTTTCAACAAGAAGGTTGGTCCTAACAACCTGGATTGCCATTGCAAGAAGTGTAAATCCCCATCGTCCCTTGACAACTTTATTCTGATAACCCCTTAACTCTTTTTCCTGTTCTGCCCCTGATCCCTTTCTGTCTATTCACAATGTAGCAGTCAGAGTGACCCTTTTACACATTTGTCACATCATTTCATTCTTCTGTTCAAAATCCACTAATGATTTCTTATCTCACCAAAAGAAAAAGTAAAAAAAAAAAAAAAAAAAAACTCTTGATGACATATAAGGTCCTACATCATCTGGCTCCTTTTGAGGAAACAGATTCATCAGAAGAAAACTGATAAGACAAAATAGAATTTCAACTAAAAGGCATCAATGGGGATAAAGAATGACATTACACACGATAATAAAGGAGTAATCCTTCAAAAAGATGTAACAATCATGAACTTGTATGCATCTAGCATCAGAGCTGCAAAACATTTCAAGCAAAAAAGTACACATTACAAGTAAAAATTGACAAATCCACCTTCTTAGAGTGATATTTTAACACATTTCTTTCAGAAATTTACAGATTAAGCAGACAAAACATTGACAATAATATAAAGAATTGATGCCAAAAATAATAAATTTTATCTAACAGATACATAGAAGAGAGGGCATACATAAAATAATGTTCAAGGGCATTGAACATTAATAAAAATTTTCCACATACAAAGTCACAAAGCAAATCTCAAAAAAAATCATAAAATAGATATCTTACTTATCTCTAACCATAATGCAATTAAGTTTGAAAGCAACATATATATATATATATACACACATATATACGTATATATATATTTTAAATATATATACGTATATATATGTGTGTGTGTGTATGTGTGTGTATGTATATATATATATATATATATATATATATATATATATATATAATATACTTTTTTGAAAAGTGTATTGGAAAACTTTAAAATATGCCCTTAAATATTTTTACCTAAGGCATAAATCACCTGTGAGTTTCAAAATATATTGAAACCAGAATTTCTGAAAATACATGGATTAGGAGTTTAGGAAACTAGAAAAACAATAGAGTAAATTCAATTAAAGTACAGTGAAAGACATACCAGTTATAAAAACAGTCATTAATGAAATAAAAAACAAAAACATTAATGAAAATTGACAAAACCTAAACCTGGTTCCTAGCAAAACAGATGGGGGATGGAGGGAGAGAGAAAGAGAAAGGGAGAGAGAGCATGAGCGAGAGCGAGCAGTTGTATCGACAAATCTTTAATGAATAAATAACCTCTGTTCAATACAAAGTGTTTCAAAGAATAAAATAAGAGGAAAAGCTACCTGTCACAGTTGGGGTCCAGGCAGGAAACAGAAGCCATGCAATAGGAAGGTTAACATAAAGAATTAACTATTTACAGGAGATTAACTGCTAGAGGGAATTTGTTAAACTACTGAGGGAGAGTACCCAAGGAAAGAACAAACATGGAAGGGTATGTAGGTGTGTGGGGTGGAGGAGCAGGAGCCTTCCCCAAGACTAGGATTCAGATCTCATGAAAAAGGAGTCGTAGTCCACTGGGTGGAGGACAGGTCTGCTGTGTTGAGTAGAGCCAGAGCTGGTGCTCAAATGGCAGGACTGGCTACCTATGAGCTTGTAGGGGTGGAGTGCTCAGGGACCTCTCTGGGAAGCTTCCCCTGAGGAGTGCTACTGAACTCTGGGAAGCTGGCCAGGGTGCCTGGGAACTCAGCAGGAACCTGCCCACTGCAGCAGCTGCTGCGTTTGGAAGCCACTTCATATCAGGGGGCAGGGACGTCTGAAATTCACAAAAGGACCCAGTGAGCAGCACCGTAGCTGGGAGAAGAGCACACTAGAACCCAGAAGGAAAGAGTTTGAAAACTGCTCACTGCTACATTGTATCATCAAATAACTGAAAAACTTTCAACAGCAGTGGAATAGATAAATGAAGTATATTTATAAAACAGTTTAATATAGAGTTAAAATAAACTGGTCCTGCATGCATCAACATAGACATATCTCAAAATATAATTTTCAGTCAAAAATTGCAGAAGTATTATACAGTACTCTATAATTTATAATAACTTTAAAAATATACAAAACCGAACAAGTGCATATAATGATAGTGTATGTGGGAATGTATCAAATTCAGGATATTGGTTATGTTTGGAAAAAGTGAAAAAGAGAATAGGGTTGGAAAAAGGCATACAGGAGAATTTCATTATTTCAGTAAGATTTTAAAACTTCTTGCCAGACCTTATGGGGAATGACTGACTAGAGCTGAGTAATGTGTACCCATGTTTCTGTATTACTCTTTGTAATTTTCTATGTCATATTTTATAACAAAATCTTTTTAACAAGAAAGAATGGGTAGAATCTCCATTATCTACCTGCTGTAGAAGACATGTTATAAGTAGTCATGAGCATTACTGTTTCAAGGAAGTCATTCCTATAAGATGTGGTTGTGCTCTAAGTTTCCCAACCTGTGTTCTGGAGGATTCTATAGATATTCTGTGAGAAGACAACATCTCCATGTTTAATTAAGTTGACTCTTGACTAGTTAACATATATATTGGCATATTCCAAAGGACAAGGGGATCATTTCTTTTACCTCTGTTTAACCCAAACTTTTCTGATCCCAGGTTTTTCTAAGATAGTACTCATTGGTATCTTATTAAACCATATTCCATGTAACACAGATTAGGTAAGTGCTGATTTGCTCAAATAAACTGTAGGTATGACATACATAATTCAGTCAGTAAGTTTATGAGAAGGAAAGAATTATGCTATTAAAGAAATCATCCCTTTGTTTAAGCTGAGTCTGATTTCTCAAATGATACACAGTTCTCCATGTTTGATCTTTCAGTCATACCTTATCAACTCATTTGTAATACATTAGTTCAAGGTTTGATTTTCAACTGAAGAATCATTTGTAGCAGAAAACATTACAAAAGAAAAGTGGTGTGACCTATATGTCCATTCCAGTCCCACTAATTTTCCTGATTCTACACAAGCTCAATCAGTTGTAACACCCTTTAATTATCCACTAAAATAGTGGTTTTCCAGTTCAAAGCATTCAAAACCTACAAAAGCTTATGTTTGGGGCAGTGATTGACAGTACTCTTTTGGTGGGTGGGGACCAGGGAAATGCAGCTAATTCTTCATTATTTCTTCTTATGAGTGTCTTCATAATTGAAAAGCATGAACTTAGATTTTGTAGATATCACTTGTCTAGTCAGGATGTGATTGTTAGGTGAATCAAGAAACTCACAAAAGCAATCTAAATGAAAATATACCATCAGGTCACTGGCTGGTAACATTTGGTGTAATTTACTGACCACAATGTTTGTCAGTTTTTCTATAAACACATAAATGCCAGTGTAATCTTAATTTGTAAAATTGTAAGAAAGGCTTGTCAGGGGTGACTTCAAGAGTTGAAAATTGGCACTACCTTTAAGCTTTTGAAAAGGATTATCTATTCTCCTTTAAAGTTCTGTCTTTCACATATGAAATTGACTCTCTCTTTCTGGTGTCAGAAAAATGTTCATTCATTCCTATATTCAACAAAGGTTTTGTTTTTGTTTTTGTTTTTTTGTTTTTTTATGTGCCAGGTACTGAATAGCCAATGTACTTTAAGCCAATGTTGGCCAATTCAACTCTTCTTTAAAAATGACCAGTGAGCTTATAGAAAAAGCTGTATGTCCTTGGAATGGTGGTGTCCCTTCATTCAATGATATCTATTGAGCAACTACTATGTGCCAAACATTGAGCTAGGCACTGATGATTATAACAGGTGAACTAGAAATACAACATTTTTGACCAGTCTAGTGATGAAGACGGACATTAGTCAAGTACTTATGATAAAGTATGATTAGTGTGGCTATAGGGGAAACACAGGTTGATCTTTGAGAATGGCCCTTGTTCATTTATTTAACAAATACTTTTTTTATTATCTATTATGTGCTAGGCATTGTTCTAGGAACTGGAAGTACAGCAAGAAACAAATCAAAATATCTGTTCTCACAGAGCTTCCATTCTTATGGAGTTCAAACCTACAACATGAGTCTTCATCAGTACCATGCACCAAACCAGTATTTTCCAAAGGGTAGAACTCATACCGCTAATGAAATATGAAATTATGTAGATTGTGGGCAGACTAATACAATAATAGTTAGCATTTATATTTATATTGTATTTTATTCATGGCCCATGATTTTAGGCTTTCCATTTGTGGTAGTATAGATGATCTCTTCCTAATTGAATTTATTTAATTTTAAACAGCCGAGTTCAGTCAAAGAAAAGTATTTAGTAAATAAGTATAGGTTATATGTAGACTTGGAAAAAATGCACTTTACCAAAAAACAAGAAAACAAACAAAAACAAGAACACAGTTTCACAGCTTTTACCTAAAGTAAGTTGTTGTCTAGGTGTCACCAGTGTAATTCCATTGCCCCAAATTCTCAAGATAAACTTTTCATATTTAAAGTTTCATAACTATATGACATAAACTTAATTCAAGAGAGGAGGAAGAAAACAGATTTAAAACAGTGTTTATGCCACTGGTCTGTGAACTGATTGAAAGTAGGGAAAGCCTATCTTATTCATAGTTCTCAACACAGTGTCCTGCACTTGGTAGGGGCTAAACCCATGTTGGAGGAAGGAGTGGAAGAATTAATGAATGAAATGGGAAATGCTCTGCTGCACCATTCAATCGGCAGTGAATGCTCTGGTCTGACGGAATGTAATTAGCCACAGGGCATGAAAAGGAACCGTCTCCCCAAACCAGTCTGCAAGAACAATTTAGGGCTTTGCCCTGAAGATTCGAGATCTGTGTTTCTAACAGAAGGGACATAAAAGAAATTAACCTTTCTGTTATGTAACTACAGATCAGTTGGTACAGCTTGCCTTAGATCACTGCCGTAGAAGAACAGATATAATGAAAAACCCTCACCAAGTTATATACTTTTTTAAGGGACTGATTAAATTAAGACCCCATTAACTAATCTTTTACTACTACCAGGGTCTTTGTATTATGCTAACAATCCAAAGGTAACCCATAGAAAGTGAAAATTGTACACAGAGTTCTCTTTGAATGTACAGAAACTAAAAATTAAGGGGGATGGGAGCAAACTTTGAAAAGTGGCATCCTGACAATTTTTGTGCAGAAAAAAATATATAAAAATGCTTAAGAATAAAATTTCATCTCCCTTATTTCAAAATATTAATCTCTGCCATCTTTAGCTACTGAGGAAACAATTTTCTATTTTGATACTTTGAAGAATTAAAAGGCCATTAAAGCTTTTGCCAATAAAAAAAATCTTAAGAAATAGTTTAATTTCAAAGAACTAAGGGTTCATTATGATGAACAGCCCATATTTTTATTTTTTGCTATGACAATTTAAAGAATATTTCTACAACAGGTAATCTCTCATAGTCACATCAGTCCAACCAGGATTTATTCTCTTTTCTTTTCCAAACTGTGATTGTCTCACAGTTACCAACACACAAATGAAGTTAATATCCTGATCCTGTTGATGTCATTCTTGGGTTTTCTCCTCAACTGTCATGAGACATTTTCTCATCAGACAGGTTTGTAGATGCCCACTGCCAAGTCCTTTTGCCTCATTAGACCAATTTCATAAGCCGTTCTAAATCTATTCGGTAGAAATGGGATCCAGACATCCATGTCTGAAATTAAATTTTCCCAGCAGTTATACCTCAAACAGCGGTCATCGTTTTGCTTTCTTTTTTTCTTGGCTATGGTATGAGTAGAGTAGGATAAGGTGAAGATGGACTGCTCGGCTTTTAAACTCTCCATTTTCCAAAGATCATATATATATAGAGAGAGAGAGTCTCCTCAATTTGAACAATTTCTGGGAGTAGAGTTTAGTTCCTGGTCCTGCCTAAGTTCATTGTAAATAGCTTGACAAGGGGAAAAAATGGCTTTCTTCCTCTTGATAACACATCTTCGTTATACACTGTGTCTAGATCCACTTACAGGTGTTGCAATGCCAGTGCTTTAACTACCCTGGCAAATCAAAGGATCTACCATTTCTCTGTGACAAAACAAATGATTTCTTAATGCTAACTGACACTTCCATGATAAAAGATCCTTTAGGGAACGTGTATTTTGTAAATCAAAACTATGATAAATTCAACACACAGAGCGTGCTTTCTTTCCAGTGACCAAATAAGCAAGGATTACTTATTCATTTATTTATTTGCATATTTACATTCACATTTCTGTTTGGAGACATGTCAAATAAGAGATTAGAAGGCAATTTTCACACAAAGACCCCAAAGAAGCATGATGTGATTTTGTCGAAGTTACGTGATTGTTCTTCGTAGTCTTCCTTTCATTGGCATTTAGAGAAGGAGCCACACAAGCTGCTCTGTAGCTTCCTGCATGATACCATTTCTTCCTGTTCTCCTTATCTGTACCTGCGAGGATGCACAGCTTTCTCTTTTTTCTTTCTTGTGGGTTTGTGCAGTTTCTTGATGTTTGTGACAGGCCACGATAGGGGAAGCTTTTATCACCGTGGGGTTTGGAGGCCTCAGTAAATTGAAAATTGCAAATGAAATCCACTGGGCTTGAATTCATCAGCTATTATGTCAGATGACCTTTGGCAGCTGCTGATAAAAATGAGAGAATGTTAGCTCTGATCCAATTTTCAGCACTAACCATTCCTTTTCAAATCCATTCACAGTCAGGCAGCAGACACATGGGAAGTGAAAATGATAGGGTTTCAAGAGAACAGCATTGTGTTGCAGATTAAGATTTTCTCCCCCTATTTCTAGAGGTCGGCCTCCAGGCCCCTGTCTGGTATCTACCTATTGTCCAATCAGTTTCAATATCTGCTTCAGAGGACATGTTAGCCATCCTTACAGATAAGTGCTTACAGGAGAGAATGTTGGACTTAATAGTTTTGCTTAGGAGGCATCAAGGGTCGCAGTGTAGCAATATTGACTGGCACATGTTAGTTTAATCTGACATTCTAAGGAATGTGACACCAGATTCTTTCAGAGTTGTTGATCTCTAGGTGATTTTTGTTACCGGCTCTGGTTTTATAAAATTTATTTTTGCACAACTATTTATATTCATGAGTCGGAGATATTCTAAAATGTCTATCATAGCCAAGCAAAGGCAGCCTAAGCGTGTCTAAATAGTGTACAGATGCCAAATTATGAAACTGGGAGCCAATTGACTTCTGTGTATTCTGTTTTTGCAATCCACTTAAAAGTAAATGTCATCAGTAGTATTTCAGGAGCTAGATTATCCGGAAATAAATGAGTTCCTACAGACTGGTAGGCTCCCCAATAAATACAACAGATTTTTCTCATGCAGGGGAAATAAATTAGACTTGCTATTTTTCCACTGAGGTAGCATGAACCAGCAAAATAACACTGGATGGCTGAGTCATCAGTATGATTTCCCCACCTATGGCACACAAAAGCCTTCTGAAAATAAAGAAAACGGAAATTAATAATTTTTTCCCTCATTAGGCTGTTCAGAAAAGAAACAAAAATCTCTTTCAACTTTTTGAAAGTGCTGAGTTCATTTAGGGAACAGTCCTAAATGAATGTGAAGTCAAGAAACATCAAATAATTGAAATCCATGTATCATTATAAAGCAAGTTCCAAAAAATCTAATAAACTGAAAAATATTAAATCTGTACTTATCTAGGTTCTCTTGGTATGCAGACTTACATGTTTTCCCTCAACACTCTATTGGTTAACATTACATGAAAACAGGTGTTTATATGCTATAATAGGATTTCAAAAATACTTTCCATGGCACAGCAGTTGCTTTCTTTCTGATATACCAGTCCACAGCATTATGGACTATAGACACTTAAATGATTCTTCTAAATGTGAGTGCTTGGGGGTAGGGAGAGAATATAGTTCTATAATCTTCCTTTATAAGAAAAACAAATTAAGTACATATGTATCTACAGGATAGGTATTATCTATGTAACATATCCTACTTTTAAAAAATAATTACTTGAAGTTGCCATCTCAGTGTGGTTTTCCCTATGTTTTCTTGGCACTCTTAAGTCCGTTTAAGAGAAGACAATGATCTGTTGTCCACTGAGCATGTATAAATAAAATGCCTAATGATGATGTCCAAGAAAAACCATATATACATTAAAAGTCAATTATTATTGAATAACATTTTAAAGGACTCAAACTCAAGTTGTAAGCAACAATGGGACCTACACTGAAGAGGGAACACCCAACCAAAAGATACAGATTCAGTATATTTGGGGCTGCCTTTGACTTCCTCAGATGATTGATTTTCTAGACTTTGTTTTCAACCAATGAAAGCACACATTTTAGACTGTCATAGATTTAGAAAGCCTTGATACATGATTTCCTGTCTATTTGGAACCCAGGGAAGTGATGCCTGGCTGGCTCTGTAAAAAAACCACTACAACTTTGGGTGGTTTAGCTAAACCACCCTTCTGACCGAGCAGCTAATAGCTCTTATCAAAAGGCTGAAGTCTGCACATCACAAGTTTGCCAATGACTGTGATCACTCATCGCTCAATTCATCCATTTCATGTAGCAGGACTTGTTTCTCTGAGTTATAGTTTCTTCAAACTTTTTACCTGCCTTTAGGTTTTGCAATGGATACTGCCACTACTTCTAAAGAAGCAAATGACTTAAGAATGTACATGTTGTTAGGGAACTGTAACTGTGACAACCCTAATCCCTTCAGCTTGGACCTAGTCAGCTAACAGGTCCCTGCCAGAAGAAACAGCAGCACCCACACTTGGCTGGGCCCTAGGGCCTGGCTTTCAGCCACTGTGATCTGCACGCTCAGATAGATGAAGCAATTAGATAGGCCTGTTAAGACTTATGTCTTCATTATTGATTTATAGTATGAACTCAGCATGATTATTGAACCAGACCAGCCAGTGAAACAAGTGAGTCATTGATCTTTTTATATAGGCATGTATTTCCAATTTATATTTGGGGAGGAAATACATGAATATACCTTTTTTTTTTTTTTTTTTTTTTTGGTATTTTGTCCAAGGGCTTCAACAGAGATTTGGGTAATTTATTGTTTCCACCTCCTGACCTTTCATTCCTGTTTCTTCTATAGAACATTCTGTTACGATGGAAATGATCTACTCTATCCTGTTTGATACTAGCCACATGTGGCTATTAAGCATTGGAAATGTGACTAGTGTGACTGAGGAGCTGTATTGTTATCTTTATTTAATTTTAATTTAGATAGCCACATGTGGCAAGTGGCTACCATTGACAGTGTAGCAGCCTTACAGCATACTAAACTTTTCTCCTCCCTCCATCCATAGTACTTGTCAAAATTCTACATCTTTTTCAAGACCCTGTTTAAACACTACCCCATTTATAAAGCCTTTATTGATTCTCCCACTTCTCTCTGAATACATAGACTTTTGTACCTTGGATCATTTCCTGCCTTGTATTATAATTATCTGTTCTATTCTACTGCAAACTTCTTAAGGACAGAGACTGTGCCCACCCAGTGACGTGCTGTCTACAGCAACTAGGAATTAAACCAAGTTGTAGATTTTATAGAAAGAGAATATTATTTTGTTTTTTAATACATACTAATTAGAGAAGTACTGACACTTTGTCATTCTTCTTTTCCTGTTCTCTTTTTAAAATGAATTTAGGAAAAGCCCTATTATTTCCCTCTCCTGATTAATCTATTAGCATGAAGGTGGAAGTGTAAAGCAAAACGATTATATTTTCTTCTTTTGAGGGTAGGAAAGTTGGGCATACTTCTTCCTCACCTTCAGAGACAACAACACCATGTTACACATGTGGGAAAAACTTAGTAAATACTTCTTGAGTCAATGAAAAAATGAGTAAGAACTACTATCCAAGTTTTGAGTATCTTTTAAGTCCCCAAATCAAAGAGATATGTTTATATGGGTTTCTACTGTTAGAAAAATTCCTTGCAGGATATTCACATAAGATTCTTCTCAACAACAAAGTCCAAGAACTGCTCTATGCCTTGATTGTGGTAGTAATTACACAACCAACTTTGTTGTGTCAAACTCAGAGGATGAGTTTTACTATAAGGGGATGAGTTTTACTATATATAAATCATTGAAAGGTGAGTAAAACTAATATGTACTTTAGTGTGTGCTTATAATTTTTAAGTAGCTGTTTAGCATTTTAGCACTAAATGAATGATATTTATATAATATATAATATGACTTTTATTCACTTGAGTGTTTCTGTGATGCCACATGGCATGTAATTGACTTTTGGGGAAGAGTGAGGTAATCTGAGACTATTGTGCTAAGACTAAAAGTTAGAAGACCTTGTTTTAAAAGCCAATTCTTCCACTTACTGATTAAAAAAATGCTAATAATTACCACATTATATTATAATAACTTACTCTTATTGAATGTATGCTATATGCCAGGCACTGTTCTCAAGACTCTATTTAAGATAATTAACTCATTTATTCCTCCAACAATCCAATAATGTCAATATTATTATCTCTACTTTAAATATGAGGAAATTAAGGCACAGAAAAGTTAAGTATCTTGCCAAAGGTCACACAGCAATTAAAGTGGCATTTGGCCCTAGTAGGTTCTCCATAATTGTTGGTACATCTGAATGTTAGCATGTTGGAGACAGGTTTAAGCAGCACGTGTTGACTTTACCATCTCAGAACTGGTAGTCTCTTCGATAAAGAAGGATAATACTATTTTTTTCCCATCTCATAGGGAAGACTGCTGTGAGGGTCAAATGAGATAATAATATGAAAATGTGAATACCTTTGACTAAACGTGCTTGGTACTTGTGCTTGGTGTTTTACATTAAGGTGGTTATGACTTTTCTGTGTGTAGGAACATCATCGACCCCAAATATGCCTCATTTGCGGACAAGAGGGCCTCCTCACTCCCATTTTCATAGTCAGTCATGATCACACTTGAAGAAATCCAGGGAAAGGAAACAATAAAGACTTCAGTCTGCTGACACCTACTTACACAGCAGAGCTCTTTGGGCCGGTTTTCCTTTGTGAAAAATCTGTGAAAGAGGGAAAGGGAGAGCAGATTGAAGGGAAGGAAATGGAGGTCAAAGGCAAAGGTAGGAAGAATTCCCCAGTGCTCACTGTGAAAAATCACAATTAATTCAGCTGAGAACCATTCCAGCATTTTCCTTTGCCCTCTATCTGCTTCAAGTCACCTCCGCTGGGTCCTGTCAGACTCAAAAAACACTGGCCACTGAATGGATTCCGAGTGTAAAACTTGTTAAAAGAATAATAAAATACTTCATATCAGAGCACTCTAAAATTGTTTCTCATTCCCTTAAATATATGCATAGACTATGTGGGGGTTTTATGTGGGGGTTTTTTAAGTGAGGTTAAACTGTTCTACCTAGGATTACTTTGGACATTTTATACCTATTCATTATCTATGAATAAATTACTTTAACAAGATCACATGTCCACACACTTAAGTCTGTTAGCCTATAAATACCCAAAACTATGTCCAAACAGATTTACGACTATAGATCAAACTTTACTAATCAGTACCTTCCACCACCATATTGTATTAATTTCCTTTTCATAAAAGCAATCATTCAGGTGCATAGAGCCAGCAGCTTTAAGGAGTTCAGGTTAGGTGGAGACCTTAAAGAAATGAAACTGATTTTTAAAAACTATAAAACACTCTACTTCTTTATACTTCTTGTAAAAACAGCCTTCTGAGAATATACATTTTTTTTAAGTGGGGTAAGGAGAGAAACTTTCATAATCAGAAGGAAATTGTTTTAGTCAATCTGACCAATGTATATTAAGTATGATTCAAGTCTAAAGCCATTCCTTTTGATTGTGAATAATAATAATAAAAGTAGTAGCTTCTATTCCTTGAGTGTTTACCATGTGCAAATGTAATGCAAGGTAAATAACTGTAGTTGCTACAATCAGTAAAGCCCCAATCCTGGTTCTTAATAAAAAAATATCTGATAGATATTAGTAGAGTCTGATAGGGGTCAGGTGGCTCTTTGAGGCTTTCCTCTAAGTGATGATGCAAAGAAACACCTTCCTTCCATTCTGCAACTTTGCCATCTCAGAGTCTCTCGCATCTAGCAGTGTGGGTGGGGTAGAGAGAACTCTTAGATGCCCCAGCCTACAAGTTGCATGTCATTTCTCTTTACGTTGCATTGGTGAGACCTAGTCATATGACCTTACTTAGATTCTCAGAGAGCTAGGAAATACAGTTATCTCCATGCCAAGGAGAAATGAAATAGACGATGAACCTATAATGTTGTGTCTGCCACAGCCAGGCACTGTACTTTATATATATTAACTTATTTAATATTTAATAAGAACCTGGAAGATAGATGTTATAAACCTCATTTCATAGATGAGAAGCCAGAGATGCAGAAAAATTAAGTAAGCTGCCCAAGACACACAGTTTGTGGATGATGGAACCAAGATTCAGACACAGCCTTTTTTTAATGGATTAAAATTATTTTTTAAATGAACATGCAAATATACATATATATGTATATGGACAAGGGATATGAAAATGAAGAAACAAAGCTAAAAATTTGGTTATGAGAAATATTCAGGCTCAAAAATAATTAAAGAAATGGGCATTTAAGATGAAAAAGACTTTACTTGTGAAATTAACAATAGCATGAGAAAAGTTAATGCTATACACAATGCTGACAAAGGCATGGTAGAAAAAATATGGAAAGGAGTGTCACCAAAGTATTAATAGTGGTTGTTTTATGATAGTGGATTGATGGGTGATATTTCTTGCTAATATACCTTTAAACAATTGTTTTTTATTTTATAAATATATGTGTGTGTGTGTGTGTGTGTGTGTGTGTGTGTGTGTGTGTATACACATGCACACACAGAGAGACTCACTGAATATAACTGTTTTACAGGAAATTTCAGTTTGGGCTACAGCTGGGAGGAAAATCTGTGGTTAGCCCTCACTTCAAACAAGAACTCTGCCCATACAAGAGAACATAGTAATTTAAAGAAATATGGAGGCATGCATGGTATTGAAAACTTCCGCCCTGTCAAAACAAAAAACATGCTTCCAACTACAAAAGAATGAGACTGGTTTATTTCTGTGGCTTGTGGAATCTGTCAACATTTTATGGTCACTCATGAAACTTTTTTCTCTTAAATTCATTTATATAAAGAAATACTGGTTTAGGCATTCATAAAGCTACCAGAACATTAGTGAAGAGATAATATTATTGCATAACAAAAAATAAAATATCACGTGTTACCTGCTAGTAACATCAGTCTTATGGAAAGCATATGACGACTATAAAGGCAGAATAAAGTGGTATTAAAAGACCAGATCCTGAGAAATTGGGCAGAGATCTATTGGTAGGGAGGGGCAGGGCAGTGGGGTGGTATGTTTTACAGTGCTACTGTTTCTAGCCATTTGGAGAAATTCATTTTCAGACATGATTCTTTTACCCCAAAGGAAGACTCTAACCACCTTCATCCATCATGACAGCATGTCAGTGACACTAACTCAAGGCACATATTTAAAGATAAGTCATTTTTCAAGTTTTCTATATTAGAAAGAATTTATATGAAAATCAATTAATAAATATTTGCTCTGTTAAATAAAATTTGAGCAATTCCATTAACAGTGTTCAGAAATAATCTATAAATAGTAAAAAGTCCCCAAATAAGGAAGTGACGAAGGTCAATATAGACCAGCATAAGACCAGTAGAATCTGGGGAAAGCAAAATAAAATTTTAAAAATAGAAAAGCAATCTGTATAACCTGGGAAAAAGGAAAATCCAATTTGAGTAATATTTCCCTGATCAAGGCACAGTGTAAGGTTTTAACTTTAAAGTCAACTTCACTAGACCTAAATAATGGGTTTGCTTTGCTAACTACACGTGGTCCTCAAAAATAAGCTTCCAGGTTTGCATTAGTCAAAGAAACTATGAGCAACAGTTATTTTTATAACATGGCCATTTATTACAGCAGCATTTTAATATTTTAATGCAACATTTCCCAAAGTGTAGTATATATTGTATCAATTTTGAGATATAGTAATAAGATATTATACAAATGAAGATCCTGTGCTGGGTGAAACAAATTATAAAAAGATTTATTTATGACAAGACTTACCAGACCTTTTAATACTAGTACTTATTATGGACCTGCAATGGGTGGAGGAAAGAGGGAAATATAATGTTCAGCATTTCACCAGTGGACCCTTTTCTTGCCATGAAACATATTGAGGGACCACTGTCTTTTGGATCACCCTTTGGAAGCACAGATTTGGCACCACTTCCCTCCAACAGAGACCTCTAACTTTAGTTGTGCAAAGGAGGATAATGCAGTGGGTAGGGGTAGGGACTCTGGAGCCAGACAGCTGGCATTTAAATTCTATGACTTGCTGTGGGCTCTTGGGCAAGTTACTTGACCTCCTTGCTTATTTCTTCATCTCTAGGGTGGGCATAATAGTAGCACCTAGCTAAGAGAAAGTGGTGGTGAGCATTAAATGACTAGATACATTTAAAGTACCTTGAACATTTTCCAGCATATGGGAAACTCTCAATATTAGCTCTGGGCTACTAAGATATGTAAGCAATTTCCCAAATAAATAAGTATCCTTCTCTAATCTAATTTGGATAATGCTATACAGGACATCTATTTCGTAGGGAAGTTTTACCCCAAAACTGTCTATGATAAACTCATTTTTTAAAAGTCTAAAATTTGTGATTAAAACAAGGAGTTGCCTTTTTTCAGCTTAAAGACATGACCATTTTTTTTATTATTAGTTTAAGGTACACAAGACAAAGTAATATTTAGACGTTTATCATTTATATCCCTCACACTGTTGTGAACCCCCCCTACCCCCATCCACTATCCCTCTGACATCGCACAGAGCCATTACAGGTCCACTGTCTCTATTCCTAATGCTGTACTCCGCTTCTTGTAAGTTTATATATATATATATATAAAATTATAGTTGACATTCATTATTGTTCAGCTTCAGGTGTACAGTGCAGTGATCAGGCATCTACATCATCCCTGAGGTGGTCTCCCAAATGGGACACGTGTCCATCGGATACCCTACAAAATCTTTACAACAGTATTGATTACGTTCCCCAAATTAATTTTCAAAACCCCGTGGCCATCTTGTGGTTACTGACTGTTTTCTAATCCCCTCACCTTCTCCCTCATCCCCAACCCCCTGCCCATCTAGCAACCCTCAGTTTTTCCTCTATGTCTCCAAAACTCTTTCTGATTAGTTCATTCACTTATTCTTTTCTTTAGATTCCACATATAAGTGAGATCATATGGTATTTGTCTTTCTCTGTCTGACTTATTTCACTTAACATAATGTTCTCTAGGTCCATCCATGTTGTTGCAAATGGTAAGATTTCTTTCTTCTTTATGGCTGCATAATACTCTATTGTATAAATGTACCACAGTTTCTTAATCCAGTCATCTACTGATGGGCATTTCGGTTGTTTCCATGTCTTGGCTATTGTGTATAGTGTTGCAATAAACATAGGAATGCATAAAGATTTTTGAATTAGAGTTTTGGATTTCTCCAGATAGATACCTAGGAGTGGAATTGCTGGATCTTAAGGTAGTTCTGTTTTCAGATTTCTGAGATACCTCCATACTGTTTTCCATAGTGGCTGCACCAATCTGCAATCCCACCAACAGTGCACAAGCATTCCCTTTTCTCCACATCCACGCCAGCACTTGTTGTTTGTTGATTTATTGGTGATAGTCATTTTGACTGGGGTGAGGTGGTATCTCATTGAAGACACGACCATTTGAACCTTTGTTTTTCCCTCTAATTTTCACCATGTTGCAGTGATAGCGTGGTAAGTGAGGTTATTTTTGTTTTTGTTTTGCTATCAGGGCTCCCAAGATGGCCATATCCTACCACTGAGGAATAGCTCTTAAATTCCACATCCATGAATAATCAGAGCACTAAGGTTTGATTAGTGCTTCATCACTGATGATATGTTTTCGCATACATAAGCTCACTTACGGTTCTTCCTGTACCACTTTCCGGGAGCCCAGACTGTCTCCTTGCCCCCACCTGAAGATTCAGTTGTATTTATGTTCACCCCTAAGCAGAAAGTATGAATTATTTATTACTCGTTTGTTTAAATCATTTCATTCCATAAGAAGGATTTCAAACAAAGAACCAGAGATTGAGTATCAGCATGAGTTTTGCTACTTATCACCCTAACACTCCAACAAATGACCTGAGCAGTAGCTGGATCGGACCCCATCATGCCAGTTCTCTCCTGCAGAGCTCACATGCTGCCATTATCTGGGACCTGTCTTGTTGGCCCCAAGGACCCTTTATTCCAACTCCCAGGTTCCACACAACCAGATCTCCCACATCACAATCTGTTCTAAGGAACTCTTGACCAAACTTTCTTTCACAGACCCTCTTGGGGGGGGAAAATAAGGAAAACAATAAATGGTGATTGTTAATATTCTCTAGAAAGTCATACCAATTTCCATATTCATTTTACTCAGAAAGAAAAATTTCACATTGTTGAATTTATGGGAAGGACAATGCTTGCAACTTTCTTATGGGAAATCTTTGTCCAAAAGTTACCCAGGTGTCTGTTTAATTTTGCAACCTAAGAGCCAAATGGGACCTGTTCAATAAGTCTCATCAATGAAGTAATGGGTGCAATCATTGTCGATCAAAAATGGCCTGTGTGATAAGAAAAGATGAAATAGTACCATTTGTGACAACATAGATAGAGTGTGAGATTATAATGCTAAGGGAAATAAGACAGACAGAAAAAGTAGAGAACCATATGATTTCACTGATGTGTGGTATATAAAACTGAATACAACAAAGGCACAGGACAAACAAATTAAGAAACAACAACTCATAAACCTAGACAATAGTTTAGTGGTTACCAGAGGGTAAGGGGGAAGGGGGCTCTAGAAGAGGGTAAACAGGGTCAAATATATGGTAATGGAAGGAGAACTGACTCTGGGTGGTGACCACATAATGTGATATATAGATGATGTATTACAGAATTGTACACCTGAAATCTATGTAACTTTACTAACAGTTGTCACCCCAATAAACTTTAATTTTTTTTTTTAAAAGGCCAGAGTGCCTCCCATGTCTTTGAAGCTGATGCCCAGATTACTTACAATCTAGAAAATATAGATATGCTCAGACTTGAAAAAAGAGGAAAGCAGGAGCCAGAAACTAATATTTGATATCAGAATGGTATATAATAATGGGTTTTGTGGGATTTTTGACTGAGTGATTTATTCAGATTTTCCCATTTTAAGAATTCCAAGATCCTAAAACACAGATTAATTTTTTGATACCTGCTTCCTCAGCTTCCCTAAATAGTATTGCCCAGCATATTTTTATTGTGATAAAATATATGTAAAATTTGCAATTTTAACAATTTTTAAGCATACAAGTTATTGGCATTAATTACATCCATAATGTTAAGCAACTATCACCACTATTTCCAAAATTTTTTCATCACCCCAAATAGAAAATCTGTACCATTAGGCAATAACTCCCATTCTCCCCTCCCCCAGACTCTCATAACATCTTCTGCTTTGTGTCTATGAATTTGCCTATTCTCCATATTTCATATAAGCAGAATTATACAATATTTGTCCTTTTTTATTACAGTTTATTTCACTTAGCAAGTTTTCAAGGTTCATCTATGTTGTAGCAGGTATCAGAACTTAGTTCCTTTTTGTGGCTGAATAATACTTTATTGTATTTCTATACTTCATTTTTTTATCCATTCACATGTTGCTGGCACTTGGGTTGTTTCAACCTGTTGACTGATATGAATAATACTGCAATGCAAACAAGCATCTGTTTAAATCCCTGTGTTCAATTCTTTGGGGCATATACCTAGATACCTATGGGTTGATTTGCTGGGTTATATGGTGATTCCTTGTTTTGCTTTTTGAGGAACCTCCAAACTGGTTTCCATAACCACTAAAAGCACTTTACATTCCCACCAGTAACGAGTGAGGGTTCATATTTCTCCACATCCTCACCAATACTTGTTATTTTGTGGGATTTTTTTTGTATTTTATTATAGCTATCCTAGTAAGTGTAAAGTGCTATCTCATTATGGTTTTTACTTGCACTTTCTAATGGCTAATGATGTTGGGCATATTTTCATGTGCTCGTTAATCATTTGTGTATCTCCTTTGGATAAATGTCTATTTAAATCCTTTGCCTATTTTTCAACTGGGCTGTTTGTCTTTTTGTTGTTGAGTTGCAGGAGTTCTTCATATATTCTGGATATTAAACCCCTATTAGATATTGATTTGTAAATATTTCCTCTCATTCAGTAGGTTTTTTTCACTCTCTTAATAATGTTCTTTGATTCACAAAATTTTTTAAGTTTGATGTAATCAAATTTATCTATTGTTTTTCTTTTGTTACTCATGTGTTTTGTGTCAGATCTAAGAATCCATTGCTAAATCTAAGGCCATGAAGATTTGTCCTTATATTTATGTTGTTGATCCATTTTGTGTTAATTTTTATATATGGTATTTGATAGGAATCAAACTTCTTTCTTTTGCGTGTGGAAATCTAGTTGTGCAGTAACATCTGTTGAAAAAACTTTTCTTTCTCCATCTAATGGATTTAGCCACCTTGTCAAAAATCAATCGGCCATAAATGTTTGGGTTCATTTCTGGACTCTCAATTCTATTCTATTGGCCTGTGTGTCTGTCCTTATGCGAGTACCACACTGTTTTGATTACTGTAGCTTTATAGTAAGTTTTGAAATCAAGAAGTATGAATCATCCAACTTTCTTCTTCTTTTTTAAGATTGTTTTGGCTATTCTGGGTCCTTTATAGTTCCATATGAGTTTGAGGTGTGGCTTTCCCATTTCTGGGGGGGAAAAGCTGTTAGAATTTTTATAGGACTTGTATTGAATGTGCAAATAGCTTTGACTAGTATTGACATCTTAGCGACATTCTTTCTATCCACGAACATGAGATGTCATTCCATTTATTTATATCTTCTTTAATTTTCTTCAGCAATGTTTTATAGTTTTTAGTATATAAGTCTTTTACTTCCATGGTTAAATTTATTCCTAAGTCTTTTATTCCTTTAGATGCTAAAATAAATGGAATTGCCTTCATTCCGTGTTTCCACGAAAATAAGACCTAGCTGAACCATCAGCTCTATTGCATCTTTTGGAGCAAAACTTAATATAAGATCCAGTCTTATTAAGACCCAGTCTTATTTTAATATAAGACCAGGTCTATATACTATAATAATATAATATAATTAATATAATATAATATAATATAATATAATATAATATAATATAATACCAGGTCTTATATCTAATTTTTGTATTAGAGCTGATGGTCCAGCTAAGTCTTATTTTCAGGGAAACATGGTAATTTCCTTTTTGATTGTTCATTTTTGTTGTATACAAAGATACCTGATTTTTGTGATTTGGTTTTGTATTCTGCAACTTTGCCAAATTTGTTCATTAGCTCTAGCAGTGTTCTTGTGTATTCATTGGGAATTTTTATACATAGGATCAGGTCATTTGTGAATAGAGGTATTTTTATTTCCTTCTTTCCAATGTGGATGCCTTGAATTTCTTTTTTTCTTTCCTTCCTTCCTTCCTTCCTTCCTTCCTTCCTTCCTTCCTTCCTTCCTTTCTTTCTTTCTTTCTTTCTTTCTTTCTTTCTTTCTTTCTCTTTTTTCTTGTCTAATTGCTCTGGCTATAAATAGCATAGTATTCTCATCTTGTTCCTGATCTTAGGGGAAAAGATTTTAATCTTTCACCATTAAATACGTTAGCCATGGGTTTTTCCCTTAATGCCCTTTATAATATTGAGGAAATTCCCTTCCATTCCTAGTTTCTTGAGTAGAGAACAACTGGAACACAAAATAACTCTTTCCCTGGTCTCTGGGTCTCTTGCAGACTGAAATTCCTGTCTAGTAGGAACAAAATTAGACCTGACAAATGGAGGGCATCACCTGTGATTCTGGCAGGTATCTGATATACAATCTTTGCTGCTAGCCTGAGCAATTCTACTTTCTTATATCATGATTTACGCCACTTACGTCTCTGAATCCAGACTACACACCTGCCTTGGGACTGGGTCTCTTGAATCACCAAAAACACTTTCATCTCCGATGTCAACTCTTCCCACTAGGTTGACATTATCAGCAGAACCCCAACATTAATGACTTCTTTAGACCACACCCCAGCTGTGGCCTTCTCTCAGTCCCTCACAATCTCCAAAGCCTTAAATCACTCTCAGCATTTCTTGTCAAGCCCCCCATGCATCTACTCCCCAAGCTTTCTGGATATTCCCGATGTCTTGGTTGTTATGGTCACTTCTGACTTTCAGAGCCTGTCTCCACACAGTTCTCAGTGTCACTTATGCATCACCACTTCTTACTTTATGTTCTGGGCAGATCCCAGGGTAAACCTCAACCTTCTCTGATTTCCACAAAAAAACCACTCACACAAGTACGTGTGTAGAACAAAATACACTGAATGTTTGGGGTCATAGCGCAGTAGCATAACAAAGTATAACATCAGATTTCACCATTTTTAGAAAATCTCCTCAGCCATGTATGCTATTTGGAGGTTCAGCCCTCCACCAGGTTGCATGTCCTCCTCTCGCTTTCACTTCACTGCTCACTTTATTATATAGAGCAGTTCTCTTTAGTCTATTCTAAACTAGGTTCTGGTATCCCATTGCAAATCGACAGACTCATTATTGTGCTAGGTCTTACTCTCGCTTCTTCTTTCCACCAAGAAGAAAAGAATAGTAGAGATGTTTTGTCCACCTCATATAAAGTAGGCTAACTCCCTTAAAAGACGAAAAAGGCTACAGTCAGTTTCAGTTTTAAATAAGAAGTTCTCTCTCTCTCTCTCTCTCTCTCTCTCTCTCTCTCTCTCTCTCTCTCTCTTAAAGCAGTTTAAATATTTAAACATGTTGTGCTAAATTATAAGCTATCATATATAATGCCGTAATTCCACGATCCCAAACTGTGTGCAGAGGTGCCCCAGCATGCCATAGCAAACCCACAAGGGGAACTATGGCGTATTTTATATTTTTGAGGGAAACACAGACACTGAAGCCACCAGCTCCAGGTGGTTCATAGTTTCAGCATTAGATTGTTATACCTTCCTTTCAATAATTTCATATCTTTGCAAAGCTGAGTTTTCTGTGGTTGTTTTGATAAAAATCAGGACCATACTAAAATCAGCATGGAACAGGACATAAGGGTGGTGCGAACCAGTCTGTTCCAAGGATTGAAAAGTTTTGCGGTGGCCATCAGGTGCTCCTATCCCATTAATTAGTAATTGTGATTTAAGAAGAAAAATACTTTTATTTCAATTTATATGTATTATATTTTTCAAAGGTTACTAAGTTGTTAAGACCTAAATACTTTTAAAGTCCTTTGGATCTCGCTACTTAATAATTGAAACTATTAAGTACTTCCTTTGACCTAGGGGCACTGTGAAAAAAAATGCCAAGAAAGTTTAAGGAATCATGCCATACTCTTTTATATACATGTTAGCTATAAAAAAAACCTGTACTTAACATAATGAAAAGGTAACTAGATCAACTAATACAACTACCCACGAAAATTATTACTATAAAAAGCATTAATTAATCAGAATATTATTGTAATTAATGTTACCTCCTTTTTAATGTAAATACCTGAAAAACTTTACAAGGTGTAAAAGCTTTAAATCAGGAAAGTCTTGGAAGAAAACCAAACACTGATTAATAAAACTGTTTAGAGAAATGAGATACTCTGGTTAGTTAAATAATTCTCATTAACAGAATGTTAATGAAAAATTCTGTTTCGGCTTACACAAAAACATGTTGGCCATTCTTCTGTCGTGATGGGTATAATTTGCTAAATATAATTAAATTTCCTTTTTGTGATTAAGCAATTTAATGAGTGGTTAAATCACTTGCTCAGGGCTGTGACCATAGTGAGAGGCAAAGCCAGCATCTGAAACCAGGCCTTGAGGCCCAAGCACTTGAGAGATCAACAAGGCAGTATGTTTGGAAAATATCACGTAATGTATTCCACCTTAGAGAGTCAGTGTCCACCGGCATATTAAAAACTGAGAAATCCTGCCAGAAAGAAGTTTTTATAATTCGGTTTACTCTGCATTTCCAAATTTATTGACCGCAAAATCCTTGTTCACCTAATAGCTCTGCTGTACTAAGTGTGAGCTCTGTAGTCAGATTGCCCGGTTCAAATTCCAGCTCAACTGTGTAACCATGTCACTGCTCTAATTCTCACCTCCCTCATCCACAAAATGGAACTACTACGAATACCACTTCGAAGACTTGTGAGGATTGGATAAGAAAATGCATTGAAAGCACATATTAAGAGGTCAACAAATGTAGCTAAAATCGTTATTGGTAACAGTCCTCAAAGTTAGTGTTTGTAGAACGTAATTTGAAAATGTCGTATGAGTATTCAGACTAAAGCATATACAAGTAAATTGCTATTAAGTCTATAACATGCCACTGAAAACATAAAATTTATTGTAAGGCTTTCAGGTAGCACATGTTTGTGGAAAAAAAAAAAAAGAAGAAGAAGATAATTTGCCATCCTGGCAAAGTGTGGATTTTTCATTCAGGGAAAAAGGACCAGGCAGTGTTGTGGCCATTGCTGGGATCTGCTGATATCTCTCTAGATGTTTGCAGGCACACAGGTGGTCCATGGAAAGCTAAAGCGAAAGCTGGTGCTTGGAGGCAGATAAAGAAAGGGCCCAAAGAGAGAAGGGAGCACTAACGAATGCTGCTCCTCTTACCCCAAGCAATAGAAAAGGATTATCTACCTTTCCATTAATTTAACCCTTTTCTTCACTTCACAAAGAGAAAAGATGCTCTTCTTCGTGGTTGCTGTTTCCAAAGAAAGATAAATCGTGTTCTCTTTATTTGCAACAGAAAGTGGAGAATTATGTAGAAAAAATACCAATCGGTTTTCTTCTAAAATGTAGGGAGGTTAGGTGAAACGATACAGAGTAAATACAGCAGGCTGCATTTAGGTTGGTAAATTTGAAAATTCCTAGGGAGACATTAGACAACTTATATTACCATTGTTCATATAATTGTACAGCTATTACATTTCTATACAGCAAAGTATTTTACATACTATTGAAGAACTTTAATTAGATAAGAAACATCCCTTCCATGTAGTCAGTGACAATTTTATCACGTTTACACAATGGAACACTGGAAGACTTTTTAATATTAATGTACAGTTGGTAAACAAATAGTTATACTTGACTCTAATGACCAAATAGATTTTTTTGTCAAAAAAGGAATGAAACATTATGTTTCCTATAGTGTACCTGAGCCACATGCTTTTCTGTGATTAAGCTGTCTCTTTGATGCATTAGTCACACAGTTTATAGGGTTATGGCTCATCAAGAAATCTTTATGAGACACAACATTACATAAGTAGGCTGCCTGATGTATTATTCCTTGTTGTAAAAATGTTTATCTTTCCTAAATGTGATGATGAGCATTTGATTCATTTGTTCATGTCTCTCTGAGGATGATTTATCAATGTCAATGATACTCAGAGATCTGAGAGCAATTAATGTTGCTTCAAGTTGATATGGCAGCCCCACTGAAGGTATCCAGGAAAAATACTGCTTCTTGTATGGTTAAGATCACTTACTTTGTGACTGAAACTCTAACAAGTCAACCTCAAAAGTTCATTATATTTTTGTGGGTAAGTTGGAGAAAAAATGTGTCGTGCCACAAAAAAATATTTCCCCCGTTCAAATGTTACCTTTATACAAAATTAGATAGCAGAGCCAAGATAAGCCATGTAAGCCTGACCTCTTTGCTTTTCCTTTTCTCGTGCGGTATACCATGGCAGTTTAATGTTTCATTTTGACAATTCAGAAACTTACAGTACTATTTGTTCTACAAATAAAAATACATTTGAACTTTGCCATGTTTCAAATTCATCAAAATCATATAGTATGCCGCCCTCTGGTAATTCTGTGCTTTGATCTGGTATATCTCAAAACTTTGCTTTTGCAAAATAGCTACTGAAAAAAAAGCCAGGTCTTTCAGAAGGTTCTGTCTGGCTGTCCAGCCCTCTGATGTGATGGGGGATAAGCAGGCAGTGAGTGGGTAAAGAAGTCTCTCCAGGTAGGAGGGGCTGGGAAGTAGGAAAAGGCGCTGGTGCCAGGTACAACCTCACTTAAGCAGAAACTGGAATTTGATAAGATTACAAGATAAGAAGATAGTGCTTATATTGATTCGCACCCCCCTGAAGTTGTTGCCACATGCAAGCTGTCATGGAAGTATATTGATAACTTCAATTTTCACTGAAAAAAAATATTCTTCTGACCAGTAGATTTTTCAGCATGCACTTTGCTAGGGCTAAGAGATGTGAACAATTTCTTTCACTCTCCCAGAAAGATTTGTATATTTATTTTCTTTCTTCCCCACCCCCTCTTTTTGGTTTGTATGTTTCAGATTGCTCATGCCTTAAAAAGTCTCAAGGTATTTCTAGGTTGAGGAAAATTGGCTCCATATAGAAATTGAAATATAACACTCTTAACTTCCAAAGCAACTGCATGTATCTGTAGACAAATACATACAAGTCAGGCTTCTTTGGCACTTAGCAAAAATAAAGGAATAAAAACCTTCAAATAACATAAAGGGTTCCTGTGGCACTGTGTTGTTACGGCATATTAATACAGAACTCTTCAGAGTCTTAATTTACTTGAGCAGCCCCTGTAAAAATGTTTGCCAGAGAGTGGGAGAGAAGGTTGGCAGCCAGAGAACTAGCTGCCAAATGGTTCTGCACTGGCAGTGGCATCTGGATGGGAGGTTGGCCTGCCTCCGGGACTCCTGGCCAACAGCACTGTTTGTCTATACAGACGGCTGTGTATCTGTTCAAGAGTCCAATAAATGTGTGTGTGTATTTTGGTAAGCTATTATTTCTGGGCCAAAGATTTCATTTTTGCATCTGTTGGCACCAATTCTGTATTCGGTCCCACCCCATCCCTACCCACTGCTCCATTTTAGTTTTCTGATCCAAAACATCGCACATAAGTGGAAATGCACCAAGAAAAGAAAATATGTTTCTTGATGTTTCTCTTAAATCCAACAAAACATATGTAGGTATGGCATTGATATTATTCTAGATAGACTGTCTCCATTTCTACAAGCCATAAAAAAAAAAAAAATGTGAAAATTCTACTCTCAATGCAAAAATCTTGATCTTGGCAGGATTTTGGTAGAACTTAATTGTACAATTATCAGAAGTTAGTTCATTTCTTTAATCATAAGAAATATAACGGGCCATTAAAAAATTTAAAGTCAAGTTACTCTTTCAATGTTTCCAGAGAAACAAAATTATTTTATAATTTTGTAAATGTAGTCACTGCAATATGACACCAGAAATTGCCACATGTCCAATCAAAATCCTGCTTTATTGTGCAGGGTTACAGCCTCTTGACCTTTTGAGATTCTGTTACCTCAAAGTCCTTTGTTTGACTTTCCCATACTAACTTAATTCAAACAACATCTATTGGATGGCGCATTTATATAAAATACTCTGGGATACAAAATTAAGTAAGATATCTACCAAAAAATGTTTATAACTTTTTTTTTTCCATTTTGATGAAGAAAATTGGAAACACCTTTAATCTAGTAATAAGACCACCAGGAAAAAGAAAAAAAAAAAAAAGCTAAATGGAAGTTCGAAGTGCCATATGGCATATGCCCGAAATGGGGATGAAGAAATGCACCCCATTTTTATGTGTGTCTTGAAGAAACATTTCAGTTGAGCTTAGTATTAAGGCAGGAAGGGTCCATGGAGATCATGTAATCTGATACCCTTTTTCTATATTTTTGATGAGGAAACTGATGGCCAAAGAGAAGAAGTGATCTGGTCACAGTCATATGGTAATTAGTACGAAGACACAGATCCAGTTCTCCCTCAGTGCCACTCGTAATTTTAGACCAATGACATACTTAAAATGAAATTTGCAGCACATTTTTTTAAACATCATGGCATAATTTTGTAAGATAATACTAAAGAGTAAACAAAGACTAGGAAATTACTGTGTGATGATAATGAGAGGAGGAATTAAGTTACTGCCATTATAAGCAATTCTCTGACCAAAGTGGCTAGGGCAGGACTCCCAGAATAACTCAAAATCAGCCTGTAGATGTTGCAGTTAAATGTGCAAAGGGCATCTGCCTCAACTCTTCTCTCTTTCCATGGCCTATAGACATATTTATGGAGAAAGGAGGTATGTCTGGAAGCTTGTTGATGACCACAATATCACCTCCATCCTCTGAGTGACCATAGTGTCATAAAAAATGGCCCAGTCAAATCCACCACTTAAATGTCACCATCACCAATTTGTGACCCTCTGGCACAAACTGAGGTTCTATAGTCTGAATAGTCATATTAAGTTGAAGTTATTGTGTATATTAAATATAGTGTTATCTGTATCAGGAACTATAGAGAAAAGCGCCTCACCAATTTGCTAGTGAGCAAAATGAGATTGTTTTCTGAGTTAAACTAGGTAATCAACACATGACGGATTGGAGCAATATTGAACTTGATAATCAACTACACACAGAATCAACTAAAAGAGGCCAAAGGATCCGTAGACCAGAAGGACTCCTGCATAACCTAAAAGAATAGCAGACTGGTCCACTACAAAACCAGAAAAAAAAATCAAGGAGGTGTGCATGGGCAGTGTCCATCCATAACCATCCTGGGAAAGAGTGCCCTGGCCCAAGGACCCACCTGTATTAATCATGCCTTTCTATTTTCTGTATTTTCTTCTGTTTTGACATCTGGGGCCCTGATGACACTGGGGAGACCAACCTTCCCAGGAGAAGCGATCTCCTAGAGATAGCAAACAACTCAAAGCACTATGACTCTCACGTGCAAGCCAACCAATTCAGAGCCCGTACCCCCAAGTCCCTCATCTAGCTTGTATACTCTGGGCCACTATCCACCTGCCCTAATCACTCCAGGGCCAGGTACCAGACAGCAAGAGACAGCCCCGAAACAGCAGAGCCTGATGAAAGTATTCACGGTAAACCAGCTGACCCTGCCTCTCCCATTGAAAACCACAACTAAAGCTCTTGCCCCCTTTTTCTCCTTACGCCCTCGGCCTCCTGACCAAACCTGGTGCCTCCCTGTGTGGCCCCCTTGTATAATGTGCTGTGCCTCCTGTTTCTAGGGATCTGGGAACACAAAACTTCTTCTTTCACAACCGTCATTTCCATGTCTGTGTGTTTTACCATACCTGATTAAATCTAATCCCAGATACCACCACTCTGATGCCAGTGACATCAAGATAGCACATCTCTAGTAGCCTGAAGTCTTTGAACAATCTAAATACACAACTATCACCTACTGTTTCCTTTCCATTTTTATCAAATACTCTTCTGTTCTAATTTAGTATCTCAGGTGGCATGTCTACAGGGACAGAGGATTCTGGATCAGTCTGTATCACATTTCTCATTAACAGATTAATAGATTAGATTTCTAGGTTTCTACATTGATCTTTTGAGCTTGGTTAATATGAGTTCATTCCTGATCAGGTCCTGATCCAGCTGACATCAGTCTTGTGAGCCTGTCTGGTGAGGGTCATGGTCTAGAGCCTTACTTCTCAAAATGTGGTCCTTGGACCAGCAGCGTCAGCATCACCAGGTAGCCTGTTAGCAATGTACAATTGAATCTCAGGCCCCAGTCTAGACCTACTGAATCAGAATCTGTATTTTAACAAGATCCCAGGTGATTTGTAAGCACATTAAAATTTGAAAAACATTACTCTAAAACAGGAACAAGCAAACTTTTCTTGGAAAGAACTAAATAGTAAATGTTCTAGGTTTTGTGGGATACATGCTCTTTATTGCAACAACTCAACTGTGTCATTTTCGTGCAAAAGCAGGCATAGGCAATATGGAAACAAAGAAGCATGGGTATGTTCCAATAAAACTTCATGTATAGACACAGAAATTTGAATTTTATGTAATTTTCACATCACAAAGATTTTTTTCAACCACTTCAAAGTGTAGAAACCATTCCTAGCTTGCAATACCTTACAAAAATAGGTGGCAGGCAAGATTATCCTACTGGCCATAGTTTGCCTACCTTGCTCTAGACCAGGGGTGTCCAAACTGCAACCCACGGGCCAACTGCAGCCCGTAATCCATTGTTAATTGGCCCACAGCAAATTCCAAAAATATATTTAGTTTACTTAAATAAACCAGGTGAGGCAATACGTACTTCACCTCGAGTGAGTAGCCCGGCTGTTTGTGTATTTTGCCGCATATGGCCCTTGATGAAAACCGTTGAAAAAAGTTCGGACACCTCTGCTTAGGATCAAGTTTTTCTATGACGTAAGGCATTCCCTGTTGACCAACCCTAAAATCCAATTTGCTGTGTGAAACCTTTCCTTTTTAAATTTCCAGGAATGGATTATGTTTTTTGTTTTGAGCAAACTTGATAAAATACAATTCAGGTTTTTTTCTAATAATTAAACATTTAAATTAAGACTTTATAGGACCACAGGAATTCTAGAATGTAGAAGTTAACAGAGAAGTTAACAGAACTACCTCCCTAATGGAACTGTATCATAATCTGGAATATCAGTGTTTTATTCAAACAGGCAATTTCCAATTTATTTCATGTGGTTGCCTGGGTTGTCTGACCGTGACAAGCAATGAGGAAATGATAGACTAATAAACTCTCCTACAACCATGTACTCATATGCATCAAGAATGATACTAAGCTTATGTAACAAAGTACAGACAGAAGTAGGCGCATAGCACCCATAAGTAATTTTTAATCTATGTTTATATGTGCCAAATGGCAGCAACATTCTGGTCTCTTGATTCTCTGTCACCATTTGTGCAGCAGGATATCCACTTGGAAGCAAACCACATTCACCAGTCAGTCTTGCCACCATCTAGTGAATCCATCAGCCACAGAAACTGTCTGGCCACTTCCACTGGGTTCATTTTTCCCACTGAGATAAGGCAATTGACCATGCAATTCTAATTAATGATATGAAGTGAGTAGTGAATTCAGAATATTATTCTTACTGTTTGAATTATCAGATATTTTTCTCAGATTGGATTAACTAAGAAATAAGGTATTTCACTCATGGTACTTTAAGTAGGGACTTCAGATAACTCCAAAGTTCCCGTATATGGGATGGATGTCAAATTTCTAGACATCAATTCCACAATAATAGTTCCATAATCAGAATGAATTTTTACTTTTTTAAATTAAATCTTATTATATACCGTATTTCACCAAAAATAAGAACTAGCTGGACCATCAGCTCTAATGCGACTTTTGGAGCAAAAATTAGTATAAGACCTGGTCTTATTTTAATGCAATATAAGACCGGGTATGATATGATATGATATGATATGATATGATATGATATGATATGATATGATATGATATGATATGATATGATATGATACTGGGTGTATAATATAATGTAAAATAATATAATATGGAACAGGGTCTTACATTAATTTTATCTCCAAAAGATGCATTAGAGCTGATGGTCCAGTGAGGTCTTATTTTCGGGGAAACAACGGTACATTTCTAATGTTATATATTTATCCCCAGTTCTAAAGCTTGGAGATATATATATATATATATATATATATATATATATATATATATATATATATATATCAGAAGCACCTAGGGAATTTTTTTTAAAGTCTACACCCAAGTGGCTCCCCAGACCAATAGAATATCAGTTTGTAGGTCCTGACATCTCCATTAAAAAAAAGTTCTAGAGTTCTGGTCAAGATGACAGAGTAGGTAAATGCTGTGCTTGCGTTCTCTCACCACCACATCAAAATAACAACTAAACTACAGGACAACCATCATTGAGAAGCACCTGAAGTCTAACTGAACACAAGTCCTGTAACTAAGGATATACAGAAGAAGCTATGTTGAGACTGGTGAAAGGGGCAGAGATGCAGAATGGCTGGTCCCACACCCACATAAGGCAGGTAAACTTCAGGAGGGACCCAGCCCAGGGTTCCAGTGCCAAGAAGTCTCCATAACTTCTCTTAAAACCCAGCAGAGATTATGGTTGAGTGAGACAGAGGGCTGCTGGATTCCCAGGTATTCCTCTTAAAAACCTATGCATGTACTTACTTGCTAATAGACTCATTCACTCTGAGCTCCAGTGCTGGGGCAGCAGCTCAAAAGGTGCCAGGGACATATGGGGAGGAACTGAATTTTCTGACTTCAGGACAAGGGCAGGAGGGGCAACTTTCTCCCAGTTCTGGCAGAAACCATTGTTCCTCTGTTAAGCTCTCCCCTCACCCAGGGTGCAGACACAGGTGACTGCTATATCTGAGTCTCCATCAACCTGGCTAATACTGTTCACCATGCCCTGGTGATTCCCTAAGACCCTGCCCCACCCAATTTGTGGGCCCACTCAAGCCCCTTCCAATGGCTTTTCCATATAAATGGCCTGTCTTGGCTCATGCTGTGGACTTTCCTAAAATGTCTCAAAGATTCACTAACCCCAAACAAGCAGAATCTGGGCTCAGTGTGCCTCTTACCTCTTGCTAAGCAGCCACAAGCCCGACACTAATGGCAGCCAGCCTCAGATCATAGCTAAGCCTTTCCCAGGCACCTCCAAGCCCAGCACAAGTGGCAACCATCTGAAGATCACTTTGTAGCTCATGGAAAGTGGCCTTAGGCAGGACACGGGCAGCAACTGACCTTGGCCTGCAACGGAACCCCTCCCAATAGGCCCCAGAATCAACATACCCAGTGGCCAGCTTCAGACCACACCAGAGCACCACCCAACCACCTGCACAAAAGACACATCCAAATGATGGACTGGGTAGGCACCACAGCCCTGCTAAAGCAAATCCTGCTCCTAGGGTCAGCCCTGCACAACAGTTCCTCCACTATAGTCACAGCCAGTCCTAAACACCAGTCAGCCTGTGTGCCAGTCCCTCTCACTGATGTGCGAACAGCAACCAAGGCTCAACTACAACAGGAGAACACACACAAACCACATGCAGGACAAACCTGGAGCACCCAGCTCAGGTGACCAGGGAGACTACACCACAGGGCCCCACCAGGCACCTGCTACATAAGGCCACTCTACTAAGACTTGGAGACATAAAAGCCCTACATAATACATAGAAGCAAACACAGGAGACAGCCAAAATGGGTAGACAAAGCAACATGTCCCAAATGAAAGAATAGAACTAAGCTGCAGAAAAAGAACTAAACAGAATGGAGATAAGCAATCTACCAGACACAGAGTTCAAAATACTGGTTGTAAGGATGCTCAGTGATCTCAGTGAGAACTTCAACAAAGAAATAGGAAACATAAAAATGGAGATAGAAAACATTAAAAAAAATAAGTCACAAATGAAGAATGAAATAACTGAAACGAAGAATACAGTAGAAGGAATCAACAGTAAATTCAATGGATCAGAGGATCAAATCAGCAATTTCAAAGATAAGGTAGCAGAAAACACTCAATTAGAATAGCAAAAAGAATCCAAAAAAATAAGAACAGTTTAAGGGGCCTCTGGGGCATCATCAAGCATATCAACATTCTCATCATAGTGTTACCAGAAGGAGAAGCAAGAGAGCAAGGAATTGAAAACCTATTTGAAGAAATAATGATGGAAAAGTTCCCTAACCTGGTGAAGCAAATAGACATACAAGCCCAGGAAGCACAAAGAGTTCCAAACAAGGATGAATCCAAAGAGGCCCACACCAAGACACATCATAATTAAAATGCCAAAGGTTAAAGACAAAGAGAGAATCTTAAAAGCAGCAAGAGAAAAGCAGTTTGTTACCTACAAGGGCGTTTTCATAAGACTGTCAGCTGATTTCTCAACAGAAACTTTGCAGGCAAGAAGGGATTGGCATGAATTATTCAAAATAATGAAAAATAAGGACCTACAGCCAAGATTACTCTACCCAGCTATGCTATCATTTAGAATCAAAGGACAGATAAAAATGCTTCCCATACAAGAAAAAGCTAAAAGAGTTCACCATCAAACCAGAATTATGAGAAATGTTAAAGGGACTTCTTTAAGAAGATAAAAAATATGAATAATAAAATGGCAATAACTATATACTTATCGATATTACTTTAAATGTAAATGGATTAAATGCTCCAATCAAAAGACTAGGGTGGCTGAATGGATAAGAAAACAAGACCCTTACATATGCTGCCTACAAGAAACTTATTTCAGATCGAAAGACACACAGACTGAAAGTAAAGGGATGGAAAAAGGATATTTTATGAAAATGGAAACAAACAAAAACCTGGGGTAGCAATACTTAGACCAGATAAAATAGGCTTTAAAACAAAGGCTATAACAAGAGACAAGTACCCAGTAATCACACTTCTGGGTATTTATCCAAAGAAACCCAAAACACTACTGCTAAGGAACATGTGAATCTATATGTTCATTGCAGCGTTGTTTACAATGGCCAAGACATGGAGGCAGCCTGGGTGAATGGATTCATCAATGGATGAATGAAAAAAGAAGAGGTGAGACATATATACAATGAAATGTTACTCAGCCATTAAAAAAAAAGACTAAAATCTTGCCATCTGCAAGAACAAGTATGGACCTAGAGGATATTGTGCTTAGTGGAATAAGACAGAGAAAGACAAATGTCATATGATTTCATTTATATGTGGAATCTAGAGAACAGGATAAAGGAACAAACAAAACAAAAAAGCTCATAGATACTGAGAATATTTTGATGGTTGCCGGGTGGGAAGTATGGGAAATGGGTGAACAGGGGAGGAGATTAAGAAGTACAAATTGGTAGTTACAAAACAGTCACAGGGATGTAGAGTATAGCATAGAGAATATAGGCAGTAGTATTGTAGTAACTGTGTGTGGTGTCAGATGGGTACTGGATTTGTCAGGGTAATCACTTCGTGAGGTATACAAATGTCTAATCACTGTGTTGTACATCTGAAACTAATATAATATTGTATTGTATGTCAACTGTAATTGAAAATAAAAATTTTTTTTAAAAGTTCTTGTGGATTATTCAAATGTGTTGTAGTTGAGAACCACTGCTTTGGTGATTAAAATACGAGTGTTGTACTTTATTATTAAGCATTGCTAATTTTTTTCTGAAAATTTTATAAGGCACACTTTTTTATAATTTAAAAATGAATTAGAAACACTATTAAAAGAAAAAAATTTAAATCATTGTGATTCTTCATGAAAACTACTTCCAGATGTTCTTAGGTTCAACGTAGATACTACTGAAGCCCAAGCCTCCTTTATTTTTGCCTTTTTATTTAGATAAATTGGCTTTCAACATTGATTAAATATGATTCAACAGTCACATATGCCCTACTATCCTAGAAACATGGTAGTTTTATTACTTCTTAACAGTTTCAAAACTATAATTGCACTGTTGCCTCTCTCTGTACTTGCATCATTTTCATTCTTGTTAGATGATTAATATCAAAATAGATATATAATAAGTGATAAAATACAAACTTGCTTTCATGTTATTTTCATTTTTGTTTTTCATGCTTTGTTTTTTACTACCTCAATTTCACTAAAATATGGGATTGTGCTAAATAAACATTACTCAGATCTGTATCTACCATCACCGAAAAAGTTTTTGAAGACATTTTTATAGAGAGTTGGGAGAACTAAACAGTCTGCCCTCTTCTAGCCTCTGTCCACCCGCTCAGTTCCAACTTTTGTGCCTCTGAGACACATCTGAATAAATCAGAGTAGCGCCTTGGGATATCTACTACCCAGAGATACCACTCATCTTTTCTCAGTTTTCACTCTGGGATAAATGAGCATAAAGTTTTTTAAAAACAATTTTTGTTATTATTTTGGAGTGTGTGGAGGAAAAAAAATAATTCATTGCTGTTAAAGCACTTCATCATGTAAAATGGAAACTGAAGGTAATTTGACTTCAAATTTCAAACAGTTAGTTGCATTAATAATAATAATCAAATTATTAATTATTGAGTGCTTTTTATTGCTAGGCACTGTGCTAGGGTACTTTACATACATTAGCTCATTTAATTTTTAAAGTAACACTATAATATAGGTTGGAAATGCTCCCATTTTACGGTGGAGAAACGGAAAAATCAAATTAAGTAACTTAGCCTAAGTCACACAGCTAGTTAGCAGAACCAGAGTTTGAATTTCAAAGCCCACAATCCTAACCATTCTACATATACACAGTCCCAAACTAGTACAGTGAAGGCAACCGGCTTCCTTTTCTATGACCTAAGAAAAAGACGGGCTGGGTTCCTTCCATCATTCACACTTTGCTTGCCTGTGCACAAAGCTTGACTCTTGGTTAGTAATCAGTCAGTTCAGACAGGTTAATAACCTCCTGACCAATCTGTTTGTAACTGGTCGATTCAGTGGACGCAGTCAAGCTGGCAGCAGTTTTGAATACTAGCTGCCTCAGGAAGATGGTCTCCTCAGTTTGGACTTCAGACACGGGATTGAGAAGACTCAGACTGCCAATGTTTTCAGGGAAAGTATCCAAATCTGAAAAAAAAAATTATTTTTTTTTAAAATAAGTGAACCTCACCCACCCTAAGTTTGTGCCTGTGTTTCTTGAGAATGAACATTTGTTAATCGTTATTGTACGTACCTGTAAATGGATATAATGATTATATGCATGTATGTGTGTGTATGTACACACAGATTACTAGCAGGTGAGTATAAATTAAACCAAGTGTGAATCCTGTTATTTCTTTAGTCTTTTCTTCCACAACTGGTAGATTTAAACCCCTACAGGTCATCTTGTCAAAATACAGTTTTAGTTCTGAAATAAAATAACAGAAGAGAAACAAACACAGTCTATTATAACTCACTGCCAATGTTGCCAGATAACTACAAAAAAATAGAGTGTCTCAGACAGAAATATCAATAACTTTAATGCGTGCGATTTGTTAACAGGGAAGAAAACAAGCAAACTTAGTCTCCACTGACTGTCACTAATATTTATTCGTCCAGTGACTGTTAATCAAACCAAGTTTACAGTCCCGTACAGCACCTGTCACAGGTGCTGATCATTAATCAGCTATTACAGCAGTTTATTCTGCTGCTGACAACTCGCAATTTTCCACTGATTCAGCTAGTTTGTCAGGTGGGAATTATGGCATAGCGCATGTGACAAAACACATCACCCTTTTTTTCTTTTTTTTTCTTTTTTTTTGCATTTTCAGGCTTCTCTCTCCTGCTTTCTCCCCCTTTTTAGACCAACAATATCTGGGAACTCAGAAGTAATAAGGCGGAATGCATAATTAATTACCCAGCTTGCTCTAATTAGGGATGAATAAGTTGTGTCCCTCTCATCATCACAAATGTGGTGATGGGTAATACCAGTTTATGCTGTATTAACTGCAAATATGCAATCCTTCTGAGAGCACTTTTGTTGATGAATTTGATGAATGTGACAATAATTAGCAGAGACAGATGAGAGCTAAATTACTACTGACAATGTAATGCTATCCTGCTCGAGGGCCTGGGAACGTGGCAGGATAACATGGCAGGGACCTGGGCCTCGTTTCTAATTAATAGTCTTTTTTTTCCTTTTTTTTTTTTTTTTTTTTGCCGGTAGGGAAAAAAAGGAGTAACGGTAATTGTTTTCGTCAAAGGCTGCAGGGAGTTATCAGGGTAATAAAGTTAATTAGCAGAACAAACATCCTTTCACTGCCTTACCAGTCTGAGGAAAAGAGGGCAATTCGAACTGCAGGAAGATATGACTAGATGGGGTGATATGAAAAGAAATTTTACACAGGAGGCCAACAGAGAAGAATGATTTTCTCCCTTCATTTCTTTGGCTTGATGCATGGAAAGAAATTAGACAGTTCCTTCTTTCAGCGCACAAAGTTGCTCATGTAAAGAACTTTATTGTTATGGTTTTTAGTTTGGGAAATAAAGTTAGCTTAGATCAAACTCCACTATTTACTTATTTCCCAAGTCGTGATTGGTTGTTCAATTTCATCTTTATTTAAGTGACAATTTCGTAATGTCTCAGGCATAGAAGTTCGAACATCTGCCAAACAGACCATTTAGCTGCATTTTGTTCCACAGAAATCTGTTTAGGTCTCTGAATCTTTTGGAGAAAGTAAGAAATTCTTAAATGATTTCCACCAAGTAGTATGTGTTTATTCTCCTGTGTAAATTAAAGTTAAAATGAGATTTTTAAAAAAAAATACAAGCTATTTTATTCTATTTTTGTTGCCTCAGAAAAGCATCTTTATTAAAATGTGGCAACATTGTTTTCATTTCCATTGCAGCATTTTACATACACAAGTAACCAATAAAAAGGGGACCAATCTAATGAATCTCAGTAAATAACACTAGGATAGAAGCCTGCTGCCTTCCAAAATAAGAGCTATAAGAATGTGTTTACAGATTTTTATTCCTTTTAGGTACATGTCAAAAAATTTTCTTATGCTTTTAAAAATCATCAGGTACTCCACAAGTTCTGTACGTGTACCATGAATATAAATGTACACACATTTGTTTGTTGTCAGAGATAAATAAAACAGCCTCCAATAATGATTCTGTGTTGGATTCCAAATTAAAAACATAAGGAGTCAGTAAGTGCTAAACCCTGCTTCTGGATTTGACAGCATGGCACCAGAGTGACTTTCCAGCGTAGGATCCTACATGAATAGACTTCCACCAAACATGGGGAAATGGCCTTAACTCCTAATATCTACATTTTAAAAGTGCTATGTTATCCCCAAAGACAAGAGCAGTAAGAGAGTGGAGGACATAACATTGAGCTAAGAGTCAGAAAGCCTGAGTCCTTTATTGGCCCTGCTACTAACATCTACATGATCGTGAGCATTTCCCCGTCTTGCCTCTGATCCTCAATTTGCTCATCTATGCAATAGGGTCCCTTCCTTACCAAACTTACGGTGTTGCTGTTGATATAAAAGAAATCATTTTTGTACTTTGGAAACTCTGAGATAATCTATGAATATACAGTTAATATTATTACAGTATAGAATAAAATCATGAGAAATAGTCTTGAGAAAATACATCTCCTTTTTATAGCCCTCCCACGTGTGATTAGTCAGAAACCAGAGTTAAAAGACTTGACAAGAAGTTTAAGAGGGACTGAAATCTATCCTTACTTTGTGATTTTGCTGCTGAATTTATTAGAGAAATTATCATTGTAAAAATACCCCCAAATTCATTTGGTTAACGCTACCTACCTTTTCAAGATTTTCTTAATCTCTTGTTAGACGAGCCTATTAAAATCAAGACTAGAAGAAAACTAAACTAATCATTAGTCAATATAGCAAGATCTATTAGGCTTGTCAAGTGAACTTCCATTTGAAAACACCCAAGTTTCTCACAGACAGGCAGACATACACACACACCCCAAACTGAGATTGATATACTTTGCTGTGTATCTTTAAGTTTTTACCATACAATCAAACTATGTTGAAAAGAAAAGTCTGGAGGTGAAAGCAGCATTGGAGACTATTTACAACAAATTGTAACAGTTCTTATTTAGCTACTATATGAGGTAATAAATTATAAGTTCACTGAAAGAGAGAGAGAGAGGAGATGAGACACTATGAAAGGTCACAAAAAGCAAATGTGAAATTGTTTTTTCATTTAGGAAATGGGAGCAAGTAACAGGGATTGTTTGTTTGTTTCCTTTGGCACCAACACTGAATTTACTGAATATTCTGGTCTTTTCCCTCTAGCCACTACCTCCTTCGTTAGACCACAAGGTATGTCCTTTTGGAAATGTAATGGAATCCAATCAATTTAACTTCATTGATTTCCAAGGACTTTTGAAAATTATAAAACTTGCTATGGAATTCTGACATGCCAGAAGCCACTAGAAAAAGAAGTTTGATGTTCAGAACCTCATCAAGAGGTTCTCCTCATCTTTGGATAGAGACCAAAATGATACTTTCAAGTAAGTAATAATTTCCAATACTAGCTTATTGGGTGAGCTAAAAATGCTTAGTTAAAAAATTATGTTAGAGATTCATTAGTCAGATACTGTAGGCACTGGCTGCATATACTTTTGGTATTATTATGAATATTCAAGAAATTTAATTCATTCTTTTCCTATTTACTCTGAATCCTTTGGCCATTGTTTTAGAGTGTTTTGACAAATTCTCAGTTCTTGAGGGCTCTGGGATAGTTTTGTTTCTTATATGAGTGCAGAAGAGTGTTAGGTGATTAAATAATTACAAAGGACTAAAAATAAACCATAATTTATTTTTTCAGATTTTTAAACATTTTATTAAATTTATTGAGGTGACATTGGTTAATAAAATTATATAGGTTTCAAGTGTACAATCCTATATAATACATCATCTGTATATTACATTGTGTGTTCACCACCCAAAGTTACATCTGTCACCATATATTTGACCCCCTTTACCTTGTCTACCTCCCCCTACCTGCCTTTCTCTCTGGTAACCACCATACTGTTATCTGTGTCTCTGAGTTTTTGTTGGTTTGTCTTGTTTGTTCATTGGTTGCTTTCAGTTTTACATACCACATATGTGTAAAACCATATGGTTCTCAACTTTTTCTATCTGACTTACTTGGCTTAGCATGATGTTCTCAAGATCCATCCTTGTTGTCGCAATGGCACTATTTTATCTTTTCTTATTGTTAGTAGTATTCCATTCTATATATGTACCACATCTTCTTTATCCAATCACATATAAAAGGACACTTCAGTTGTTTCCATGTCTTGGCCACCGTGAATAATGCTGCAGTGAACATAGGGGTACATATATATCTTTATAAATAAATGTTTCCAAAATTTTCAGGTACATACCTAGAAGAGGGATGGCTGGGTCATATGGCACCTCTATTCTTAATTTTTTGAGGAACCTCCATACTGTTTTCCATAGTGGCTGTACCAATTTACATTCTGACCAGCAGTGTATGAGGGTTTCTTTTTCAGATTTTGAATTACAAAATTATTTAAATATCTGTAATCGAAGTGCTATATTACTGTGTAATGAAATTACAATACTGCTTAATGACATTAGGAAACTGCATGCAAAAAAATATTTGTACACAAGGTGGTGATGTTAGCAACCAACTACCGTACTTTTATTCTGCTAAAAACCACAATAAATAACAACAGATTATTTTCCCTGAGTGACCTCCAAAAGATATGTTAAGGTGTTCATATAATGATCATATATAAGAGCACAGAGAACATAAAAAACCTGTCATCACATGTCATTAAAGTAGCAGGGAAAGAAGAGAAAAAGGACAAATCACACACACACACACACACACACAAAGAGAGTTAGAAATTTCTAAAGAATAAAATTATATATACATGTAGTAAGGATTCAAATATTCAGCTTTTAATACATTAGTTTCTATTGACACCTATTTGGATATTTCAGTCCAAAGAGTAAATCCTAAATGTAAAATAGTTTCTGTAGCTCCAATAAAATATTCCCACTTCCCAGAAAGATTTCTTCTGCAAGCCTTTGTCTCACAACCCTCCCCTGCCTTTACACACAGGTTTCCTTGTCCCAGTCCTGACTACAGTGTTGATCCACGGAGAGCAACGTCTTTCCCTCCACTCATGTTTCTTACATAGAAATTCAAGTTTTTAGATTTATATTAGCATCATTCAAAATAATTAAGAAGTGAAGCTGATAATAATGTCACAAACCTTTCTCATGAAATACTGAACTTGTTAGTCTTATCACCAATACTAAAATAAAAATTAACTAATATATGCCAACACAAACCAGTTCGTATGCTTTGTACATTGGTACATTAATAATGACCTCTAAGATACAAGTAATTCATTTTATTATTTAGCCCCAAAATCCAATTATTTATTACAGTAAAGTATATTTATTCTCAGATACTTTTTTTTTTTTAAAGTAAATGCTGGCATCAGCAGGAGCACAGAACTTGTTGGTTACAAGGTTATAAGCTGTGTGCCATGAATCAAGGTAGGCAGATGTGTTTTCAATTTTAAGATTCTTCTCCCAAGATGAAAAGAGCAGCAATTGTTATTTGCAAGCTAGAAAGCAAAATATATGTTCTTGGATTATCTAAGGATGAGTCAGAAACTTAAACCCAAAGAAAAGTAATAAATAATGACAACAGATGTTTGTAAACCTGTGCTCCCCTGTTCAATGTTTCTACGTGTTGGTTTTCCTTGATGTGCTGTCAGCCGCCTCTCACCTGGGAGTAGTGATATCTTATCAAAGCCCAAACAGTTCCTCTTCACAACAGACAGATAATAGTGCCTTTCAATTTATCATACTGGAAGTCTAAAAGAACCATGGGAACGATTGGTCAGGTGACAGCTTGATGGACAGTTTGACAGCCCTTAAAGCATCATGGGAAATGGTTGTCACCTGATTTTCAGAGTGACCAGGGAGATAACCTTCAGAATGACGAGGAAAACAAAAATCTGAATATTTGTATAAGATCCAGTGGCAGCATCAATGTTCACTTAAGTGATAATAGGTATGAATTTAGATGACTCCAAATGTTATTACCAAACCTGAGGGGTTTCTCCAAGTCTAGAAGTGCCCTTCATCTCTTTCGATCACTTTTACATTATTTTTCAAATGTCATTGAAAAATATATACATAATATAGGGCTTTTGATTTTTAAAAGACGATATAAAACATGTTAAGTAGTTAACCACACGCTAAATATATTAGCTGACCATTAATAGTCTCCAGCTTTGAAATCTGCTTTCCTTTTGACAAACTTCTCTACACTTTTTCCTAAATATAGTTTGCACATTATAGTTCTAATTAGAAAGGCTGTCATAAAGAATCATTTTACGCTCTGGACTAATTCAGCCTAATGAAGATCAGTGTAGTCTTGGTGTGAGAAACAAAAGAAGCGAAATCAATTTGAAGATCTTTGGCACAAAAAATGTTTGAATCTGTATTCATTCATTCATATTCGTACAGCCACCAAACATGAATTGAGCACTTCCTACACACAAGGGTCTCTACTGGACATATAAAGATGAGAAAGATAAAACTCCAGCTTGTAACTCACTTACAGTTGGGGAATGAGGATAGAGTTTTAGAATAATAGGAGGTAGCCAAACATCAAGAGATCTGCCCAGATCCACTGCCTTCCAGTTGGTGATGCTTACACATGGTTGTTTACACAGTTGCCTTTTGCATATTTTCTTTTGTATATTGTTTATGCAGTTTAAAATAGCTTTATGGTCTGATCAGAAGAAATTCTGCCTGCCTGAAAATTGAGATTCCAAAGGAAAAAAAAAAAAAGGCACTCAATGTTTATGCATTTATTGAGTGCCTCCCAAATTTAAAGAATAATTCCAGAAACAGTATGGAGGTAAAAGAGACTTGAGATGTCATTGCCATAGTTGAGGGGGGCTTTAGATATCACAAAACTTCAGTCCCTTAGATAGTTTTCCTGCTTTCTTTTTCAGAGCAGACACTCAATAACTTATTTTCAAATATTATCTCACATACAGGAAAGTTGTAAGAATAGTACAAAGGACTCCTTTTCACTCATTATCCAAAATGCATCAATTGTTAAGGTTTTACCACTTTTGTTTTTTATCACTCCTCTCTTTCACATCTTCCCTCTCTCCTTCCTCCCTCTCTTATTTAGCTCTCTATATATTATATTTTTAAATAATTTTAATAGAACAAAATGAGCTTAGATTTATGTCTGATTTATTTCAATACTCCTTCACAAAACCCAGTAACTGCCTTGTATATTATATATATATATATATATATATATATATATATATATATATATATATATACAATATTCAACCTAAGCCTTCTTGGATCTTTTAGATTTGTGTTTATACATAAATATAAAATGTACACTATTATTTGTCTAAAACGTAATATTTTACAAAATACGAATCTTCCCCCAACTATGTCTGATCAATAACTGATTTAGTAAAATAAAGAAGTAATACAATAAAATAAAGAAATTGCAGCAGAAATGTCAAGTGACTTTCCAAAGGAAGTTAAAGATAAAAGCTTCACGTGCTGCTGGCTCTTTGTCTTTCTCTGAGACAAATAGACCAACTATAGATGCTGGACAAAAAGCAAGAATTTAAACAGAAACTGTCTTCCTGAAAAAACACTCTGGCACCGTTGTTGAAACTGGTACCATTCGGCTGCTTGACACTTTTGGGATAACACTCCACTTTCACAAATTTTGATGCGTTGGACTCACATTCCAACATGATTTTCCAAATCTAGTTGTGCCAAAGCAAGACAAGCCAGACAAATTGTGAGAGCCTCCTTAGTGTTTTCCAAGGAACCGAAAAAAGCCAGTAAATAATTTAAATGACTGTGAATAACAAAATGTTCTCCATGTAATTCTTCACAAGAAGACACATTATTTGGGGGGGAAAATGAAGCTGACATTTGCAAATGCAAAACAAAATGCTTTTGAGTGCCATATGCAAATTCAAATAGAGACTGATAAAAACACATTTTGCTTATTTCAAATTGGGAGGGGAAGATGTGGGAGGTGATTTATAATAACTGATACATGGAAAAAGTCCAAATGCTACAGAGCCACTGAATTCTGAATCATTTCTGAATCAGAGCTGTGGTTAAAATGCTCTTACTTTCCTTGTTGAAATAAAGTCATGCAGCATCAGGTCCTAACAGCTCCCAGATGTAGTCCCTAACTCACCTGATATGAATTAAGTTTTATTGTTAACAACTAGTATAGTCCTTTAAGCCAACTAAATAAGCTACATATAAAGCCAGAACCAAAGTCTTATAACATATTTCATAGTAATGCCTCAATTTGTGGTCTGGAATAATAGAATTAATACTAGTGTTGGATTTTCAGTCAAACTACAATTTTCACAGACAGAAATTTTCAGACTAAAAGTTCCACAAAAAAGAAAAAAAGTTCCACAAAAAAGAAAAAAAAATCTATATTAGTTGTCGTAAAACCTTTTTAAAAGTATGACATGCACTTTCCCATTGTAAATTTCAACATATAAAATCAGCTTGACTGTTATGCAGCATTTTTAAGGGCACGAAAGTCTTCAATCTTTGGCTAATGTGAGTTACGTGAATCATGGACTTTTTAAATACCATGCGTACTTAGGGTTATAAAATTGGTGATCTTTTACCTCAAAACATGTAAGGACCACTGTTTGGACTCTTCTGCTGAGATACAACAGGGTCTCTGGTGTGAAACCCAAAGAAAACCTTGATTCCTATGACCCAAATTAGAGAAGTAAAGTTATTTCCGTGATCTATTTCTTCTTCCAAGGTAAAGGATGCTTCCAGTGTGGGAAATTCTGGATTCATTTTCCCTTATTTTTCTGACTATGTTTCTGTAGATTTGGTAGATCTTGTTATTCAAAACACAGAGAATTTTCCTTTCGATACCTTATTTTATAGAGACTTTTTTTGTTGTTATTTATTTATTTTTAATGATAAAAAAACATTTAGCTTGCACACTTACAAAATAGCTTAAGGTTTTAAAATCTCTTAAGTTCACTATATTTGTTCTGTACCTTTCCAGTAAGCTGGAGGCTTGTCAGAGAAGTGAGTCAATGAGTATGTTGATGGTTTGTTTTTTTAAAAAAGGTATTTAGAAAAGCTGTCTAATTTTCTAAATCTAGAAAGTAACCACTGAAGAATCGTACGTAAAGTTACCCTGTTGTTTTGGCTTTTACAACTTCTTTACAGCTAAAAATGTTTGATTTTTTTGTTTTTTCAATAAAAATGTAAAAATGCAGGAAGTGAGGGAGATATGATAGCATACCTCACTAATACTATTTTAAACATTTAGTATTGAATTATTTAAGGTGTATATTTACATTCATAAGACTGCTTTCAATGTAGATAGGAAATTGATTCTAGCTTTCTGTGAACTACTTCTCAGAGTTCTGATTTGTGATTATTCAGAGATTTATGATAAACTTTCTGAACTTCGTCGCATATGCTGAATAATCCGAAGGACTATAAAAATGGCACCTTACGTGGTTCAACGGTCACTTCTACCTAGTTCATTCTCATAAATTCTTTTTTTTGAAAGATGTAAGAAGAAAACACATGAAATTAGGTTTAAACTAATTCTTAGAATGCAAGTGGTGTTAGTACCTACATTAGTACATTTATTTTTCTGGGCTGTAACTATATGGAATGAAGAAAACCTGAAGTGGGAAGTGAAATTATTGCTCAAATAAGTGATTATTTTGTCTACATTTTATCAAATTAACAGTTTGACTTCTTTCACTGCCTATGCATAATTGGCAGTTGTGTTGGAATTTTATAGGTGCAGCCACAGTGTTTTAACAGTCAAGGAACAATGCTTCCCGTTACTTATTCCATAGGGCACTTTAAACCCACCATTTTCTTTCTAGCTTTATAGTTAATAGGGAACAAATGAACATCATTACTTCCCACCCTGGTAATGTTCCTTATCTATTATATTGGAAATTTGCTCTCTCAGTCAAAAAAGGCTTAATTCTTTATTTCTTTCTGTCAGCATCTTAGGAAAGTTACTTACAGTTCTATGAGACTCAGTTTTCTCTCCTATAAAATGGAAATAATTATCCTTACCTCTTAGAGTTGTTATGAAAATTGGAGATTACTACACGTAACTGCATAGTACCTCCTATATATAACACAGTCTGCTCCCAGTAAGAGCTAATTCCCTTCTCCCTGATTAGTATTGCAATCCTTATTAATTGACTTGTGCCAAAAGACAGGCTGGCTATTCAAAGACAATTCAAGAAAAATTTTGCAAAAGGCTTGAACAAGCACTTCACAAAAGAAAATTTAAAAACGACCAATAAGCATATTAAAAGAGGTTCAACATCATTAGTAATCAGGAAGTACAATTTAAAACATTAATGAGATATCATTTCATACCCACTAAATGGCTAAAATAAAAACATTTGACGATTCCCAAATTGTGAGTTGGTAAGGGTGTAGAGCAACTGGTGCTATTATGAAAATAGTTTAAATTTCTTTTTGTGTTAAATTCTGCTTAAAATGATTTGATTTACACGATAAATTTTTAGAAAATATTTATTCATTCATGCACTTATCCAACAATTATGTGTTTAGAATTCATGATAGGTAAAACTTGCAAACTTAAGCCTTGACGAGTTAGCCACCATATAGCAAGTGTTATTTACCATAGTTTTTGGATTCCCAAACACATGAATTATCTTACTACTAATTTCAAAATAAATCTGACAACTGATTGTTCTCAAAAAACAAAGAAAAAAGAGGTTATTCAGTTTTAAATTAACCTCTTTTCCTCAATTACACTGAACTATAAACCAGTGTCAGCAGATACAAATCTTTCTTCTGGATTGATTCAATAAAAAGGATTCGGCACAAAAATAATTCTAAATCATGACTGAACACTGACAATGCTCTGAAAACACAGTCCTTCCCAAAGACAGGGGAAAAAAATTCTTTGCCTACCTTACTAAAAGCCAATTCTCCATAAATATTATTCCCTACAATTTCATGAAGGAATAGTAGAATATTTGAATTATGTTGTCCGGCACATTTATATAGCTATCTTAAAACCTCAAAAGATATTCACAGTATTATTCACATTTTGTTACTATGAAGTCAAGGAGGGAACTATCCTCAAAACAATAATAATATAGCACATACTTATTCAGTGATAGTCATTGTGCTCAAGTCCTTAACATGGATTATCTCATTTAATCCTCACAACACTACTGAGGTAGGTATTATTATTATTATTATTGTTATTATATAATTGTTATTATTGGTCATGGAGAGAGTAAACAGCCTGGTCAAGGTTATTTATAGTCCATAAGTTTGGGGTTTGAAATTCCAAATGATTTACACAAAACTCATTATGCTTATTTGTACATGAGCTTTTAAAAAAAGAAAGCAGTCCTTTTATTCTTAAGAAAAAATATGATATAATTATTTCTTTAGTTTTTGTCTCTTAGGCAATAATAAAATCTAATCCTAAATATTCACAACATTCATTTAGACTTTGGTTGTCAATTATGTCAGAAACACTTTACATTCTTAAATATTATTTAAGACCCCAAAGAGTTTTATTTATGTCAGTTATACCTATCAATATTTATTATATTAGAAATTAAAAGTGAGAAACATAAATATTTAACGATTTATTTAAAAATAAAGATAAAGAACCCATTATATGTGACTAGAACTAATATATTTTATTGACAAATAACTACAGTTATTTCATGAAAAAAGTGGCATTACTTTACATTTTTTCAAATCCTGTAATATCTGACTTAGTAGAAGACAGCTGAATGCTCATAGCTGCTTCTGCACTCAATCCATTGTGACTTTAAAGTATATCAAGAAAATCTGGCCTCTTGCAAAGTGTAGTTGGAAAAGGAGGGTGTGTTTCAACAGCCTTTCAGATAATTATGGATATTATTCTTTTGTACATTGTTATATTACAATCCATTGTTCATTTGAAACTTTGAATGGACCTTTTACCTTGCATGGTTTGGAAATACCATATTAGTCTTTTGGAAAATATCAGTTCACTTCAAATGCCCAACACATTTATATAGATATCTTAAAACCTCCAAAGATATACAAGGTGTCATTCACACCTAGACGTTGACACATTTCATTATTCAATATTTAAAAATCAAACCATATTGATTAATATCATCACTGATCTCATCAGAAAGTCAGCTTGCAACTCAAACAACCACAATAGTGCTTTCCTGGAGACAACCATCTTGCTTCATTCAGTACACAGCAGAAATGCTCTACGTAGTTCCCATTTTGTAACACAGAATATTAAAAAAGACAAGTACTCAAGGGACAAGATTTAATAAAATTTATAACTTTTACTGTTTAATCAAGAAAATTCGTAAGTGAAACTGGCTTTTTCTTTTTTTAGTTGTAAGTGTGTAGAAGTGAAGGATATAGTAATATAGTTTAGTGCCACTGTCTTAAGTCACCATCAGTTTAAACACCATTGTTTGTGCACAATCAGTGCAAAATGCCAGCACAGTGAAAAAGAAAGTAACATCTTTGTATTATCATTAAAATTGTTTTGACTTCATGGACCCTTTGAAAGTGGCTCAGGAACCCCAGGGGTCTGCAGACCACACTTTTAGAACCATTGATTTAAAGTTATACTCTCCTATGAATCAAGTATTCCCTAGGTGATTCTGGAAGAGGAATTAAAATGGGATAGAGAAGTTTCACGCAAAAAATCTTTAATTCCTTTGATTCTTGGTTCTCCTTGTTATACTATATAAGTTAAACAAAATTAGGCCTTTCACATGCTATAAAACTAAATTCATTTCTTTTTAATTGCTTGTCTGGATTATTATGGTCTCATGTCTATGCCTATAAGTTATTACACTGTTTTGAAAGTTTTTTTGAGCAATTTGTTAGGAGGAAGAGAGAATAAACATGTTATAAGATTTTCCCAGTCTGTAAATTAGTTACTGTGTATAAACTGCTCAGCAGGTAAAGCCATTCAGGTCAATAGGGTATCTTTTACTAATCAACCTCTACATTAATTTACTAATTTCTCTGTACCTCCCAAAGTGAGAACTCTATTTAGATGTATTATTTGTGTTTCCTAATTTGAATAGATTGTGAATATATTATGGTGTAATTGAAGATTCACAGATTGTGCATATTAGATCTTTTCCATAATGATTCAAGAGTGAAATAATATATGCTGTTTAGAAGTCAATTGTCATGGATAAATGATAGGAGCTGGCCCTAAATTGAACCTGAGGTGAATTCCTTTAGTCAGGGCCATTGTAAACTATTTAATTCTGAAAATAGATTTTAAATCGTATCCCAACTAATCTTTTATGAATAAAGGTTAAAGACTTAATCCAGTGATTGTATAAATCCATAACGTCTAACACATTGCATGTTTATTTCACTCTATTGTCCAAATCAGTTCAAATAGGTGCTTACATAAGAAGGGTTGTTGCTTATATATAAGATACCTTGTGATCTGTAAACGCTTTGTATTAGAGTCATTTTAGGTTTTGAATATGTCGCTAGTTTATTGTTTTCTTCCTTTTTCTGGTTGTAATCTAATAGTAAAACACAGTAGAGACCTTTTGCCAAATTTTTTACTTTGTATCACAACATTTTAAATAACTATTTTGAGTTCTATTTTTGAGTAAAAATAGAACTAAAATATTTATCACAGGAATGGTGGAGGTGGGGGTAGAGTTAAGTGGGTGTGTTCTCCTTGAGCTTTCAAGTGTCACCTGCCATTTTCTCTACTTAGGCAGCGCTAATCAGGGATCCACATCTAGGCTTTCAGATTTTCCTCTTTCCTGGTATGCCAACACCCCAAACCCTTCTATCTTCCTCTTTAAATACTACTAATTCTTCAAGGTTCTTTTTTAAAAAACCTAGTGATTGTAGGGATACCATACTTCTTCCTCTTGAGTATTTACAGTCTATGGGTATTTCTTATATTCCTTCAGCATTTTCTCTAGCTTATTACTACCATAGTGCTCAGTTCTTAATAGGCACCTAAGGAAAATTGTTATGACCAAATATAAACTGTCAGAAAAAAATGAATGAAAGTTCGTTCCTTAGAAGAATTTTTTTTTTCCAAATGATTTAACATGTATTATGATTTTGGAAAATCACCACAAATTTAGCTATGGACACAATGAAAAGTTCCAAAAAAACCAGTTTCCCTAAAGAACTTATACATTGATTTATCCTCTAAGCACTGAATAATTTTGAGCATTGGGTTCTTGCAAAACAAAGAGTAAAATGTTCGCATAAGCCTGGACAATATTTCTAGTAAAGAGGAAAATAAACAATGTTGTCTGCCTTGTTTTCTCATAAGACCATGTATTTAAAAGAATAAAGCAAGTCTGACAGGTTTGGAAAAGAAAGTGAGATTGAAACTCAGCCCAGTCCAGGTCTGTGGGCTTGAGATTCACAAAGGAGTTGGGACTCATACCTGGAACAAGAACTAAAAGGATCTGTTTCTGTTGAAATATGAACCTGAATAAGGCTACCATAATATCATCACTTTCTTAACTGTGTGATTAGATTTTTAACAGAAATAGGAACTAAAATGTTGGAAGACAGTTTCCATTATTTAGATGTATTGTAAACTTAGAAAGGCCAAAACCAAAAAATTTAATATATAAAACAAAAAAAATTAATATAGAAAATGAATAGGAAACCTAGAAAACAGAAGTTTTAAAGGAGTCATATTTGCAGAAGAAACAAAAATATACTTTTAAATTTCTAAGTAGTTTTATGACAATCTTCACAGGAAAACTACATAACTTATATGAAGAAAAATAAAATATATTGTTAAAAGATATATTAAAAGACTCTAATAAATGTACAGCTATAGCATATTCATGATTATGAAAACTAAGCACTATGAAGAGAATAACTTTTGCCAAATAATTTATACATGTAATGTTATTACAAATTGGGGTGTGGGATCCTAATATGAACTGGAGGACTAAACAAGCAAAATGCAAAGAAACGTTTGAAAAAGAAATGTGTTAGAGGTAAGGTACCCTATTATTTTTTTAAACTTATTTAAGCTACAATAATAAAAAAGGTAGTGCTGGAATGATAATTAAACATTAGAATAGAATAACTCATACACACATATGCATATAGATTTAATTTTCTACTCCATTTAGTTTCTACTATATATAAAACAATTTAATATGTGAAAAATAACGTATAACATAACTAGTTCATGAAGAAGGAAAGGATTATTCAACAAATAAGAGTGGAAAAATAACTAAGGGTTTCAAAAATTGCCAATTAAGATGGTCCCTTAATACTACATGCACAAATAAAACGTATATGCTGTGAGAAGAGCTAAAAGGAAAAAGCTATTATGGGAAATCCGAAATTTTGTAATGGGAAGATTCTAAATATTATTCACCTATTCAAAGAGTATCCATTAGATTTTAAATCCCAATCGTTTTTGCCGTGTATGCATCGTTGTCTCCCTCACAACGCGCTAAGCTTTCAACACTGTAAGTGTGCAATGTACTTTTTAATAAGTAGTTGATAAATTTATTCTTTCACTTACTCATTCAAGTAGTATTAATTAAAAATATTTGCCACATTCACTTTTTAAGGTATACTTTTTTCCCTCTAAAAATAGTACATTTTGATCCATCTTTTTATATGTAACACAAATAAGTTGTATCTGTTTTACTTGAACTGTATTTTCCTATAAAAATAAAAGCAATAACAACATCTAAAAACTGAAAACAATCTCATGCCTTTAGCTTTTGGATCATACTGTGCTTTTTATGAATGGAGCAGTTGGGTAAATCAGGCTTTCCGATAAGAGAAACCTGAAGAGTAGAGACTTTCAATGACTTTCTTCATGCCGTAATTCAAATACACTAGTTTGAACTTCAATTTCCCAGCACGATGACTTTGGTCATGGATAATTTGTAACCAAAGTCTCCATACTGGAATTGGTCTCATTTCAGGTTGAAAGTAAGATTTATGTGAGAACAGCAAGATTATGGTCAAAATAATCTTTCAGAAGTCAAGAGATAACCTGATCTCAAGAGAAAAATACTGTCCAGTGATCACATGTTCTAAAATAAGGGTCTTGCTCCTAATCTCACTTTTCTATTATGGAAACTGTAAAAATATGATAAAATAGAAGCTATTACTTGAGTTCAGGGAAAATTGAAGGTATTTTATTTAAATGTTGCTCTTTCCCCCAGTGTGCTATTTGTTGTTGATTTTTTTAACATGATATAATTTCATGGTATTTTGATAGAATTTTTATACCTAAAAGAAATCTTAATGTAATTTGTATTATTGACCTGAAAGTTCACAGGCAACATTAGCAAATAGTGAGAAATATCTGAGTAAAATTTTATTATTTATGACAAAGATATCGCTATCATTTCTAGACATGTTAGTCAATTGTGCTAAAAATGCACTCTTCAGTGCTTTAGAGATTGTGTTTATTTCTTCATGTCAGTCTCCTGTCCTTTTAGAAACCTTACATCTGTATAACTGATATTTTTCTGTTCGAGTAAGGATTACATTTTTTTCTTCCTTCTTCTAGAGGATTGCCTAATTCTCTTCCAGTTTCATGAACCTGTGACTCCTTAGTAAAGTTGAATCTGATATAATTTCTTATAGATGCTCATGTATTACTTTGAATTCCCAGACACATTTATGAAAAAAGAGTTGGTGATATGTACTATCATCTTGTAGCAAGCACTTGCTGTCATGTAGTCTATTTTGCTGAACATTTTAGGGCCTGTAGTGCTCTATTAAAAGCTGGTGATTTTTTGATAGATCGAGAGACAGACTGAGTAATATAGACAGTTTGATGGATAGGTAGATGGATGGATGGATGGATGGATGGATGGATGGATGGATGGATGGTCAGGGAAATGGATATATATTGTTTGGTCTCTTCCTGATGAGGTCAAAGCCTTAAATTAGTTTCCTTCCTAAGTCTTTGTGTCACAGACATCATTTGTTTAGTTGAGTGCTTCCACAGAAGTCTGTTCAATACTACTGTTGTTTTATGAATGGCCTGCTGAGAACCTCTGAAACCATGCCAGAGGTTCAGTCAACTTAGATTATCACCCATGAAGATTCTTCCAAACTTTCGTTGTTAGTATTACTGCTGAATCTTACGTTTCTTCTCCCTCAGAGCAGTGGTGAACAAATCAAGTAAGATAATATAACTCTTTGTTCTTTTTTCTGAAATGAGCTAAAGAACATTTTCCCATATTGTATTTTGAAAATTATGTAAGGAATAAATAGGTCTTTTAAAACAAATATTGATGGTTTGTTAAACAAAATGAAAATTGCTTTATTTTAAAAACTAATTTATCTTGTGTAATCAAAAGAATGAACAAGGAATGATTTATAGAAATAGACTTATTTTTCTGTGCAAAAATTTCGTAAACATTTAAGTCTTTTTAAAAGAAAAATCTAAAATCAAGAGGTAGCACTGCAAGTGATTAACAGCCCTTTGTTATATATGCCCCCACTAAATTAAACACATCATTTTACCTCTACTTCCTCTCTGCAAACTGGGAATAAATTTAGCCACTTGGCATTAAGGTCTTTCAAAGTTGGCATTAGTGATCATTCTAAACTATTCCCAGAACCAATGAGGTTACACAAGCTAATAAAACATTCCTTGACATTATATCCGTTATGATTTATCTTTCTCAGAGATGGACATCAAATAATCTTGGATCAAGGATATTTAGGATGACATTAGATGCTGAAAGACAATATGAGAATAAAGAGATGGCCATTTTCACAGTAATATAGGATCTATGTCTAAAAATAATTTCTAAGTCTTGGCCATCGACATGGGCAATATATCCAGTGCTTCAACATCTCCAGGGCACAAGTCTCCGTGGTGTGCTTTTTCATTGGGGAAATGTAATATACATGCAAAACACATTCATCCAATAATGATTTTAATAGATAGAGAGCATCACAGAAGGCTGAAAAACATAATGAGAATACTTTGGCCATCAAGAGGTTGAGAAACCAGAATTTATCACAATACAAGATAGTTTATAATATCAATGCCATTCAATAAAGGCCTTTCCTGAATATAAAATGGAACTGACATGTTAGAAAGACATGTCAGTGTTCATTCTACCCACCCAGAAGTATCTAGGTACCATGAATACAATAGCAGCAACTGGACACCTCAATTTAATAAAGTTGTGTGATGGGATCTTTGAAGTCTTCTGGCATAGTTCAAAGCAGTGAGAAAGAATGGACCTAACATTTGATGAACAGCTACAATAAACAGGCACTATGAAGACGATTTTGACAATGTGAATCCGGTGAATGTTTAAAATACTCCTCACAAAGCAGACTGTCTATTCCCATTTCACAAGTGGGAAAGAAACTGAGTCTCAGAGAGGCTAAGTGACTTTCTTAAGCTTATATAGCCAGGATATATAGAGGACTTGTTCTTTTGGTTATGTTTGATGCATTCTAGGTGCTATAGAGGACTACAGAGACATACAAAATATTTTCCCTTTCATTAAATTATTTGCAAGTTGGTGAGGTGTATATAGACATACATACAAATGTTAATAACACTGGGATAAAAAGAATGAGAAACACAAAATTTGAAAGAGTGGTTACTCTTTTCTGAGGAAAGAGAGGAATTCGGGAAGGACACTCCACTTCTTAAGTAGAGAGAAAGGTACGTAGGTTCTTGTTTTATTCATATATATATATATATATACATACACACACACACATACATATATTCATACACACACATATATGGGTATATATCCATATACATGGATATATATTACATTTATGTGTACAAAACAATATAATATATATTTTTTGTTTTCTTTGTATAAAATAAGGGACTTCATGTTTTAAAAACATTGTTACAAATAGCTAACCTGTATGTGGTTTACAGCTACAGTACCTACTAGTGGAAAAGTCCAAAATATAATTTATATATCAATCTGATGTTATGTGATTTGGAAGAAAATAGTTTTCATGTCCACATAGAATCGATGGGCTCAGTGTCAGCATAAGCAATTTGATAACTGGTGAAACTAAGAAATGCTTAGAGGCAATTAAGCACTTTATCCTCAAACCACTTTTGGGTTATTACCTATTTGTGACAGCTGTTACTACCATAAGATAAGAATATGATGAAATGGCGAATAATGTGATATAATAACTTCCTCCTTCATAATTCGAGATATTCACCAGCCACACTGTAAATCCCTATGTTCCCCATAGCAGGTATCACAAGCCTTAAACATAGTAGACACACACCTGAGGGCTTAATTTAAAATGACTAACATTAATGCATACTTACCAGTAAGCTAATTTTCATATACTGTTTTTTATCTTCACATCCACCCTGAAAGGTAGGGGAACTTTTTCTATTTTCAATGTACAGAAACTGTGGCCCAGAGAGATTCAATATTTTGCTTAAGGTCACAGGCGTAGTACACAGCAGAAACAGTACTTGAACCCTGGACTGTCCCACCTGACAATCACCTAATGGCAAGTAACACTAATCCTCACAACCACCTTGTGCGGTGTGTTCTATTGTCATCCTAAACTTACAGATAGGGAAACTGAGGCACGTAGAGATTGTCACATGTCCATAGTCACACACTTCACTTGGACTCGGGGAGACTTAAGTGGGAAGGAGATTGGACCAGATGTCATGTCCTCAGACCTGGGTTTGTGACAACCACTGAGATAGAAGAGAATGACTATCTCACCAGACCTATCCAAGGCAGACCAAGATAGAAGCCTCACTGAAAGACGAACCCTATTCTCTGGATGTGAGTGGCCTGAGACTGGCAAAAACACCCTCTTCCCTTTGGCCTCTTAAGATCCTCTTATGAGTGTACAGAATCTCCCATGTAGCCAGAACACCAAAATCCACAGCAATATACACTTAACACTTGGGTCCAGTGCCCCCTTAAAGTGAGACCAAAATGCCCCCAAAATTATCTCTATTCCTCCTCTCCTACTCATAACCAGGCTGCTAACATCCAAGTTTATTGTTAAAAGAATCCTTAACAGAAATATTGCTGTATATGTTTTCACTAGAGAGAAGAATGTCAGGGAAATTTGTCATGATAAGTGTTTACCATAAGTTTGACATGCATTATTGTTAGATCATTCTGCTCTCCTTCCATAATTTTCCTATGCAATTTATTTATGTGCATATTTAAATAGTGTGCCACTTAATTGAAATTATAGTGTGTTCAAGCCAGATTTGACACTGACAGGCAGTTGCTGTGAAGGAATACTTGGAACTATGAATGGGTCATTTTCCAAATAGTACAGATGTAAACATGTTATTCAGCAGAATATTTCAGGAAATCAAAGAGCTGATATTACCAATACAAGTAGTGCCAGGCAGGCTTCTGTCTTGCTCACCTTTGTAGCCCACAACCCCAGAACCACATATGACATAACAGATGTGTGCCACTACTGTCTTCTCATGCAGACTCTGCCTACAATCCAAGGGCCTTGGAAATCACTTTTAAAAAATTATTCAATCCTCAGAATACTTCTTTAAAAACGTAGGCATTTGTATTGCATACCAAAAAAAAAAACAAAAAAAACCCCTCAGTATTTGATTCTGTTTTTCTTAGTTTTCATCCAGACACCCATTATAAGGAAAAGTACAGCCTGTAGCAAAGGACACAAATCCAGACTATGACAGATAGAAGATTCTTGATAAGGCAACAGCCCAAACAAGTTCAAGGAAACAACAGAAACAATAAATATTAATAGCTTCAGATTTTATTTTTTATTTTAGAAAGACTAAAATTTTATAAAGAGCAACAGATGATTTATCTTCCTTTTTCTTCCCTTGTATCTCCTATTCTACGTGTCTACTCTAGATCTCAGGCATAGCACTTAACCACTCTGTGCCTCCATTTCTTCATCTATAAAATAGGATACTACTAATAATACCCTTCCCCTTGGGTTGTTGGGTGGATAAAACAGTTTAAAGGCACATCAGATACTTGGCATGTGGTAAGTGCTATATTTTAGCTAACATTATTATTTATAATTGTTCCATTAGTATTCCATGATTATTATACATCATACCTTATTTTACGGTAGCTTTTAAAAAAATAAAATTACAACATGGGTAGATCTTGAGATTATAATGCTAAGTGAGATAATTCAGACAGAGAAAGTTGAGAACCATATGATTTCACTCTCATGTGGGATATAAAACTGAATGCTAAAACAAATGAACAGGACAAACAAACAAAAACTCATAGACACAGACAACAGTTTAGTGGTTACCAGAGGGTAAAAGGGGGAAGTAGATGGGGGAAAAAGGGGTCAAATATATGGTGATGGAAGGAGAACTGACTCTGGGTGGTGAACACACAATGTAATACATGTATACAGGTGCTGTATTATAAATTGTACATTTGAAACCTATACAATTTTATTAATGAATGTCACTCCAATAAATTTAATTTAAAAATTAAAAATATAAAGCTATTCTTTTCAAGATGAAAAGTAAATTCACAAAACATTTGGAGTACCTCTATGAATATAAAAAATATAAATGTCTAACTATTATGTTGTTTTGCACACCTGAAACTAATAAAAAAAATTCTAAAAAAAAAAAAAAAAAAATTATGAACATAATGAAATGAGAATTAGTATATAACCAAAGGTCACTTTGGTGATAATAGTCATAAAAATTATAAAATGGAACCACTATTGAAATGTCTTTTATTTTTCTGCAGACTAGATTATGACTTCCTAATGTATTCTGCAAAGAAACTTCAACCCTATATCAAATGTACCTATAATCCAAAGAACTTTGCTACAAAAACTATCTGACCACTTTGATCTTGGTCTGTTTAATATTATACTTTCCCCTGTAGCCTTTGTTTGTCAATTAGAAATCAAATAAATAGCTAAGTAATTAATCAGTATATTGGCACTATTAAGTAGCTAAGTAATTAATCAGTATAATGCAAAAAGGGAAAGGAACTAACATTTGTTGAATACTTTCTAAATGCCAAAAACATTACTGTGTGCTTTATATGTGGTCGTTATTTGATTTAATTCCCATAACTGTGCCCTGGGTAGATAATATCCCTATTTTACAAAGGACAACATTGTTTTTCAGAGACTTCTTTATCTGATATGATTAATCAGTTAAGAAGAGGAGGATCAGAGTCTAGAACCCAGAGAGTATTATTCTCTGTGTACTATACACTATTATGTTTATTTAGAGCAACTACTTTCGACTGACTACTCTTTTATAGTACATGATAACACATTTCCCCAAATTATCTGAGAATCATCTTCAGAATGACTCCATGACCTATGGGAAATGCTAACAAATTTTCTTATTTTCTGCTTCTAATTAAAAGAATATTTCTGTTTAATTTGAGGGAATCCTGGCAACATTTCTACAGAAAAAGGGTTCCTAGGTAGCAGCTATAGAGAAATCTCCATAAACATTTCATTTGATAGTCCCATATTTTACATTAGTGCAAGTGTTTTGCACACCCCGGGGATGTGAAATGTGCTTTAAGAAATGCAATGAGCTGCCAGTCAATGCTCTGCAGGGGGACTTATGAAATGGAGTCCTACAAACGTTGTTTGTTTCTTTTCTGCCCAAACTGCTTGAGTTATTTGAACCAAATCGGGGGGTGGATGCAGGGGTACAGGAAGCTAACACAGAGCTCTGTGCCCCCATGGATGCGGGATAAATACTTGTAGCCTGAATGACAGACTATTTATTGCAAAAATCTAAAACTTTTTGTTTTGAGATATTGGTTTTATGTGGCTCCTGTGGTTTTTTGAACAACTACTCCAATTATCATCATCATCCTTCTTAAGTGAAAGCCAGACTTGGCTCTTTGAACAGTTCTTCTCCCTGTCTCCAGGAGAGAGGCTGCATGTGAGCTACCAGGTTCTTGATTCTGCTTGGGTTTACCTTCCAAGACAGAAGAAGAAGGGTCGGTTAGTGTCAGGAGGTGGAAGGAGCTAGACTGATTGGAGAAGCATCATAGTTTCATGGAAAAATTTGACCTGTTAAGGGCCTGAGTTTTAGTCGCAGCTCTTCTGCTTTCTAATTGTATGACTTGGGCAAGATTATGTTTCTTCTCAGAGACTCCACTTTCACATCTCTGATATGGGGGAAATAATGTCCTGAGGATAAAATGAGATGGTATTTCTAAAACAACTGGTACACAGAAAGCATAGCTTTCTAAATAGAAGCTATCATTGTTTTCATTATTGGTGAGGTAGCAACACGAAATAGCACCATGTCCTGAATTGATGTCTGAGAGAGTTTACATCATTAGTTGCCACTTAACCAAAGACCTTTGTTTTATTTTAATTTTAAATGTCATAGATCAACTCAGTAGTGCTCCCTTTCCACTTAGTGGCTACACATATAGTCTGAATGGAAATTAACATCCTCTTCTGTATTTCTTCTTCCGCTGCATTATTCTCCAGGAGTCTATACAGTACATGGCCTCTGATTACCTCACTAATTGCTTAAATCCTGTTGTCTAAGTATGAGGTTGTAAAATCTTCACCTACTTTTAGATATGAGGAACAATATGCAATGTAAGTATGTGGTCAAAAGACTCTATCTTCACCAGACATTTTATTCTGTATGACTAGGGCTCCAGTTGGACCCACGTAGGATTATTATTATTCTCCAGAGCACTGTACTACCTGGAATTAATGTTGAAGCTCTCCATTTTCAAAAGCTAGGCAACATAAATACTCTTTTCAAATTCTTCTTGAGCCATCCTATGTCATTATTTTTGATATAGTGGCAGGTCTTTTAATCTGCAGAGAGCAAAACTCATCTTGAACCGTGGAATGTGTGTGCTTCTTTCGAGTTGTAGAGCATGTTTCCTCCTTAGAGGCAGAATGAGCTTTTCTATTGACTTTTGTTATAGTAGTAAAAAAAAAAAAAAAAAGTGTGGGTTTTGTGTATGTGTGTTTACTGTTTACCAGACCAGTTAAAATTTAAGTTTTGTTGTCATGAATTAAAATACCACATGATGTAACAGAAGTTAGTAAATTAAATTTTCAGTAGACTCTATGAGGCAATAACACAGAAAAAAAGAGGATCTCCAACACTTCAAGTATGAAAACAAAATTTCTGTCATTCATCCCAATATTTTATTTCAGAGAGTCCCAAACTTCTATGTAGTTGTCTCTAACTAGATCAGTTTTCCAAAGTGATAAATGAGATATTAGTGATATATAGTGGTATAAATTTATTTTAATATTTATTTAAGTATGTTTTCCAAAATTTAGACTATTAAATTATAATGTAAAGTTTCCTTTTTAAATAAAATTACTTATGTAAAAAGAGGCAATTAAAATAAAAGTATTAAGAAATTAATATTACAGGAGTTAATGTGGAAATGTCAAAAATTATAGCGGTATAACTAAAATTGAGGAAATACTGATTTAAGTGACTAATTGAAAATGTATTACCACATGTTAACATTGTGTGATGCAGGAATTACTTGTTGGATGCTTTCACAATATTTGAGTGGTATGTACCTGATGACTTAAAGAAACCAGGTTGTGTCATCCTGCAATCAGTCTTGCCTGACTGGATTAGCAGAAGAATGTAGTATGCACTTTTCCCTCCAGCACTCCTTACTCTGAAATAAATCCCAGGTGGAGCAAAGATCTAAGGGGAAAAAAATTTATTTTGTAGGGGTCTTTCAAAGCATGACATAAATTTCAGAACACCAACGAAAACCTATCAATTTGACCATTAAATTTTTTTTTAATTTCTGCATAGTAAGATATGTAAGTAAATAATAAATAAATAAAATCAAAAGGCAAAATTGAAAAATTATTTGCAGCACTTTTGACAGAAAAAAGATAATTTCCATAACATTAAAAGTCCCTACTGTGTTTCCCTGAAAATAAGACCTAGCCGGACAATCAGCTCTAATGTGTCTTTTGGAGCAAAAATTAATATAAGACCCGGTCTTATTTTACTGTAATATAAGATGGGGTCTTATATAATAATAATGTAATATGATACTGGGTCTTATGTTAATTTTTGCTCCAAAAGACACATTAGAACTGATTATCCTGCTAGGTCTTATTTTTGGGGAAACACGGTACATCATGCTAAAATAAAAGACAACTAAAAGATAACGGAAAAAGAAGTTACAAGTACCAGTCACAGACTAGGAAACGCAAAAGGCATTTAAGCATATAGATATGTGCTTAAACTGTCTCATAATAAAAGAAACACAAATTAAAATCAGGCATTCCTTTTTTTACCTGCTTGGCTTAAATAAAAAGTTTGATAAATATATTAATAAATACATTGCGTATTGATGTGCTCAAGATCGAGAGTAGATAATATGGAATAAGACATGAAAGAAAGGAGGAAAGGAAAATAATCTATTGCTCAGAAATAAAATTTTAGCTTTTCTCAATTCAAAAATAAGATCTGAGGCTGTTTGGTGTTTTTGTTGGCTCCTTGACTTGTTTTGCCTATTGCTCTATCAAGAATCTTCTATCTGTAATAGTCTTAATTTGTTTCCTGTTGCCATGGGCTGTATATTTTAAATACAAATATCTGGATGAAAAATACGGAAGACTGAGTCAAATACTGGGGTATATTATGTAACCAATACAAATACCTAGATTTTTAAAAAGAATTTAGAGGACCGAGTAATTTTTTTAAGTGATTTCCAGGGCTGTCGGATTGGTAGGCAGAGCCTTTTTACAAGCAGATAAGGAAGCTGATGGTACTGATATTTATGTAAGTCTGCGTTAACCACTGGATCCCAATGCCGCATGCCAGTGCAGACATGGCTGGAGCAAGTGATCAAGAGAGAGAGTGGTAGGAAACGAATTCTGAAATATAACCAGAAGCCAGATTTTTTAGGCTTGTAGGCTAGGTGAAATATTCTGGACTCTCTTCTAATGTCTCTCTTCTAAAATCCTCCAACCACCGGAGGATTTTATTTTTGAGTGTCATTTTTTTATGTGAACTGATCTACATTTTTAACTTAGAGAATTGTATTATAGCCATTTTCTGACCATCTATGGTGTCTCTTATTCTTTATAGCAAAGGGTGTTTTACTTTTTATAGCACTTATTGTCTTAATTTTTAGATTATGAAAGTAATGTATGCTTTTCTCACTGTAGAAAATTTAGAAATACAGAAAAAGATAAAAAAGGAAATAAATACATCTGTAAATCTAACCCAGAGTTCGGCAAATTATGGCCAGCAGACTAACTGCCTGTTTTTCATAAATCAATTTTATTGGAACACAGCCACACCCATTTGTTTAATATTATCCATGACAGCTGTCCATACCACAACAGGAGGGTTTAGTGGTTCTGATAGAAACAAATGGCCTGCAAAATCTAAAATGTTGCTACCTGGCCCTTTAGAGAAAGTGTGCTGAGTCCTGTTCTAATCCTCTGAAATAATGTTAATTTATTTGTACACTTTTCAAAGGTATATTCTAGATATTTTTTAAAGAGTCAAGATCATTCTATAAATGCAATTACATATATTGCTGAGTTCATTTACCACTATACCATCAGCATTTTTGCATGTAAATAACATTCATTATGAAATAGCCAGCAGCCAACATTTTTAATGCTTGTAAATGCTTCCCCTATTTCTGACATTTAGATTTTCCAAATTTTCATTTATAAATAATGCTGTAGTGAATATCTTTGTTTATCATTGTTTACATTTTCATCATTTCCTTGGGCTAGACCTTAAGGTGAAATTATGAAATCGAAGGATATCAACATTTTTAAGACTCCTGATAAGTATACTGAGGTTTTAAATCACTGTTCCCCAAAACTCTGGGCCTCTGCAAAGTTGTATACCATCATTTGGGTCAACTACAACCCACTGGAGATTGCTTTGGTATGTCTTGGGGAAATTACTAGTTTTTTCATGTATTAAATGTATATAAAGATAATTCTAAAAATTGCTAATCTTTATTTTGCATCGAGTATTGTTCTAAGTGATTCACATATATTAACTTATTTAGTACGTACAGCAATCCTTTCGGGTAGGTTCTATTATCCCTATTTTAGAGGTGGAGAAAGGATGAGAACCTGGACACTGTGACCCTACAGTTCTTGCGTTTAAGCCAATGTACTAAACTGCTTGAGCATTCCTGTATCTTGTTCCTTCTTCTTTTCATAGTCTCTCCCGTAATACTCTACTACGATCAAGTATTATGTCCTGTGTTAAGTTTCTAGGAAATATGTTTTGACTCTGAAGGTCAAAAATTTGGAAACCCATTCATTTCAAGGGGCACATCCTGTTGGCAGTAGAGTGATTAATTCACATGGGATATTTCTCCTACCATTTTCTCGGGCTTTCCTGGTATGTGTTTCTTCATTTTTCTCATCTCTCAGTACTTTGTCTTGTCGATATTTATCTCCAAAGTTTAAAGTTTATATATCATGCTGTTACTGAAAAAAATAATTTGGTGTTATTCCTGATTATTACTACTGCCATGAACAGGGAGGCAGGCAGAAGCAGCTTCCAGAAGCTGAAGGAAAATTTTATCTCCTATGTTTAAAAAAGATAAATGCAGACACAACTTTTGTTTGATGTTATAATTACTTCTCTCTGGTTTCTAGCTAGCTACTTTTTACAACAAATTTACACCATTTTGTGAGGTTTTGTGAAACCTCAAGGATAACATTCAAGAGATCCTCCAATTATTTTTGCAATGGGTTAGCTCCACCTCTTGCTAATTGTTTTAATTAGCTAACCTACGAGAATTAATTAAAAATTGGCATCATACTTCCAAAATTACATACCACTGACTACTGAACATAAAATCTTAATCAAAACATTGAAAAAGCTTGAATCCAACTTGTTTTAATTGTATAATATGCTTGCTCAAGGGAGAAAATAATGAAAACAATAAGATGAGTAAAAGGAAGATGCCTTTTTCAGGGAGGCTACAGAACCTTTTAATGGATGCTTCACAAAATAATGATAATGATGTTGCCAGGTTCTTTTCCATTCAACCAAGATACAGAGTTTGTTTCCATTGGAGGTGTCCACTCTGATGAGAGGAAAGCAAATCAGTTACACCAGCTTTGTGTGGAGATGAAACGTGAATGTGGCCTCAAGGGCCTCAACTAGGGTTCCAGCAGAGTAAGGAAGGGGAAAGAAAGAGAACCAGGTTGTCTGGCTGACAGTAGGAGAGTAAACTGGTACTTCTACTAAGTGCCAGTCACTGAGTCAGGAGCTCTCCTAGAGGCTATCTTGGGTTTTGTTTTGTTTTCTGAGAACAACCAGGCCAAAATTTGTCATTATTAACCTCATTTTACAGATAGTGAAATCAAGTTAAAGGGATTAAGTAACCTGTCTAAAGCCATCCGTACAGAATGCACGTGGCAGGACCCATTTTCTTCTCCATCTGCTCTCTCTCCCTTGGTGGTGCTTGTGCTATGTTATACAATCTGGATCATGTCTCCCCTTCAAGGTCCAGTCTGAATTCCATCCCTGCTATGGCCACTGCAAGGAGGATGGCAGTCATGTGAGGTGGCTCCTAAATAGGTGTAGGTAAAGAATAACAACAAAACAGTGGTAACAACAATGGCTCATTGAAATTTAGAGTTTATTGTATGCCAAGCTAAGTGTTTCCAATAAATTATCTCTTTTATTTCCCCTAACAACTGAAAGAGGCAGCTACTATTACTATCGCTTTTATACATGAGGAAACTAAGTCATCAAGAGCTTAATCTTGGAGTTATAAAGTTAGTAAGGGGCTGAGTAGTCATTCAAACCTAGGTCTAATTCTAGGACTCAGACTTTTAATCATATTTCTTGGAAAACATACACACACACACACACACACACACACACACACACACAGTAACACTCAGCCTGAGTATGGTCAAATATGAGTGACGTTAAGTATTCAGCTTCTTAAAGTACAAGAAAGACTACAAGGTGGGGCAGGGGAAGGGAGATATAATAGATATTAAGACCAATAAGGTATAATAAGGCCAAATATTTAACTTTTTAAAGATTCCCACTTATTTTGTTTCATATACATTAAGTCTTTGTTTCTATTTCATCACTAACACTTCATCTGCCTCTGTAAGCATTGCCAAGTTAGACTTTTTCAGCTGATGAAAAATTATCAAAAAGATGTGAAAGCTGGCACAATTATTTTATAGTTGAGACTAGCTAAGTGTGGATTATTATTCATTTGCAATGTTCATATCAACACCTTATTGGGTGAGGGCCAGAAAATTTTAGTTACAAAAAAGTGAATTACAAAACTCAGACTATATTACCCAGTGCACCTAGTAGACAGTTAATAATTGTTTAAAATGTTTAACTCTAAACTATCTTTTATTTAAAGATGAGAGCTTAATAAACTGGTGGTCTGCACAGAATAAATTAAAACTGTTTTTGAAAGAAAACAGCATTTTCTTAAGGGCTAATGCTTGTCTATGCAAGTTTGATGATTCCTCAAACATATTTTCAGTAACAGCTTTTATAAAACAATCACTAGTCCTGCTATTTTCCCTACTATTGCTTTTATACAAGCAGTACAAATACATGTTTCCACATTCTTCCCACCTGATTTGATTTGACAACACTAATCTAAGCATTTTTCCCTGTTATGTATGTGGTATGTATTTCATTTGTAATATATCTCTCCTATTGCTTGCAAAGACATGCAAAATAGAGGGATTGGCAATATCTATACTTTGGCCCATTTGGTTTGGAGTTTTCTTGTAGTATCAACCTTCATACTTATTCTTCTAGCATCACAAATTCATATTTTTGAATTTTCCTCTGGGTGTATTATAAGACAATGGTATCAACTGTCTTCTCTAACAGTCTATCAGTACGCTTAGTATACTTTTCTCCTCTGCCATGGGCATCGCTATCATGTATGATGCAGTAATAGACTTTAATCAATGATACAAAGGCATTTTCATCATCATATTTATCATTTAATTTTGGAATCCTTAAAATCCCTCTCAGAAACCCTGGATTCCAGAACATAGTATGAAAACCATAGCTATAGGAAATGCATATTCATTAAAGGTGAGAGACATAGACAGGTCTGCATTTTAGAAAGACAACTCTGGTCATGAAATAGAGGATGGGTTAAAGAGTGAATATATTAGAAGCCAAGGCATGTGCTAGAAGGTTATTGTGAGAGACAACAGAGGGTTAAACTTTGGAATATGAGTTAGAAAAGATGCAATTTTAAGAAGTAACGTTTAAAAAATTAGACAATTATTAGTTATTAGAATTGACGAATAAGAAGCAATCATGGATGGCGTCTTGCTTTGGAGACCGCCATAGTTAATGGTGAAGCTGGTGAATACAGCATGCTGAAGGCAGAGGCGCATGCTTACAGCAGTTCACAGTGATGCAGATAAAGAATTTGATTCTAAACATAGAAAAGCTGAGGTACTAAATGTCCAGTAGACAGTTAAATACAGATCTAGAACTCAAGGAAAAGTTTAGGGCTGGCTTTGAATTTGATAACCAAATTGATAAAGCCATGGGAGTGATGGTCAAGGAGAAAGTGAAGACTGAAAAGAGAAGAGGGCTGAGGGCAAACTCTAGGGACCATGACCCTAGAGAGCATGTAGAAAAAGAGCCACTGAAAAAAAACAGGAAATCTATGGCAAGTAGGAGATAGTTAACATAGGAGTATGCAAAATAGAGACTTGAAAGTAAGAAGAGGCCAGTGCTAGGCCACAGAGAAATGTATTTTCTCTCCAGTTTTTTCCTGTTCTAAATCCTGGTGTACCTTTACCTTCTGCCATGCCTTCTCGGGGGAAAAAAAAAAAAAAAAAAAGAGCTAAAGCCTCACGAAATGATTTTACTCCTACTTCACAAAGGAGATTGATGCCATCAGGCATGACCTATTTCATGCTCCATCATCTTTATCTTCACAAACCATTGTCCCACATGAATCCTTCCATTTTTCCCTTTTTTTTCCACTCCTAAGTCAACTCTGAGTCCTTTTACTCCTTTTCTACTCTTGACTTTATTCTCATGATAGCTTCTTTTCCCCACTGCTTCAATAAATAAGGTCTCCTGCAGTCTCCTTCCTTTAGTTCTTAAGATTATATGTATACTTCTTCTGTCCTTATGCTGGCCTTGAGCCTGCTGCTCCCAATCGCTGCCCTCCTTCCTTCTTTTCCATCCAAAGTCTCAAAAGATAGCATTTATACCCACTACGCCTCATTTCTCTCCTCCCATTCTCTTCTGCATCTCTGCAGTCTGTCTTTTCCTCCACCCCAATATTAAATTCCTCAAGCAGCGGTTATCAATGACTTCCCTTAGCCAACTCCTTCATCTTTTTCTGCACTCAACCCAGTCAGTTTCAGGCCTCATTTGAAATTGCTGATTCATCAGCCTGTCTTTGAGTTTCTACGCCACTATGCTTTTTCAGGTTCTCTTCCTTTCTCTCTGCCCGTTGTCTCTGTCCTTTGCCAGTGTTTCTTCCTCCTCCTAACCCAAACTGCTGTGGGTATTCCCTGAGTTGCTGCCCTTGGGGTTATTTCCTCACTCTACATGCCACATACTTTCAGACAATTCGTCTACTCTGCTAGTTTAAGCTGCCATTTCGATTACCATGTCTCTCAAGTCTATATCTCCTTCCTGACAGAAGGACGACCTCTGTACTTCCATCTCTATCAAACCATCCATAAATTAAAACAACCCCTCCTTCACAAGTGGCCACTATTGGCCTTGAGAGCCAAGCAAGTATGAGGCCATTGCCATGGAGTGATTACTCTAGGGCTGAAGGTCTCCAACAGGTTAGAATAGCAGTTCTCAAATTGTAGCATGCACCAGAATTTACCTGGAGGGCGTGTTAAAACACGTTTCTGGACTCCACCTCTAGAGTTTCCTGATTTGGTAAATCTGAGGTGGGCCCAAGAATTTATATTTTTAACAAGTTTCTAAGTGATGTTGATGCTGCTGGTCCAGACCAATACTATGAGAACCACTGGCTGAAAACAATGGTTCTTAAACTCAGCTGCACGTCAGAATCACAAGGATAGCTTTTCTTTTTAATTACTGCTACTCAGGACCCACTACATACCTATTAAATCAGAATATCTGCCGTGGGGCTCTCCAATTAATTCTAGCATGAAATTATGGTTAAGATCCACCTACTTAAAAGTAGAGAGAAGGGTTTCCCCCCACCCAAAAAAAAGCAGCAGCTTTGCTCAGGGTTTTTTAACCTCCAATCCCATGGTTTCTTCAAGGGTCCATAAATTCCATGAAGTAATATGAGAAAAGGTGTGGGGAGGGAGCCTATAGCCATCAACACATTCTCAAAAGGGTTCATGACTCTTTCCCAAATTAAAAATCACTAAGGTAGCTGATTCTCAGGCAGAGCCTGGGCAATCTCTTAGATCTCACAGATGCCACCATCATATGTGTTTCAAAATTCCTTCTGTTTACACATTGAGGCTTCTATGGAAAGTATTTGCTTTACTTACATAGTTTGGAGGCCTAGAATCTTAATCCTTACATATTCACTTAGGTTAATAAGCATTTTTTTTTTCAAAGTGCTCATATGAAAGAAGAATCCAACATCTATCCATCATTCACATGTTTGCAAGAATCACATCAACTAAGTTGGTTTTAATTTCTACATGCACTAACGTAATAGCGATTTTGAATAGGCAGGGTGAGAAGTATGAAGAACACTGAAGATCTAAGTAGGGGTTCACAGAGAAATTTTTTTAAATTAGCATGCTGGGAACCTAAAAGATTAAGGAAAGCATCTGGAACAGTAGGGTGTGTGTGAAGAAAGAGAAATTAGAATATACAAAAAACAATTTTAAACAGTGATTTTCCAGACTAGTTGTATGATAAAGAAATAGATAGAAAACTCTTCCTTTTTCCTTTTCTTCCACCACATTTATCACATACAGACTCCTCAGGATAGATAACTGAGTAATAGACTATTTGCACCATAAGAGTCAGGTTTGAACAACATTAAGGCATAGAGGCAGACAGGACTGGGCCCCAGTCGTAGCTCTGCCATTTACTGACCATGGAACTTTGAGAGATTAATTTAACCTCTTGTAAAATGGTAATCATAATTCTTCATAAGGTAACCTTGAGAACTACATTTACGTAAATAACTTATTACAGTGCTACGAACTAACAAATGTTCAATAAATGGCTGTATTACCACAACTCAGCTAGGTTATGGACCAAATAGGCAATTTGTAGACTGATTTAAAAATGCAAGTATGTTGTTATGGGAAATTTCCATGTTCCAAACAATTGGCTTTGATTTAGTCTTCATTTACACAAACATTTAAATACTTACTTTAAAAATTCAATTTACTTTTTAAAGGAACTGCTGATCGTTTCACTGCCAATCCTTTTTACTTACTTAGCTCTTCAGCTACCATCTTAATCTCACAAACAATATAAGCTCCACCCTGAATTGAGAGTTCCTTAGGAACAAGAACTGTGTTTTATTGAATAATCATTTATTGAGTATCTATATGCCAAAAACTGGACATGAAAATATACATACAATATAGTTCCTTTCCTCATGGGGCTTAAATTCTACCTGGGGAAAATGATATGCAAATATAATTCAAGATAGTGTATATTATAATAAAGATGTGTACTAAGAACTATGGAGCACAGTGAAAGAAAAGATTCATTTTATCTGAATTGACAAGGAAATCTTAATAAAGAGGTAACAGTCAAAGTGGGCTAAATGTGCATGAAAGTTAATGAAAAATGTAAAGGACTTCAAGGAATGGAGAGATACACATGAACTGCGACTACAGGGAAAGATTCCTAAGTGGACGAAGGTTTATTTGGACTTTGAATACAGAAGATGAAGATAAAAGGTGGAACAGCTTGCTATGCATCTAGGCATATATGTAGTAGTAAAATATACTATTAACAAATACTAAGCTGGTTGACAGGAAATAAGATTAAAGAGGTGCTACCTTGGAACTAGACTCTGCAGAGCCCTTGGAACGAACCAAGGAAGTTCCCTGGACTGGGGAGTTCCAGAGACTTTTGCAATAAGTAAAAGAGAGGGATTATACATTCTAAAACCAAGGCACTATATGTAACATGGTCAAAGCAGAACTGGAGGAGGTTATTCCAGCAGCGATGTTGTGGGTAAAGATGAAAGATCAGATCGTCTTTAAAGCAGTTTCATTAATGTGGGTATGACGTGCTGTAGGTCTATTCTAGTACATCTTTGGAGAGCAACTATAAAGATTCAAAAATGACATTATGTGAATGTCATCTGGGATATTTGAACAATAATATAACTGACAAATAGCAAAGGTAACATGGAAGAGAATGAATTGTTTCTTAAGTGAACAAAATTTATTTAGTGCCATCTCTATGCCAAGTATCATGTGACGATATATAATGCTATCATACATGTCTATTTATATAATATGCATATTGTTTCACTCAGTAGCTGTGGTCTCCTGTGTATCTTATTTCCTCAAATAAATTATCCATTTTTGCTGGGCAGGATCTCATCTCATTTTTCTTAGATTATTATAGAGCCTACCACCACAAAGAACATGTCAGCATTTAATAAAATCTTATTGTCTGGTCAAATAACTGAGGCCAGAATTATCAGGAAACTAGCCCAAGTCTTAGATGGAGTTGGCAGTGAATAAGAATGGAATCCACTTTCCTTTATTGCTATATAACTTCCTAATATGGATAGAGTGGGACAAGTTCCAAACAGTGCCAAGTCATTCTAGCCAATAAAACCATGGTTCACTCTATCTTGTGATAGTCAGTAGAACAATTTTATTGATCAGAGGAAATAGTGAGAAATCATGTTTCCTGTCTATTTGGGTGTGTTTTCCTCTTTAAAAATGTGATCTTAAAAGGGAGGGAGTGGAGGGCAGGAATGAGAGAGCAGATTAGTCCAATCATTCATAGCAGCATATTTACTTCACCGGGGAAAAAAATGACTTTAATTGCACAGAGATAGAAAAATATGTTTGAATATCCTTCCTGGACAAGATTTGGGGCTTTCACATGAGAATAAAATACACATTTACAGTAACTTTAGATTTGGGGGTAGAATTTAAAGCTTTTGCCCATCAACATATCATAATGGATGAATGCGACACTCGCATAATAGCACTTGTTTGAGTGCTTTTAGAAAGAGCAGGGGAGTGGTTGCAATGCAGTAGGAAGTTTAAAATTTTAAGGTTGTTTGCAATGACAAACAACACCTACTCAAAATAAGTTGGCAAATCCGTGTTCAGAATCTATGTTGTCATTCTAATGTTCAGGAACAGCTAAGGAAGGAACGAGAATCTCAAGGTCACTGGGAATAGTCTTCAGAGTATTCTTTTAGGGCTTATCTGTGCTCACATGACTAATTTCTTTCCAAGTGCAAAGAAAGGCCACTTGCTTGAGACAGGCCCAGTGCCATCCTTTATTCAAGTTCCTTTATATTCCTCTTTTTAAAGAAGCTGTCAAGTTCTTTTTTTGCCGCTGACAGAAAAGGCCAAATCTGTGGTACAGGAAAGGAGGCGCAAAAAGAAACTTTTTTGTGTTGATGTTTTACTAAGTGAGCTAAGGAGAATTTTAGAATCATGTAATTTACTCTGGAGGCATTTACTGTACATAGCTATAGTGATGGTAATTTCTTTCATTGTTGAAGTGAAAAGATAACCATCAATCAGTTGTCAATTGGTCAATTGCAGAAGTGATGAAAAGAAACTAGTAGGAACAATCCCTTCTGTGGCTACCTAGACCGTTTGTAGGCTTAAGAAAAGTATGGGAACTGGATTGTGTTTTAAAAAGGGATTGGACCAGATTTTCAAAAAGGTTAATAGACGTAACTTCCTTGTAAAGAATGGCTTTGCAGTTATACATCATAAGGAAATGCATTTGTAAAAATGAAAAATTAAAAAGACATGGGATTAGTTAACTTTTTTTATTATTATTAAACTAGATATCAGATAAGTAAGCCCCAAAACCTTGAATTTCAGTGAGTTCTTAATGGAGGAAATATATATATATTTTACTATTAACTCAGCACATGCATTTTAAAACAAATTAATGAAAATTACTTTGTACTTATGCCTTAGCCTCAGTATTGAGCACTTTGAAATAAATAACTTTCAAAGTATTTATCACAAGAAATTGGAAGTCCCAGTTAATTTTGAACACTATTAAGCAAACACCTACAAATAATTTAATTTTTTTAAGGTTAAGATAAATTTAAAAATCATTAACTTGCATAGAAGGCAAATGGCACTTTGGGATTTAGTGTTATAAGCAAGATTTCATTTTAATTTATCCTATTTTCCTAAGAATAGCAGTGTTATTGATTTATTCTGAGAGCTCCCCCCACACACAGTGATTTTTTTTTTTACTGTGGTAGGTAATAAAAAGGATTACAGGCCCCCAGAAGGATGAGATATCATCAGTTTGTAATCCAGCCCATGGTTTCCTAGATACCGTATTGTCTATTCTGTTCCGCTATGTGAAAAATGTTGAATATCAACAATGGGTTTCAGTGCTGTATTGTTGAGTTTTGTATGAACTAATCTAGCTTCACTAAGAAAAAAAAAAGAGAGAAAGAAAAGAAAGAAAGAAGAAAAAAAGGGGGAAAAAAAGAACCACAGCTTTGGACAAAAGTCTATAGCTAGTGCATTTGAAACTCCCCTTGCACAAGAGCTGACTGTAGCTGAGGGAAGACAGTTTACTCATTTGCTCTCTCCTTTCATGCAGTCAGCTGGCCCTCTTCTCAGGTGTAGATCACCTATTATCATTTCACCTGTTTTGATTCTCTGATGAGGAAAGTCCCAGGACTTATCAGCTGGGATAGGCCTCATTTACAAGACAGCTCTGTTCAGTGTTTGGAAGGTAAGCTTTTTGCACAACTTCTCTGCTCTAGTGTGCTGGCCTAGCTCTAGAACTTTACAGCATACCACTTATTTTTAACTTTCACTTTTTCTTCTCTCTTCCTCTTTTGGAGAAAGAAAACCTGACAGGTTTCTCCGGAAAAGTGGCCATCCATGGAATGGATGAAAGGTTCCCTTTCTATTCCAGTAAGTAATTGACTTGTAACTAAAAATTGAACTGGCTGCTATGTCAATTGCAATGTGAGCTGCTGCTGACACAGGTGTTGCTTACTCTTTAGCCTGGAAAGAAAAGGGGCTTAACCTATGATTAAATTTCAAGTCAGTTGACCTCAACATGATAGTACATAATTCTCCCTTGCCTACGGAATGGCCTGAGTTCTTATTTTGACCCTGGTTCTGGCACCTGCTTTTTTAATGTTTGGTGTAGCTAAAGCTAGAGTTGCTCTTTTGGTTGGAAATAAAGTGGGTGGAGAACAGTTCTAAGTAAATAACAAATGTTCAGCCGACTAAGTCTTTTATCCAGTGCTCAATGTGTTCTATTTTTTAATGCATAAACTCTTAAGTATATGTAAACTATTATTTAAACTTTTATTGTAAAAGGTATGGATTCATGGACAACCATTTTATTGCTAGAGATACAAAGCAAATACAAATCAATGAATTACAAACAAGCAAAGAATGTAAGAATTAGGATGCTTAGGGCTTTCAAATTCTTAATTTTGATGATGGAACCTGTCATAGGCTTTCTAAATATGCCTTGCACTTTAGTGATTATTTTAGCCCTAGGAGTGAAATGACAGCTTTGTTTTTCCTAGTTTCTGTAAATCAAACAAAAGGCTGTTTAACTTTAGCAAAATGGCACTATTTGAGTTTTAGAGACTCAAATATCTACTTCCCAAAAGCAAAATAAAAATCAGTGACATCTAAAATTACCATTTACACCTGAAGCTATTCTCCATTCATTTTATGTAAAATGGTTGCGCACTAAGAATTGGTCTGTAAGGTGAGAGCAGCGTGGACTGTTGTTTTTCACTTCCTCATTTTCTTTTTAACCTGAGAATCAGAGTAGGTGCTGATGATGCTTGCTTAACCCTGCTTTTGGTGCCAGGCTGTGACCGGCTCTCTGTGAAACCATTTCTGACCCTCTGCTTGCAGTGGTGAGCCTGAATTTTTCCCCTTCCTTGCCCATCACTGTCAGTCAATTATGGGATTGAACTGAACCAGAAAATCTGGTACAGTCTGGTAATTAGTACAAAGGGTTTCCAGTCTAGTGTAAAGACGGAGATGCAAGAGCCCCAGCAGTCACAGAAATCGTTTTGATTGGCCGTGGACGTTGCCTTTTAGTGCTGCTTAGTGACTTTCTAAAGATATTGCATCCTACCCTATAGGTCTTCTCCTTCAAGTACATTATGGACCTTTTTTAAAGTCGTGTGTGTGTGTGTGTGTGTGTGTGTGTGTGTGTGTGTTTCTTTTTTTAGATCCAACTTCTCCCATTTTTAGTCTGTCATTTTTGCCTATCAAACAGACACGTTTTGACTTGCCCAACAAAGAACCAAGTTATCAACACTCACAGAAACTGACATTTTTAATTCAGGCTTCATTATGTCTTTGAATTATGACAGTGAAGTACAAAGACATTTTAAGAGTTTTTTCATTATTTTTTTTAATCCAGCATTGGGATGTTTATCTTTCTTTAGTATTCATATTTCCTTTTCTACCTTTATTCTCAGTAATATATAATTAGCATTATCAAAACCATCAGCTATTATCCTTTATGACTTTTGACCTTTATTTTTTAAATATGTCTCAAGCTAGCATTCTCTAAAATAAGTAAAAACTCCATGAGAGATTTTAATGGAATATTTTAAGGTTATAAAAACAATGAAATAATTAGATACAGAGAAAAAACTGATGGTTGCTAGAAGGGAGGGAGATTGGGGGAATGGGTGAGAGAGGTGAAGGGATTAGGAAGTACAAATTGGTAGTTACAAAATCGTCACAGGGATGTAAAATATAGTAAAGGACATACAGTCAATAATATTGTAAAAACTGTGTATAGTGTCAGATAGGTACTAGACTTATGGGAGGATCACTTCATTAATTATATAAATGTCTAATCACTATACAGTACACCTGAAACTAATATAAAATAATATTGAATGTCAACTATAATTTTAAAAAACATAGTCACAATGTAAAATACAGTATAGGGGTTTTAGTCAATGGTATAATAGCTATGTACAGTGTCAGATGGGTAGTAGACTTGTTGGGGTCATCACTTTGTGAGATGTGTAAATCACTATGTTGTTTTGTACACCTGAAGCTAATGATAAAAAACTAAATTTAAAAACACAGCATCTCTGCAGCACAATAAATTGAAGTGTAATAAAACAAGGTATGCCTGTATAAAGGTTTCACTTTTTTCCATAAACAAAGGAGGTTTGTTTTGGTGACTAATAAAATGTAGTTGCACACCAAAAACAAAAAAACAAAAACAATGAAATAATTTAAAATGTGAATCTCTTTTAAATATCAACAGTACATGACTAGGTAAATAATGAATTATACGATAAACTATAATAACAAAATAAATTTCAGAAAAAAGAATATTTTGTAAATCAAGCTTGCATTTGATGGTAAGTGCAATTTTATAGCCTATTTTTGATTATACATTTTTAACTGCTACTTTGGAGTTCCTGGTTTATTTTCAATGCTAGTTTTGGATAAATTACATTTTTTTGCAAAAGCAAACATCCTCTTTGATTATAGATCACAATTACTCAATAGTCACACATTAGATACAATGAAAGCATTTGGTAGCTTGTCACTGCCCCCAAAAGATAGATATATGTATAGTTAAGGGGACATTTAATTCTGACACCCTGTACAAGACTGCGAAAGCAACAGTGCCCAAAATAACAGAAGCAAAATAAAGCACAAGGACTTTCATTTTCAAGAATGCTATTTTTAGAACAATTTACATCATGATTTTAGTTGTGATGCATGTATGTTGTGAATTTTCTAAAGGGTTCTTTATTTACCCACATCTTAATGTAGCTTTAAATATCTGTTTTATCCTATGTACAATCTTAACAAAAGTAGTTATGTTACCATGTCTGCTACTGATTTTTACATGTCTGACTTTGCTATTAAATTTCAAGAAGGTTATTATTGCTTTTGTAACCCTGTCATGAGTAATGCATTTTCCCACTAAACATGTCATAATTGTAAAGGCTGCCCAAGAAGCACTGTTTCTGTTGTAATAGTTTGGCATTCATTTCTCTATTGTTTTTTAACCATAATATAGTGTAATGCTTTGAAAAGAATACACATTTTTATATAATTAACACTTTTTGTTTTTAACAAAACTTTTCTAAGAAAGTCTTAGAAAATCATATAAATGGGCAATGCTTCAGTGACCATATTTGCACTGAATTTTAATTCATCATCAAGTCTATATCTTGAAATGTATCCATAAAGTAACTCAGGGAAGAGTACATTCTGATATTATTTTTCTTATTTTATTTTTTAATCTAAAATATATGTTGAAATTCAAAGGTGCTTGACACAGGAAGTACAGCAGTGTTCTGTGTTCCCTAATAGCTGAATGCTGTCTGGACCTGTTTAAAATTACAGGGGTTCACAGGCTTTAATATGGACCCAAACGTTCTTTTCTACCTCAGTCTTACTCCTAGTGGCAGGAGTAAGACTTGGAAAGAATCCTAAAAAGTAGCCTCATAATTTTCAAATTCTGTGCCTTTGAGCTCTTACGTTCTTTGAGGATACTCAGGGCCGTAGGGGAAAGGAGGCCAAGTGGCCTCTTAGCTCCTTGAGACCAGAGCATCTCTGCTTTCATCTGCTGTGTTTATTAGAGTTCCATGTAAGATGGAAATCTCATGCTAAAGGGAAAAAATTAAAAAAAAAAAAATTACTAACTGAGGCCATCTTTTCAATAAGGGAAGCAGGGTTTACTTAAGTTAGCACACTGAGTCAGTGACAATATCAATTTTGTAATCCAATCTCTTGTCTCCTAGTCCGAAACTCTCTCTACTAAACTACAATAAACTTTCCCTACATAGTCATGGATCTTTTTGTGTAATCATCCTAAGCTATTTTATTAAAAACACACCCTCAGAGATCCATAGCCCTATGTTGAAAATCAAGATACTTACTAAGGATACAGCATGTAAGTGGCAAATGCAATCCAGTAACATGTTGATGACCAAAATCAGGCCCTTTATTTGGCAACACCATTAAGTGGGGAAGATCATTACAGCCCTTAGGTAAAATATTGATTCACCTCTTATTTAGAAAAGTAATATTTTGGGAGAATTTTTAAAATTTTTAACTGTGGTAAAGCATACATAAAACTTACCATCTTAACTGTTGTTAAGTGTAAAGTTCAGTAGTATTAATTATATTCATGTTGTTTTGGGGGGTGTTTTTCGTAGTGGAAAAACTTAATTAGGACTCAAATCCAAAAGAAAGAGAATTAAAGAAAACACAGCTGAATTAAGATGCTATTTTTCCTTAAAACATGTCTTATGGAATACTATTCCTATATAGACTGGACCAGGTAAAAGAGTGAAATGGTTAAATAATTTTTTGAAATGTAGCATGCTATGTCCCCCTCTAGGAAATTCACAATGAAAATTTGTTTTTGAAAAAACTATGAGAAACTGTACTGCAAAGTTCTCTTTGAGCTTTGTGTAATATAGAGTATCCCAAACTATTTTTCTATAGACTTGCTCTACATTTTTTGGGGGGAAAAAAGTCTGTTTTTATTCTTTAGGGATGATGTTTTGTTGAACACATTTTGGGAAAATCTCCTCTAACAGAACTTTTGGAGATTTAAAAAAAAAAGAAAAGACCTGTAAGGTAATATTTATGTTAACTGGCTCTGTATTTACCAATCCTTTATCCTCATTTTATAAATAGGATATTAATGGACATCCCATTAATTCAACCACTGAACGAATATTTAGGCACAGTGCCAAATGCTGGGAATGCAGTCATGAGTAAATCAATCAATGCCCCTGACCTTACAGAGCTTTCAATCCTAGTATTTAAAAAAGAAAATACAATGAGTGTATGCAATATTAGCTGTTTCTGGCACTCATAGCTTATCAGGCTATGTTTGTTTTGTTTTCCCTAATTCTAAAATGAGAGAAGGGAGAAAAAAAGCAAAAAAAAAAAAAAGCAGAACACCATGCAGAAGTTTACAGTCTGCTCTTTGAATAGAGATATCCCATATTTTCCTGAGATCTACTTATGCATCAGCAATTACACCTATCATAAAATTTTCTACTAATCCAAAGATGGACTTCTCTTGTTTAGAAAGAGGAAGATGAAGGAAGGAAGGAAGGAAGGAAGGAAGGAAGGAAGGAAGGAAGGAAGGAAGAAAACAATGTTTCCTGATCTCTCCTCCTATTAGCTATTGATGTCATCCTTAGCTATCGATGTCATCTTCTATATAAGTAGATTCCTTTCAAGTGTCAACTAAAGACTTTATTTGGTCAATAGTCTGCATGTCATTATTGTCTTTCTAAGAATTCAAAGAGTACCTATCAGTCAGATTCAACTCTTGGTGGTAACCATGGGTTCTACCTCTATTAGGAAATATTTTCTCTAACTATCCAACCTTCTCTCCCAGCTTCTGACCTTTATCCTGGGGAATCTGCGTCTTCATGTGAGCAGAAAGTGTCTCCTAAGCAAAGGAAAAGAAAGGCCGAGGGGCATAGACAGTGCATGGGTCTCCAGAACTGTCCCATCCCTAGAATCCCTACACAAAAACATTAGACATGTTCCTACCAAAAGATACCCTTGAAAGTTTCAAGAAGAGCTTGCCTTCTTATTGGACAGTTCCCTCATACCTCATATCCCATTTTCTTGTATGGAAGTGAGTGACTTGATTGGGGTAACTCCTGTGTATACCACTTGAAAATAAATGGGTTACTGACCTTTGGTAACAGACATATGGGAGGAAGGAAAGGTTATAAAATTTAAAAGAAAAAGAGGCTTATAACTAAGACAAAAAAGAAGGAAGGACTTATGCCAACTACGGTTTCTTAACTGCATTTGTTGTCATTGATGTGTTATAGGTGATTCTGTAAATCAGTCCTGAGCTCAATCCTCGGTGATACTGAGAATTTGTTTTGCAATTTCCCTCCTGATCCTCCCAGCATTTCCTTCCATGGGAATAATGTGAGATAAGATCATTGCCAGAATACTATGAGAAAGAACTTAGAAAAGAATTTGGGGTTTTCAGTTAAAATTAAGAACTGTGTTTGTTTTCTTCTAGTTAGCTGGGAATCAATTTTCTAATTCTTCTCCTCTCAGTCATTTGCCTTTTGATAGTATGCTAGGCCATACAGCACTTGTCCCTTTCTATTCCTTTTAATTAACTTTTTTAATCAATTATGATTACTTGCATGGATTTCTGTTCTCTCTTCTCATCAAATTTGTTGGGCTTATTTTTTATTTTCACACCACTACCCACTGCTGTGAATTAACAATAACAAAAAATCTGCACTCTTCCCTTCCACCTCTTGAACTGGAAAAACAGCTAGCTAATAAGAGGCTAAATGAGCCTTAGAGTATAGAGAAGCTGGAATCCTTAAATTATTTAAATTGAAAAATGGCTGGTTTTACAATCAGAAAAACTCAAGTGGACCATAAGCCCTACTTGATTGTCCCCCCTTATCTGGATGATCTTGTAATGACAGCTGGAGTTATCTGCCATCAACATCACTGTCCACAAAAGCTTCTCTGCTCTCTGCTCAACTCTTTAGCAGCCCTGGGAAGCTGGAGCTATTTCAGGAGAGTGGGCCCTATAGGATTGAAAACTTTATTAAAATGCAAAGCTGTCTCTAGTGACATAAAAGCTCAGTAAAAAAAAAAAAAAAAGATGGATCTGAGACCACAGAGCCAGAAATCGTCTGTAGGATGAAAACCTGAGATTTCATATACTGCCACCAATAGGCTAGGGTCGGTGTAAAATAAAAAGTCATGTGAAATAAACAGCAGTGTAAAATGAAGAGCAAGAGATAGAGGGAAAGGAAAAAATAATGTTTCAACATGAGTAGTGCAACAGATACCACGTGTCAGATTAGCCCCTTGCAGAATTGTTTCTCAGGAAGCAGCCCTGTGGAATGGATTGTGGGATGTCAGGATACTTGTCTGTTTTAAAAGGTTAGGGAAGTACCCCCAAAACATTCCTGACTTTCTTTTGCTAAGTAACTCATCATACATGAATTTTCTGAAACTCTTTGTTACTGACAGAACTAGTAGTAATAAGGTGGGAGTCCATCACATTTTGACTTGAAGTCTGCAAATGGCCCTCCACTTCACTTGTCATATGACCACGAGGAATCATCCTCAAAATACTATATTGTAAGTGCATTTGCCCAATTTGATCCTTTGTACTAAAAAATAACAAAATAAGATCTTAAATGTATTTGACACTAGCTACTTAATTCGAAGAACTCCACATATATTAATCACTAATAAATTGAAATGTTGAAATAAAAAAACTAAAGCATCGAACAATTAAGCAATTTGTTATAAACAAGGAAAATTAAAAACAGGATCCAAGTGGTTTCAATTAGAGTGTGCTAAGTTCTTCATACATCTCTTTATTTTGCATTCAGAATTGCTTACTATAAAAAAATGACTCTAAGCACAAAAAGTCATAAAGAATATTCCAAATAACTCAGTACTCATGAAAACCAAAGTAGTGTATCCACTTCTGTATTTCACTTATTTGAAAAAATTTCTCAGGAGAGATATGTTAACAATATCATCACCACCATATAATTACCAACAGCCTTTTATTGAGTGCTTACCATATTTCTCCCCAGCCCTTCTCCCTTCTCCAAGCCTCATCTTCAAGCCTCATTTTCCCTTCTACTCGGGAACCTGGAAAAGGAAAAAATAAAGTAGTGGTCTAAATTGGCCTAACTGGTAATTTCTCTTTTTATGCAAGTGCAATTTCAGTTAACAAATGAAAAAGCTAGATGAAGCACCCCATCCCTTCTACTTTTGCAGAAGACATTAAAATTACTGGTCAAATCAATTACTCCAAATATCAGGAGAACACCCCCCAAATATGTAATATTTTTGTCCTTATTTTTCCTTAAAATATTGTGCTTACACTTGACATGTTTATAAACTGATTTTTTGTGATGAGAAAAGATTGGCAGAATTCAGAAATGTTTTTTTCCATTTTTAGTTCAGAGATGGCTTAAGGTGTGATCTTGTAAACAAGGTTCCTTCTCCAATGGAGGAAAACAAGGTCCTCTCTGTCCCCCAAAAAGAAACTGGGCACCAGGACGCAGAGAGGCCCCTTTGTCCATTTCTCTCCTCCACGCCTATTAGTATGCACTGCTGCAAACTTGAGGCCCAGTAAGGAACTTCTTTGACTTGGGAGGTTGGTTTTTGCAAAACCCAACCTTTGTTCCACAGGGACACTCATATCAAATGACAGTACCTCATAGCAATGATAACTCCACCATGTTCTCCCATTCAAGACAGTGTATCCAAGTACAAGTGGAGTGAAAGCAATGCTATTACAGGGGAAAACTTGAGTTTGCTGAAATCCATTCTTAAATATGTTCTCTACAAACCCAGAACTTTATTACTATTTCACATGTCTTGTAACGTATCTTAGTAACAGCTGATCACAACACACCACAGTCTCATAACCCTGGGGTTGAAAAATATTCATTTGGTGAAATTGTCAGCCAAACTGGGAGAGCTAATAAATGATAAGAGCTCTGGAGCTAACCTGAGTTCCAGGAGGGCACTGTCCTTCTGAACCAACATTGGCTCATAGGAATCTTTCAGCAAATGACGAGACCACGTCATACTGCTCTCCTCCCTTCAGCCTGGTGCCCCTCACTCCAGGTTGGTTCAACAGACTCCAATGTATGGGGCAGGGCAGGACACAGTGTGTTTACATTAAACTAGGATTTCAAAACGCTTAAGATACCAAAATATTGGTAACCGCATGAAATTAATGTTATTCACCATGACTACATTTCTGTCTTTTTATTAATTATGTTATTGGCATGTGTTAACTTGGACTTTACATGGGAACCAAAGTTATTTTTAAAATTTTCACTGTTCAAAATACAATTTTGATTCTCTGGAGAGCATTTAGGAAGGCCAAAACTGAGACTATATCCCAGACAAGTTAAATCAGAACCTCTGAGAAGAGAACCCAGGCATCAGTGGGTTCTAAAGCTCCACAGGTGATTCCAATGTGTAAGCAAGTTTGAGAACCACTGGTCTAAGGAAGGAAAAGCATGGGAAAGGGAGATCAGTGTAGTGAGATATTAAGAAATTGTGGTCATGCAATTATAATTGGGGTTAGATTTGTCAACCTGATATTCTGAGGGCTGCAATTACCCTGGAGGTGGACCTAAGTCATCCCCAGACAGCAGTCACTTCCTGTTCCTTCTGTGCATCTGTCTGTGGAGCCTTATATCCCTGTGAGCCAAGGGAGGACAAAAAGGAGGTGGTGACTTCTCTATGGCTGCAGGATGCCGTCAAATTGATTCAGTAAAGCCTTTCTCTACTTTTCTCTCTTTAGAGGCAGGTAGAAGTAGAGTCCTAAGCCTACTACAAATTTCCTGAGACTAGACAGATTCAAACCAGAGCTTAAAAAAGTCATACGGAATGTCTGTTGTGGGCAAGGTGCTAACTTAGTCCTTACTACAACCCTATGAGACAGCTGTTAGATGTGCTTCCGTTTCACAGATCAAGACACCCTGAAACAGCAGCATGAGAAGGCTGCCCAGGGCCACACAGCTCATGTGTGCCTAAGTCTGGACTTCTCACTCTAAGACAGATGGAAAACTGACCAAGGGTCACCCAGCTATTCATGGACAGCTGTCTGTGTCAAAAGAATCTTCCATTCTTTAAGTAGAGAATCAAATTAGTATGCTAATTGTGTTCTTTGCTAGTATGTGTAAGCAAGCATTATACTCACAGACATAGAAAAGAATCTCAGTATTCAGACACCAGTATGGTATTTGTCCTCTTTTGAAACATCATCACTAGTTCTCATGACCAATTGAAGTCTACTGGAGTTTCTTTTATTAAAAAACTATATATGTTTTTTGGAATAACTGAGAAAGCATAGGCATCTAAGCTCAAACTTACATGGAACCTTTTAAAATGGGATATGGCTCCTTCTTGTAACATTTCTGAAAGTGGAATCCTGAATTCATGGTGGTAGAAAGGAAAAAGAAAAAAAATCCATCTTGTATGTTCTCCTAATGAAATCCTAAAGTGTGATAGTGAAATTGGGATTTGGCATCAACCTCAAACAGCTGGAGCCATATGTTTCCTATTTTGTAAACTTTTTCTTAACCAGAAATGGCTAGCTACCTAGACACAGCCCAAGGTAGGACCAGCCCTCAACCAATTTAAAGAAAGCAGTTTATCGTTTATTTACTCATCAGGCATTGCTTTGTGCTGATTGCATATTAGGCGCTATTGCTCTAGCTAGTTCATTTTTAGCCCTTTCCCAACCTGCGAGCACTCTGTGTCCCTCTCTCTCTCACACCTCCAACAGCCTGTCCCTGTCCTTCTACCTCCGGGCCAAACCCTGTTCTCAGATCCTTCATTCATGTGAAGGTCAAAGTGGTTGATAACAGCTAAAAAGAGTTATGATTTCCAGGGTGATGTGCATTTTTAACAGGGATCAAATCTTTTCGGCTAAAAGGGCAGTGCTCTGGTGAGGTAATTACAGGCAGTGCTTCTCTGGAGCCTGATGAAGGCTGCTCCAATCTGGCCACTGCAATGGCACCCACTGCTCTCCTGAGGTCACGTCCATGACTTTCCATGTTTGTATCCCAGTGCTTGGCACGGTGACCAGCATTGGTGGCACTCAATAATGAAGGAAACTCTGGTCTGAGGAAAACAAGTTGCAACAATAAAGATGCCCTGATACAGATGAATGGTAAGATGCTGCATTAGTTTTGAACCAAAATGCTATGGGGAGAGGCCAGGTAAAGCCGTAAGAGGAGATAAACTAGTCCCATCGTTTGAACTTCCCAAGAAGTCAGTCAGTGTCCATTTTGAGAGACTTCTGGGAGTTCCAGTCAGCTCTCAGATCTACAGGTCTGGTTTCTCAGCAGCAATCTTACACTTTAATTTGCTGCATTTGAGTTGTACTGAAGTCAGGATAAAGACTAAATGTATTATTTAAAAAGTATTTATTGAGTACCCACTATGAACCAGGAATGCTGCTAGGCCTTGTGGAGGTGGTACAAGACCCAGTTCCTGCCCTCATGAAGCTAACATTCTACTTAACGAGTCTGATGTGAAATCATTAATTATGTAATTCGATATTTAATCGGAGTCGTATTAAGTGCTGCAAAGGAAAATTGCAGGGTACTGAAAAATCTTATGTCAGAGAGACATGACTCTATAGAAGTCAGGCAAAACTTCTCAGAAAAAAATAAGTCATTTCAGCTCAGCCCTGAAGGATGAGTCGGAGTTAGCCAAGCAGAGAATTCGTAAAAGGAGTGGACATTTCTAATGAACACCTTTAACATGTGATACCCTAGAGCTAATCCTGAGAACGGTCTTGATTCCTTTTCTTGATGTTGTTCATATAGAAAAGATTTTGAGGTCTTTACGACAAGCTGCCTATTCAAGGCTCTGAGTTCAGACAAAAGAAAACATTGCCATAGAGAAATAAATCATCTCCACAGATGCCGACAGCTTCCTGAGGCACATACAAGTCACCTATGGTCTCATCCACTGCTGCTTCTCTGTGCTCTCGCCTAGGTCATTAGCACGAACACCCATTTGACAGCCCCCATCTGTACACTCTAGGCCAGCAGCTTTCAAATTCTGAAATGTCTGCAGACCAGACTTTCTGTATGGCTCTGTCCAGACACCTTGAGGGGAGTAAAAGAACTTAGGAAAAAGAAAATGAGTCAAGAAACTGAAAACTTCAGAGAGAGCCTGGTCTGTGTAAGGGATACTTGAACCACCCCCACCCAGCCTTCTTTTAATATGGAGCCAGTACTTTGTAAGTTTGCACAATGGCATTCCCAAGCACATCATGCTACTTTATACATCATGATATTTTATATTGCCTTCCCTTGGCCCCGTTCTTCAGCTAATTAAATTCTTGCTCCTAAAAACTCAGTTCTGACATCTTATCCTCTTACCCGACTGGCCCAATCTAATTTAGATATCCTTCCTTTGTGCTCTCATAGCATGCTATACTTTTATACCTTATCACAGCTATGTTATAATCACTGATTTACTTATCTGACTCATCTATTTCTTGAAGGAGTAAGTTCCTTTAGGGCAAGGCTCATGGTTTAATCATTTTTATATCCTAGCTGAGTACTTAAAAAACACACTGAATGAATTAATGTCCGTGCATGGTAGTTACTTTTTCTTTCTTAGCCTCTGGAGAGACGTGGAAACTTGGATTTTGTGTATCTAGTAAACAAGGCTGGTTTTGTGTGTGGGAAACTCTTGACCCCTGCTAGTCTGATATGCGTCCCACTTATAGATAATCTTGTTATATTTACGTTAACCAGGTTGTTGCTCTATAGGCTTCCTTTGGAAACATCCTAAGAACTAAATAGACCAGTATACATGGTCCCAGCTGACCAATACATCAGTCAAGGATAAGGTTGGTTTTGATGTTCAGCACTGAATAAGAAGCAACCATACGCATGTCTGATCTTATAGCCAATGCATTTTAAATAATGTGCATGTTTCACATTAGGAATGGCATAATTTCTAAGATAGAAGCAAGGAAAGAATAAACTATGCCTGGCGGAATATTTTTCAAGTATTTAAATATTTACTTAATGAAAAAAGAAAAGGATAGATTAATAAAGAAATAATTGGATGCATGTAAAAATATAGTACAGTCCGCAGGAATCATCAAACCATAAGTTAAAATAAGGGACTTATCACTGGCAGAAATGACAAAGCCATCAAACATAAAAAATAAAAGCTATTGGAAGATCATTTTCCAACCAAACAGGGTACAACTATCATTCAAATAGTGGAAAAGAAGCACGTGCTGTTAAAAAGTACTAACCCAAAGGAGGCAAAAGTTTGCCGTATGAGGAGACTACATTGTAAACTCTAGAGAAATCCCCATACCATCCAGTCTTTCTCCTCACACTCCTCCCCTTACACACACACACACACACTCACCATCCTCATATACATACATCACACTTATCTTGTCTACTTGCTTTCCTGAAATAACCTTGATTTGAAAAACAGGAAGTTAGAGACAATAGTAAAATAAAAGAAAGTTCCGTCCAACTGAAACTCTCCTTCTTTCTCTGCCTATTTTTCTTCGAAGATAGCATAATTGCCATCTCTTCTATAAAAACCTTTTTGATCCACTATAGCCCGCAGCTAGCTGGCCCCGTCCTCTGCACTGTCACTACAGCTTACCATTTTGCCTCTTTGCACTATTTCACTACCTTTCATTACAGTTGCCTACATCTGTCCTTCATCTAGAAAAGCTTTCAAAGAGGGGTTGTGTCTTATTTGTCTTTATATTCTATTCTCCCTCTCTACTTTCTCCATTCCAAACCCAAAACCTGGCAAAAAACCTGGAACCCAAAACCTGGAACTCAGAAAATGTTGGATAGGTGGAAGGGAAGAAGAAAAAAGAAGGAGGTTTTATTTCTGAAGAAAAGACCATTTGTCTTCTTTCTTCAAAAATGTTTTATCTTTCTAAAATCAGGGGGCAGCGTTTTTCCCCTAAGTATTAGGGTGTGTGCCCTTGAACACCTCACTTTGGCAAAGGGCCCAAATTCCATCTCCAACCAGCTCAGGCATTTTCAGTTTCTTTGTGATTCATTCATGCTTTTCCCCTTCATGGACACATTAACATTTCATGGTGAGTGGGTCCCTGTTCAGCTGGCGGCCCCGCTCAGCCCCACACCTCTAAGCTGTCCTCACTTCACTAGCTCCCAATTGCCTGCCTCTTGGGGAGCTCTGTCATCATCCCCACATAGCTGGAGGAGTGTCTGTTTGCTGTTGGCATACCTAAGTTTTGATAATTAACAACATGAAGCAAATTCAGAGAAGCAGAGACGTCTGCAAGGCCATCTTCTCTTGCATGTGCTCTTTTCTAAAGCACCCTGTTTGTTTTAAGAAAATGAGAGACATACAGGTAATGAAAGAACTGGACAGATCTAATATCTGCTTAATTTAATATCTGGTCAAAATCTCTAATTTTTTTTCCCTCAAATACCTATGCATCTCTTACTTCCATGCCCACTGCATTAGTGACTCCCAGTGAGTTTCCTGTTCGATCTTGTTTTGTAAGTCAGTAATTTGTACCTTACACTCAAAAATAGCAAAAACCCATGAGCAAATTAGTAATTAAAAACCAGCATCAGTGAAGCACGGCATACAGGGATTTCTGTTCATTGTCTTCCAAAGGGGAATCACACACACACACACACACACACACACACACACACACACACACACAATTTGTTACAAGGCTAGCATTTCAGGATTTACTTTTGTGCCTTAGGCCCTTAGTAGGTGCTCAGTAACTCCCTGCTGACATACTGATGAGTTTTAGTAGCTCCCCGTTATTTCCAAAAGGACAGCATTTTCTAGACTTTTCTGATCAACAAATGAAACGTGCGTTTTTTTAAAGCTGTAGAAATAGAATAATTCCTATTGCGAGGTTATTTATTACCAGCCAGGCCCTCGTCTTGCTCTCCGGGGCTCTGATAATCACCTATTTCAGAAGCCATTAGCCTTCTGTGTGTTGTAAAGCACTCTTCACTATAACGTGTCTGTGCCTTTGTGTTCCAGGGGGCGGAATGGTGTGTACTGAAGGAACAGACCTCTGTTGACCAAGTAAGAAAGTCTTTGATGCACAAATAGTACATTAGACTGCTTTTATTTGATAGTGTTGAAATTAAACAGCGTGTAGAATCCCTGCCCAGCTATAGGAACATATAAAACCTTTGAGAATATGTACATTAATTCAAATGCTTCACATTACGGAAAACCAAACGTGTAAGAAAAATACACATCGAAAGAATGTAACAGTCAAGGCTTAGGCACTTACAGGAGGACAGCAGGAGCTGGATTTAACTTATTGATTTTAGAACCACTGTTTAAAAAAAAATGAGGCAAAATATTGCTTTTACTGTTTTCAGATAATAATGACTGTTGTTGCCAATTATAAAATTTAATTAGCTATATAAATGCCAGAGGAACAAATAGTGTGCTATTGTCTTGATATCTTTCCAGAAATTAGTCTTTTAAAATAAATTTGCCATATTAATCATCTAAAAATATTTTTGATCACTGAATTAATAGTTTGCAGCCTGTTTTCAGGTCCTCATTGCCATAGGTGATTGCTTCTTAATTACTACACGGGCTCTTTCTATTCACTCATATTAATTCATGTTTTCTGGCACAGTCCCAAAAGGCAGCCTTGCCCTATATCTTCTAATTACTTCTATAATTGAATTTGCCCACTTTTTCTAACCTATTTTTTAAACTGACTGTGTTTGTTCATGGTTTATTGTGTCTTTTTTGTGTCAGTTCTCTGCAAGCAGAATGTACATTGATTCTTTCCTCGTTTCTCATTAATTTTCAAGAGCTTTGCTGCATGTCTGTTTTTTCAGTCTGTCAGACCTATTGCTAGACCAAAAAAAAAAAAAAAAAGACTCTTATTATTAAAGGTTAGGTAAAATAGACTGAAGTTAATTAATTCATTAGTAACTCTGAGCCAATTACTGAAGCCTTCTCTTATTTATATACTTGTTAACAAGACAGAAATGAGAAAGGCCAATTACAGGCACATGTCCTTCAGAAGTTCAGCAAGCCCAGAGCTTATGCATTTACTGTCACCCTTCCACAAAAAATTCCAGTTTATGTATCAGATGTTTGAAACTGCATTTAAACATTATTGGCTACCACTCTATTCTATCTATTAATAAATTTTAAAGGGTTCTTCCCCATCCAGATATCTTTACTATGTCTACTATTACTAAATTCTTCTCAAATTATCTCAAGGAGTACTGCTTAGCCTTAGAGCAATTGCAAATATAGAAGAAATTTGACTTACTTTCTGATTTTCATTATTCTCTTTTTTCTAAGCCTGTAAGTTTTTAATTCTTGAACTGAGATCATTGATTAAAAGAGCTCATATACTAGCACTCTTTAAAATATGTTGTACTTGATTTTTCTTGAATGTGCCAAAACCTTACAGTATGTGGAAAAGCAGTGTTTTCCAGATTTTTCCTGATAACCAACTTTAAAAAATTTGACTGCTTCATCCATATAAACTACCTGCACAGTACATACTATATCCATTACTTCCCCTCCCCGCCTCAGAAATAGTTTGTTAATTTAATAGGGGTTAGGAGAGAAGGGAGCCAGTGATTGATTAGTTTTCCGTACATCTATATTTTGTTCATATGGTGGTGTCAGGATGGGGCCAACAAATGAACAGAGTCAATTGACACTAATGTCTCAATAAGTTGACTAGTTGTTTGAATTAAAACTAATATGAGTTATATTTTTTTCTTTTTTTTTAACTTTTTTAATATCATGTGGACATGATTTTCCATAGTTAAGTGATGCCAAAATAATATCAGGCTTACTGCTGCCTAACTTTTTAGTTTTTCCTCAGTCCCAAATGTATTAAAATTTAACCAATTATTGTATAGCATAATAATGATAATCACAACATTATAAAATTAGAAAGAATCTCAGCAGGTGATTAGTCCAGGTCCTTGATTCTTGGAAGACCAAAGGAAAAAAGTGTAAAATGTGTAGTGCACCTTATTCAGGAAGCCTTTCTTAATACTTCTTTTCATACCCTCTTTTTTTTTTTGTACCTTCTTATTTAGAACTATTTTTTGGAACTTTTCAGTTTACATCCTGCATTATAATACCTTGTATATTTTTCTCTGCTGAATTATTTTCTAATTGAGGAAGTAACTGTATTTGATACACTCTAGCCCCAGCATGTAGTGCACTGTCTTGCAAATAGTAGGCCCTCAATAAATATATGTCAAAAGAATTAAGGATGAGAAGTCCATAATCTCTCTTTAATGTGTTCAGTGTCTAACATCCCTCACTGTCTAGATTAACTAAAGAATTTCAACCTTGAAATCAGTTAACGTATCTTAATTTTCTGTGGTAACTGCAATAAATTGTTCACAAATATTCCTTATTAATTCATTACGTAAGTTTCTCTGCTCCAAGATTGAAAATCTATACTGATTTTTCCTAGAAGGAGCTGTTTTTCATTCCTTTAATTATATATGATTTTTTTAAGGCTTTACCAACCTCAAGTGTGTTACTTTGGGCCAAGACCACACAAGCCCTTGTTACTCTTCCCAATTCCATGTGCAGTGCCGTCTCTGTGTTTTCAGAAACACCTATGTGAAACAGAAATTAGATTTATTGGACTGCTTTACTCCTTAGAGCTTTTACCCATCAGTTCTTCATGCGCCTGCTTCAATGAAGCTGGTTTTCCTTTGGCTGACTTTTGGATATTGTCCCTGTCTTTCTGTTAACCCTTTCTCTCTCTCTCTCTCTCTATCTCTCTATCTCTCTCTCTCTCTCTCCTCCTCCTCCCTCTCCCCTCTCTTCTCTCTCGCCCTCTCCCTCGCCCTCTCCATCTCTATCTCTCTCTGTCTTTCCTTCTTTCTTTCTCTCTCTCCCTCCCTCCTTCTTCTCCCCTCTTTTCCTCTCCCCCTTCCTTCCTCCTTTCCTTCCTTCCTTTTTCCTTTTTCTTTGTTTTTTGAAATAAGGTATTTTATAGCTGTGTCTCCTAATATTAGGTTGGTGCAAAAGTAATTATGGTTAAAACGGTTAATAATTGCAAAAAACGCAATTGCTCTTGCACCAACCTAATAATAGCACTACATAGGTTTATAATGATTTCCCAGTGTACAACCTCTTCACAGATACCATCTCATTTCATTCTTACAGACTAAGCATTATGCAGATGAGAAAACTGAAATTCAGAGAGCTTAAGTGACTTGCCTAAGGCCACAAAACTAGTTACACTTTCAATTTTTAAATTCTTGACTTGTTTGCTGTGGGAACAAAATCCAGAAGGCTCCCTTTTCTTCGTTGATTCTTACCTTTTGTGTGAAGGAACTACCTAATGTATTCCCCAAACAGCTAGATAGGTCATTATAAGAAGGAAAATATAGCCTAGTACTTTCATGTGCATATATCATCCTGTGAAATGCAGATTCTAATTCATAGGTCAGAATTTCTAATGAGCTCTCAGGTTACCTGGGTGGGGTAGGGTGGGTGGGAAGCTGCCGGCCCATAGACCTCACTTGGAGTTATGAGGTCCAGTGGACAGAGGGAGGCTTTGGCGTTAGAGACACTTGATTTAAGTCCTGGCTCTTCTGGTTTACTAAGTATGACCTTGGTCAAGCTACTTAGCCCCCGGGAGCCTCAGTTTCTTCATCCTTAAAATGGGGGTAACAATACGTATCTTACTGAAAGGCAAGAATTGACTTTTAGTGAGTTGGCCTGCTTCCTCTCCACGACTGCCTGACTAATCTTCCTAAGGTCTCCCTCCACGCAGAAACTTTGCAGTGAGCCTCACTGCCTGGTGAATGACATACAAACTCCTCCACTTGAACCTCAAACGTTCAGTGTTAAAGCCAAAGTCAGCTTTCTAGCTTGTTCTCTCCCTACTGCCTACTCATACCTTACATGTAGCTAACACATCAGATTTCCTATTTCCTCTTCTTGGTTCACCTTTGTCCCACCCCACCCTTATCATATCTATAGAACTCTGTCCTTCCTTTAAGTCCCTTCTTCCATCCAGGCTCTTCCTGGAAGCATTTCTCCTGATCTCCATTCCCCTGCCACTCCCATCTCCTACTAGGTATGTCTCTCTAGCATCTGAATTTTCATAACACTCTGGTTATATCTTTGGGTGCTTTCTTTGCTTTCTTTTCTAGTTTATTGTATGTTCTGGTTATTTCTGTAACTATCTCATCTCCATGAGGATGGGAATCAGGTGTCACTCAGATATCACTGTGGTAAGAATATAGGTTTGGGGTGCACAGACAGGGGTATGTACTTCAGCTCCACCATTTGCCGGGACAAGCTTAACCTGTCTGAGCTCCAGCTTTCTCATCTTTAAAACTAGGTTCCAATAATACCCAACTTGCAGAATTACTGGGAAGCAGTATTGTATATAAAATACCTCACAAGTATCTAGCATGTAATAAGAGTTCATGTCAGTGAAACTGAATAGATTAGAAGTGACCATGCAATCCCAACTCAACGCAGACATTCATTCTAGTGTGCGAACGTCTGGACCCAAGCCCAGGTTTCCGATTTGTGTTACCATTTTAACATTTTCTTTTCTGGCTATGTTTGTTATGTCAGTGTTGAGTCTGAGAATATTCCATATTTGCCCCTCTTCGAATCAAACTACACTTGTTGATCTAGCTCCAATGAGTATAAAGTGATAATGGAAAAGTAACAAAGTATGGTTTAAAAAAAAAAAAAGCATGTGGCTTATAGGTAACATCGAGTTTTAATGCAAACTGCCACTCCCCCAGTTTTTCTAACCTTTCCAAGTTATGACAATCTCAGAAGTGGTATTTCGGGTTTTTCACTTTCTTCTTTATGTTTATATTTTTTGGATTTTTTTTTAAAGTAAAGAGCATATTATTTGTATAGGCCAGAAACAATAATAATATTATCGGGGTGACAGCAATAACTTTCAGTGCCCTAAATCTCCATTTTTGTAAATTGAATTCAGAAATTTCACTTGACTGTTCAGTGCCCTTGTGGATTTAAATGTTTTGCTTATTTCAGTAATTGCTAAGGAGCAATCCATTTCTCTTTTAATTATTATCAACTAATTTTAAAAATAACTAAATAAATAAATAAACTGTATCATCATTCAATTTAACCTTGCGGGGGTGGGTACAAACTAATATTATATATATAGAGATACATATATCTATATATATATATCTAGAAGTTAAATGTTGGCAGTGTAGCCAAAGTTGACTCTGCCTGGACACAGTACGAGAGATGGATCTAAGTTGCATCTAAACTTAGGGCTCTCAAAGCCAAAGCCACGGCTATAGTCAGTGTGTTGTTTTGTTGTGGGTAGAGGGATTTCAAAAGAAAAATAGAAAATAGGGCAAACCTTGTTTTAATCAGGGAGTATGTGGAAAGCAAATTAAATGCCTATGTTACAACTTATTCTTTCAGACTACCAATAACGTTTTCCCATAGCCTCAAGAGACAGTTCTAAAACAATGGCTCATAGTGCTTTTAGAACAGGAACTGAAGTTGTGTACTGGGCATGTACAGTCCTACGTAGGAGGAAAGCAGTGTGTAAAGCTGCTCTTGCCTCCTGGAAGAAAAGGAAAAAAAAAAACTGGGATTCTGAGTCAAGTATGTATGCATTTTCTGTTTTTCTGTCTTGTGGGTCTTTATTGCTAAAAATATTTTTATGAAATTGCTCTCTGCCTCTTAAGCTTTATGTGGTCTTGTTTGCTATTCTCAAATCTCAAACCATGATATAGTTATGAAACCTCTTGAATTATTAAAAGTAGAGAAATTGCATTTTGTTTGTGCCAGGCAATGTCTTCAGAAATAAGGATTTTACTTTCTATGAAAAAATATATATATTCTTTTTCATTATAAGCTAGACTATGGAAGGATACCAGGACATTGTCAGCTTGAAAGCTGTAATGTTGAAGCTGTCTACATAGCTGTAAATGAACTTGAGATTGGGTTCTTTTCATGGCCTGTTTGGCCAATGTAAAGCATCTTACTGGGTGATCAAATCTTGAAAAGTCACTTTGAGATTTAAGCTACCAGTCTGCAGCATACTGATGATCAATGTAACAACAACAGCAAAAAGGTATTTAGTTTTACTTCATGCAGCATAAGCACAGATTGAGACACGCTCTAGCAAATAAACGGCTACTAGCACAGGCTTCAAGTCCGACTAACCTGGACGTGAGCCCTGGTCTACCACTTGGCTGACCACATGATGCTCAGCGACTTAACCTCATGAAATCTGTTTCCTCATCTGTAGTATGGGGATTATAACATTTTATCAGAGTTAGGATGCTCATTCTTTCACATTTTAACATCCCTAATATCAGACTGCATCTTATAACAGATGGCGTGTCTTGGTTTAATTAGCAACATATTTTTCTGTCTTACTGGTACATAAATTAATTGTGTAGTTTACAAACTGTGACCTTGGATATTCAGTTAAATAATTAATATATACTTTATAACGTTGTTTTGAGATATACATAAAATAATGATGTAAAGCCTTGTGCCCTAGAAGCTGGCCCACAAAAGACTCTCAGTAAATAATACCCATTAATGTTGTACAGTATGACTTTTGTAAACGCTGGCATTTCCCTCTCTTTTTAGTCATAATTCATGTTTGCCAAAACTGAAAGTTAATTTCTTTGCAAAATCCTTGTTGTTGGAACAGCCTATTGAATTGTTCATCAAATTTCTTCTAATTTCTCTGGCACCAAGATATTGACCCTAAGGGTTTAAAACTGAAATATGGTCAAAGTAAAGGTTTGTGAAAGTGCACACTGATTTGTCAGATTAAGCTGTCTGCGCACAAAAAGAGGAGCACGCTTCAATGGTGTCTAGCCCTCACCAGCTCTACAGAAGAGTTGCTGAGACATAGCAGCATGTACAGAGTGGTTAAAGAGCATAGATTCTGGAACGGGACTGGCTGGGTCCAAGTCTCGGCTCTTCCCCTTATAAGCTGTGGAACCTTAGATGAGTTACTTATCCTCTCTGTGGCCTCCATTTCCTCCCGGGGTTGTGAAAGTTAAATGAGCAATATCCATAGTCATTGCGTTATAAGGCTGCTGTTACTATTGAAAATACATCCTTCTTGTGTTTAAGGTCCTTAAGAAAGGGCTGAGTTTTCTGACACTGGCAGGGGAATATTACCATCAATTTATTTTTCAAGCAGGTGATTGTTAAAATTCTGTTAGAGGCTTGGACCATATAAAACATATAACCTACAAATAGCATCTTTGAGATATGTGTGATCATGTGACCTAGCTGATAAAATTAGCCTATCTAGCAGTAAACACGTGACAGAAAACAAAGTATCAGGTAAGTCTGAGGTTGCTTTCAACAGCCTCTGGCATGTCTGTATATTATCTTGTTATGGCTTAAAATTCAGTATAATATAGGTCAGCCTGTATCCCCAAGAATGGGTCATTATAACTAGAAATTTTAAAATGGCCTCCTTCTAACATTTGTTCACTTATAACCCATATTATTCTAATTTTTTTTTTTAAGTTGTGAACATAACTATTGTGCCTAGAACAAGTCTGGCCATCAAGCATGTAGCTCTAAGCATTGAGATTGGTGTGGCTTTTAACTTATTGATCACACCTTTTAAATATAAGTAATCAACTCTGAAATGAAATAAAGCTTACCAATCGTTAATCATTATTTTTTGAGTGGTAATTATGTGGCAATTTACTTGAATAGTTGTAATCAGTACTATTTTTTCATAACCAAAGCACATTTTTAGCTTTTCTCTTTTCTCTTTTTCACATTTTGTTCACTGTTTAATATTTGTCATCAATGTCAGTATCAATAGACTACATAGCACAGTGTGTTGGAACATTGGTGTCCCAACAACAAGGCTCCAAAACCCAGTCTGTTACTCAACTAACACACAAATCTCCAGAAATATTTGTTCTTGCTCATGTCATATACTATAGGCTGGATGGCCCTTCTTTATCCTGTAGTTCTACCATCTAATGCATGCCTTCCAAGGTCATCCTGGTAGGGAAAGCAGAACCTGGAGGGACTCTTTTGGGAGTCAGTACTGGAACTGACTCCATTCAGTTCCATTAGCTAAAGCACAATCATACGGCCGTAACCAAATTACGAGAGAGACTGAGAAGTATCATCTTCCTTCTTGCCCAGGTAGAGAAAACAGTGTGATGAATACATAGCATTTTCTCTGCCATAGCTCCTTACTAGCCAGTATAACTTTGAGCAAGTTACTTAACTTCTGAGAGCCTCAATTCTCTTATTTGCAAAGTGGCAATAATAATACCTATCTCACAGAGCTTCTGTGTGAAGTGAGGAAAGGAGTGGAAAGCACTTAGCATATAGTAAGTACTTTATAAAATTGTTATGTTTTATTATTAATAATCAAGCACACACCTGCCTAGGACTAGGGCCCCTGAGTTCTCTAGTCCACACCAGTCTAGCTCTCTGCTAATCCCTTAGCCGCTGCCCAGCCTGTCAGGGATGCAGGGCTCAAGGCAGCCAAGATCATACTGCAGGGACTGAGATAAGGGGAAACCAAAGCCAGGGCAGGGCATTGAGAATGGGCTCTAGGTTCTCCAGTAGTCTTGGAGGGGAGGATTTTGAGGAGATGAATTAAAGGGGTGGCGAACAGAGGGGAGAACTAGTTGCATGAACTTGTGCTTAAAGTTGAACCCCAAGTCCCAAGATAGCAGCTGCAATAAAGAGGAAAAATGAACACATATTGAGTACTAACAATGTAGCAGGCATCTTGCTAGGGCTTTCACACAAGTGACTGACCTCATTTAATTCTCACAAGAATCCTTAGGTAAGAATCATTAACCCCCATTTCCAGTATGGTTAAAGTAACTCACCCAGGCTTACATAGCTAATAAGTGGCACAGTTAGGATTTGGTCTTCAAAGTCCTGGTGCAGTGCTCTTTGTACTACACCAGCACTTTACATCTCCTAGTGATGCTGGATTGTGCTGAGGACCAGGAGATCTCAGAGAATAGACAGGAAGTTTATCGTCCTCAGAGGAGCAGGAAGTAGATCCATGTGCCTCCTCAAGCAGTCCCTCCTAACCCTACTTCCCTCATGACCACAACAGCTTAACTCAGGGTCAACCTACGGTACAATGTATTTTCAGTAGACCCCTCTCAAACACACAAATATACCCCTGTCTGTTTGCTAATGTTTGAAATTGATTTCGCTGAAAGAGGCAATGAGTGTATGGATGGATTTCTATTAATACATATGTGAGATCATTTCCTTTTGTTGGCGGGGGGACACATGGAAGATAAAATGATTTTACTGAGTAGACCAACAATTTAGCTGGAGAAAGCTGATCAAACCAAAGCCAAAGCTCTTTGATTTCATAATCTGACAGCCTCTACACCAAAAACAAAGGTCCAGAAGAAGTTTTGAGTCCTAGAGTCATGCAGGGCTGGAATATGGTGGGAACTAGCCCCATAGTAAAGCCTCCTGAAATGAGCCCTGAGTATCGTGCCATAAAGTGCCCTCCGGGTATCCAAATGCAGCCATAAAAATGAAGGGCTTGGTATTTTTCAGGAACTGTTAAAACAGAAATACATCTGCAGCAGCAGAACTGAAATTCATCTAAGATTAGTTTTTTCTAATCTGTCAAAATAAATTTACTTGGAATTGTGAACAGCATAAACTGTAAGGTCCAGTCTCTGCTTCTGTTTCTAACACATGAGGATTCTACCTACTAGTTTGGACAAGTACAAGAAATAATTCATGACCCAACATGCCTCTCATCCTTTCAATATGTCTGGGACTCTTGTCATTTCTATGAAATGGTGTCTTCCGTACCATTTTCCTGGATACTACTTAGAACAGGGATTTCATAATCCACATGATACTCAGAGACAATACAGTGGAGTGGTTCATGGTTAAAGATCTGAGCTCTGGAGCCAGAGTACCTTTGTTTGAACCCAGGCTTCATCATTAACAAGCTGTCTAACTTTGGGCAAGATACTCCTGTGTGCCTCAGTTTCCTCATCTGTCATATTCAGAGGTTAATAGTGCTACCTCATAAGTTTGTTTCAAGCATTAAATAATTTAATATATGTAAAGCACTTAAAAAAGGGACTGACATGTGGTAAGAGCCCAGTTCTCCAGCAAGGACCTCAGGAATGAGGGAAAGGGGCTGAGGAAGAGAAGCGACAAGCTTTAACAGTGTCACCATGCAGTGGGACGGAGAAGAACTACCACAGAGCAGCTGAAATTTGTTTCACTAGTCTATGCCTCAACAGGTGAGAAACAAAAACCAGTGCTTCTCCAATTTTAATGTGCTTGTGAATCACCTGGAGATCTTGTTAAAATGCGATTCTTATTTATGAAGTCCAAGGTGCAGCTTGAGAGTCTGCATTTCTAACAGGCTTCCCTGAGATGCTGATGCAGCTGGTCTGCAGACCTCCCTTTGAGGAACAAGGTTCTTGCAAACACCTAGTTCCCAAATGCCAAATAGGCACTTTCTGTAGGATTAGAAAACACTCTAGGGATCTTTCCTTTTACGCAGCCTCTCGTCATTTTTGTCACATGTAATGGTCAAGAAAATTCTTGACAATAAGTAGGCTTCGGAGGAAAAAGGCATAGATATTCTATCTTATGAATTACATAAGTAGTTTAATCCTTAAGTGTTTGATGATTTGTTCCCTTAGAACTCAAACTGGCTTCTCCTTTCTGCTCATTAATTGTAAACTAAAGGATTAAGATGTTTTTTGAGGTAGGCAAAATGGCTCCATCTACTTTCTAAATAGGGACAGGATCAGCAAAACCAAGCATCCTCTTTCCAAATGATGACCTCTGCCAAGCACCCAGTCCTTTCATTTTAACTTCATGCACATTTCAAGGGAAATGCATACTGCATGTTTGTGTTCCACTGATACATAAATCATTGATATTTCTCATGAAAAGATTTTTGATTGTTAAGAAACTTCAAACTACCAGGCAGAGTTTTGCTAAGACCAAAGTTGGGCCTTAGCAAACAGATGGGTTGAACTGCATTCAGACTGGAAAAGTCTAAATCCAGTCAAATGACCATTTTTGACCTTGTGATTTCACACATTCAGGCTAAGTTAATTTTTAGTCCTTTAATCAATTTCTTCACTATCTTCTATAGATGCTTCCTCAGGATATGCAGAGACTGTGTGTGTGTGTGTGTGTGTGTGTGTGTGTGTGTGTGTGTGTTTTAAAACATACCCACAAGCAAAATCAACCAAGATTAAACCAGAGCCTTACAGCAAGAGTTCGCAAACATTTTTCTGTAAATAGCTATTAGTAAGTATTATAGTCTTTGTGGGTTATATGGTGTATTAGTTTGCTAAAGCAGCTGTAACAAAGGACCACAAACTGGGTGGCTTAAACAACAGAAATTTATTGTCTCTGTTCTAGAGAGGAGAAGCCTGATATCAAGGTGTCAGCAGGGCTGGTTCCTTCTGAGAGCTCCAGGACCCGCCCATGCCTCCCCCTAGCTGCTGGGGGTTTGCTGGACGCCTCTGGCATTCGTTGGCTGCATCACCCAATCCCTGCATTCATCTTCACACAGCTTTCTCCCTGTGTGTACGTCTGTGTCCAAATATCCCCTATTTATAAGGACACCAGTCATATGGGATCAGGGACCCATCCTACTTTAATATAACTTCCTCCTGACTTACCTAATTACATGTGCACCGACCCTATTATCCAAATAAGGTCACATCCTGAGGTACTGGGGGTTAGGACTTCAACCTATGGATGGGGGGGGTAAGGTGAGGGTGAGGACACAATTCAACCTATAACACACAATATCTGTCCCATCTACTCAACTCTGTCCTTGTAGTGCAAAAGCAGTGATAGAAAATACATATGCAAATAGGTGTGGCTTTGTTATGATAAAGCTGTATTTAGGAAAAAAAACAAGTGAAGGCCTGCAGGCAGTAGTTTACAGATCCCAGTCTAAGAGTATCTCTGATCCTTTCCAAATATGAAAGGAAACAGGAGGAGATTTGGCACTTGGCAAAAAAGAGAAGAAAAAACTTTGCAAGTTTTGGGAATCCCTACTTTATAATTTGTATTCCAGTCACAATGTTTTACAGTTAGCCTTATGTATTTTATGCTTACATTCAGATATAATCTGGGTTAGTATACACAGTTTAAATTAAGCAAACTGACACAAAGTTTTTAATGGTCACTGTAATTATCATCCTACCCTTTCTCTTTGGGCTGTTCCTATGTTCTAAAATGACAGAGAAATAGACTTTTCCATTTATCATTATGCTGCATGCTTTGATTTTAGTATGAATGTGTCCAAAACATTAATAATCGATTATGATTTTTAATCCCTTTGGAAATGTATGTATATTTATCCTCATGAATATCAATATAATTAATATTTCTAGAGTGCCTACAGGCACTATATTAGGTTGTATATAATGACTCCTAGATAAGACACAAACTTTGCCTCCAGGGATTTACTGTCTTGGAAGATATATACAAAGAAAGCAGCTGATATAGTAGCATATACCTAAAGTCATCCAAAGATTTACATATATATCTGCCTTGGGGGTACTGCTTTGTCCTGCTTGGGTCCATATACATGCATATGTATGTTAATCTTGCATCTTCACTTATGGAACCTTAAATGGAACCAAATTAGAGAGTTCTGTATAGGGTCATAGATGTAAGTGCTTAAAAAACTTTCACAAAAAGCTTACAAGTTAACTAGGCAGTAAAGAAAGGATGTCAATCAGGCACATACTATATATTTTGTGATAGTAGCGGAGGCCATGCTCCCACTTACATTAAAACATAGACTGGGCTTATTAACGTCCTTTTATATTAAAACACTAGGCCTCTGGAAAACCCTGGAACTCTTCCTCCTCGTGGTTATAAAGGTGGTCAGAGTCAGAGGCCAGCATCTGCTTTAAATTTTAAGGGAACAGATGTGCAAGTAGTGAGGGGTCTTGTAGAGGATGAAATGAACCCACTTACAGGTACCAGTATTGGATGTTGGGGGCTCATTTAGCTTCAGCAGAGGTGCCCCATGAGATCACGTACTTGGAATGCCCCAAGATTGGCCTTGTATTTAGGATCTGAAACAAAATACCCCCTGGATTGTACCAATTATAAAATAGGTCAAATTTGGGAGCCAGAAAAGTGGACCATATTCCTTTAATAAAGTTTGGTGCCTAAAAGGTTTTCAGTTCAGAGAGAGATTTTCAGAAAAAGTGTTAGCTATGATAAAAAAAAAATATATATATATATATATATATATATTGGATGTTGGGGGCTCATTTATATATATATATATATATATATATATATATCACTATATGACCTGAAATGTCAGATATATATGCCTTTAATAATTTTAACCCTTTTAGGCCCAAATAAAACTACTAAAATCATAACTAAAATGCAATTGTTCTCTTTGTAATTATAGAAATACCACCACATTTCCTGACTACTACACCTATGACCTCCAATAATACAAGCTAAAATCTGCCTTTACACATACAGTGGATCTCATAACGACATATAATTGACTTTGTATTTTCTGAAATAAGATTTGAGCTCAAGGAATGGAACTAGAATTTGCTCTACAAATAAAACAGAGCGTCCCTAAATGTTTTTACATCTAGAAATTCTTTTAATCTCTTAGATTCCCTGATCTATAGTTTAGAAGCAACTGTCCTATCCTCAGAATCTTGTGCACATTTGTGTGACTATCTGGCAGTTTCTCTTTTTTCTACTTCTACTATAATAAAGGGAAGGACCTTCCACCTTCCCACAGAACTAGAAAAAGCAAGTAGAACTAAATGGCTTTTTTCTTCTCAATACTTTGTAAACTTTAAGGAATGAAGTACTATAGCATGTCAATGCAGAATAATGATAATATTAATAATGATGGTGGTGATGATGATAATGATGAATTAGACAATATAATTCTCTTCTTATTCTAAGTGTGAAAACTGAAGCAAAATGATGAAGTGCCTTTCCCAAGATCAGTGTCTCCACAATAAGGACTTAGGCTTTTCCTCCCTTCACACCTCTTCTTCAGAGGAGAACAAATATCACTAATGTTCATCTTCACCAGGAGAAAACCATACTGGCCTATTCAATGGCCAATTAGAATAAATTGTAAATTAGGACAAATATCATAGGTATTACAAAAATCAAAAGCTCTCTAAAGAAAAGGAACAAAAAACCTGAATAAATAAGCCTAACGGTCCATTGTTTGTGGGGAAAATGATGAAATTATCATCAAAATATTCTATGAATTGAAGACAAATTTTTATATGGAAAGATTTTACAAAAGAAAAAAATCTACCTAGAAAAGTATGACTCTTCTAGGACAGGTATTAGTTTTCATAAAAGGGGCATTAGTCTGTCTGATAAGAGATAAAAATATGCTTTGTGTGAATCTTAGTAAACTGGTCAATTAAGATTCTTCATACTAACCCATACTTAGAATAATGTTTGTGATTGTGCTAAGCATTTGGACATTAAAGCCGTGTCTACACAGGAGAGTGTTCTAATTATCCCAGAATCAGCCCCATGGAGTCTGAATCATTCAGGTGAAAAAAACCCTTTTTCTTTTAGAGCAATTTTAGGGAAGCATGTTAACAGCAAATACTGTAACACTTCTTTTGCCCCGCAAAAAAACAAACCTACTCTAAACATCCATCTGTGGATGCAAGCCTGTGTTTAAATAATGTGCCAATCTGCTTCCTCCATCAGAACTCTGGGTGAGGTATTGTTTTCACATTCAGAGACATTAGCCCAGCAATGCAGGGAGAAAAAAATCTTCATTTGGACAGTGCATCTTTGAGACATTCCCTTCTTTTATTGATTTGTTTTCTCCTGTCCCTTTTCTCCTTCTTTTGTTTCCTTATCATAGCTTCAGGTTATTACGTGCAAAGTATTGACGGGAATGGATGGTTTTGGTCGATGGAGAGCTAATGCATCCCTAATCCCACTATTGTTATAGAGTTATGCTTTACTCTGGTCTCTGATGGGGGAAAAGGTGCAAAGCTGTTGATCCTAGTTTTATTTGTCACAAACCCATCCATCAATCAAGTGCAAGCATTTCTGAATGCTGAATGACATGTGGGTCTCAGCTGAAAAAATTCGATAACACTGTATTGTCAGGTCTCTCACTCTTTTTTTGATAAGAAATACATTTGACTGAAATAGATAAGCATGCAACTACTAAAGACTTGAAGAGAGAAAGTGACATATTGGCACCAAAGGTTATATATCTTTGGTATTAATGATACTTATAAGTAAATAAAATGGGAGGGGGCAGCTACAACTAGAGACATACAACATCCCTTAAGCTTGGTTATGTTTAAGTATCATTGCTCTACTATTATTCAAATTTTCAAATATTAATCTGACCATATTTCACAGTTGGCTACTCTGATTTTAAAATGCAAGCAAATGTGCAATTGGTAAATATGGTGAGGTACATGGAATCAAATATCACTCATTTACACTGCTCCGAACAATACAGACAGATCCCCTTGTGTTATTTTAGGAAGATGAACCCTGGAATGTTTTAGTGTATGTATGAACTCGTAAATTCACAACTGTCTCCTCTTGTGAGTGAAAGCATTTAGGGGGGAAAAAAGCTTTAATTATTTTAAACTGGAAATATATATGCATGTCATTTTAATGGTGACTTAACTTATAATTACAGTCTCAAAAATGGTTTCTCTGTGTCCATTTTATTCTAGTTACTAAATTAGGTGCTTTAATACATTATGAAAGCCTGTCTTTTTCAGTTATATACAATTTTCTATTCATAGTCATTTCAGGATAATTGCACTTGGAAATAGTTAAAACATTAAAAACAACACTAATATAATTTTAGGGGCAAATTTAATCAACAAATCAGAACATTTTAAAAATCATTTTATTTTCTTGTCATAATATTTTAGAGAAGACAAGGGTTTTTGTTTTGTTTTTAAGGAGGGCACAGCTCACATTGGCCCATGGCAGGGATCAAACCAGCAACCTTGGTGTTATTAGCACCACGCTCTAACCAACTGAGCTTACCGCCCACCCCGAAAACAAGTATTTTTTAAATGACCTAAAAAAAGCCCATCAAGAAAGGTAACAAAAAGACAGTTCTGAATTACAGGGCACTAAGATGAACATTTTGTAGCTCTAAGTATCACCACGCTATGAAAGTAAGCCATTTTTTCACTGTTCAGTGACTAGGGACTAGAAAACTGCAAAAAAATCAATGTGGGAGTGCTTTAGATTTGTGGGGTAAATTACATGTGCGTGGCTGCTCCATTGTATCTGCCCTATATTCTATACAAGATACTTTAGATGGAACTGTCACATAATACATATACTTCATATTGATTTTTATAGATTTAACAGAACTTGAATTGAACTCCATAATAAAGCAAGAAAAGAAGCCGTATCTCCTTCAAATCCCTAATACCTAAATTATTTTTAAAATTAAATGGTAGCTCCCAATTCTGAGTTCATGGTGGGAGACAAAAAAAATAAATAAAATAAAGTTTGATTCCTCGTTCTCCTCATCTTCTGTTTTTGCTTCTCTTATTTACATTTTATCTTAACTTCCCCATATCTTTAAAACATGTTAATCCTTAAATACTTCCCATGAGGGCCAATACTTCCCATGAACGAGCAAACGGGAGCCAATTGAACATTTAGGGGTTGCTAAAAATTCCAGTGACCTTTCTGTTGACTGTTCTTTTGGATTCCTAACTTGCTTTAGTTTGGCCTCACTCTGCAGTGATTTTTAGGCCACTGTGAATTCTGGTCCCATTTTAATAAAGTATCTGAAGCCACCATAAGGGTTTGAGCAACGATTCAGGGAGTCCATGGTCATTCCAAGGGCAGCCTTTCCCAGCCAGACACTTCCCATAAAGTTCCAAACCATCCTAGTTGAGAGAGAAGCAATTCAGCTCCTATGCAGAAAAATACTATGAGATTTTTCCAATCAAGTCTGGATATCCAGGCCTTGGACTCTGGGTAAAACTATAACCCAGCCTCTACACTCCCTTAGAATAAGGATTTCTTGAATCTTTCGTGGCCTTAGTTGCACAGTGAGGCTCCAGGAAGAATATGCACTTCGTAATTTTACTCAGGATAATGAGACACAACAAGATTCCATCTTGAGATTTGGCAGTATTAGGGACTCAGCTCATCCAGAAATGCCTTGGGGGAGAGAATGAAATGTCATGGTCTGATGACATTTCAAAACATTTTTGAAATATTATAGAAAATATAGAATATTATAAAGAGGTAAAACAAATCATTCATAATGGCATCACCCACAAGTAGCATTTGTTGTTTTCTCTGCAATGTGTGGTATGTTATACAATGAAATATTGAGAGAAAGATTAATCAGTTGATCTCATGGTAATTTTTTTTAAGATTCTTATTAAAAATATAGCTAACATACAGTATTAGTTTCAGAGCTACACCATAGTTATCAACATATATATACCTAAAGAAGTGATGACCATGATAAGTCCAGCAACCATCTGACACCATACCACGCTATCACAATATTATTGGCTATATTCTCTATGCTGTACATTGCATCTCATGACTGACTTACTTGTTTTATACCTGGAAACTTGGACCTCTTAATCCCTTCCCCTACCCCTTTTCAAATGTATCAGTTGCAGTTGACATTCAATATTATTTTATATTAATTTCAGGTGTACAGCATAGTGGTTAGACATTTACATAATTTAAGAAGTGATCCCCCTGACTAGTCTAGTACCCACCTGACACTATACAGTTCTTACCCTATTATTGACTATGCTTTAGTCTGCATCCCCATGACTATTTTATAACTACCAATTTGTACTTCTTAATCATTTCATGTTTCACCCTCTCCCACCCCCTCCTACTTATCACCCCAACACATCTAGTACCCATCTGACACTATACATAGTTATTACTGACTATATTATTGACTATATCCCTTATGCTATAACCTATGTCCCCATGACTATTGTGTAACAAACAATTTGTACTTAATCCCCCCTCCCATCTGGCAACCATCAAAATGTTTTCTGTATTGTTTGGTTCTATTTTGTTTGTTAATTTTGTTCTTAGATTCCACATATAGGCGAAATCACATTGCATCTGGCTTTCTCTGTCTCATATACTCTGCTCAGCACAACACCCTCCAGGTCCATCCATGCCATTGCCCATGACAAGAACCCATTCTCTTCCATAGCCAAACAACATTCCCTTGTATGTATGTACCTAGTCCTTATCCATTCATCCACCAGCAGACACCCAGGCTACCTCCAGATCTTGGCCATTGTAAACAGTGCTGCAATTAATATATGGATACACATGCTCACATGAAGTAATGTTCGGGGTTTCTTGGGATAAATACCCAGAAGTAGGATGACTGCGTCCTTCATTGTCTCTTCTTATAGCCTTTGTTTTAAAGTCTATTTTGTCTGGTATTAGTATTGCTACCCCAAAATGTTTTATTTTTTTCATTTCCATTTTTATGATACATCTTTTTCCATCCATTTACTTTCTGTCTATGTGAGTCTTTCAATCTGAAATGAGTCTCTTGTAGGCAGCATATGTAAGCATTTTCTCATCCATTCTATGTCTTTTTTTTTAACTTTTATTTATTTTAAGTGTGTTTTTTCCAGGACCCATCAGCTCCAAGTCAAGTAGTTGTTTCAATCTAGTTGTGGGGGGCGCAGCTCACAGTGGGCCACGTGGGGATCAAACCGGCAACCTTGTTAAGAATACCCCACTCTAACCAACTGAGCTGACCGGCTGCCCCCCATTCTATGTCTTTTGAGTGGAACATTTAATATGTTTACATTGAAAGTAATTGATAGATATGTTGCTATTGCCATTTCATTATTCATAATTTTGATTTTTTTTTTTTCTTTCTTAAAGATGTTCCTCTAACATTCCTTGTAATACTGGTTTGGTGGTGATGAACTCCTTTAGCTTTTTCTTGTCTTTATCTGTCCTTCTATTTTAAATGATAGCCTTGCTGGTTAGAGTAGTCTTGTTTATAGCTCCTTGCTTTTCATCACGTTGAATATTTCCTGCCAATCCCTTCTGGCCTGAAAAGTTTCTTTTGAGAAATCAACTGACAGTCTTATGGGAGCTCCCTTATAAATTGCTAGTTGCCTTTCTCTTGCTGCTTTTAAATTCTCTCTTTGTCTTTAACCTTTGCCATTGTAATTATAATGTGTCTTGGTGTGGGCCTTTTTGGGTTCATCTTGTTTGGGACTCTCTGTGCTTCCTGGACTTGTATTTCTATTTCCTTCATCAGTTTAGGAAAGTTTTCAGTCATTATTTCTTCAAATAGGTTCTCAATCCCTTGCTTTCTCTCTTCTCCTTCTGGTACCCATATGATGCAAATGTTGTTATGCTTGATGTTGCCCCAGAGGTCCCTTAAACTATTCTCATTTTTTTATTCATTTCAGGTGTACAAAACAATGCAATCCCTTCTGGCCTGAAAAGTTTATATATGTATATATATATATATATATATATATATATATATATATATATATATATATGTAAAATTATAGCTGATGTACAATATTACTTAGCTTCAGCTTCAGGTGTACAGTGCAGTGGTCAAGCATCTACACCATCCATGAAGCGGTCTCCCTAATAAAACATGTGCCCATCTGACACCCTACAAAATCTTTACAACATTACTGACTATATTCCCCAAACTGTGTTTCATATCCCTGTGGCAATATTGTAGTTACCAATGTATGCTGTCTAATCCCTTCCCTTCTCCCTCATCCCCACCCCCTCCCTTCTAGCAACCATCAGGTTTTCCTCTATTACTCTGAGACTATTTCTGTTTACTTTGCTAATTTATTCAGTTCTTTAGATTCCACATATAAGTGTGATCATATAATATTTGTCTTTCTCTGTCTGACTTATTTCACTTAGCATAATGTTCTCTAGGTCCATCCATATCGTTGCAAATGGTAAGATTTCATTCTTCTTTATGGCCAAGTAATACTCCATTGTATAAATGTACCATAGTTTCTTAATCCAGTCATCTACCAATGGGTATTTCAGTTGTTTCCAAGTCTTGGCTATTGTAAATAGCACTGCAATAAATATAAGAATGCATATTTTTTTTTGAATTAGCATCTTGGATTTCTCTGGATACATACCTAAGAGTAGAATTGCTGGGTCATAAGGTAATTCCATTTCCAGTTTTTTGAGATACCTCTATACTGATTTCCGTAGTGGCTGCACCAATCTGCAATCCTACCAAGAGTGCACCAAGTTCCCTTTTCTCCACAACCTTGCCAGCACTTGTTGTTTGTTGATTTATTGATGATAGCCATTCTGACTGGAGTGAGGTAGTATCTCACTGTGTTTTTTATTTGCTTTTCTCTAGTGATTAGTGAGGTTGAGCATTTTTTCATATGTCTGTTTGCCGTCTGTATGTCCTCTTTAGAAAAAATGTCTCTTCATGTCCTCTGCCCATTTTTAATTAGGTTACTTGTTTTATTGGTGTTGAGCTGAATGAGTGTTTTATAAATTTTGGATATTAACCCCTTATCAGATGTATCATTGACAAATATCTTCTCCCATTCAGTAGGATGCCTTTTTGTTTTATTGATGGCTTCTTTTGGTGTGAAAAAACTTTTAAGTTTGATGTAATCCCATATGTTTATTTTTTCTTTTATTTCCCCTGCCCAAAGGGGTATAGCAGTAAAAATATTACTCAGGATAATGAAAAATATGGAACGCTTCATGAATTTTCGTGTCATCCTTGCACAGGGGCCATGCTAATCTTCTCTGTATCGTTCCAATTTTAGTATATGTGCTGCCAAAGTGAGCACAACTATCCTCGTTTTTTAAATTCTTTTTTCTTTTTGCTGTTCCGATTGGGTGTTTTTGGTAATTTGTCTTGTAAATTGATGATTCGATCTTTTGCTTCATCTAGTCTGCTGGTGACTCCTTCTAGTGCATTCTTCATTTCAGTTATTGTATTCTTCAGTTCTGACTGGTTCTTTTTTATGGTTTCTATGTCCTTTTTTATGCTTGTTGTGTCTTTGTTGAAGTTCTCACTAAGTTCCTTGAGTATCCTTATAACCATTGTTTTCAACTCTAGCTATAGTAGGTTGCTTGCCTCCATTTCATTTAGTTCTTTTTCTGGAGTTTTCTCCTGTTCTTTCATTCAGGATACCTTTCTTTGTTTCTTCCATTTTTTGCTGCCTTTCTGCATTTGTTTCTATGTATGAGGTAGATCTACTATATCTCCCAGTCTTGGCTGAGTGGCCTTATGTAATACATGTTCTGTGGGGCCCAGTGGCATAGTCTCCCTGGTCATCTGAGCTAGGAGGGTCCCTTGTGTGGATTGTATGTGCCCTCCTGTCATAGGTGAGCCTTGATTGCTATTGTCATGTCAATAGGTGGGATTGACCCTCAGGCTGACAAGCTGTGGGGTTTGGCCATATCCACAGCTTATAGGCTGCTGTGCGGGAAGCTTACCCCACGAGTGGGATTTGCCCCAGCAGGTTCTGGTGCCTGTTGAGACCACCCTTTGTGTGTTCCACTTGTGGGTCTAATTGGGCAGTGCTCTGCTGTGGTCTGAAGCCAACCTCCAGGTATGTTGGTTCTGGGGCCTCTTGGGACTGGCTCCAGTGCAGGCCCAGGTCATCCACTGCCTGTGCCTCACTGAGAACAACATGGTAGGAGCTACAAAGTGATCTGCAGTTTTTTGCTGCCTGTGCTAACCCTGAGGCACATGGGAGAGGTCATATTGCGAATCAAGGACAGCTGCCACCAGTACCAGGCCTGGGGTAACTGCAAAAAGCCAGGACACCTGGAGGCCTGATACCACCTGCTGGCTCCCTTAACTTTCAGCCATTGGTAAAGCCTCGTACAGTACACAAGTTCGGTGATGTAGGGTCTCAGGGAGTCACTAGAGTGGCAAGAGTTATGGTCAGCAGGTTAATGTGGACTCTGGTTTGGTGCCACTGCCGAGCCTGGAGCTACTCAGCAAAAGTCTCAGAGCTCACCAAGATCAGTCACTGTCCACCTGGGGCCCATAGACTCTGATAATCAGTTTTCCAAGAAAGAGTGCTATGTGGGAAGGGCTGGCTGCTCGCAGAGAAAGTACTTCCCTCCGTGTGCGAGTTGGGTGGAGTGGAGTCCCAGCTGAGTCAGCAGAGCGGATCAGCAGAGTTCACCAAGCCACTCAGATTCAATTTGGCCTGGGGGGACGGGCTCAACATAGGAAAGATGACGCCTGCCTGCTGGCTGTGCAGGAGAAGGATCTCCTCACCGGGAACATGCCAACTGCCCTATAGTCTTCCCCCTGAAGCCACACTCTTCAGTCTGCCCCCCATAAGTCTCCGAGGCCTTCTGACTCACCATCCCTCTGCTGGAACCCAAGGTGAGTGCCTGCAAATGAGAGTCTATGCACGGCTTGTTTAAGAGAACGTCTGGGTTTCCCAAAGCCTTGCATCCCACCCAAACAGTTGGAATTCCCGCTATTTTTCACAGCCAGATGTTGTGGGGGCTCCTCTTGCCACCACCAGTATTCTGGGCTCGGGAGCCTGCTGTGCAGTGCTGGGGTCCCTCACTCCTCTGGGGGGAACCTCCGCAGCCAAGATATCCCTTCTGATCTCAACTGCCACACAGAGGTTTGGGGCCCGTTTGGCATCTCTGCCCCTCCTACCAGTCTCAAGGTGGTTTCTTTATATTTTCAGTTATAGGACTTCTGTTCAGCTACACTTCAGATGGTTCTCCAGGTTGATTTTTCTATAATTTAGCTGTAATTTTAAGTGTTCTCAGAAGGATGCAAGCACAGTGTTTATCTACTCTGCCATCTTGGATCTCTCTCATGGGAATATTTTTAATGTGGCTAATTTCACATTAGTAACCCTGTTCTAAACCTCCTCTGATTAAAGAAAAATCATTAAGAGGTCTATTATTTATAAGTGACTTGGAACCAATTTTTTTCATAAATACATGTTAAAGGCGTCAAAGATATTAAATGATATCTATTTTCCCATGGGACAGAGAATTTTGAACTCCACTCCTCCAGTGGTGAAAGAGTCTAAAAACAGCTTTTTTCCAATGACTATGAGATAAAGTTCAAAGGACTTCTGATAGCACTATTTATACTTAGCACAGCAACCGTGTGTGTGTGTGTGTGTGTGTGTGTGTGTGTGTGTGTGTGTGTGTAAAAACCATTTGACTTTAGGGACATTTACTATAGTAAATAAATATTTTCAATCAAATCTTTTTGAAAATGAGGAAAGGATAAAATTAAGAAAAAAAGATGTGTAAAGACAACTCTAAAGCTACTAAAGAACACAAAAGAAGATTTGAAAAAAATGGAAAGACATACCATTTTTCTGAGTGAGAAGACTCAATATGATATAGAGATTAATTCCTTCCAAGTAAATGTATAGATGTAATACAAACAAAATGAAAACCCGAATACCATTTTCACCTTATAGACTAATTCTAAAGTTCATTTGGAAGAATAAATGTGTGATCATAGCCTATAAATGTTAAGAAAGAAAATTAAGAAAGGACTTGTTCTACCAAATGGCAAAGCATAATGAAGTTTCAGTAATTAAACAGTGTGTGTTCTAGGTATTTGTATCCCCTGGAATACAAATAAGAATGATGATGTTCATTCTTAAATTGTAGCATTCTATAGCCTAAAGCACTCTCCAAATCTCAAAGGGGAGAAAATAAGCAAAGCAGTAGCAGCAATGATGAGACACCTTTACTTCCTACCCCAATTCCTTAGATTTGACCCCTGGCAGAGGACTAAAGGAGGGAGTGACAGCTATCATAAGAGAACATAAAAAACTGGGAAACCTGGGTGCCCTAGCTGTTTTTCTGTTTTACAGACGGGTAGAATTCATTTCAAAAGGGCATGCAGAAAACTATTTTACACTCTCCCTATTCCTGTCTCCATTGCATCAGTCAAAGTTATAGTATTATGCCTTTTTGTAGCGATGCCTTAAAATGGTCCCCCAAATAGTTATTTTAAAACTCCAACACCTTTTTGGAAAAGAAGGGATGACAATTCCAAACCTCACACAACAATTTTTGGAGCTGATTATAGAAAAAAATATTGTCTTACATGATTTGAAAAAGTAGAAACTGTTACATGGCTTTTAGGCCTAGCCCTGGTTCCTGGATTTCCAAATTCTATCAGAGCAGTGAAATGTTAGTAAAACAAACAAAGCAGTAGAATAGAATAGACACTAGAAACAGACTCTGGGAATTTGGCATTGGTAAAGCGAGATTTTAAATAAATAAAGTTGCTCTCATATATTTCTGGTATGAATGTAAAATTGGTAAGCCAATTTAGAAGGCAGTTTTGCAGAATCTGTTAAAACGAAAGACATGCATAGCCCATGACCCAGCAATTCCACTTCTCCATATGTCTCTGAAAAACATTGATACGCGTGCATAACAAGAGAGGTACGAGGTTGTAGCACTAGCTAAACAGTGAAATACTGGAAACCATAAATGCCCATCAAGAAGGGACTAGCTAAATAACTTCAAGAATCATATTATGAATTTGATGCATAGGTAGAAAAGGCTGAGAAAGATCTCTGTACTCGTACAAAAAGATCTCTGCAACATATCACTGAATGAAAAATAAAAAATACAGCAAGGTTCAGAATAATACTACACAAGGTATTGTATGCTGAGGTATATACACCTCATACATATATGTATACCATACCAATCACCATTTTTTAAATTACATAAATTTTCATTAATATTTATCTGCCTCAAACCATACACAAAAATATGTTTCTTATGTATTAACAACTTAGCTGTGACTTTTTAAACTATAAAATTACTGAAAGGAATTATAAGAGAATATTTAACCTTACTAAGGTAAAATAAAGGCCAGAAACTGTAAATTTCTGACAGCTTTAATTTTATGACAAAGTAACAGCAACAAACTTCTATATAGTAAATAACTCTTTAAAAATTGAAAGAAAACTTGTTGGAAGGAATTTAAATGGCTGCAGCATCTCTTAGGGAGAAATCCATTGATATGTACATTTAAAATGCATGTACCCTGTACCCCAGCAATTCCATTTACAAGAGTTGATGTCACGGAAATAATTGTACTTATTGTCAACTACGTGTGTAAAAGGATGTTTAGTGCAGTAAGTTATGTTTATAACTGCACACAAAAGGGGGGAGGGCACTTAATGTCCATCAATAACTGGTTCAATAGATTATAGCACTTCCATAGAATGGAATACTATATAGCCGTTAAGGTGGAGAATATTAGTATTAACCTCTATGGATTTCCACTGGCAAAATTCTGTGTTATCTCATTCTGTTGCTCTTTCTCTCCCAGTCCTTGCCTTTTTAACAATGCTTTGAGATAGATATGGTTAGAATTCTCATTTTAACGATGATGGGGTTGAAGCTTACAGAGGTTAAACAACCCAAATCAACTGTCTCACTCCAAATCTGGAACTTCTGGAAGACCCGTATGTAGTGACATAGAAAGATATTAGTGAAACACTGATATGAAGAAAAGAAGTTGAACAATAGTATGTATAATGCAATCACATTTATGTAAATAAATGTAAAAGTCTGCTGGGGAGAGAGAAATGTTGAAGTGGTAGTCTCTAAATGGATGGCATTACAGGTGTTTTCTGCCTTCTCTTTACTTAACTATATTTTCAGATTTTGTTCAACAAGGAACGCATATTGTACTTTTAAAAATAATTAAAGTAAATACTTCTAGGATACAACCAATAGTGTTTTAAAGTACTGGAGATTTTTTTCCAATTACAGTTGACATTCAATATTATCTTTATTAGTTTGAGGTATACATTGTAGTTGTTAGACATATATATAATTTAAGAAGTGATCGCCCTGACTAGTCTAGTACCCACCTGGCACTATACATTACCATGTTATTGACTATATTCCTTATGCTTTACTTTACATCCCCACAACTACTTTGTAACCACCAATTTGTCCTTCCCAATCCCTCTGCCTTTTTCACCCAGCTTCCCAGCCCCCTTCCCTTCTGGTAACCATCATCACTGAAGATTATTATTCTAGTAAAGTTAAATATTGAAAAGGCAGTGTTTTGAGAAGCATTTGAGATCTTGCTCCTTGACAATGTCATTAGTTTGGCTTGAATATACTCCTATAAAAAATCTTTTTTAAAAATAATGATAAATAATTATAAATTTATTTTAATAATAGTATAATAAAATGTGGCCTTTTGAGACTTCCTATGGTTTTTTCTAGAGAACATATTTCCATTGGTAGATGCTATATAACTTAGAATACGAAAAGGCAACTGGTCTTTTACAATGATCAAAAATTGATATATCAGTGGAGAGACAAAAATAATCTCTTTCTATTGTCCAATTACCTAGAAATTCAAGTACTGTTTTAAAGTACATTGGAATAAAAATTTTTGAGCAGGCTAATGTGAATTGTGGGTTTCTTGACAAAAAGGATGAACAAAGCAAGTTACTTTATTGTCTCCATTTTTTAAAAACCATCCTCTAAGATCTTTTTTCCAGGCAATGTCCTGATCTAGGGATCCCTAATCCAGTGAGCTGAACCTGCCAGATCAATCTGTACCTGTCACTTCCAGCGGTATAGTTCTTTAGACAAAATTACCATCAAGCAATAACACCCAACCATGATTCTGTCAAACAGCCCTACCACTCTTTTCTTTTATTTTTTTCTTTCTTTCCTTATTTTTTTACTGAAATCAGGTTAGAATGGGTATCAGGAGGAAAACTTGAAGCACTATAACAAGATAATACAGTCCCTACATTCTCAATTGGCAGGTGTGTTAAATAGGGCACAAAGGATCGAATTTCAATCCCCTTAATCCAATAGCTAGACTCAAAGCTAGAACTGCAACCCAGGTCTCCTGATTCCTGGCACAGAATTCTTGGACTGGACAACACTATGTAACATTCAATCTGAGGGGGCTAGTGTATAATGATACACAGGTTTTGGATTAGAGATGGTGTCAGATATTGGTGAGGGTGGGGTGAAGAAACAGGGATGTGGGGTGATTGTAGCCAGGTAAGCTTTAACACCAGCAGTCAGAGCCACTTGCGTTTCCCTTAGTCACATTTTCCTGAGAATGATGAGCCAACAGTTCCACTGGTGTAGATTCCAAAATGCCATACCCTAAGGAAGGTTCATGTCCATTAGTGAAAACCAAGGACTGGGAGAGAAAGAGCAATAGATGTTTTCACTCTTCCTCTAGTCTGAGATTTGATTGAAAGATATGGAAGATTGGATGGAGGCATAGAGAACCGCCTCCCAGTATAATCTGAGAGAAACAGTCCTCTCACCTCTGAAAGAGTATGTCCTCTAGTGACTTGCTGCAGTGCTGTTATAACCCACATTAAAGAGTCATTCCTTTGGGACAAAGAATTATTTACGTATTCAATATTAAAGAAGTATTTATTAAGAACATGTGTGCCAAACACTGTTCTTGGTGCTCCCCTGCCAACAAAAAGTAATGAATGAATAATAAGCAGTCTCTATCTTAAAGGTGCTCAAAATCTAGATGAGAATCAGACAAGACACAAGATAATTTAAATAAAAAACGATGTTAGCACAGGGTTAGGATGTTTGTCAAGCACTCAGGAGACCTGAAGGGCAGTGGCAGAGAAAGCAGGAAAAGGGGAAAGGGCAGGTGACACATACTGAGCAGCAGGCATAGGTGTGGTGGGTCCCAGAGCTGGAAAGGAATGGTAAGAGATGATGACAGAGAATAAACACAGGCTGGACGTGAAGCTCCTTCTTTATCCTGAGAGCCATCAAAGGGGTTTAGGCTGGCAGGGGAGGGTGGGGAGAAGGTGATGTGTAATGTATTATATTGATGTTTATATATCATAATAGTGAGAATACAGTAATAGTCATTAACATATATGAAGAATTTGTTCCAGAAAATAAGTGGGGGCCGGGGAGACCATTTGGGAATTAATCTCAGAATTACATTCTTACTCTAAAACTGTGGGAAACCAGAGCTTTTAAATTTTGGCAGAATTTGTAATCTAGTTGAGAAGTTAAAATCCTATCACACAAAAATGTTCAAATACATGCGTTAATCTATAGGGTGGAAGTTTCAGTGTGGTAGTTCAGGAAAAGGCATGCCCTGGAGAAGACTGAAGCAGCCTCCAAGACCCTTATGAAGCAGAGGGGAAAGGCTTGCTGGGGAGAGTGAGAGCAAATGCCTGCTTGGGGTGGTGGGGGAGAGGGTTGTACTCAAAATAACAAATGCTAGTGATATTCATTCAAGAAACGTTAACCAAGCCCTGTGCTAGGTGATTTTATTGGTACAGGATGAATAGATAAAAATGATATGTCCTCAAGGGTCTTCAGTTTAGTTCTCTGATGGCAAAAGAGAGCTACTGGTCTGATTGGAATAGCAGCTTTGCTGAAAGGGTAATTCAGGGCAAAGGAGAGAGAGAGAGAGAGAGAGAGAGAGAGAGAGAGAGAGAGAGAGAGAGAGAGACTGGCAGAAAAAGATGATTCAGAGCAATGGACTCAGTGTACAACTTATGAATTCTTTGGGAGATAGATGGGTAAAGACCAGTAAAAACCCTGAAGGCAACCTTGATCATTTCACAGTGTGTTGCTGAGCCAATTAGACATGCATGTACACACACACACATGTGCATATATCCATGCACATGCAAACTTAATGCCTACTGACTGCAGTGTACCTTAGAGGTATATATAGATTGCCCTTAGATGAAAGATTTGCCATAGAATACTTAATTACAATATGTCTGTATTTTAGCTAGACCTGCCTTTCAAAGACTTTATTGCAAAAAAACAACAAAAATGAGAGCCTCTTTTCGTATAAACAGAAGCTTAAAAAAAATATCTTTGGATCATGTTTCATTTAGCTGAAAGATGTTTTGATGATAGAAATAGATGTGAAAGTCTTAGGAAGCATCCTGGACCTTGACTTAAAACAAAAAGTTTTCTACTAAAAAAACAAAAACAAAACAAAATCCATTATCTATTCATTATATTAAATTTATAATGTACATGAAAATGAGGGGGGAAAATCCTCCATAGTTAACCACAGCTAACATTTAATGTAGTTTCTTCTAATTGTGTATCTTTTAACCAATTTAACCAATTGTATCATTAAAGCTGAGTTTGCTATTTATTAGAAGGTACCTTTAGGTGCCCCTCTGACCAGGTTTCTGGTCTGCTAACCTACAGTTTTGTGTTTATGTTCAAGCTGACACAGATTTCAGGTTTGGAGCTGAAAGGAACCTCAGGGATTAAGTTCATTGCCTTAGAACAGTGGTTCTCAAAGTGTGGACCTCAGACCAGCCACTCTGGCTTCCCCTGTGAGCTGGTTAGAAATGCAGCATCATGGGCCCCACTCTCACTAGCTGCATATGAATCTCTGAAAAAGGGGCCCAGGAAAGAGTTTTAACAAGTTCTTCAGGAGGTTCAAGTTGGAGAACCAATGCTGGAGGACATTAGCTAGCTAGTAATAGTCACCAATCCACAGCAAGACCTAAGAATAACATGTTTGATGGGAACCTCGTGTGACCCACACAGAGATTTGCACAGAGTAGGTATTTAATAAGTGCTGTTGAGTGAAAGAACTGTCTCCTAAATTCTCCCAAGTTTTTAACCCTTTCCCTTTTGAACAGATACCTCCTACATTTGCCCTTGACGCAAACATTTATTTCCCCAGAATTCCCTTTGGTCCCTACTAAAGAAACTAAGTATCACAGAGTTTTCCTCTTAACTTTCCTCATTCTAGGGTCTTACTACTCAAAGTGTGGCAGCAGACCAGCAGCGTGGGAATCACGTGTCAGCTCCTTAGAAATATAGAAGCTCAGGCCCCACTCTAGACCTACTGAATCAGAACCTGTATTTTAACACGCTCCGCAGTGATGTCTGTACACACTAATGTTTGAGTAACAATCTTCTAGGGAGCCAGTTGCTACTCTTAATCCTGCTCAGGTGAGTTTTGTAATAAGTACTATGTGACACTTATTTACTCATTCATTCAACAAGTATTTCTTGAGTACCTACTGTGTGCAAGGATGGGTGGTATGGAAAGACAAAGATGAAGAAAACATGGTCTCAGACTCTTTGAGGAATGTATAGCTAATAAAGGAGTAGAATAATAGCTACAATACCAAGCAGCATTTGGTAAGAGTCTTCTGAGTGGTCTAAGATACTGGCATTCAGAGAGGCAGAGAATACTTCCTCCTAGGACAGAAGCAGATAAATAAGTCATTCAATTTATAAATTGGATTATAATATAAAAATAAGAAGTGCATAGTTCTAGCAATGACTTTAGAAGGTTTTGAAGTCATGGCAGAATATAGTAGAAGCATCTTCTTTGAAAACAGAAAGGCCTGAGTTCAAATCCAGCCAGGTGATCTTTACAAATTTGGGCTCCAAAGTAAATTGCCTAGGTAGGCATCCTGCTCTGCCATTTACCAGCTGTGTGAATTTGGGCAATTTACTAACATCTCTGTGCCTGTTTCCTCATCTGTAACATGTGAATAATAGCACTACCTGCCTCATAATTTTACTGTAGGATTAGGTAAGTTAATACCTGTAAAATAGTTAAAAATGTGGTACATAGTAAGTGTTCAATAAATAATTATTACTGTTGCTACTCACTTCCCTAATATGAGTCAGATTGCTTTCAGTTTTCTCACTATTATAAATAATTCTGTGACAAACGTCCTTATAGTAAGTGAGTTTTTAAAGGTATTCTTCACAATCCAAACTCTTCAGCCATTTTTTTTTAAGTTCGTGTTAGCTGTTTGCTTTAAGTACAAAGCAATGGATGAATAGATGCTATTGATCTGAAACCACTGGCTTTGCCAATATGTTTTTTTTAATGAAGAACAATATCTTTTTCTTTTGTAGTCTTTCTTCTTTTTTTACTGTGGTACAACACACATAAAATTTGCCATTACTGACATTTAGTACATTTACAATGTTGTGCAATTTGCCGATATGTTTTCAGGCCACTTTTCCCAAAGATAGGCAAATATAATGTACAGAAAAGAAGAAAGATTATACCAAATAAAATAGACTTTTAAACAAAGCCTATAAAAAGGGACAAAGTAGGACCCAATAATCCCATTTCTGGGTATTTATCCGAAGAAACCCAAAATGTTACTTCAAGTGGACATGTGCATCCATATGTTCATTGCAACACTGTTTACAGTGGCCAAGATGTAGGGGCAAGCTCGGTGTCCATCAATAGAAGAATGGATAAAGAGGAGGTGATACACATATACAATGGAATCTTGCTTGGCCATGGAAGAGAATGGGTTCTTGCCATCTGCGGCAGTATGAATAGACCTGGAGGGTGTTGTGCTGAGTGGAGTATTTCAGACAGAGAAAGACAGATGCCATGAGATTTTGCTTATATGTGGAATCTAAAGGACAAAATAGACAAACAAACTCATAGATACGGAGAACATTTTGATGGTTGTCAGATGGGAGGGGGCTTGGAGGTGGGTGAAAAAGGACAAGGGATTAAGAAGTACAAAGTAATTGTTATAAAGTAGTCATACAGGGGGCGGCCAGATGGCTCAGTTGGTTAGAGTGCAAGCTCTTAATAACAAGGTTGCTGGTTCAATTCCCACATGGGATGGTGGGCGGCACCCCCACCGACTAAAGATTGAAAACGGCAACTGGACTTGACGGACAACGATTTGACTTGGAGCTGATGGGTCCTGGAAAAACACACTGTTCCCCAATATCCTAAATAAAAACAATTTTTAATACATAAAAATAATAAAGTAGTCATAGGGGTGTAGGACATAGCATAAGGAATATAATCAATAAGATTGTAACAACTATGTATGGTGTCAGATGGGTACTAAATTTATCAGGGTGATAGATGGGAGGGGGTTGGGGGACAGGGTGAAAAAGGTGAAGGGATTAAAAAGTACATGTTGGTAGTTACAAAAAAGTCATGGTGATGTACAGCATAAGGAATATAGTTAATAATGTGGTAATAACTATGTATAGTGCCAGGTGGGCACTAGACTAGTCAGGTGGATCACTTCTTAAATTACATAAATATCTAACCACTATGCTGTACACCTGAAAGTAATATAAAATAACACTGAATGTCAGCTGTAACTGAAAAATTACAAAGGTGGGGGACAAAAGGTGACAGGGAATAAGAGGTCCAAATTTCCAGGTATAAAACATAAGTCATGGGGATGTAATATATAGCATAGGGAATATAGTCAATAATACTGTGTTTTTTTGTTTTGCTTTTTAATTAAAATTTATTGGCGTGACAATGGTTAGTAAAATTACATAGGTTTCAAGTGTACAATTCTGTAATACATCATCTATATATCACATTGTGTGTTCACCACCCAGACTCAGTTCTCCTTCCATCACCAGATATTTGACCCCATTTACCCTCATCTATCACCCCGTCACCCCTGACCCTCTAGTAACCACTAAACTATTGTTTGCATCTGAGGTTTTGTTTCTCTATTTGTTTCTTGTTCCTTTGTTGCTTTCAGTCTTATATCCCATGTATCAGTGAAATCATATATTTCTCGACTTTTTCTGTCAGACTTATTTCACTTAGCATAATAATCTCAAGATCCATCCATGTTGTCGCAAATGGCACTATTTCATCTTTTCGTATGGCAGAATCATATTCCATTGTGTATATATTACAACAACTTCTTTATCCATTCATCTATCGAAGGACACTTTGGTTGTTTCCATGTCTTGGCCACTATAAATAGAGCTGCAATGAACATCAGAGCACATATATCTTTATGGATAAATGTTTTCAGATTTTGGGGGTATATACCCAGGAGAGGGATTGCTGGGTCATATGGTAATTCTGTTCTTAATTTGCCTTCCATAGCAGCTGTACCAATCTGCATTCCCACCAACAGTGTATGAGGGTTCCTTTTTCTCCACAACCTCTTCAACACTTCTTTTTATTTGTCTTGTTGATGATAACCATTTAAACTGGTGTGAGGTGATATCTCATTGTGGTTTTTATTTGCATTTCTCTGATATTTAGTGATGTTAAGCATCTTTTCATATGTCTAGTGGCCATCTGTATATCCTCTTTGGAGAAATGGGTCCTCTGCCCAATTTTAATTGGATTGTTTGTTTTTTTGTTGTTGAGTTCTATGAGTTCCTTATATATTTTGGATATTAGCCCCTTGTTGGAGGTGTTGTTTGCAAAAATCTTCTCCCATTTGGTTGGTTGCCTCTTTATTTTTGCTGTGCAGAAGTTTTTAAGTTTGATATAGTCCCATTCATTTATTTTAGCTTTTACTTCCCTTGCCTTTGAGGTCAAATTCACAAAATCCTCTTTGAAACCAAGGTCCATAAATATAGTACTTATATTTTCCTCTATGCAGTTTATTGTTTCAAGTCTTATGTTTAGATCTTTGATCCATTTTGAATTAATTTTGGTACACAGTGACAGATAGCAGTCTAGTTTCATTCTTTGGCCTGTATCTTTCCAAGTCTCCCAGCACCATTTATTGAATAGGTTTTCTAGTCTCCACTGTATATTTTTGGCTCCTTTGTTGAAAATTATCTGTCCATATTTATGTGGGTTTATTTCTGCGTTTTCAATTCTATTCCATTGGTCTGTGTGTCTGTTTTTCTGCTGATATCATGCTGTTTTGATTATTGTTGCTCTATAGTATAAGCTGAAGTCAATGAGTACGATAGTCACTAATATTGTGAGAGTGTGGTACGGTGTCAGATGGTTGCTGGACTTATCACAGTGATCACTTCTTCAGGTATATAAATGTTGAATAACTGTGATGTACACCTGGAACTAATATAATATTGTATGTTATGTTAGTTATATTTTAATAAAAAATCTTTTTAAAAAGGATGTTTAGCAAAGATCCATAAAATTCCATTTCATAATAAATTCCAGAAAATTTTTTCCCCTTCTTTCGCCTCCCCCCACCCCACTCTAGTTCAAGCCATTGTTTCTCAGTCTAGTTGTGTAGGACACAGCTCCCTGGCCCATGCTGGTGTTATGAGCCTCATGCTCCCCCCCCCCCCCTCAGGCTGAGGCAGTCGGCCACTCACAGCAGCCTGTGGCAGCTCACTCCAATGTTGCTCACAGCAGCCCAGCTCCAGGGAGAGCTGTTATTCACAATATTAACTATAGAGGGCTCAGGTTACTGGCCCATGTGGGAATAGAACCAGCGACCTCAGCATTAGGAGCGCAGTGCTCCAATCACCTGGGCCACCGGGCCAGCCCAGAAATTTGTTAATATAAATAAAAACTCTGGGTGCTCGAGGCTAGTCTCAGAGGAGGGGACCACCAACTCCTGAGCTCCTATGGGAGAACCTGCTCAGGATCGGGGACGAACGTGACCGAGTTAGGAGTTTTTAACCTTTCCATTCCTGGCAGTGACTCCTGGAGCTAAAGTGATGGAAATATGCAAATCAGTAAGTGGATGGCAGTAGCTAGCATTTTCTCTGAGAAGGTAAAAGCCCCTCTTCTGTTGTCCTCTCCCCTCCCCTCCATCCCTCTCCCTGTCTTTCACTTTCTCCCCCCTCCTCAGTCCTCTATCTCTTTACTCCTTTGTTCCTGGCTCTGTGGAGCCAGGCTGCCTGCATTCAAACTCGTCTCCACCACTGAGTGGTTGTGTGACCTTGAGAATTAATCTCTGGACCTCAGTTTCTTTATCTGTAAAATAGGGATAGAATAGTACCCACATCACAGGATAACTTGAAGACTAAATGAGTTACTACTAAGGTGCATGGAAGAGTGTCTTTCACATAATAAATGCTTAGGTAAATATTATCTTGGATACTTTTCTCCCACCATCAATCTTAAAAAAAAAAAAAATGGGAGAGGTCAGTAATAATCATAGCAGGTGTGGACCACTAAATTGTGAGCATTTAATATTGGTGAAGCTGCCACGTCTTATTAGACTTTGTGCCCACCCCACCCCGATACAGCCTTAGCGCAGTGCCTTTGTACGCCTCCATAAGTGCTTGTTGGAGAACGACGTCCCCATCTTCAAGATGGGTAACTAAGTAGCAATCCGGCATCCTCTAGATATAAACTCTGGCTAAGGCTTAGTAAATTGGATGACCTAGGCCTAGTAGGGAAAACTCAAGTATGTTTTATTACACTTTCTCAAAATAACCTCCATATTGTAGACACCTACTGTACACAGTTTTCCTCCTTGTTGATTTAGGAACAAAGGAACAGTAACTGAAATAGCTTGGCTAGAATAGGGCAGTCATTTCAAGTCCCTGACACAAGTGTGTCATGGGAAGGTGTTCTGCTGTGAGTAATCTCTAGGGTCTTTTCCAACCCTGAAGCAAGAAGGTAACCACCCTTCATACCTTTGCATCCCTTTGAATGCATGCACTGATTAGCCAAATTCCTTGTGGATAAAATAGGCTCCTGAGGACCTGGATTGAACTCTTGGTTTTTGAATGTTGGCAAATAATTTTCAGTTGGTGTGAGGTCTGACCCCGCTGTCATAATCCATCAGTATTCTCCTTACTCTTTGATTAGAGGTGACTGGACTATGAGGAAAAAAAGGACAACTCTGATATAAATGTAATCACTTTAATGTGACTCCCTCTAGATCCAAGGGAGCCAGTAGTTATGAGCATTATTTTACCATAGTGTGGAAAAGGGTGTTTTTCCTGACTCTACTGGAAAAGTATTTCCCAAGACCTCAACTTTCCAAAACCTGGAACAGCCATATTTCATCTGCCACCACTCCTGTTCACTTTCTCAACAGCAGTTATGTTATTTGAACTGCTTTTCACTGCTTCCCATAAATGTAAAGATTACAACACGAAGTTTTATAACCTATACTGACTTCTGAGTACTTAATGGAGGTGAATCCCAGAAACATTTCCCAGCACTTATTTGCATATGCTGCTACCCCAGGTGTCCCAACAGTAGCTACTCCTTTGTCAGGAAATACCTCTCAACCACTGGGACCACCTGCAAAAGGCATCTCTACCTTGACCATCTCCTTGTTTTATTGTTTCAGATGCACACACATAGTTTTGATATTTGGCAAAACATAGTTTTAGTTGTTAAAGAAAAACTACCACCCCAGATGGGGAGAAGAAGGTAAAGATTTTCAGTAAGACCTTATTTCCGAAATGGCACCCTTTCCTCCTCCTATTGTTGCATTCCAGTTTCCCACATTTGAATAAAGTTCTGAGCCTTTCAAAAAAAAAAAAATTCCAAGTGGTATCCTACAATGACAGAATTAAAGTAACTCTAGTTCAATTCTTTGGCTTTAAAAAAAAAGAAGAAAGAAAAAGTAAACGTAATTAGTCTTAAAATACCTCTCATGAAAAAGAAAAAAATAAATTCCTCATTTTCAGATTTCATTAGGAAACCATCAGGTCCAATTACTAAAATTATAACCACTTTAAATCCTGTCTGAAATATATACATACTTATTAAAACTTAAATTGCCTGTGTCTGTGTAGTCAGGAACAGGACAGCTGGGATGGGACTAACACTCAAGGAGTCCTATTATAGTTCAGGCATTGTAGAAGATGGTTGATGCAAATTACCCTATTTGGTCATTATAAAATCTACAAGTTATAACCATTATCTTCCATATTACAGATAAGGAAACTGAGGTTTGGAGATGTGAAGTAATTTGTCTAAACTTACACAGCTAAAAAGTAGTGGAGAGAGGAGTCAAACTCAGGTCTACATTCCCAAGTCCCATGCTCTTTTCTTTATACCATACTGCCTTGTTGATGTAAATGTAATATTATCCTAAGAGGAAGAGATTCTCTGAAAGTTACAGAAATTCCAAGAACCATCTAGATACAAAATCGTGAGTCTACAAACCAGGGAATCCAGTTTTTAGAGCTTTTCTTAGTGGTTGAACTATTTCTCCTAACATGTCATCCTCCTCGATTGCTGTCAGTTTATCACCTACATGTCTCAGTATCTCTGAAAGGGTTATGCCGAATGGATTAGGCTTTGGCATTCTCAGTTCTATGCCAAAACATACACAGACTTGTTGACCCAACAAGAAACTGCTTTACATAAACCAAAATCACAGATCTCAGAAACTTTCTCTCTTCTTCTATCACAGTTTTTTTTTTTCATATCTTACATCAAATATACACAGACTATCAAGAAGAAAAGGAAAAAATGTTTTTTATAGGAAGAGTCACCGTAATTTAGTGATAGAAATTAGCAGTGGCAAGTAGGGTCTTGTGTTCATAATCTCCTTCTGTCCAAAGCCTTGTTTTTTATTTGCTCATGTTCTTGAGTTTTCTGCAATGCTATACTTTCTCATTTATAACACAAGAATAATTTAAAACCAGTGACTCTGGAGCACCATGAAATTCTATTCATAGAGGGCGTCGTTTTGAGAAGGGTTAGAAAGGCATGAGTGCAGGTGTGGAGCCCCTAGCCCTGCACGAAGCACAGGTAAAAGAGAAATACTAATACTGAGTTGGAACCGGCTGCCTTGTGCACATGGTCCCTTCATCCAACCAGCCCTGAATGGATTAGTGTGTTGTGGCTGCTGTATTAATTCCCTGACATTAATACAGCGGGGCTGCGGAAATGTCCTGTAATTCACTGATATTGGCAGCTACTAAATTTTGAATATGTTACATATTAAGTAGGTTGTCTATTCCTGCTATCCTACTTCTCTGTTCCTAACATTTTTATATAAAGGTCTCTTTCTGCTTCCCCTGCTTTTACCTTACTTTCCTTGCACCCTTCACTCCCATTCCACCCACACCTCTCTGAGGCACCATATGGTTTTCCTGAAATATTACTAGCCTTCAAGGAAAAAGAAAAAGAGCTAGCAAATACTGTAAAGCTTAGGGGGGAAAAATTCCTTCCTGGATGACCACAATTGACAACCCTACTATTTAGTCCAAACAGAAATGATCAATTTTAAGTTAACCTTCAATTTTTAAGTGGGGCCACAGTTCCCCACTTTTATATCAGGTTCAGTGCTTGGGGGAAGTAGGGGGCAGGGTCAGCATGTGTCCATAGAGCACAATATTCTTTTTTTCAGAGTGACATTCTTCTGCCCAGACAAAATTAACTCCATCAGCAGGAACAAGTTCACAAAAAAATGTGCAGATTTACAATGAAATCTCCATTAAAATCTAGAATCTTCCAGGGCATTTTAACCAATGAACCTGTGAAGAGTTAAGTTTCTCTTTCCTTCCTTCTCTCTCTTCCTCCCCCACCCACTCCAAAGTGTTATCAACGTTTTGTGTCATTTTCTGAATGTTCCATAGGTTATTATAGTAAAAAGGCAATGGTATTTCACTTCAGTCTTTCAATAGATAAGGAGAAAGTATATACGAGAAAAAGGAAAGTATCGGAGAGGTATTTTGTAGTTTATCAAGATACGAATAATTATTGTAACCAAAAAAGAAAATAAAGCTTTGGGTATGATTATAATGTAGAAAGCTTCTAAGGATTGCCTCAAATGACATTATGACAGACTGGTGATTTCTGGATTTTTGGACACTCAGTGCTCCCTAAATCACTCCACCGACATGGTTGCTAGTCTACCGATGGACTACCAGTTCAATTTTCTAGGGTGTGACTACAGAATATTAAAAAGTCAGCTTGTAAAATAGTCTGAGTCAAGCAAATTTTTATGAAAAAATCATCGAAACCTATCCTTTAGGCAATTTGGAAAATATCTATCAAAATTATAAATGAATATACCTTTAACATAAAACAATTCTACATATAGGAATTTATTCTAATGAAAAAATGTTTATAAATTACATATATACAAAGTTATTTATGGCATCATTGTCTGCAATAGTAAAATATTGGAAATAACTTAAATGTTTATTAATAACGAATTGTTTAAATTGTGGTAGATCCGTGCAGCAGAATATTAAGCCATAAAAAAGATTGAAGAAGCTCTATGTAAATGGATATGGAAAGCTCCACAAGAGCTAAATTTAAATTAGCTGTTAAATTTTAAAAATATAAATTATCTCTATAAAACCACACAGGAAACTAATACATCAACTGTGAGGAGGGGAATTAGGTGGCTGGGAGTCAAGGATCGGAGAGAAAACTTTCTATGTTTTGAATTTTGAACTATAGGAAATATTTTGGTCAGTTAGATCAAAGCAATTAATGTGGACAAGGTCTCAAAAAGCAAACCATTACAATTCATGTATCTTTCAAACTGCCATGCAACAGAAAAACTGCTGTACATATTCCTCTTATAAGTACTCTGACTCCAAGATTTAAAAAAAAATTAGTAAAACATAAGATAAATGGGGCCGGCCCAGTGGCTCAGGCAGTTAGAGCTCCATGCTCCTAACTCCGAAGGCTGCCGGTTCGATTCCCACAGGGGCCAGTAGGCTCTCAACCACAAGGTTGCCAGTTCAATTCCTCGACTCCCGCAAAGGATGGTGGGCAGCACCCCCAGCAACTAAGATTGAACACAGCACCTTGAGCTGAGCTGCTGCTGAGCTCCCGGATGGCTCAATTGGTTGGAGCGCGTCCTCTGAACCACAAGGTTGCCGGTTCAACTCCCGCAAGGGATGGCGGGCTGTGCCCCCTGCAACTAGCAACGGCAACTGGACCTGGAGCTGAGCTGCACCCTCCACAACTAAGACTAAAAGGACAACAACTTGAAGCTGAACAGCACCCTCCACAACTAAGATTGAAAGGACAACAACTTGACTTAAAAAAAAAAAGTGCTGGAAGTACACACTGTTTCCCAATAAAGTCCTGTTCCCCTTCCCCAATAAAATCTTTAAAAAAAAAAAAAAAAAAGATAAATGAGCAAATTAACAATAAAAATGCTTTAATTATACATGTTATATACACAAACACAATGAAAGGCAGTTTAACTTTTTACAATCATACTATGTAGGCATCATTATTTATTTTATCATTTAATAGAGCAATGATCCATCTTTACTCTCTTAAATATATTTTACACATCTACAAGCTACCAAGTACCAGGTTGGATTCAGGAAACTTTGTGTTGATTAAAGACAGACATGGTCTCTTACCTCCTGGACAGTTCTGATACTTTAGCTATTAAGGACAGAAAAAGTGCCTTTTTTTAGAATGATACATGCAACATTCAATAACTGCTTTCCCAGCTTAGTAAAATAGTAAACATTCAAATGTGAAATGAAAACAGCTGGAGCAGCTGGGTACAATTTAACTTGACATGAAAAAAATCCTCAGACACAGACTACTTTGTGCACACACACAAGTAACTCCTGAAAGGAGACTCAATGCACAAAGATAAAGTAGGAAAAGACCCCCCCTCATCCTCATATGGCCATCTCCTTCCTGTGCGTGCACACCTCCCGCCCGTCAGAAAGAGGAAAACGCAGGAGAGCTTTTAATAAGATTCCATAATGTATGGTTGGGTTAAACAATAGTTTGCTGGATATAAGCTGTTTGTGTCATATGTGCTCTATTTTTCGAGTCTAGAAACATGTTGCTTAAAACTTATAAAATGATTTCATTGTCTATTAGGATCATTAGTATACTTCTCCTTTTATTTGAGTTTAAACATACGATCGTACAATCATAAATCTCCCCAAATTAGCAAACATACTTTGGTGAAAGGTGACATATGGGATGGTCTTAAAAAAACAAACAAACAAACAAAAAAAAAAACGAGCATCAGTGAAGGGAGACCAGGGAAAAGGTGGTGAGAGTAACTTCATCCTCAAGGGCCTGCTTCACACATGAGAGACATTATACTTCAGAAATAAGATGCTCTCCCACCTGAGACAAGTGGAGTCAGGGGAGGAGAGTTGTCCCTTCTGCTCATTCTGAGGGAATTAACACAAGGCATGAATGGCTAATTGATGTACATTCCATTCAAGCCTGAGTAAATCACAGGAAGGAGACATCAGTGAGGCCCACTGCCTGGGGAATACTTGGACTGCAAAAATGGAGGAACAGCATAATCTTAGAGAATGTCAAGAACATGTGGGATAGCTAAATTGGTCTCATCACTGATAATTTGATCAAGTGACTTTCTCTCTTTGCTTCCATGATTCTTTTTAATAATTATTGGACATACACACTTCTGCAGGTATGCACGAGTTTCACAAGTAGTAAGCCTTCAGGAAAGCAATATATACTTTACAAACCCAAGTTCCTCTGCTGAATAAGAGAGATCATTTTTTTAAGTGTTTTGGGGGAATCTTTAATTATACACTGAAAAGGAAACAGCTTCTATTATATCACTGCATTTCTTTTGGCTACCAGAATAGTGGGTGTGATTTGAAGCAACTGTATGTCACTAACTTTATCCTATAAAGAATTCCAATCTGCCTCATGGTTTGCAAGACCACCCACTTTCAAATGTCTAGCACACACAATAGAAATAATTAGTGAGTGCCGTACCTCATGCGTTGAGACAAGGCAGGGAGGAATATAAATATGCTAACATGAGATGAACTAGTGAGAACAAATTTACTGTTGAAAATTCTAATATCCCACAGAAATAGTCCTGTGTTATCACATATATATTGGACACAGAATTTTTTTTATTAGAACCATATGGGCTTTTGTATATTTGAATATTAATATGTCGAGATGCCAATGCAATTCTCTTATGGAAATAACCCACAAAATGGTATCTGTTTTGGTTTATGGGGAAAGTAAGTCCTGTAAAGTGAAGAGAAATTAAACCTAGATCTTATATTTAATTGTATTTCAATAAGCTAATCTGACAAAATGGTGAATTTTCATGTATTTCATTCATACTTATTGCTTACCAAATTTTGACTGTTTGGTCAAGTAACTTCTAAAACACAATAATAAGAAATTGGGTTTTGATAAGTATAAGCAATCTAAAAGGAGGCCTGGTGCAATACAATGCAGAATGTCAATAAGATCCTTGAAAATTGGTTTTATAAAGAAGAAAAGTAATATAGATTGTCTTTGGAATCACCTTCTGACTCTATTCCTCAGTGCTTTTAAGGAGTTGATAATGATTTCAGGGCCATAAATATGTAACTGCAAATGAAATTCTTTGCATAAAGAAAAGGTTCACTAACGTTTTATTTTTTTTTTTAATATAAATTTTATTGGGGAATATTGGGGAACAGTATGTTTCTCCAGGGCCCATGAGTTCCAAGTCATTGTCCTTCAATCTAGTTGTGAAGGGCACAGCTCAGCTCCAAGTCCAGTCACCATTTTCAATCTTTAGTTGCAGGGGGCACAGCCCACCATCCCATGCAGGAATTGAACCAGCAACCTTATTGTTGAGAGCTCACGCTCTAACCAACTGAGCTATCTGGCTGCCCCTCCGAAAGCTCAGTGGCAGCTCATTGTCTTCCATCTAGTTGTGGAGGGCACAGCTCACTGGCCCATGTGGGAATCGAACCATCAACCCCATTGTTCAGAGCTCATGCTCTAACCAACTGAGCCATCCAGCCACTCCAAGTTCACTAATGTTTTAGAATTTCTAAGAGATTTAGGACCATCTTAAACCACAAATTCTGTAGTCTTCTAGTTATGTAAATTCTAGTAGTAGCAGTTGATGGCCAATACAAAATCTTTTCAAATGAATAATTTTCAGTATCAGTATCTATATTGTAGTTGAAAGAACAATTGGTAGCAAATAAAATTATGTTGCCTGATTAAAAGAATCCTTCAAACACTCGGAATTTATTAGCTATTCCTAAAATGCATCTTCTGGGTTTTCTGCACAGTTCTGCTTTCCCAGCAGCTACTTTCTCTTCTTTCATGTTTTTTATTCACCAAATATTTATGGAGCACCTACTGGGTACTAGGACAAGAGCAGCACGTAAGACAGGCAAAGATTTTGTTTTCCACGTTTAATTACCTTTGGGTTTTCATTAATCACCAGCTACTTGTACCATTCCTAATCCATCAAGGTTGCAAAAGTGATAATTCTCCTCCTTTAAATCTTAGAATTTGTTGACTAAACATAAAATCTCATTTTTTTTAAAGCCAAGCCCGTAAATAATTTCAGAGGCATGGCAAGTATGACCGATCTTTCAGTTAGCTTCTTCCTTAGCCCATCCATCTCAGGCCAGGGTCACTTGGTACATTTTTTAACTCCCTTTTTAATTCACTCCATCTTACATGTTGGCCATTGGATTATATTCATTCATTATTTAATTTTTGTATTATAGCAGACTATATTTAACTTTTAATTTAAAGCAAATGTCTCAATGCCCTCATGAATAGTGAAATATTTGGTAAAGGAAATGTTGTTTTGCACTAATTTCTGAATTTTCACTCTTTAGGTAGATGCTTTAATGTTGTATGAAATACAGCTCCTACATTTCTGGATTTCAAAGCCAATAAAACTTCACAAAAACTACAGAGATCTACAGAAAACTGCCACCAAAAGATTATCTGTCACCACCATTATACAATAAAAACAAAACGAACATTTTAACGTTTAAAAGTAAGCAATGACAATCTCAGTGTAAAGGATAGTTTTAACTTAAACTGGATCAATTTAATTATGAAAAATTCACTATGTTGTTTTGCTATTCCTATTTTACTATAAATGGGATGAAAATTTAATCATGAATCACTACTTAGGAACCACTGCTATACATAATGCCAAGTCTAGACATGCCAATTATTTTAGGAATTGCATTTGAAAGATATTTGTGGAAATGTGGCTGCCTTTATTTAGGATTAAATAGATTATTGTTATGCTTTGCTGACCAAAATAACTGTAAGTTCTTAAGACATAAAACAATCTTACCTCTGTTTCTAGGTGAAGTTTGTTTATAAACAACAGAAATGTATTTCTCACAGTTCTGGAGGCTGGAAGACTGAGGTCAGGGGCCAACGTGGGCCGGGGAGGGTACGTCTTCCAGGCAGCTAACTTCTGGCTGTATCCTTACATTGTGGAAGGCTCTAGGAGACGTTTTAATAAACCATTTTAGAAATGGGGAAATCTATCCTATTGTTAAAAAGCAACTTCTAAGAGCTTCCAACACTTCTTAGGATAAACCATTTCGGGGTTTTTCAACTGTGTTGGAGAACTTTAGAGATCTGTTGCAGTTGTAGCTACGACCTCAAGTTGGGTCTGTAGGGGAGTAAAATATCAGTTACCTATTAAATAGTTTGAGTCTCATGCACTCTCAAAAATGAATTCAAGATGTAGAAACCGCAAGTATCCATAAACATTCTCAGGGAGACACACAGTAGAACTTTTCTGTTAAAAATGAAAAAACCTGTGATGGACTTCTCTGTAGCTGTGTTCCAGCTCCTCCCATGTGTGAATGGGAGGCAGTCACTGCAATGGAATTCTCATTCCAATCATATGTGAAAATAGAGCAGTGACACCTCCAAGTTTGAAATGATGCCATTCAGGTACTTCTGTACAACACAGTAAAGATAAAAATGGATTCTGCCCCCATTTGAATTTTTTCTGATTTTTCTTCTAAGTACCGTGTTTTCCCAAAAATAAGACCTAGCAGGACCATCAGCTGTAATGCGTCTTCTGGAGCAAAAATTAATATAAGACCTGGTGTGATGCGATGCGATGCGATGCGATGCGATGCGATGCGATGCGATGTGATGTAATATAGTATAATATAATATAATATAATATAATATAATATAATATAATATAAAGACTGGGTCTTATATTAATTTTTGCTCCAGAAGATGCATTAGAGCTGATGGCCCCACTAGGTCTTATTTTCAGGGAAACAAGGTATAAAGGTTTACCTCCTACTTTTCCTAAAACAAAATTAACTTGAAATAAAAATGAAGTAATTTGATCTCATCATGTGGAATAAGTTCAGGAGAATGTTGATCTTAATTCTGTTAGTTATCAAAGTTATAAAGGATAATAATTCTTAGAAAAAGAAGGAACAGTTTAGTGATGGAGGTACTATATCCAAAATGAATTCCTACAATTATATCATTTATAAATATGTATTTTTATGAACACCCCATTTTTCATCAATGAAAGCGTTTTAAAAAGTGGTAAATGGATTATTGTGTATCAACATATGTATATGCCCATAAAGACGTATGTAAAACTGTAAAATGCTTCATCAAACTGAATTGCATTTTGCTCTGTTTTCCAATTATATGTCAGAAATTTGACACCACGTTAATGTATTCTGAACTTCAGTTGCTGATAGTAAAAAAAGAAAAATTTATGGCAATTACAGTGTATGATAAAAGGAGTTTATTATAACAATTTGTATTATGTATGATAATTCATGAGAGTTTAATTGAGAAAACAATAAGAGGCTTCTTATTCTGTTATTAGTCACATATAGTAAGTATGTATTATATTACATGATATTGCAGTAAACATATATTTTTCTTTACTAGATTCTAAGTTCTTATGAGATATTTTCTATCTGACCAGGCAATTGACCTGTATGGGAAAAGGGTGTACATTCAGGAACCAATAGATCAATTATAAAAATCTCAAACTCTGGGTCTTGTCTCAGAACTCAGCAATCCAGCTTCTGTATACATGTTCAGAGTTTTAAATAAAATTTTCAATTTTCAGTCAGTTTATTTGGTGTAATTTAGACGCTGTCTTATTATTTGGAAAAGAAAATGGGCATAATTCTGAACCACCAGGATCTCATAAGACATTTGTCCATTCAGATGGAGTAGCTCTTCCATCAAACATATTTTTATTCAGGCCTGAGTTTGGAACATGAGTGGAAGCTAATGTTGACAAAAATGAAAAGAAGGAGGAAGGAAGGGTAGGAAAGAAGATAGTGTCCCAAGGAGGAAAGATAGTGGAACTAAAAGTGAAATTTATCTCTGTGTGTACCATTATCATAAAATCTATCTAATAATGCAATGTCATTGTCTATTTGTTTCATTCACTCAACCAAACATATATTAGGTGATTACTGAAAATAAGATACCATTAGGTATATAATTTCAATTTCACTTCGCAAAACAGATTAATTCTTTTTCTTCCCATTTTCTATTTTAGTAACTGTAAAGGACAAATTTAGTATTTACCAGGTAGTATAGGGAAATTTATTTAATTCTTTTAAAAAATTTAATGGCTAACATATTCAAAAAATTTTCAAAATAAAATATATGGAGATAGATATACAGTGAAAAGGATTCCTCCTATTCCCACCCCCAATGTGCCCCATTACCATTAACTCCTTCAACTACTGTTGAACCCCTGTTATTAGTTCCCTACTAATGGACAGTTAGTTGTTTCTACATTTTTGCAAACATAACAAATACCGGAAAAAAAACTATTTAAATGTCATTTTACATATATGGATATGGAAGTCCATCTACAAGCGTATAGGAAAAACTCTCAGAAGTGGAACTGCTGGGGCAAAGTGTAATTTGTAGTTTTGATAGATGTTTTTAAATTGCCCTCCATAGAGGATATACCAATATATACTCCTGGAAGCAGTGTACGAGAATATTCTTTTTCCTATAGTCTTGCCATTTTTTTGTCAAATTTAAGGATTTTTGTCAGTTGGATAAGTGGGAAATGGTATTTCATTGTAGCTATAATTTGCACTTATGAAGAGTAAGGTTGAGCATTTTTCATGTTGAGGAGCCATTCATATTTCCTTTTCTATGAAATATCTGTTTATATGTTCCATCCATTATTCTCTCATATCTAGGAGTTCTTTATATATTATGGAGGTTAGTCCTTTGTTTGATATAAGTTACAAATATGTGTCTCTTGACCTTATATTTTTGGTCATGCAGAAGTACTTTTTTTTAAAATGCGATTTTTTATGTAATTTCTGAAGTTATTTTTAAGAATACTTTCCCTACTCAAACACTTGAAGGTTAAAAATAAGTTCTGACATGGAGATTTCTAAAACTGCAATACAGTCAGACTAGAGAATATAATCCAAATACCTCTCTCTCTCTCTCTCTCTCACGCACGCACGCACGCACACACTGTCTTTCCTATTCCTCCTTCTCTACTTCTTGGTCCTCCTCCTAAGTGTTGTTTTGAGTCCATGGAGGGAAACTGAGCTCTTCTAATTCATGAATTTAGAAACTGGGAAGAGATGGAGGCTGAGGAAGGGTGTATGAAATCAAGTGACAGTTCTCAAAACAGCTGCCACCCTAGCACATATCAAGGTAGTGGCACTAACAGTTGTTCACCTGCATGCAGAGAGGAATGCCAGTTTCATTTAAGAGTGTTCTCAATAAATCAGTAGAAATTATTAATTTTATTAAATTTCAACCCTTGAATATAAATCTTCTTTATATTCTATGTTACCAAATTGGAAGTATGCATAAAGCACTTCTGCAAACTGAACAAAGGACCATGGGTATCTCGTCATATTTTGAGTTGCAATTGAGTTGCAAGCTGAACTACTAGCACCTTTTATCATGATATGCCATTTTTATTTGAAAGAACATTGACAAATAAATAATGGTTTATTCAGACTTGGGTATTTGATGTTTTCTAAAAAATAAAGTGATTCTGTGACCTCAAAGGGAAAAAATGACAGCACTGTTTCCAATGATAACTTTTAAAGTGAAAATTCGAATTTTGCAAAACTTGTATGCTCCGCTGTGAACTTTACAGCTTCTCAATATTTAAGCACTTTTCTGATGAGATCAATGTTATAATTAACATATGATTTTTTTAAATATTGTATAATAGTATGCATAGCTCAGTGAATCAATATTTTCCAAATGACCAATGCATGAAATACAAAATCACGCATGGGTAAAAGATTCATCGAAGTACAACACATACCAATGGATTTTAATATAACAAACTACAGAAAGTTCATTGGTAATAGTTTCAGATTTCACATTGGAAATCACCTTCAAGACACTGCCACTTGTCAAGCTTTGGTGCAGTATCAAAGAAAAATAGCCACAATTATCTGTCAAGGCTGTTAAAATACTCCTCACTTTTCCAACTAGATGTCTGTGTGAAGCTAGATTTTCTAGATATACTTCAATCAAAACAACATTTCACAAGAGATGAATGCAGAAGCAAATATGAGAATCCAGCTGTCTTTTATTAAGTCAGACATCAAAGAGTGGCATCTTCTCACTCAATGTCTGTGTTGCAAAATACAATTATTTTATAATTATATTTCATTTTATTTTATAATTATTTTTCATTTTTAAATGTTAACATTTAATGGTTTTATAATAGTTTTAAGTTATTAAATATTTCAATTTTTTATTTTTAGTATGGTAAATAACAAAACTTCTTTGAGATCGTCAATAATTTTAAGAGTATAAAGAGATCCAGAGACTGAAATGTTTGCAAGCTAATGAAATAGAGTTTGTCTCTCGGATAACTGAAACTTCAGATCAATCAAGGAGCACATGTACATACCCTGAATGTTTGTGGGGCACATAACTCTAATGCTACTTCTGACTGAAATACCATGTGTCTCTTTTGGGAAAGAATAAGAATAGAGGACATACCCCGGAAATGCATAGTACAAAATAACTGTTTCATTGGTTTTTTATTACAAAATGATATATAACAAACACAGCGATTGTAACAAGAGATTGAAAACCAAACCAAATGTTTGGTTTGTTGTTGTTGTTAGTTTTTAAACTTCAGATGCACAGGCAGCAGGTTGATTTCATTGTGGTCTTAATTTCTCAGTATGTTGTCATCTTAGGTCCATGCAAGATTCCTCTCCTTCATTTTATTTTGCTCTTTCTTCAATGTTCAGTGTCATTTCCCTCTTCTAAGTACTCATCCACCTTAAAGAGATTGGTATATATCTTTAAACACGTGTAGCATTATAAAATAGGTTTTTGTAAAGAATTAAGTGTATTTAAGTAAATAGTATCTGTGCTGTAACTCTGTTTTTTTCTTTCATGATTATGGTTTGTAAATTTCTCCACAATCAAGTGGTTCATTGCTTCTTTCTGCTGCACAGCATTTCATAGTACACATCACTATATTTTATTTATCGATTAAGTTTACTTATTGGATATCTCAGATGCACCTAACTCTCTACTTCCATTAGTGATACTAAAACATTCATGAACATGTCCCCACTCATACTTTTGTTAGTTCTCTGGAAGTATATATCCATGAGTGAGTTTGCTGTGTATATGATTGCTTTCCAGAGTGATTGTACAATTTATACCCCCACCAGCAGTGTAAAGATCTCCATTCCCCATATCCTCTTCAGTACTTAGTATTATCCACCTTTCTAATTGCTGCCATTCAAAGATTTTAAAAATAGTACTTTATTTTTGCATTCATTTGCATTTCACCTCTTTGTGATGAACTTTAGCAACTCTTTATATATTAGTTATTTATTCAAACCTTTTCTGTGAACTCCCTGTCTACCCTCTTAAGAAACTTATGAATTTTTCTCTTGGAACATCTTTTCTTTCTGACTTAAGGAGTTCTTGCATATTTTGAATATTCTCCCTTGCTGGTTTTAAACATTGCAAATATCCTTTCCCATCTAATATCTGTTTGTTAACTTCATATATGGTGCACTACAATGAACAAAATTCTTAATTTTGGTGTAGCCAAATCCAACCACTCCTTTTGACTTATGTTTGGTGCTTTGAAGATTTTGTTTAAAAAGACTTTCCCTACCCCCTGGTCAGAAAGGTTTTATTTTATACTTTCTTCTATTATTTTTATAGAGTTATCTCTTACATTTCAGTCTTTAATCTATCTGGAGCCAACCTTTGTGTAAGTTAGAGGTTTATGTTGTCCTCCTCATAATGAGATAGTTATCTTACCATCATCTACTCAACAATTTGTCTTTTTTAATTGCTTTGTGATACAAACCTCTATCATATAACAAGTCCTTACATATACATAGGTCTATTTCTGAGTTCTTGATTCTGGTCCATTGGTCTATTTTATATTGCTGGGACAACAGCATTGTCATCATCATCGTCATCTATAGGATGTCTTAATATCTGATGAATGAGAGTGACTACTATCTATTTGGCTCATCTTTTTTCTGGACTTTTATTAGAAATTTGGGGGCCTTTAGCCATCCATTTAAATTTTAAAATTGTTATGTTCCTCACAAATCCAGTTGAAAATTTTTATTGGAATTTAATTTACTTGCATGCATATGTGGAGAGAACTGATAACTTTACTAGGTTAAATCATATCAACTGTGAACACAGTATATCTCTCCAGTTATTCAAATCTTATTTATGTCATTTTCTATTTTTCTACTAAAAGAAACAAAAAAATGAGGATTTATATTTCTTAAAATAATCTCATTTTTATTGTAAGAATCATTTGTCAAAAAGGGGTGCTTTTATGAGTTGACTTGTATATTTATATTAACCTTGCTAAACTTTTGTTAGCGCTCATAGTCTGTTGATTCAGTCGGATTTTCTGTGTAGATAGTCATCTTTTAATAATGATTTTTTTTCTCTTCCAATCCTACCATGCCTTATGCCTTCATCCTGCCTTAAAAGGTAGGACCTCTTTCTCTCTGAGTTCCAGAAATTGCTCCCTCTCTTCATCCTTTTGGGCCTAGGGATGTTAACGACACCCTGCTGTTGCTACTGGGGTACTACATTAATGTTTGGGGTTTCCCAACACCTTGTCTGCCTGTTTGTAAACAGTCTCTTTATTAAACCCTTCTTGATTATCCTAATTTAAATGTGCCATCTGTTTCCTCCTGGGGTCCTGATCAATACGCCTTTTTATACCTGTATAGAGAAAATCTATTCCCCCCCAACACTCCTCCAGATTAACAATTACTAATAGTTTGGTGTGTATCCTTCCAAACACAGAACATATTTGTGAGATATATAACACAAAAACATGCGGATAAAACAAAGACAATATTTTTTAAACTATTATTTTTTATTATTAGTTTCAGGTGTACAAAACAATGTAATACACATTTACACCCCTCACAAAGTAATAACCCCCTGGCCCCCAATCTACTACCCCTCTGGCATCATATATAGCTGTTACATTTCCACTGTCTCTATTCCTTCTGCTGTACTCCACATCCTGCGACTATATATATATGTAATAATATAATATAAAATTATATCCCTAATATATATATATTATATTAAATTATATATAATTATATATATATACATATATATGTGTGTATATATATACATATATATGTGTATATATACATATATATATATAATTGTAGTTGACATTTATCATTGTTCAGCTTCAGGTGTACAGCACAGTGGTCAGGCACCTACACTGTCCATGAAGTGGTCTCCCTAATAAGACAAGTGTGCATCGGATACGCTACAAAATCTTTACAACATTATTGATTATATTCCCCAAACTGTCTTTCGTATCCCCATGGCAATATTGTGGTTACCAATTGTGCTTTCTAATCCCCTCACCTTCTCCCTCATCCCCAGCCCCTCCCATCTAGCAACCCTCAGTTTTTCCTCTATGTCTCTGAGACTGTTTCTGATTAGTTTGTTCATTTATTCTATTCTTTAGATTCTACATATAAGTGAGATCATATGGTATTTGTCTTTCTCTGTCTGACTTATTTCACTTAGCATAATGTTCTAAAGATCCTTCCATATTGTTGCAAATGGTAAGGTTTCATTCTTCTTTATGGCCAAGTAACACTCCATTGTATAAGTGTACCACAGTGTCTTAATCCAGTCATCTACCGATGGGCATTTCAGTTGTTTCCATGTTTTGGCTATTGTGAATAGTGCTGCAATAAACATAGGGGTGCATAAATTTTTTTGAATTAGTGTTTTGGATTTCTCTGGATAAGATACATAGAAGTGGAATTGCTAGGTCATAAGGTAGTTCCATTTCCAGTTTTTTGAGATACCTCCATACTGATTTCCATAGTGGCTGCACCAATCTGCAATCCTACCAACAGTGCACCAGAGTTCCCTTTTCGCCACAACCTCTCCAGTACATGTTGTCTGTTGTTTTATTGATGATAGTCATTCTGACCGGAGTGAGGTGGTATCTCATTGTAGTTTCTATTTGTATTTCTCTAATGATTAGTGAGGTTGAGCATTTTTTCATATGTCTGTTTGCCATCTGTGTGTCCTCTTTAGAAAAATGTCTCATGTCCTCTGCCCATTTTTCAATTGGATTACTTGTTTTTTTGGTGTTGAGCTGAATGAGTGTTTTACAAATTTTGGATATTAACCCCTTACCAGATATATCATTGACAAATATTTTCTCCCATTCAGTAGGATGCCTTTTTGTTTTATTGACAGTTTCCTTTGCTGTGAAAAAACTTTTTAGTTTCACGTAATCCCATATGTTTATTTTTCTCTTATATAATATTTCTCTGATATATCCCCTTGCCCAAGGGGATATATCAGTAAAAATATTTAAATGAAAACTATTTTTAAAATGTGAACATTTCTGGTTGTTATTGACCTTACCTCATTTTTTAAACCCTTTCTTTTCTTGGTCCCTATAACTCTTCACAATCCTGGTACTTCTTTAATCTTTTTGATGACTACCTCTGTCTCCCTTTGGCTTAGCTTCTTAAGATTAAGTGTCCAGGTTCTGTCCATAGTTTGGTCAAGATTCTCTCATCACTCTCTCTTTCTGAGATCTATTTCTTGCCAGCTTCAATTATCATCACAATGCATATGATACCAAAATCTCTGTCTAGCCCTGACCTCTCTCCCAAATTCCTCCATTTTCATTAGTCTCTGATGGCTATCCCCAACCTGAATGTACTAACAGCAATTCAAATACAATAGGATCAAAACCAAATTCATCTCTTTCCCCCTAATCCAGTTCCTCCATCTGAGCTCCCTCTTTCTATCCCTAATACCCTCAAGCTCCTTGTCTTCCCAGCACAAAATGTTGGTACCATACTTGATTCCTTTTTATTGCTTTTCATCAATCCTCTCTTGGACAGATTTTAGCAGATCATATAGCTATAGCTTTCATCCAGTACTCATCTCCTTCTTTCAATCACCACAGCCAAAATCCAATCGAATGGTCCTGTCCTGGAATCTCACAACAGCCTCCCAACTCAGCTCCCACCACTAGTTTTTTCTCCCCTCGTACCTAGCAATCCAACAGATTGAGAGCCCAATCTTCCTTAAAAACACAACCTTTCCGTTTTCTGAATTAAAAAAATACCTTCCCAATATTCCCTGAATGTAAGTCTAAACTTCGTGGTTTGTATCCAAATGTCTCTTTTATATCTCCTTAACCTACACAAGTCTTCATCCCATGCTCCAGTCACAGAGCCCTAGTATGTGCTGTTTTCTCTGCTTAGAAAGTCTTCCTCACATCTCTGCTGCTTTAAATCCTTCAAGATACTGCCCAGACCCTACTTCCCTAGTGTGCCTTCTTGAGACATTAATCACGGTCTGCTTTGCATTATGTTAGATATGTACTGTCATTTTGTTCACCAGATTAAAAGTTCCCTGAGGGCAGGGACTATTTCTTATTTATTTTTGTTTCCCTCACAGCACCTACATAACCCCTTTCATAAAATTGGTAGTCAATAAAAATGCATTGAATAAATTAGTCAATGAAAACAAATCAGAAAGAATGAACCAAGTTTTTTTCTTTTTTGATGAAGATTAAGAAAGCTTTTTGTTTTTTAAAATAGGCTTTCAAAATGCATGCACACCTATATTCTGTAACAGTTGTTTATTTTAGACTTTTAAAAGATTATAAATCCTATAATGCAGTTCAACCCAAGGTACGATTGATCACAACATGACCTGTAATTGTCGTATGGTCTCTAATCAAAAGTAAATTGTGACTGTGGCACAAGCCAATCTTTCTATAGAGAAAGAATAGAATTAATTGGGCCTTTTACTCTACTGGGACTTTCACTGAAATATTCCTTGTGGTCACTTCCTCTTTAGCGACACTACTATCCAAATCTATTTGAATGGAATTGCCTTACTGTATTTTTGTAGATAATCAATGCAAACAAAAAATAAACATGGTAAGTCTGTCTGTCAGAAGTTGAATGTGTTATGTGACCAACTCATCTTAAAAGCTAAACTGTGAGACGTTATATAATGTATAAAATAAGAGAACAACTTGTGGTTTCAAAGATGAAGTGACACAGGGAACAATAGGTCTGTTTACTATTTCAGTGTGAAGAAAAGATTAAACACCTTTCTTCCTTCCTTCTTTTCTTCCTTCTTTCCTTCCTTCCTTCCTTCCTTCCCCTATCCCTTGTGCCAGTCATCATGGTAGGCACTGGGGATATCAAGTAGAATAAAGACCTGAAACCTTCTTTAAAAGGGAGACAGATTTATAAGCAAAGATTAGAAAAATTTTAAGTGGAAAGTTTGTGCCAAACATAACAGTAGGGCAGAAAAAGAAAACAATGATTGTTACATATGGTTTTCTCCTTGAGAACCTTTGCTGATCTAGTTTTCTATAACTTACTATAAAATATCACCATTGGACAAAATCAGAAATAAGAGAGCATATTATAAGACTTAAGTATTTGAATAATTTGTAATAACGATATTGCCCTGAAAACTTCAATTCATTTTAGCAATGTGATGAGATCATTGGTCTCATAGTTGAAGAAAAAGCATGCAGCACTGCAGGGCCTGAAAAGAACATATGATTATAAGTATTTAAAAGCAAGTGCTAGTCATTATTATTTTCCTTAGTCAGGAGGGAAAATGTTTGTTTACTTCACATCATATTTACCTACCTCAGATTTCTTATCTCTGAGATAGATGAAACATTTTAATTCTAAGCAAAACCACAAAGCACTATTTCTCAAAATACATATTTAATTATTTGGTTATTTACTTGGCGGTGTCCTCATTGGACTGTGAGCTTCTTCTAGGCTGAAGACTATTTCCTATTTACCTTTGCATTTAATGCCTAAGCACAATTCAATTTATGGCACATAGCAAACAATAAATACTTATTAAATGAAAAATGTAAATGTAGACCTTTAGATCCTTACCAGCTCTCAAGATTTCAGTTTTCTAATGCTCATCATTTACATCTTTTTCTTATCCTCATTCAACTAATGTTAGCAAGGAGAGGGGAGGATTTCCAAATAGTCTAATATATAGTATATCGGTGTTTCAACAAACTAAAGCCTTAAGGATTACCAGGGAACTTTAATTGGGAAGGAAGGAAGGGAGGAAGGAAGAGAGGGAGGGAGGGAGGGAGGGAGGGAAAGAGGGAGGGAGGGAGGGAGGGAAGGAGGGAGGGAGGGAGGGAGGGAGGGAGGGAGGGAGGGAAAAGAAGGGAAGGAGGGAGGAAACCTTATTTATATTTCAACTCAAAATTGTACACTTCCTGAAAATGTTCCTCTTGTTGGGTATCTGTGAGATCCCTTGAACAAATAAAAAACTGCAGACATGGCCCTAAACTTCACTTAAATGATTGTATTTATTATTTTTATTTTCCTCCGCACTTTTGTTATAGTTGCTGTGAATGCCTTGGAACATGCAAAATATGTTAAGCAAGAAACAGCCCTTACCTGAAGAGTTAGCAGTTGAAAGGCACAAAGAGGAACAATGGATTTAAAAACCTCTTGAAGAACAGCCTTTTGCTGCATATATGCCAGGCAAGACAGTATGTGGGCAGGAAAAGAGTTGGGGAAGCTGCTTTAAAAACCTATTAACTAGAAATGTGAAAAAGCAGGGAACAATTGGGAAAGGAGGGAGGTGCTCACTGCTTAAAAGGCTTTTAAATGTGACCATATTTTTGTTGGCTTTTTGCCTGCGACATAAAATGAGGATGGTGTACTGAATGGCTAGCGGGCTGCTGAAGGTGGAATGAATGGAAGCTAGGCTAGGAAGTCAAGGCTGAATTTTGAGACGCTGCTCTGGACCGTATGCAGCTGGTGAGACAACTCTCAAGAATGATTTAGTGCAGTAAACACAAAATTCGGTCAGCCTGCTCAATCACCGTTTCATTCTTGTTTCTCTTGATCCCATAAATATTTGCCTATGCGGTCTTTGCTGCAGATATTAAGGAGTTAATAAATTAGCCAGCCAACAGGCAGGAATAGAGAAAAGCCGTAGAACTTAGAATTGAACAGCTGACAGCAGATTCTGCAGGTGTGAGATAGGAATCAGCTCTGCATTTTCTCCATAGCACAATTTTCTCTGGGCTGCGGCCTGATTTTTCTGGCCCCTTCAGGACAAGCTGAGTTCTAACGGAGAGAATTGCAGGGGATCTTGCTCTATTGATCCTATGAACTCTAACCTACTTTAAGAAGGAAGCAATCTCCTTCTATGTTTAGACTGATACTATTACATATTGGTGGTGGCCTTGTAGGATTTTAGTATCATGTTAGGAAAGGAAATATACTCTAGAGGCCATCCTGCTGAAATAAGAAATGGTAGCTTAAATGGCACAACACAATGAATCAGCCTCCTGCAATCAGGTGTCAAGGGGCGAGCCTGTGTGTGTGTATGCGTGTGTGTGTGTGTGTGTGTGTGTGTGTGTGTGTGTGTGTGTGTGTGAGAGAGAGAGAGAGAGAGAGAGAGAGAGAGAGAGAGAGAGAGAGAGAACAGGGATCACTACTTGCCTTTAATATGTAAGTCCGACAGCAAATAGTAAGGTCAAAACAGAGTAGGGGAAAGGAGAGGAATGGACTGCATTAAAACGTGTATTTCTTACAGACTGCTTTATCATATTCTTCTAGCCATTCCATTTGCTGGTAATGGACATTCAAGGCTAACTCCACATTGTGCCAGTTCTTCCAAATCTTTTTGACTTATAGTGATAAAAATACAACTTGAAAGTGTTCAGTATGATCCCTTGGTTAACAAAACATTCTAGTGTTTCTTCTGGAAAGGGCTTTTGGTTGCCTGCCAGAGTGATAGTGACTGATTAGATTCATAAGAAAATTAATTTCGTTTTTCTTTATGCTGGTGAATATGGCCTATACATCCAAACCCTTTTGACCAAACTCTATTATGAGATACGTATTTGGGAAAAGGATAGAAAAACTCAGAGATCTGAGACTGTTTTCTAGGTAGGATTCCAGAAAGGACAGATAAATGCCTTTAGTTATCGATAGTCAAAATGGAAGCTAGTACCTACATTAAATCTCACTTTGGATCTTCTCTTTCTCTAAGGTCTACTTTGTGTCTCTAAAATCCTATGCTTCCACTTTCTGCTTCTAAAACAGAAGATCCTAGGACTTAGATCATAAAAGATAAGCTGCTTTCAGAAAGACTAGCCTTAGAGAGCTCTGAAAAAAATCTCCCCAATCCAAAAATATCTTCTCAGACTTTTTATGGGGGTCTAAAAAATTCCACCTTTAGAAGTCTTAATATTTAGAATAAGTCTTTTTCCCTTCATGACAAATTAAATTTCAAAACACAGCAAAATTAAATGAACATAAAAATCCAAAGATATGTATACTACATAATTCTTAAGTATTTGTAGTCCAAAGATCAGAAAGGAATATAGAAAATTTAAGTTACTTATGGTGTTATTTTGGTAATATTATAGATTACATTTTCCTTTTAAAATTTCCTTGTGTTTGTAATAAACATCAGTAAGAAAAAAATTAATATCACTTTTAAAGACTAATTCTGCTTGACTACTGTATCCCTCTAGCTATTGGAACCTAAAAAATAAATACATAAAATTTTAAAATAAAAAATTAAAGAGTACTCCTCAATAATATAGAGAGATTGATTGATTTAAGAAGAAACACATAAAACTCAACAAATATTCATTTACAAGTTAATGTGTATTTATTATGGGGATGGCACTTTGTTGTGTGTACTAAAAATGACCAAATCTGTGCCCCACCCCGTTTAAAAGCTTCTGGCATTACAGCTAGTAACTTTGAAGAAAGAATACTGTTATTATCAGTCATTAGTACCTTATGGTGAATCCATTTATTAGCCATTTGTTTCAGATTTTGACAAGCGGAAGCATGGGGCAAGCCTGAGACACTACCTAGGGAAGATCAGCCTGGATTAAGATCCTTAATGAAGGAAAACGAGGGCAGTGGGCATAAGCGGGGAGAAGCGATAGCACAAAAGAGGGAAGAGGATGAGAGCATGCTGACTGCAAACTGTCTGTTTCAGAGGGTTGATCAGAGCTGGCTTTGACTCCTAGGACATAATTTTCAACATATAAAATGGACCCCTAACAAAGTATTTTGCCTATTAATCAAGGAGTGCCAAGTAATCAAGGAGGAACATTTATAGACAAATATGCCTTCACAGTATAAACTCTGAAATAGTATGTATTTCCTTATAAGCCAGCACCGCAGTTGTAGCCCAATAATTTTTGAAGCTCACTCTAATATCTGATGTTGGAAGTACCTTGTTCTATTATTCTGTTCCAAACATTTAAAACCAGAAGGAAAATGTAATGCCCTTAAGGAGTCAAATTCATCATTAAAAATAAAGCGTTTCCAAGTAGTTAGGGAAATGGGTTATTTTCTCTTTTTTTCCACCTTTTCTAGACATCAAAATATATTGATTTTCCCTCCATGGTAAAGAAATGTGGCATTGAGAAGTATCAAATGAACCTACTTTGACAGACTTTGAAATGATACTACTCAGCTATTATTTTTAAATGTTTCTCTTTGTGAGACTCATTTCTTAACCTGATCACTCTCTTAAGGAAGCGCTAACACTCACAGGCCCTAAATTTCATTTGGTCCCTAATACTCGGTGTGGTAATCAGCTATCTTCCTTTGCTCCCCACCTACCTTACCCCCAACAGCCTTATTCTCTGTCAGTATCTATCACATTTTTCTTTAGTCTCTTTCTTTCACTTTAAATCCTTCCTTTTGGGCCAAGTTTTCTGCCTTTTATATCTATATTCCTCCTTCTCTTTCTCATTTAACCCTTTCTAGACCTTTTTTATGAACATTGAAATTTGTGACTCTTTTTTCTTTGTTTTTTTACTATGGTGGCCTCCTATTAATAAAATGTTCCTTCTTCTCCAAGAATGTTCTAAGAAAGCATAATTTCAAGCCACTATTGTCCAAATAGAGATTTCACTTCATCTGATTCTTCACAATGTGTTAATTCAAAAATATGATTTCCCACTCCTATTCTTACTTAGTATATATATTCTGTGAGTCTCCTTTATTATACCTTTCAATTGCAGTGTGGAAATTTTAGCTATCTGTGGTCTACTCTGAACTGTACATGGGACAGTGATACTGACCTGCTGACCCTACAGTTCTTCCTGGCTGTGGGTAGAATTGATAGCACTTTTTCAATTTCTCCCTTGTCTTTGCTTGAACATACTGGAATTACAACCTCTGACAAAGGTAACATCCCTTTTGTAGTGGAAACAAAAGGAGTGTGTAATGAATTGGTTAAGATTACACTGCATGTTTAGATGATGAAATCCAACTGCAGCTCAATTCCTTTATTTTCTCTAGCTGGGCCTGGTCTTTCAATAAGACATTATTGACTGGCATCTTCCCCAGAACAGGTGCTTTGGAATATAGTCTTGCTGCTTCGTGTTCCTTAGACTGAAAAACAGCCATAGTACGGGTCAAGGGACTCAGATATGACACAATAATGCCCAGTATCTTAGGATGAGCTCTGTCGATGATCCATATCTAGGTGACACTAAAGAATGAAGGGTCCTTGCGTTGACATGACATGCTAACCCTTTTCAAATTAACTTTAGTTACTAAGATGGCAGGATGTGAATTATAGTTTTATATGTCATTTCTCTGCAAAATTCTAGGATTGAGAGGAGCAAGGAGAGGGGAGGAAGACATTTTCTATAAGTCACCACTACAGATGTTGGTGTACTAACATTACAAAGTGAATTTTTAATCTTTATGACTATGGAATCAACTAATGCCACAATTGTATGGTATTCACAAACTCTATTTTTTAAATCACAAAACATATCATCTTCAGTTGCTCGAAACAAATAGCAAATTATTGGCCTCTTTCCACCTTTCCCCTTATTTTACATGTACTTGTATCTTTACTTAAAAAAAAATCATTTAGAATTTTTGCTTTTCAAATGGTATAATGCCCATATTGACTGCAGAAAATATTTAAAATGTGTTTTTCAAAGAATGCAGATCATTTATTCATCTTTTAGAGAAAAATGATTGTATTCATCTTAATTATTTTTGCCAAGGACTATAACACTAATTTTACTCTTTCTAAAAATTAAAATAGCAAACAGTTTATATAAGGTGTTGATAATTACCTATATTATTGTACTGCTGTGACAGATGTTGGCAAAAAAGCCTAAAATGCCTACAGCTGTGCACTCCATGACATCTAGTTTATACTCAGACAGAAGGCTAACAGATGTTCTGAACTGTCACTTTGCCTAAATGTTTTTTAAAGTCTAAGGACCTGCTTTATAATTCACCAGGGTCTGGTTTGGTTTCACAGAGGTCCTCAGAATTCCCATCTGTGACAATTAATGTTAAAGACATTGATAAATCAACCCATGTTTTCCCTCTTCTTTAACAAACAGCCATCAGTTCATAGATGAGTTGTGGATTGCGAAAGCTGTTTTTTATACGCATCCTAGTTGTGATATCTTTCCTTAAACACACATAGAATTGGGCTACCAGAATTCATGGCGATTTATTTTGAGCTGGGTGCATGGGAGGGCCAGGGAATCACCCGTCCTTTTCTTTTCATCCCTTGGAAGTAAGGTTAACTATTTCCAATGAACTATATTTTTCCTAGTCAATAAAAAAGTGTTTTGTTGTTTTTATTCAGCATTTTAATAACTCTGCTCATAATAATAACTATTATTACTAATTGTGCAGCCTGTTAGGATAATGGAAGGACAACATAAATGGCATTCACAAAGTATACAGCACATCTTCTCCTGCTTCACACCCTTATGCTTCCTCCTCCCAAACATACCTTCAGATCCTTCACACGGAATTACTGCCCCGCGCAAAGGCCAGCAATGCCATATTTGCTGTTGCTCTTAATTTTAACAAGCTGGATTCCTGTAGTACACTTGCTTAATAGTTTAAACATTCTGTTAACAATCAGGTGTTTGGCCTATCCTGTTTCTCCTCCATTCTGTATAGAAATATAACTCCAAATAGTACATCTTTCTGGGTTTGTTTCTAAATTAGTCCCCACACTTAATTATGAGGATGAGAGGGATGCCTTATTCCTCTTTGTTATAGGCTAAGCTCTCAGTAATCCCAAACAAAAGAGCCAGTTCTGGAAGATATAGGATTTGCTAGCGGGATTATGGTCTCATAGATAATGATGTGCAGTCAGCAGAAGCGAAGCTTTATTTTAATTCAAATAAGCTAGTAAACAAACCACTGACAAGTCTGCTGGTGAGAGTAACTGGCTGCTGTTGCCACATTGGCAGCTAAATTATAGAAAATCTATTATACCCCTGTTCACCATATGTTTAATTTAATACAAGATACAAATTAAACAACCCACAGTGCCTATTAAAATAACAATACTTTTTTATATTTGAATGTCTTAAAATAATTTCTACTGACCTTTTAAAGGGTGGTTTTGATATAGGTGATTATCTGGGGGGGAAAGGTAGTTAATAGAAGGCAAAAAAATTTAATTGCCTTTCTGAGAAAATAAAAATAGAAATGTTCACTGGCTTGCAGTTGTTAATAAGGTTAATTAGCAGTCATGTGTTCTGTTATTACTGTACTTCCCTCCCATCCTTTTGGTTTCTAAGGCTGGGTTTTAAGAGTGATACTTAGTTTGACCTATGTGTCAAAACCATACTTGTGAAATCATTACCCTGATCAAGTCAGCCTATGGGTAGCCTTAAACCTGATGCCAATTGAAACCTATATTCAGAAAATTGAGTTTAAAGTCTAGGTCCAACTTTGGTATGGCACAGAAATAAGACATAGACTTTTATATTCCTGCCTCAAGTGAATCTCTTCGTAGCTAAAGATCCTAAAGAGAGCCAGAATTAAGAGCCTGCTTTCCTGAGAAAGGAGAGAAGAAGAAAATAAGACTACACACTGTTCACAACCAATTTCCTTCTGTACCCACAACAGTAAGTAACCAATGAAGCTTGCTTGAGTCCATTTGGACTCAGTCCACCAGATTCTACTGTGTTTCCCTGAAAATAAGACCTAGCCAGACCATCAGCTGTAAAGCGTCTTTTGGAGCAAAAATTAATATAAGACCCTGTTATATCATATTATATTATATTATAGACCCGATCTTATAGTAAAATAAGACCGGGTCTTATATTAATTTTTGCTCCAAAAGATGCATTAGAGCTGATTGTCTGGCTAGGTCTTATTTTTCAGGGAAACATGGTAAAGACCAGGCTGGGTTTTAGAATTATAGAGCTAGATTTGAAACCGAGATCTACTATTTCCCAGCTGGGTAACCATAGATATTTAACCCAGCTGGATGTTTCCTTCACTCTTTTTTAAAGGGGAGGTGTGATAATTCCCATTTTATAGAATATCATGAAAATTAGATAAGAAAAGGTATCTGGTACATAATAGATGCTCATTAAAGGTTAGTTCCTTTCTTCTTTTTACCCTCAAGTAAATAGAATGTTTCTGTTGCTTCAAGAGTGAAGGGAGAATGTTAGGACAAGGGATTGGAAAGGGAAATGCAAGTATAAATTTTCCCTAGAATCAGTTTTTTTTGGATCATTAACTCCTTTCCCAAAATAGCTCCTTTTCTCCCCAAATTCACCACTATACTTACTCTCTTTTAAGAATGTATCAGTAAGCTACCCAGAACAACTGCATGTCCTTGGACCTCTGAGAAATAGAGAAACAAAGAATAATCACACTTTGGGATACTTTTTCAAACTTTTATGTACATACAGCTTTTGCACTGGGTCTGTAAGTGTGTTCATGGGGCTGTACTATGTGAATTGTGGTTCAAATACATGCCTATCAAATCCAACTGTGTACAGGTAGTTACAATATTGCATAAGGTGTACATTTGGAAAATATCCTCAATTTAAGTTATTCTTGAAGTCCAGCAGATGATATTTTATCCAAAATGTAAGTTAATTTATCTTAGAGTGATGCAAGAAGTAATTTTGAAAGAATGGTACTGGTAAGGATATGTCAGAGGAACATAAGACAAAAATCTCATGGCCTCTTCCCCTCACTCCACTACCCTGTGACTCAGAGGCTGAGAGACTAGAGATATTTCCATTTATTGAAACTTTGAAATATTGATAAAGTAAGCAATTGAAAAAAAGGGTCACAAAATGTGTGGCATATTTAAATGTTTAGTATTTTAAAAATTAATACTGTTAACATACAAACACAAAAAGTATGATTGCATGTATAACTTCATTATTTATATATATATATATATATATATATATATATATATATATATATATGGCAAGAAAATGTAAGAAGCCATGGATGAATGCTCCCCATAGGTCTTACTACCACTCTAACTTTCCTCTTAGTTATAAAAACACAGCCTTCTCTCTTCCCTGTTGTCAGTCTTAGAATAAAACAAAAGACTTAGAATAAAACAAAGACTGGGGGAACCTCAGTTCCAGAAGTTTGAACACGAGTGGGAAAGAAGACCATGCTGGTATTTGGCCTCTAAGACACCAGGCCACCTTTCGGGCTCGCACTCCCACCTTCAACACCTTGGCTTTCCAAATCGTGGCTCACTGCCTTGTGAGCCGCCCTGAGGAGGGGAGGGCTCTCCATCCCTGAACCTCTCTAGGTGACTCTGGTCCAGCCCTCAGGAGGACGCACGCCTCCCGACGCTCTCCCAGGCTCGCTTTTCCACACGCGGCGGCGCACTGGAGAACGGACCAAACGGGCCGCACTGTGCGCTCAGAGGAACGAGCGGTTCCCAACGTCACTTTGACATTTGAGTCTAATCAGAGAGCTCTTCTTGCCCGCCCGCCCGCGCCTCGGAGCAGCGGAGCCTCGGCGAAGGAACGTAGGCAAGGGCGGTCTGGAAAGCCCGGCCGGAAGGCAACCCGAGGAGCCAGGCTTCCTTTTCGGAGCCGGGCTGTGCAGGCCTCGCGCGGGCTGGGCCTGAGCCGCGCCGGGACGTGCGGGCCGAGAGCGCGGGAAACTGGGCGGCGCGCGAGGGCCGGCGGGCAGCTGGGGGCGCAGCTACTCCCGGGCTCTGGGGGAAACCCAGCCAGGCCGGCCGAGCCTCTGCTTCCTAACGACAGCGAAACCGAATGGGGCTGCCCATTCCGCAGGGCCCGGCAAACCTAGAAGGCCGGCCAGCCGGCGGCTCAGAGAAGACACGTTCATCCTCAGCCCCAGTTGTCCCTCGGTTTCCACTGCCCAAGGCAAGGATGGGTGGGGAGGCTAGAAGGCCGAGGCGCTGTCTAGAAGGTTCGTCCAGAGGCTTTGAAAAAGCAAAGGTCCCCGTCCCTTCACGCGCTCTCGGGTGAGATTTTAGAATCTTAGAGTTTGGATTTAAAGCACGTCCTTTCGCGAGTCGCGTCCCGCGGAGGGTCGGCCTGGTCGCGCTCCCCCGTCACTTGGCAGTGTTGTGTTGTGTAGTTTTGTCGAAGTGAATAACTGAATGGTGTTGGGCGAGTTGAGGGAGCACCATATTCATAGTCTGCGGTTTAGTTACTAGCCCTGGAGGCCACAATTCCCCGCGGGCTGGGGGAGCCGCCACCCACTCCGACGGGGCTCGGGCGGCTCCTCTCCGAGACCCACTCCAGGAAGTCGGGCAGCAGCGGAGGAAAGAACGTGAGGGTCGGCCGCCCAACCCGGCGCCCGTGCCCCCCGAGGCTTCCCTAGGACCCCGAAGCCCGAGCCCGAGGCCGCGGCGGGAGAACCGTGAGCCAGGCCCAGGGTCGGGGACCCGAGCTGTCCGCGTCCGACTTATTTCCATGTGGTAGGGATAGAGCGGCCAGTTGGTGAATGATTGATTGCTTAACGAGAGAGAAGCTACAGCTTTCACCATCGCTGATGGATAAAGCATGTCACTATGCCATCTCGGTGGAACTCGTGATTTGTTATTAGTTCACTGGAACATCCAGACCCTGTTCGTGCGTATAGTGTTTCCTTAGAAGCAGCACTCGCCACTTGAAAACCAGGTTTCGGGCGCCCCTCTTGCTAATCCCTTCGGCCATTAGTCCACTTAAATCCTCTTTTTTTATCCCCTTCCTCCAATTTTCCTCCCTCCCTCTCTGCCCTCCTCCCTGCTTTTTCTTCCTCCCTTCCTCTCTTCCTCCTTCCACCTGAATCTTCGTGCTGAATGCCACTCACTCACGACATCGCCAGTCTAGGAGTGGTGGGGTAAACCCCCCACATCTCCCAGGACAGCTTGCATTTCTAGAATTGGAGAGCTCAGGTTTGGCCCCAAAGCACTTTAGTTAGTGAAGTTTCCAATTCAGAGCCCATAAATAGGTTTACACGGATTCCCCAACCCCTCAGAAAGCCGTTTCTTTATCCTAGAATCTTATTGGTGGTGTGTTTTTGCTCCAACGAGAAAGGAGCTGACCAGTCAACTTAGTTTCTGGATACAGAAAGTTTAGTCTATAAGCAGTTTTCCAGTTGCAGACAACCAGTTCTTAATTCCCTTACCTACCAAGGCAATTAGTCACTGTGGCCCTTCACCATCACACATGACCCATTTTTAAAAGGCTCAAGTCTTCCCCCATGTCAGAATGTCACTGCATTTCGGATTTTGAAACACCTTTTGGGGACAAAACTCTTCCTGATCCTCCACAAGAAAGTAAGGCCAACTGAGAGATTCTAAACTTCTTCATGTCTGGGATTCGGTTGATAAGATGTGTAAGGTTTACTCACCTTTAGTGTCACCTTAGGCAACTCGCTGATGCCTTCCTATCTTACAGACTTAGATTCAGCCCCAAACCCTTCCCTCCATGGAGAGAGGACAGCAGTTCAGATTCTTTCAGTTCTTCATAAAAAGGGAAATAGCATTTAATCAGGTTGGGTTATCCTTTGTAAGTCTTGCTATTCAGAAAAAAAAAAAAAAAAGATTATGATAAGGGAAGCAGAAAGAGATCATTCCATTATTTCAGTGGATTACTTTTTAGTGCAAAGAAAGGCTGGAATAAACATTTTACATTTGCCCTGTCCCCCTCCATCTTTAGTTGGGAAAAGTGTTTCCACTATTGAGATTCAGTTTTGCATAATGCCCCCCACCTTTGCTACAATGCCAAAAGTAACAAACACACACTCCTTAGCCTGTTCTATTGAAGGTCATTCTTGATTTACACTCTTCACTCCCCACTTCCCCAACACACTAACACTTATACAAGCACATTTTTCTTGATCCAGACAGTGTTGGGATGTGCATAACTTTTTTAGTATTTCCCTGTCATTCTTTTCGAACTGATATTAATTAAGGAGTTCACCCTGTTCTGTTTGTGTTTGATGTTCAGGTTTCATAGGAAAGGCTTTAATTGGTTTCTAAGTAAAAGTAATAGTCCCCAAGATTCCCTTCTTAGATGACTTCCAGACCAGTTGTAAATCAGTAACATTATTGTTGCTAAAAGGGAAATAGAAGCTAAGGTCACTTTTGTCAAGGGATTCATTTGAGTATTTATCCTTCTTTTATTTTGGATGGTTTGTGGGAAGAAAGGGGGAACTAAATGGAGCAGGGGACAGAGACTGAGAACCAATGAAAACTTGTTTTTAAAATTGAAGCGATTTTCCCAGACTCTTGTCCTGCCACAAATGAAAACACATAGAGAAGTCATGAAAGTGGATTATTGTCTCTCTGGGTTATTGGAAGCCTGGAGAGACCTGGCATTAATTCCTATTAAACCTAGCCATCTTGCCCTGCCCTTCCCTTGCAACTCCCTCATTGCCCAAGGGTTTGGGACTTTCTCAACATTGATACCAGCCTCAGCGGGATCTAGGTGGCAGGGCTTGCCTGGTGAAGGGAAGCGAATGCTCTCTGTGGAACTGAGGAGGAAGCCAAGTGACTGTAGAACAAGCCTGAGGGAGTGCGGCGCTATGACTGGAGGGCTGTGGCCACCAGTCCCCTGGCAGGATAGCCATCAATGAGTCAAAGCTCACTAACAGTGAATGAAAGAGAGCCAAGAGTAGGACCCATTGGGTGCTAGAGGCTAACAGTTAGCTTGTTCCACTACTCCCCCTGGGCTCCCATCCTGGGTTTCCTGGGATTGAAAACCTATCCAGAGGAGAAGATAAGGATGATAAGGAAACATGCCTAGCCCCTGTCCAACATGCATGCCTGGGTGGGAGCTTGCAGAGACCAGGAGACACACCTCAAGTCCTCAGTGATCTGTGTGTCTGACTCACTCAGTTATGCATGGTCAACAAGGGAGGGGGGAGGAAAGCCTCACTCGTTTTCTTCACTCGCACTCTCTGGGGTTGTGTCTCCGCTCCCCCAACCCTCCGCCTCGCCCCATCAGGACCAAATTGAATTGAAACTCCTTTGCCTTTGCCTGCACTGAGCCTAAAAATTCAAGATTTGATAAGATTACTGCACCGTTGATACAATTGCAGATTTTTAAAAGCCTCCTCAAAGAGACAGATGTTTGGGCTGATTAAGAATTGAGGAGGAAACCTGCAGCTGCACCAAAGAATAATCTATTGCATAAAAATTAAAATATTTTAATAAAAAAATATGAAGAGATCAGCCCGACCTTGCAAGGTCTTCTGCTTTAAAAAAAAAATCTTTATCAAACCCCTATTCTATGGCTTCAATAAACAGAACCCATTACCTCACGGCATCTTTTGTTGGCCCCATACAAGAGAGAACAAAATGGTTATTCAGGGGAACGCTTTCGATTTTTATTGTGGGTAGCCTACACAAAGAGCCGTGTTATTGTATTTAAAAGAACCATCTGTAGCAGAAACAATGGCATCAAATTATCTTTGAATACCCACTGAAAAAACATAAAGCTTTTTTTTTTTATTCTTCTTCTGTACGGTGGGGGGATAGAGCAGTGTTAGGATAACTGACTTTTTTGTTGTTCTCTGGGTGCATTCTTCTCGCTCCCCCTCTCTCCCCCTCACCCTCTCACTCCTCTCTCTCTCTCTCTCCCTCTCCCTCTCTCTCTTTTAAAAAATCAGCCATTTGGGGTTTTAAGCCATAAACGATTTTTCTTGTTGCAGGGGATTGCAGTGGCAAAGCTAGGCTAGGTCTTGGAGGCTGGTGTATGGCGAAGCGGTTGAAGGCAGGACGCTGATGGAGAGACTGGGGGGAAGAAAAGACGAAATGGATTCACAGTGCCTTGGATGGAGGACGAGAGGGGAATTGCAAGCTCCTTCAACTGTTCTGTCCGGTGAGAAGTGATCAAGCTTGGGCTGACAAGAGGCTCAGGGAGCCCTCACGTTCTTTCGCTTTTTTACCTGCCAATCAAACTGCTACAAGACAACACCCTGATCTGGCATGGACATGTAAGTAGCTTGCAACCCAACTTTGACATTCACTGCTAGCTCACTCCTCTCTGCCCACCCCCCAACTCACTTTCTTCCCCTCTCATTCTATTTTTTTTTTCTTTTGACCTTTAAGAGATCTGGAAATACACCCTGTGTGGCAGTTATTTAACACAGGCAGGTTTAAGCCTGAAAACGTTAACTTTTGGGATTAAATGCTAATTTTGATTTTTTTTAACAAATGCAGAAATGAAGTGACATTATTTTATTCTGTTCTGAATAGTTTTAGTGCTGGACATAATTAGTTGCCTTGCAAGGGTGTGTATGTTTCTTTCTTTCTTTTTTTTTTTTTTTTTTGCTGTGAAAATGAAGAAATCTGTAAGCCCGCAGAGAGAAATGCAGAAATGAAAAATTCAGGCTTCCATTTTAAGAATGTTAAATTCTAGCATTTCATCCCTACAAAGAACCTCTCCAGACTAAGGTTACTAGAATGGAAAGAGTGATTTAAGCCAAAAGGTACATGTCATTAAGGGGTTGCTACTATTTCATCTGGGTCTTCCTGTTTTGGTGGTGGTTGAAGGGGTGAAAAAAAAGAGAAGGAAAGGGACATGGCGACACCTCGTTCTTTAGAGAGACTGACATTGACATCTAGAGATGCAAGAGGGCAGCTGATAAGCAGGAAATATTACCTGAGAGAAGGAATTACAGAGCATGGAGAAGCTGGAAGCTAGGAGGGCTTCTGCGGGAAGTTGTGCGAGGTGTGATAGGGGCTTGCTCTCTGGCGCCCTCTAATGTTAATTTGAACCAATGTTTTACTTTCTTAATTCAGTACTGGGAAAAGCAGCTGGGTTTTTGTTGTTGCTGTTGGTTTTTTTCCTTCAGAAACTGGAGACGATTAGTGGAGTAAATGGATTGTTTTCATCCCAGAAACTTTATATATATATATATATATATATATATATATTTTTTTTTTTTTTTTTTTTTTTTAATTGTCAATGTTTTCTCCTCAAACATCCTCTCCTCTCCCAAATTTTGTTAGACTAATAGAGGAGGAGAGGCTAATGGCAAATTGATTAATGGAGGGTGACCCGTTTAGTAATTCAGGGAAAGGGATTCCATTGCTACCTGAATATCACTCTGACTCTTCTAATATACTCGGAGAGGTGTAGGGGGATGGGGTGGGGAAGGATGATTTGGAAATTGCAGATTCTGACACGGGCTCATTATAATACAATTTAAAGGGGGCTTTTTGGAACCTCTGTTATTGCGACATGTGGTGGTCAGGGGGCTTTCCTTCCCGCCTCCTTTTTCTTTTTTCTTTTTTTTTTCTTTTTTCTTTTTTCTTTTTTTTAATTTGGTAGATAAAGGTTAATCTTGGGCTGAATGATAGAGCTATGATTGACAAGAGAAAAGGTGTTGAGGGCAGGTCGCGCTGTCTTATTTACAGCCCACTGCTTGCTGTAGAGTCTTTGTTAGGACTGGAAAGCTAATTTAGTACTGATCAAAAGCACCACAGAGTTAAAGGACTGGTAATGACTGCTAATTTCATTTCAGCCTCATGCATCTCCAACTGCTGTAATTAAAGACACGCTATTTAAATACAGGTGAAGGTTTTTGGGGTTTTTTTTTAAGGTGGGGTGGGGGTGGGTGGTTTACAATTTTATTTAGATTTCATCTTATACATGGGTGTAATGTAGTCCAACATCAGATTTTTTTAAAGAGCCGCTTCTTGTCGTTTATACCTGGCTTTGCAGAATCGTCAGTGAGAAATGTGTCAATCACATAAAAGCCCTGTTTAAAGAAAGAAAAAAAAAAGGATGCAGAGGAGTAACTGTTTGGGGGGGGGGATTTAAATATTTGGGTCTCTTTTTTTCCCCCTTGAAATTAATAGAAGGGCTTCGAAATAGCTAAAGTATTTGAAACTTGGGGCAGGGTGAACAGGCCAAACGGATCAGTGTCAGCTTTTAAGACTTCTAAAAAGATCATGTGAACAGATGGAAAAATATATTTTTAATTAAATAATTTCCCCCACACTGTAGCTTCAGAGTTGGCTCAGAAACCGTGTAATTCCTCAACCGATAGGAGTTTCTTTATGAGAACATCAAAGGATAAAAAGCTCTACATTTTCGTAGTTGGTTAAAATTGATAACCCCCCTACACACACACACACACACACACACGCACGCACGCACACACACGCACGCACACACACACGGACGCACACCCCAAAAAAAGAATTCAGCCTTTAATCTCTTTTTATCCACGAAGACTAAAGCTCTGTACTCGACCCCGCGAGCGGCTCTCGCCTTCCGGGGCTGGAACCCGGCTCAGATGTGAAGCGGCACTGAGCCGCAGCGCAGGTTCATGCCCAGCGCCCCCTGTTGGACACAGTAGGAGCTGCGCAGCGCCAGTCCTGGAAATCGCTAGAACTTTGCTCTGGGGTTAAGTAAAACTCTATTACTCTCCAAAAAGGAGGTGAGGCAAGGAAACAAGATTTTATATCCTTGAAAGATAATATAATTTTAATTCAATTTTAATAAAAAGGAGAAAATACAATTTTAATTCAATAAAAAATAAAGACTAAATTATTCCTCCTCTTTCTCTTCACATCCCAGCCACCCTCTTGTCCCCGTTTGGATTTGGGACTCTTATTAAAGATTCTGCGACAGTAAAACAGGTAGAGAAGCATGATTTAAAAATCAAAGTTTTTCTTTCTTCTTTAGCGATGGATAACCAAGCAAAAGTTATTTCTCCCGTTCTGTCCAAATTTCAAAAAATAACACGGAAGATGCTGCTGCTGCTGCTGCTTGCTGTTTTGGCGTTGTCAGCAGCATCTTGAATGCCTTCCTTCAGTTGTCCTTCGAGTCTCTGAGTAAACGAAATACTGGCTCCTTTTTATTTGTTAATTTTCAGAATGTAATTAAAAAGCTAATCTGTTCTTTGAATGTTTCCCATCCCCCAAACCAATTTTATCAAACTTTTCTTACCACCACCCCACCACCTCCCTGTTAGCAGTTAAATTACAGATATTATTTAGGAAACAGGTTCCTGACACCTTTCTTCTTTTATCTCAGTCTTAGGATTTCAAGGAAAGTATGCCAATGATAAAGCGTATTTCCTTTTTAAATTTAGCATTTTCATGGACTCCAAATTTCAGGAATCCAAATTATCCTGGAGGAAAGAGGAGTATTTTTACACTATCAAAAACAAGCTGTCTATGTAAGAAAGGGTTTTGACTTTTTCTTTGGTCATCAAGTAAGGGCAACAGTACAATCTGAATTTTTTCAGAAAGATAAACTATAAAAATGACACCCTCTGAATTTAAAACAATGGGAAAATATAGGTTTACTTAGGTTTTTAAAATCAAATTGAAACAATTCGTGTGCTACATTAACATATATGATCTCAACAAGGTGTTTTATGATTTCGACCTTCAGGGATGTACTTAGAATTTTAACTTTTAGATAAAACCCTTAAGAAGTCTAGGGCTTACTTTTTTTTGTTTGTTTGCCGATTGAAGGAAACCAGCTAAAAGTACATAACAGAATTACTTTGTAAGATATTTAATACTGTGGCTATGCAAATTGTTTATTCCTCCCACCTCTTCAAATCAGGGGATCCAAGATTGTGTTTTCAGGGGGAATTACTGAAAACAATTTGGTGTGATGAGAGATGACTTCTCCATCTGATTCCAGAATCAAATCTCGGCTGATGTTTCTCAATAAATTAGTTCAGATACAGTGGCAGGAAAAGAATCAAGGCTTTCGGTCCATTTTTACCCAGAATTCTATCGAAATGACGGGCAAGCGGAATTCCCTGCTGCAGACACCCTCGCCCTTTGCTTTACCAAAAGACTAGTCCCATTACAGAAATACTAAGTCCCGGCCAGCTTTGGAACCAGCGCCAACCCCGTAAGGTAACAAACGGTGTGCTGACAGCCGCGATCCCAGGCTGCCCGCGGCGTGGGGAGGCCAAAGCCAGCAGAATCTTGGAAGCGACCCACGAAAGGGGACATATGCCTGCTGTTCGAAGTGATGTAGAATTTGCAACAGCAGAGGCCAGGAGATTTCAACCCGTTCCGCCCCGGGGGTCCCAACTGGTAGGAAGAAGGCTGGAGGAGGAGCCGCACCTGGCTGAGTCCCCAACTTCCCGGAGCCCAAGGAGAAATCTCAACCCTAGTTTAGGAAGAGAACTAAACAAGTGGGTGGCCTAGGCCTGGGAATGCCACCCAGCTCTCCCAGTGCAGTGTCATTTCTGTGGTTTCAAGCAGCCTCAGCCCCTGCCGGAATCCCACACCTCACAGCGGCAAATAGCAAAGCAGCCCTTCCGTCTTTGGGAATTGGGGAGCGGGAAGAGAGTGACTGACTCTTTGGAGCAGGCAAAGCCGCGGCTAGTAACTGGCCGCGCTTCTCCGCAGCAGCAAAGGGCCTTATAGGGGCGGGGCGGGGCGGGTATTTTTTGTCTCTTGTCCCAGCGTCCAGGCCTGAGCCCGTGCCTGCTGGCTGAGCGCCCTGTTTTGTAAGTAGTCAATCTTGCCCAATTCTGAAGGCGATCCAGGAGGATGAGCCAGTCTAGCCTGGGCCCAAGAAGTCTGTGCCAAACCCTCAGCCCCCTCTGCTCTCCATCACACCTTTCCTGAGGAATCCAAGCCTCACTCTGAAAAAATAAAAAAATAAAAAACAATAAACAGTATATGAGGCTTAGAGTTTGGTAGCTGTTTGGGGGTGGAGAAAATGACTGATTATTAAGACCGCGATTCAAGAATGAGCCCTCATTTACTAAGCTTGCTCTTTTACTTTGTTTTTAAACTTTGAAGATACTTTAGTTCCTTTGATCCAACTCTGAGACAAACGAAGGTGTCAGGGAGAAAGCCCAGCCAGGCCTGAAGGAGCTGAAGTATAGACAGATACTCATCTCTCCACCACTCAGCAGATAAACGCTGCCAGACTGTAGGTCCTAATCCAGAGCCCAGCTGCTACATGGGTTGCTGAAGGGTGTTGAAACCACAAGTACAACTTGACACCATTGAGCCCATGGTGCTTGTCAATAATCTGTGAATTAGGTGCAGAGATTGTCACTGTAGATCATAACAGTTTCTGAAGGACTCATTACAGACTATCTTGTCAATGATCTTCAAATTAAGGTGGGGGGGCATGCAGGAGGGAAAAGGAGTGGGGAGAGCCTACAAAAAGGGAAGGGTAGGAGGGGAGATAAAAGTCAGAGCCCCAGCTCCGAAAGAGCCTTTAAAGATTATCAGGCTAGCGATCTGAAAATTCCATTGGGATGGGTTTGGAAGCCCAACTCCATTTGAGCCAGAGCTGGAAGGGGTGCTAGGAGGTGAGCAGAAGTGGGCCCCTGGGAAGGCAGACTTCTCATACATTTCTTTTGAGGCCAGAAGAGCTTTTAGGAGAGGGCTCCAGATGTCAATGGGAGGCCCTGAGGATGCCAGCCCGCCCAGGATGGGTGTACACTTTGATTTAGAGCACTTTCCAGGGCAAGCCACAGCTGCAAATCTTTGGGTACAAAGTGGATAATTGTTTTGTTTAGGGCTGATGGTGCTTATAGGGTGATTTTCCCCCAATGGTTTGCTTTCAGCTTCTTTTCATGCAAACAGGTAAAAGACTTTCTCCCATTCCCTTTGATAGTATTCCTGTCCCTTAAGCAGATCTAATTTCTTTCCCCAGCTTGCTTTTTGGGGTGACAAACACCTCTGCCCTCTGAGATAGTTGGGTTTTGTCACTTTTTGTGATTTTGTATTATGTCTGCTTATACTTCTAGAAAGAGGACTTACAGGTAACACGGGGGCAGTATGCACCATGAGATCTGCAGAAGAACGAAGACTAAATTCCATTGCCAGGCTAAGGTTAAGACCGTCTCCCTGCTTGGTAGATTGCCGGAGCAGTGAGGGTGTAACCGGCATACATTGGGGTGTCATTCATGCACCATTTAGGTTTGTTTTTCCCACAAAAGTTGTGGTCACAACTGAATTAAATAATCACAATTGGAGAATTTAAAACAATTGTCTTTTTCCTAAAACGAGGGTAGCAATCCTAGTCACTGGAAAATTAGGATTCTCAGGGAGCCCCGTTCCTTTGGCATGATTAATTGCAAAGATAGTGTGGTCAGTCAGGGAGATAGATATTTAGACTCCCAAGTAATGATTTAGAGGCATGAAAGGGCCCATGGGTTTGTTGGGACAGTTGCAGTTTCTGGTGATCAGTTTGCCAGGTTTTGGTTTTGGTTTTTCATTCCCTTATCCTAATTTTTAAAATCAAAATCAGAGGCTCTTTTTTTTTTTTTCAATGCAACTAAAAAACACTGGTGACAGCTCTTTAAATTTTCAGTTTGTCTTTTTTTTAATGGGAATTTCAATTTAAAATTAGATCATTTAATGGGCACAGTGTATTTTTCCCTGGACAACAGCTGCAGAATAGAGACAGAATTTTATGTTAAAATTACTTGATAATTCAAAAATTGAAATGAAATTGTCAAGTGTAAGTCCCCTTTTCCAGAAAATATTTGAACTGACATATATGAAGGATGTAAATATATATGTAATGCTATAAGCAATATGATTATTATATATAGCCCTGAAGACATTCACAAGTAATTATACATTACTTTTATTGCTATAATTTGAAGGGGAAAATATATTTAGTTTTCTAACTATTGAATTCTTTAAAAAAATGTATTTATTTCATCAGTGGGAATTAGATGAAAGAGAGTGGGTATAAAAAGGAGCTGAATGCAGAGCAGCTCTGCATTCCTTAGGTTTCAAGGGTCCTTACAGCTCTTGAGTGAAATTATTTGGTGAAATTGGGTCTGGACTGAAATAGCATTTGCTATCCCCTTGTTCATTTGCTATGTGTAATACCCCTTCTAGAAATTAAAGGCAAGGTGCTGAAGGGACAGACAAGAACTAAAAAATATGATTAAGCAGTTTTAAATTGCCAATCTTGCATGCATCCATATGCATATCTATGCCTTAGTAAATAAAGAGGGATAGAGGTATGTGCTTGTTTTGGTATCATCCAGAAACATTTATTATAGTTCCCGTCAATAATTCTTCACACTTCCAAAATCTGTCAAGTTTGGAAATAGGAAGGAAATGGAGGAAATGTAGATGAAAGAGTTTCTATCATTTTGAAAATTACTTTATAAAATTTGAAGTATCCCCTCTAGGATTTCCTGTGAGGGATCCTTTACAGTCTAAAAGAAATGTAGTTTGATCACAGTACAATTCTATTATAATTTTTGCTCTTACTTTCAATATCCTACTTTTTTCCAGCTTATGGCTTATTGATTATTTTTGGAAAATATGTGATGCTTTCTTAAGGAAAAGAAATCCTCTAATACCTTTAACTCCATGTATCTGTGTATTTCATAAGTCTTAGAGAATCAAGTGTTGATCATGCAGGAAGTCTTGTGGCATGCTCTAATTTGGAATGATTGAAGTGTTTAGTGACTTAGTGGGGAAAAGGAAACATTTTAAAAATTGGCTTAGACCAGTCTCCTTACTCCGTAATTCTCAATTTTCTTGTGTTAGGGAATAAATATCAATAAAATCTCATCTTACCAGATTGCATCAGCATTGTCGTAAACACTGGAATTTTCCTTTATTTTTGGCTTTTAAAATCAGGAAATTTTCTTGGGTTGCCATACCTCTGTTTTTAGTTTTATTTGCCTCTGACTTGCCACACTGGTATGATCTCTTTTACTGCAGTATAATCACTACTATGGTCACTTTCAGTGGAAATGTTTAGAAGGTTAAGATCCAGAGGAAACGTGACCAAAAAAAGGGAGAGAGAAAAAAAAAAAAAAAAAAACCTTCATTTGGCCAAATCTGGCTCCTAATACATTTAACCAGTTCCAGAATTAGAAAACCTTTCTGTACATTTTCTTCTATTTTTCTCTTTTTTTCCTTACATAATGAAATTAAAACTTTTGGAGCCCACAGTTGACATTTTTTCAGAAAATTGAGTTATCAAGGCAGTAATTATTTCACGGGGAGATAAAACTCTCATAGCCCTAACTGTCAAATAGGGCCCTTTTCAGATTTTAATTACAAAATAAAATTAGTCTGCTCTTCCTCAGAATGGTTTGTGAGTGGTTAAACAGAGCTTTCCCCCCCAATACTGGTGGTCGTCGTCAAACTCTGCTAATTAGCAATGCTGAGAAATTCCAGTTAACAAGGACATTCTCCAAGACTCTGCAGGTTCCCTGCCGTTTGCCTTCATTTCCATAAGAAGATTAAGAGAGGAGGGGAACACACTCAAATGCAGATGCAGAAAAGAAGCGTTTTTTAACAAGCATCATAATAGTACGATGCTTGGCTAGTTCTCACCTAATTACTGCAAGTTAAACCTCTATTTGCCACTAAGAAGAAAAAATAAGTCTACAGTCCCCTATCCACAAAATTGTTAGTTGGCTTCAGATATAATACTTGAGGAGGGACCAGGGGAGTTTAGGAGAGACATATCAGTGCAAAAGATTTTTAAGTAAAATTGAACTACACTTAATCAGTTAAGGATTCTTGGCAGAGGCCTATAGTAGAACAAAATCAAATCCGAATATCTCAGGAATTATGTATTTTTGTTGTTAATTTCTAATCTTGCTCTAAAAGTATGCAGCTTTTTGCTGCCCATGGAAGGGAAATGTTACACTCTCTTTATATTAAGCACTTCAATTTTCATAAATTGTACAAATGGCAACATTTAAAATTTTTGAAGGATGAAGCACCCTCTTTCAAGTCTTATTTTGATTCCTTAGTAGTCAATGGTGTATTGTTATTAGTACTGTAGCCGTCTGTTATAAATCTAAAACAGTACTGCTTCTATCATACATCGTGATTGTTATAGTTATTATTATATTTAGGGGCCAGTGATGGTGCTGAACTGAAATAGAGTGGCCAGTGATCTGATTTTTTTTAAATGCATATGTTCTAAAAAAATCTAATGAGAAAATTGTTTCTGCTATCACCATCTTCTTTAATCTTATTTTCATTGCACATTATTATGCATAAACGCCATCCAGTTAGTTTATTGCCTTGATAAGTACAGCAGGCTTAATTAAAATAAAGCTGTAAATAAATGCAACCAATGATAACACAATTGTAATGTATTTCCATAGCTTATTTATATGATAAAAGCAATTAACAAAAGACCTAGCCAACCCCTTTAACCTCTTAAATGAATTATTATAGAGTTCAGGCACAAACACAGACATCTGATGATGTATAAAAGCTTTTATATATCATCTTAAGGAAAATTTTGTGCCTCTTACTACTACCCCTTGAGAGAGAGGGAGAGAGAAAGGTTAAAAACATTTGCTTCTATAACCATCCATTATTAACATTTATTTTAATACATATACACCGCCATTACCCATACCAACCCCTTGAGTTTTTTCTTCAAACTTAATTATCCATAAGCTTTTTTTTTTTAATAATGCTATTATACTAAGCGCAGATCAATGCATACACAATCATAAAGTGAATGTTTGTCTGCCCTTCGTGGAATCTGGACAATCATAATTCATTCATATGTTGAATCTCACAATTTGTACCTATTTTTTCCCCATGATTTAACCTCCCACTTCTCTCGAGGTTATATATGTACATTTCTAAGTTAAGCAAATTAAATCTGATTCTTATGATTCGGTTCCATAGCTTATATGATATGTTAACTTCTCTTTTGTTTAGATTACGTGTATTTAGTTTGATCTTCCTCCATCCCACCCCCCATTTTATTTCCAAACACCTTCTTTTAAAGGTAAAATCCATAGTCTTGGGAAAACGAATCCACCAGTAGGGGGCGCACCAGCCACATCCCTGAAACCAAGACTCTCAGAAAAGGCCGTGGCCGCCTTTTCTCCAGATCAACTCAACCTTTTCTCTTTCCTAATCTTCATGTGCATGATTAGCTTAATATTACACTTTCAAGAAAAAAAGACATTGCTTTATTTTGAAGAGTGACATACATTTATGTGTTTTGAGAAGGCCAGTCTCGTCCTTCCCGGGTTCCCAAGAACTAAAACAAACTATAACTTAAGAGAAAAAGGAGAACCTGCGGGTGTGTGTGTGTAAGGGGGTGAGGGGTGATTAGAAATAATAAATTATTAAGTCTACAGGATTCTTTTTCTCAACTTTTCTGGGTTTCCAGTGAGCATACTTAATCTTGAGTTTGACAAGAACAGAAAAACTTGGGAGGGCAGGGATTGAAGAAGTTGGAGTGGGGGTGATGACGGTTATGGGAAGAAGGTTAGTAAAGAACAAAACAATGCGAAGTTTTGTAAAGATAATAAATGGAACATGGCCGACAGATACTATTCAGTACATTTTCTTAGGGTGACTAAGGGTGCATCGGGGAGAAAGGGGCGGAGAGTGTTACAGAAGAAAGAAAATAAGTAACCCTGATGGTTTAAGCCCTTTATAAAAAAAAGAAATGGCATCAGGGTTCCCCCCCCTTTGTAGTCAAGTGCATTTTAGCCACAAAGATCCCAACAAGAGAGTGGAAGGAAACTTAGACGGGGCTTTGTTTGACTCCGTGTAGCGACAACAAGAGAAACAAAACTACCTATTTGTAACGGACGTGCTGCCATTGCTCTCCGCATTGAGCGCCTACCTATTGAAATCTTTACGTCGGGACAATGGGAGAGCGGCTAAAATTACCCTCTTGGGTCCAGGGCGGGCAGGATTTCTGAGTCCCTACCCCGCCCCCATCCCATCCTCCTTCAGCCCTGGCCCTACTGGGATCCCCTCTTCCCCAGTCCTGGCCTCCATCTTCCTGCCGGCAATGCCTGCACCTGTGCCTGGCGAGCACTACCCTTCCCTCCTCCCAGGCCTAGAGCCCCCTCCGAGCGCACACCCCAGAACCAGGCGGCCCGGGAAATGTGGCCATCACGGTAGAAATCACTAGGGGGAAATGCCAGGGCTGGTTCTGCTCGAGTCCTGTGAACTCTGCGTGGGAGGGAGTTTGTGAGTGCGGCCCAAATGCCACCTCCACACAGTGCCCTGGGATGCCAAGAAGTTGAGCTTAACGCTCCCCCACAGCCTGCACTCTGAGCGTCCTTCTGTTGAGCTCTTTAATTCCCCCCAGCCTTCTTCTGAAACCGGCACAACTGAAAATCCTTTGGGGGAGGCTCAGCAGGAGAATGGGGAGCGAGGACGTGCATTCCCTTTGCACCGACTGAATGGGGAAAGACTGGCAGGAGACGTGGCTGAGGGTGAGGGAACAAGCTGTGGTTTCCCGCGCCAGAGAGCTGAGTTGGAGGCAAGAGCGAGGTTGCGGCAGCTTACCCAGGGCCTGCCTAGCCTTGCGCTAGAGTCGGCCGCATAGTCCGAGCAGGATTTACTTTTAAAACAGAGCAAATTGCGTGGAAGCAAGAAAGATTTGGGGGATAGAGCGTTCCGTCTCCTAACTTCTTGTCGGGACAGTGTGAGAAGTGCGTGAGCGAGTATCGGCACCTGTGGAGAAAGAGGGGCAAGGGGAAGAGCGAGGCTAGGGAAAAGCACGAGAGGCTGGAGTTGGTGGGGGAAGTGTGCAGAGGAGCGGGAGAACAATGACACACCGACTCCATCCAACACTGCCTGTTTCCTGAAATACCAGTAGGACAGTCGCCCTGAACCACCCACTCTCTCCTGCCCCACCCCCACTTTAGCGGCTTCTCGCGCCCCTTCCTCATTTCAAGAGCCCGCACCAAAAAGTAAATCAATATTAAGTTTTAAGAAAGAAGAAAATCGCAGTCTTAGTGCTGTTTACCCACTTCCTTCGAAAAGGCGTGTGGTGTGACCTGTTGCTGCGAGAGGGGATACAAAGGTTTCTCAGTGGCTGGCAGTGGGAGCCGCCTCCCCCTCCCTCCATCCCCCTCCTCCCCCTGCCTCCCCCGCGCGGCCCGCGGACCGGCAGGCCCCGCCCCCTTTCATGCAAAACCCGGCTGCGAGGCTGGGCTCGAGTGGAGGAGCCGACGCGCGCTGATTGGTCGCTGGAAACCCATTTATTCCCTGACAGCCCCCGTCACATGGATGGTTGTCTATTAACTTGTTCAAAAAAGTATCAGGAGTTGTCAAGGCAGAGAAGAGAGTGTTTGCAAAGGGGGAAAGTAGTTTGCTGCCTCTTTAAGACTAGGACTGAGAGAAAGAAGAGGAGAGAGAAAGAAAGCGAGAGAAGTTTGAGCCCCAGGCTTAAGCCTTTCCAAAAAATAATAATAACAATCATCGGCGGCGGCAGGATCGGCCAGAAGAGGAGGGAAGCGCTTTTTTTGATCCTGATTCCAGTTTCCCTCTCTCTCTCTCTCTCTCTTTTCTTCCCCCAAATTATTCTTCGTCTGATTTTCCTCGCGGAGCCCTGCGCTCGCGACACCCCCGCCCGCCTCCCCTCCTCCTCTCCCCCCGCCCGCGGGCCCCCAAAGTCGCGGCCGGGCCGAGGGTCGGCGGTCGCCGGCGGGCCGGGCCCGCGTACAGCGCCCGCATGTACAACATGATGGAGACGGAGCTGAAGCCGCCGGGCCCGCAGCAAACTTCGGGGGGCGGCGGCGGCGGCGGCGGCAACTCCACCGCGGCGGCGGCGGGCGGTAACCAGAAGAACAGCCCGGACCGTGTCAAGCGGCCCATGAACGCCTTCATGGTGTGGTCCCGCGGGCAGCGGCGTAAGATGGCCCAAGAGAACCCCAAGATGCACAACTCGGAGATCAGCAAGCGTCTGGGCGCGGAGTGGAAACTTTTGTCGGAGACGGAGAAGCGGCCGTTCATTGACGAGGCCAAGCGGCTGCGAGCGCTGCACATGAAGGAGCACCCGGATTATAAATACCGGCCCCGGCGGAAAACCAAGACGCTCATGAAGAAGGATAAGTACACGCTGCCTGGCGGGCTGCTGGCCCCGGGCGGCAACAGCATGGCTAGCGGGGTCGGGGTGGGCGCCGGCCTCGGCGCGGGCGTGAACCAGCGCATGGACAGCTACGCGCACATGAACGGCTGGAGCAACGGCAGCTACAGCATGATGCAGGACCAGCTGGGCTACCCGCAGCACCCGGGCCTCAACGCGCACGGCGCCGCGCAGATGCAGCCCATGCACCGCTACGACGTGAGCGCCCTGCAGTATAACTCCATGACAAGCTCGCAGACCTACATGAACGGCTCGCCCACCTACAGCATGTCCTATTCGCAGCAGGGCACCCCTGGCATGGCGCTAGGCTCCATGGGCTCGGTGGTCAAGTCCGAGGCCAGCTCCAGCCCCCCTGTGGTTACCTCTTCCTCCCACTCCAGGGCGCCCTGCCAGGCCGGGGACCTCCGGGACATGATCAGCATGTACCTCCCCGGCGCCGAGGTGCCAGAGCCGGCCGCCCCCAGCAGACTTCACATGTCCCAGCATTACCAGAGCGGCCCGGTGCCCGGCACGGCCATTAACGGCACACTGCCCCTCTCGCACATGTGAGGGCCGGACAGTGAACTGGGGGTGGGGGGGTGGGGGGATTTTCAAAGAAAAACGAGGGAAATGGGAGGAGAGTAAGAAACAGCAAGGAGAAAAACCCGGTACGCTCAAAACAAAAAAGTCGTCACCCACAGCAAATGACATCTGCAAAAAAGAACACCAATCCCATCTACACTCACGCAAAGCCGCGATGCCGACAAGAAAACTTTTATGAGAGATCCTGGACTTCTTTTGGGGGGACTATTTTTGTACAGAGAAAACGGGGTGGGGGTGGGGGTAGGGAGGGCGAGGGAATGGACCTTGTATAGATCTGGAGGAAAGAAAACTACACAAAACTTTTTAAAAGTTCTAGTGATACGGTAGGAGCTTTGCAGAAAGTTTGCAAAAGTCTTTACCAATAATATTTAGAGCTAGTCTCCAAGCGACGAAAAAATGTTTTAATATTTGCAAGCAACTTTTGTACAGTATTTATCGAGATAAACATGGCAATCAAAATGTCCATTGTTTATAAGCTGAGAATTTGCCAATATTTTTCAAGGAGAGGCTTCTTGCTGAATTTTGATTCTGCAGCTGAAATTTAGGACAGTTGCAAATGTGGAAAGAAGAAAATTATTCAGATTTTGGACATTTTAATTGTTTAAAAATTGTACAAAAGGAAGAAAAACTAGAACAAGTACTGGCAAAACCATCTCCGTGGTCTTCTTTAAAGGAGCAAAAGTTTTAGATTGTACTAAATTTTTTTTTAACTTACTGTTTAAAAGCAAAAATGGCCATGCAGGTTGACATCATTGGTAATTTATAATAGCTTTTGTTTCCCAACTTTCCATTGTGTTCAGATAAAAATACAACATGAAATTACTGTGTTTGAAATATTTTCTTATGGTTTGTAATATTTCTGTAAATTTATTGTGATATTTTAAGGTTCCCCCCCCCCTTTATTTTCCGTAGTTGTATTTTAAAGATTCGGCTCTGAATTATTTGAATCAGTGTGCCGAGAATCCATGTATATATATTTGAACTAATACCATCCTTATAACAGGTACATTTTCAACTTAAGTTTTTACTCCATTATGCACAGTTTGAGATAAATAAATTTTTGAAATATGGACACTGAAATTATTCTTGAGTCTTTCATTTATTTGGATAACACTGTGATTATACATAACTCCTTGGGGAATATACTGTGCTCAGCCAAGAAAGCAAAATACCTAAAACCTTGGTATTCTAGTCCAGTAGCATGTGCTAATGTTAACTGCAACAATTAAATGGCTGGATGATTAATTGAATAAGTACTCGAAAAATTGAAATGCTTATGTCATTTCTAAAGTAGAAACTAGAGACATATATTGTAAATCCACCCCCTCCTTTTCTAAGCAGCATGAATAAGCATGATGGGGACTTAAACTGATTTATGCCACTTGTTGCCAGAAAGGAGTCGATTCTGAAATTTTTCATGTAGTTTAGCAGATGGCGTATTGAGCCAAATCAGAACCAGGTTGGCTGGTTTTTTGTTTTCGTTTTCTTCGCAGCACAATGGCTTTGGAAACCTGGTTATAGGGGAAAATGATGCTTCTTGTATCGGGATAATTGCAAACTAGACATGCAAAGTGCTCATCTGCTGGGTGGGTGTTTGGATTACTCCAGCCCTGCTATTGTCTGAGAGGAAACAAGTGGTTTGCTTTCTTTGTTCCTTGACTTCATAAACTTTCTCCTCTACATTTTCCTGTTTAGGGGCGAGGGAAAGCGAAGAGCGTCTTGCAAAACTCCCCGACTTATCACGGCTATTATTATTATTTATTTTCTTTTTTCCTCTCTCTCCCTCCACGAATTCCATTTCTTAAATTGGCAGCGCGGGTCCAAGCCTGTAGACCCAAATCGGATAATCTCTGCAGCTGATAACAAGCAAAAGAGAAGCCAGGCAACAGCCATATTAACGAAGAAAACAATCAACTCTGAGGTAGATATTTTACTTTGTCTGGTCTAATCACATTTGGAGATGATTATGCTTTTGATCTGTTAACCATGTTTTACTACAGTAGTAGAGAAGGAGGGGAAGGGGAAGGAGTGGGGAAACAAAATTGGGTTTGTTTTCTTTTGCCCTAGGAAAGGTAAAGAAAGACTATAGTTGTCCTCAGTGGGAGCGGAAAAGTTGGGGAATCGCCATGGTCTTTGCGTTAATGATGTTTCTGCATCGCAACCGAATCGCGCTTTGTCGCAGCCGGAGAATCCATAAGAACGACTCTGGGATTTTTCTTCCTTATTTACTACTTACCTCGCTCATCTTCCCCCACCAAAGGGGACCAGAAACCAAGAGTCAGGCTTTCTTAAGAGCTTGGGTTTGCTTCCCGCAATTTGAAGGGCTTGTTATGTCAACTTCTACAACTTTTGGAGAAGTTGGAATCCGGCAGCGCCTTCCAGCCTTGAGTAAAGTACCGGCTGCAGCCACTAAGTTGTAAATTAGTTCATCCCGTTGGTTTGCATCTTCTAGTTTTCCAAGAATTTCTTTCTCGTGGTGTTGCTAATGTGAGTCTGGGCTCAGCCGGGGATATCATCATTTTCTATATTTTGATTTCATGTGGATTGCTTTATTTTAAGTGTATTGGTTTTTATTCATTCCTTTTTTAAAAATCATTTTAAGGGTAATATTGTACTGGAAAAGGAAAATTATTACGCCGGCTCCCAGTTCTAAGCAAGGCATGTCCGTCCGCCCCCCCCCCCCCCCCCAATTAATGCAGAGACTCTAAAAGAATTTCCCCCGGCCTGGCCAGCCATTGTAATGCATATACGGATTATTCACGTGGTAATGAGCACTTTCGACAGTTCTTGCTCACACATAGGAATAAAAGAAACTTTGAATAAAGATCCAAATGATCTTGCTGGGGGGTGGGGAGGATATTCCCCGAATTTAAGCTAATCAACTATATGGAGTGTATATATATGAAAAATAGAGATATGTTAGAAATACGTATTGGGGTTTAGAGTAATTGCACTGCACTAACCACCCCTAAAAAAAAGAGCGCACAGGGTCCGACTAAAAAACAACTTTTTGGCAAAAGGCTCAGGTGCAAATATTTTGCAAAAGGGAGGAGAGAAATAGTTGGGGAAGTTAAACTAGTTTTGTATGATTGTCACTGTCTCCATTAGACAAGAGAATTCCCACTCCCCCTCCTATCCCTCCATATCTCTTAAACAAATGAAAGTCAAAATATTTTTATTTGCAAATATAAATTATTTTGATAAACTGAATTTGAGAAAAAAATGGTACGTTTCATCATTCATTTGCTTGGATTAAATGGTTCCCCAAGATGTGTATAGTTTCATGGCTAGATTAATACTGAACATGTAATATTTTCATTATAATGTGATTTCCAAGAAGGGGGTAAACCCTTAAACTTGCCCGGAGATGATTGTTTCCCGGTGCTGAAGTTAGTTGTTGAGTTCAGTTCCTTCCTTGGGATATTATTCTGCTCACTAAAACCATTCAATTTCCAGTCCAACGGGGTGAATTTAATGTTTTGTTAACCTTATACACTGAATGGAAATGTGCAGCAGGATGAGATTATAGTTCCCTCTGCAATTTTTTTCTCTCCCCGCACCCCCCCCTCCATACTTTAAATAAAGAGCGTTAAAATATTTTGCTGAGCTGTAGTAGATTAGCAAGGTTTCTTGCCAATGCTGGGAAGCTGGTATTACTGCCGGTCCCAGGGGAAAATGGCTCACATTAACCACTAAATGAATATTTGACAAGGGCTCATTCGGAGGTATTATTACTATAAACGTGTCCCTACTGGACTTCTCAAGGGTCAAAGAGCAACGCTTCAATTAATTATTTAGTCTGCTAGTAGATTTGGTTGTAATAGCTGTACTTATTTCTAGAACCGACACATTCTTACAGTAGGAAATCTCAGGAGAATCTTCTCCATCAGTAATGCCTGGGATTGAAATTCAGCACACAGAGCCCTGGTGTTCTAAAGCTGACTTTTTCATAAAACCCTTTCTTGGGCTGGGGGGTGGGGGTGTAGTCTCTTTTGCTATTTCCTTTACTGTTTTTGGTTTAAAAGAAAAAAAAAACAAGAATATAAGTTATCTTAATTTCTGTATGTCTGGCAAGGTCTTTTAGAGCCTTGCAATTTGGGGAGAGGGCAGGGGATTTATTTAAAACCTTTGACTTTTCTAAGCGGAGATGTCACACGATTTTAGAGACTCAGGCAGGGTCTGAATGTAGAAAAGGTACCTATTCCTGTTTGCCAATAAAATTTGGGCTTTAAAATAAAAGGCTCCGTAGGCTGAGTACTCTGAGTTCTAGTAGTCTCAGAGTAAATTGGGGTACAAGATAGTCCCTCCTCCCTACCTATTGGTCTGAACACTACCAGGTGTAGTGGGGGGGGGGGGGGACTGAGTGTTCCATTTCTGCCTTGTCATGAGTTCCTCCATTGCCCTAGGTAAAATGGTAAGGGAATGATTTTCAGAGTAAGATTCCTTAACAATAATATAAGATGAATGAATAAGAGATAAGCTGCAAGGGGTGGGGGGACAGGATGCAGTAATTACAAACCCAATTCATTCAGCTTTTCAGAACTTTTGTGGGAGCTCCATTGACGAATTTTGAGCTGCCAGTTTTCTCACATTAAAAAGAACTGATCAGCGCCTCGGGGGGACAAGAAATACCGCTTAACTGTGTAGTGATGGGGTCTTCATTTAGAACCATTACAAGGAGAAAATTAAACAGTGCCTTTGTGTGCACACGGTTTACTTTTCAACTGCTAACAGTTTATAGCTAACTGCTCTGAGATTGAAGTTTGACTGGTTTGTCACCTGCTAGTTGGCACTGCTTATTTATTTATTTATTTATTTATTTATTTATTTATTATAATTTAAAAAGCTTTTTATACCCCCATTCCCCTTCATTTCTTACTCTTGGGGAATTTTACAAAACAGGCCTTCATATTTGGCTTTGTGGAAAGAGTTTCCTTTGCCACAAGCTTTAGTAAAGATTTTGGTTAACATTCTCCAACACTCTCCCCCACCTCATTATTGCCTTAAAATAATTTGCATCTCACTGTTTATTATGCTGTCTTTCCTTGCTTTTAGAGCAAAGGCTGCTTTTCAGGATAGCAGCAGTGAGGTTGGGGATGGCGGTTGATTTATTTCTTTTCTTTGCTTTTTTTTTTTCCTTGCTTACTTTCTTTGCATGGCTATTTTTTATTTTATTTTTTTTGACTTAAGTTAGAAGATTGCTGGGTAGATTTCATTTGGGACCTGTCTACAAGGTGGATCCCTTAAAGACAGAAGAAAGGGGTAGAAACTCTTGACCTTTACTGTGGAAAATATGGATAAAGTTCAAAGGGACATAGCCTCTGGAGTCCTAAGTAAGCAGCAGTGGAAGGAGCTTTCCAGAGATAAATAGCCCAAACCAGAGAATTGGTTTGGCGTGTTTCATAGTTATTTTCTATTAAAACTTTCCTGGAAACCTGACCTCTGATATCATCACCCAGGGAGACTTGTAATCTCTCTCCCTTCTCACGATGCTGTCCAGTTTTACAATTCTTGTTTTCAGTTTTTGTTTTTCTGTGGCCTTTAGGAAATAATGAACTTGACTTATTTTGACTAACAGACTTTTCTTTAGGAGGGTGGGTTACTAAGACAAGGCCAAGATTTCCCATGGCAAAGAGCTCTCTCTATGCAGGCTTTTATTTTATATTTTTGGTGTTATGGTGTTATTTTTTATTCCTAGAGTGGTGTACTCAGTGTCTCTTCAAAAGCAAATAGAATGTCCTTTCCTTTCAAGACTGAAAGCTGTTTGGTGCTTTGGGGCTTGGGGACTTGAGATGCTTACTTTGGAAAGAAGTGTCAGGTGATTTAAAAGCTCCAAGGAGTCACTTGTTTCATTACTCTGGTCTGCCTGCATGGACAGAATGCAGTGTGCACTGTCAGTTAGGATTTCGGCGCTCTGAACCATCATATGACTCCCTCTCTGGGCTTCGGTGCTGGGTGCGGTGCTGGGTGCTGGATGCAGCGCAAGGCTGTGAGCGCGCCGGCCTCCCACCCTCCCGCATTAAGGAGCGCCGAGCCCAGCGCCGAGAGCGGATGCGCCAGCCGACTGATGGAAGCTGAGGCCCGCGAGCACCCGGCGGGGACCTGACGTCACCGAGGTCCTGGTCCTGGCCCCCATGCGGTTCCCTGGGAAGCTGCTTCATGGGGCTCAAGTTCTCTACGCCTGGACCCTGCCAAAACGGCCCGATTTCCTCTCTCAGCCCTGATGGGTCCTGCGTCGGGCAAGTCTGGAAAGTCACCTGAGATGTTGCGGCCTTCGCCCCTCCAGAGGCCTCTACCTCCTGCACCCCAGCCCTAGCCCTCGCCACGTGGACCTCATGACCCAGAGGTGGTTTTAGGCCCCAAACTTTCCAAAGCAGAGGTTGTCCGACCCAAGTTCTGCCTTCCTCTTGCTTCTCACCCCAGGCCTTTACTTTAAGGGGTTGTTTGTCCCTGTTTTGTGCCTAGGCTCAGCATTAGTAATCTCGCTGTTAGGCCTTCCTGATGCTAGAGGCTGTGGATTGGCATGGCTGTGGGAAGCCACAGGAGCGGTCTGGGCTCCCCGAAATATTGGGCCCCTCTAGGACCAGAGCAGGTAGGGACGTGGGGGGGGGGGGGGAGAGAATGCAGACCCTTCACTTTCCTATTGGTAAAATAGGTATAATATATATATTTACCTCGCTGAAGATGAGTGCAAAGCCACAGACACAAACTAGGATTCACTTATAGCTAGTACTTTTCTTACTTTGCAGAGTAATTAGGTGATAGGGAAGGCAAGAAATTTTTATTTTAGACCCCAGAGATCAATGCAGAAATTCGGGTCCTTTCTCTCCTTTCTGGTCTTAGCTTTATTCAGACTGCTCTTCTTACTTTGCCAGTGCTCTACCTGGCCTAGGGTTTGCCTAGGAAGTTACCCTGCAAACTTGCCATCCCTGGGTATCTTCCTGAAGGGATACCGGCATTCCGGGCAGGAGCAGCCCCCACCCGTTGAAGGCAGAAAAAATAATTACTGTATTAAAAAGAGCAGTGAATTCTTCCCGAGGGTTCTTATCGCTGGCGGCCAGGCCAGAAGCGGGACTGCGCCCCCACCCCCACCTCGTGACGTCAGGGTCTGCAGGGCCTCGGGGATAAAGTGATTCGTCTGAGTGTTTCAGAAAGGGCAATCCAAACACTTGCAGGGCGAGGCCAGTGGAGCCAGTCTCCATCCCCTGCTTGTGAGGCTGCGGAGGCTCTCATTGCCCCCCCCCACCCCCCCACCCCAGAGCATAACCAAACAACAAATAGCCAGTCTTAAGCATGTATACTATACAGTCACCACACAACACCCATCACCATGGCACCTGAGCTCATAGGCAGGCCCTTCCTCCATACACACACACACACACACACACATATATATATATATATATATATATATATATATATATATATATATATATATATATATATGTCATAGTTAAAGTTCCTTGATTTGCTATCTAGAGTTTGTTGCCAGGTTTGAATGAGTTAATTTTGGTTTTTGTTTGATTTGTTTTGAGAGACTGGACCAATTACACCAAAAGCCTTTACAAAGTACACCATAGCTTGATTTTATTTGGCCCTGCATGAGTTTCAGCAGTGGATTAAGAAATGGATTTACAAGAGTTTTCTAGTTCTGATGTGGAGCCACGATTAGGAGAGTTGCTTCTGGCTTGCCATTGCTCTGTCATATCCATTTTCTCTTTTCCCCTCCACTCCTAATAATTTGTATAGCTTTTTATAATCTTTTTAGAATTGAGAAAATATTGTTGAGAGAACTACTTGCAACCATGATTTAAATTTTAAATAAGAGGAACGACATTTGGTCTGTGGACTCGGTAAAGGGATAGAATTATTTGTTGGTTGAAAGAACCTTGACACTTCTAGAAGATGCACTTACCAAATTTTCTTTACAAATTAATTCATTGAATACCCTTCCAATGGGAGGGGTCCTGGGAACTAGGCTTTATGTTCCATTTTGGTCTAAGATCTAAGGGACTAATTATTTGCTGAGAATTAGCCAATATTTCACATGCAGTCAGTTTAGTATCAACTTTACTACCAACTCACATCCAGGTCGATTTGACTATCACACTTAACATCTCAAATCTAGGTTATTGCATAATGTTACAGTTTAATCAGCCTGAAATACTAAGCAAACCTGTCTTGTCTTCTACTCAAAGTCTTCTTCCTTTTCTTTGTTTCCCCTTCCTCCTTCCTCCAAGAAAAATTTCTTAAAACCAAGTTCCCTTGTGAGAGTTTGTTTACCCCAACTTCTGTTAAACTAGACTAACACTCTCTCATCAGCTTTCTAAACACTCTCTCATCAGCTTTGTGAAATGGTGCAAAAACGTCTTGGAGACTAAGATGGCAAAATAAACCTAAGCATATGGGTGGAAGACTTCGTTGTTAGGAAATTGATTTAAATGTTTAGATCACACTTCAGCCTCCATGCCTCCCTTACACCCTCTCTTGCTTTGCTCACTGCCTGCCCCTAGCTCTCGGATACCCCACCTCTATTAGCAAGCTGTTTCACTGGCATAAATTATGAATGCATTTCAAGCCGGTATTTCTGATAAGATAAATCAGGGGCTTTTCTCTTTTGCTCATTTCTGCTTTCATTCCCATTGAAACTCTCCTTGAGCCATGCTGCAGTGCCTCTCTACAAACTTAACTATCCCTGTGTAAGCCATAGAGGTATGTTTTCAATAGGAAAAATCAGGTAATCTTTTTTCAAGACGCCTTACAAGTTAAGGATACAAAATATTTCATGGTTAGTCGTGTGAGCTTCCAAATTAGCTGCATATAAAGTATTTTAAGATTTTTTTTTTTTTTTTTTGGCTGTCACTGGCTGGCAATACTCATTTTGTGTGTGTGTGTGTTGGTTTGAAAAGCAGGAAGAAATGTAATGAATTGAGTGCTGTCAGAGATGTCTTCTGTTTGAACAATCTGCGATGGGCTGAATGGCAGGGACTCCCTCATCCAGTGCAGGTGCAGTAGAGCTGGGGAAGGGGGGAGGAGGGCTCCCTCTGTTCAGTCAAAAAGCACCATTCTCCACAATAGACCACACACTGACAGCCAGCGTGACATCAACTCGCACTTTCATACCAACCTCCCCCCCATCCATAGTGCTGAGTTCACAAAGTGGCCATACAGTAGCCTTGGTTAGGTTCCTTTAATGAACATTTTTTTGTGGCTCCTATGACCAACATTGAAATTTGCTGAGCCCTGGGAGAAACAACTAGATTTTTAATAGTGAGTTCCAAATCAAAATGTAGAGCTATAGATATTTAAAGTTACGCTGGTCTCTCCACTCTCTCCCAATACTAATGCCCACAACAGACCCCGGATGATCTGAAAACTCTCAGTTAAAAGTTACTTAGGTTCCAAGGCACTATTGTCTCATGTCCCGAGAGAGACCAAACAGGAAAGGAGAGAAGGTACGAATTTCGTGAATTTATTTAAACTTAAAAGGACCTCTAGTATTTTATTATGCTGCGTGAGAGGGTTAATCCTGTAAATGAACGGACAATAATCTTGTGGAGTGGCATCTGTCCCCCTTTGAATTGGTTTTACTGGGGAGAGGGGTGGGAGATAGAGAAGGGGGTTAGGAAAGGCAGCAAAGGCAACAATTGTTTTAAAACTCTCTACAAAGATGCGACCACGCTTTGGCGGCCCCACCTCTGCAAGGGCTGGACCTTCCAAAGATTTCATTTTACATTTGTTTAAACTCCTGCCTTGGTGTCTCAGTTTTAAATGGAACTATTCAAGGAGGGAATGCTACCAGAGCTACTATTCTAGTCAATTCCCTTTTCCCCCCTCCAACCCCACCCGATTCCTACTCTTCTCCGCCCCCATCCCCTTCTCCACTTCTTAGTCTGGGGTCTGAACATTTAAGTAGAAAGAGGGAGGAGCGAGGAAAGGGCCGTGCGGGCAAGGACTGTTCCCCCAGCCGTGCCCCCGCGCAGGGCGAGATCCCCACGGCCCTGCCACTGGCACATTTCCCTCTGCCGACACTTGCTGGAGCATCGCGCGGAGGAAAATTGCACCTTGTTTGCGTATTTAAAACCATAACTGTATACATTTTTCATCGCGGAAACAAAAATATCAACTTTCTAGCCCTCGGAGCAAAACCTTTTTTTATCATTTGCCTAAATATTGTTCAGTGGGCGGGGCATGAATAGGCAGACCTCCCAGGGCAGCGGCTACAGCATTCTTCCCACTCGCCTCCTCCGCCGTGGAGGCGAGGAGTTGGGGGTCTGGCGGGGCGGGGCGCAGGGCAAGAGGATTTGGTGTGAGGGGCACATAAAGGCCAAGTTCTGTAAAACCTCAAATAACTCAGGAAGAGATGGGTCTTACTATATCTGTGGAGCGTTTGCTTGTGACTGCGGGCTCCCGGATGACCTGCCTTAAGTATGCCTACGGCGCCTACTAAAGTCTGGGCCTAGGACATAGGCATCTCCCTCCCCTCGACCCACTGCCCACCGCTACTTGATAGCTGCCGCGTCTTTCGGCAGGTACACACCCACAATTAATCTTTCTTATTAAAGCCTCCATTCTGTACCCAAGGGGCGACTCAAACCTATTTAGATTTCCTTGGTTGGCTGCACAAATTTAAGTGGGCAATGAGTTATAAACCTAATAACAGAGGGCGAGAGAGAGTGATTTGAGTCGAGAAAACGGAAGGATTCACGAGAGGTGTAAGGGTGCTGCAGGCCTTGCCCGCCCCAGGCACCCGCCTGGCAGTGCACGCCAGGTTCTGGGAAAGGCAGCGAGCCTCCCGCGCGCGCACACCGCACGCAGCCTGCGTCCACACCCCTACACCTCTACCCTTCTGCTCACAGGTACACTTGCAATGACTTGGCCTCCTCCGGATTTCTTATAGCCCCTCCCAGAAAGGTGGAATTCTCAGAGCATCCCAAAACAGGAAATTTCCAGGGAACCAGAGGAGGTTTGCATTGTGTGGTATTGATTGAGAATAATTAACACTGGAGACCGTTAATCACCACTTTGCCGCCTCATTCCTCCTTTCGGGTCTGCGGCGACTGCCTGTCTCGCTCCGCTGCCGGCACGGGTGGGTTCGCTGGTGAAAGTGAAGACGTCGCGGTAGCTGTCACCCAGTTCGGCTGTACTTTTTTAAACGCTCGCATATTGTTTGATTACTAATTCGAGTTAATATGATCTTTATGGCAACATAACAGTGGATAATTGGCCTTTTTTTCTGAACAACAATGTAAATCACAATCGCTTTATTATTTAATAACGTCAAACGCTTCGTTGGATTGGCCCCGACCGAGAAGACCTTTTCTTTCTAGACAGTGTTGTGGGGGAAGAACAATGACGATCTAATTGTGGAGATTTCATAAGTTGGCTCCCGTAAATGAACAGCTTAGATATGGAAGTTCCAGCAGATGTGGGCACTATTCTCCGTAGAAACTCTACCCCCACCCTCATACACTCTATTGGAGGTTTTTGGTGGTGGTGGTGGTGGTGGTCCTCAGATCCCTGCAACCATCTAAATCTTCCAGTAGCAATTAGAGCGTTTATCTGGCTTGCTCTTCAGCCTTTTATATTGCCGGTTTAGCATTAAGGCATTGAATCCACACAACAAATTAACGCAACGCGCAAAGAGCTACTACCACAAATGCGCCCCTTCGGTCACTTTGTTGGACACCGAGAACTTCGGCCTGGGGCTTTTTAAAAGTCTTATTTTGTTTTGATTTTTTTTTTTTTTTTTATAACGGAGTCACCAACGCAGTGCCTTGGAATATACTTGTTTCAGGAAGAGTTTTGCAAGGGACATGAGCCATTATTTTGCAAATGTCTGGAAGAGCAGACAAACCTAGAGACCCCTCCAACGCAGACTGCAACGCTTAGAGGGAATGAGTTCCCGCTGCTCGGATGAAAAATTAATCACATTTGTCCCCAAAGCCTCCATTCTAACGGTTCCCTATCGCGGCTTTTGCGGTCACTGGAGGATCGCTATCTATGGCGTCCTAACACTTAGGAGCCCTTCGCAAATGAATCCCCACCATTTGGAATTCGGGTCAAGGAGAGAGACTCAGAATCTACAGCAGGTTTTGTTTCTGCGTGTGCCCGCCTCTCCATTTGATTCAACTTCTACTGTATGTTGGGAGGCAAAACAATTCGCTGCCCCCACTCCTCACTTCTAAGACAAACAGGAGGTGCGAAATGCGTCGCCTGCACACGCGCCCTCGGGGCCCCTCACCCCCTTCGTACTGACAGTGCAGCTGTCCTCGGCCCAGGCCTGAGTGGAGACATTCCCCCTCTCTCTTTCCACCCGCATTTTAAAACTGTCACATCGACGGTTCTAGAGTTATGCTCACATTTTCGGTCGCCTTCTAATTTCTTTCACTCCCCCACTTTCTGAGAACCTAAAGAGTGACAAGGGGAAGAGTTGAGGAATTAAGAGAAGGCAGTGGATTTTCAACCTCTCCCCGTCCCGTGAAAAGTGTATTTTATACCACAAAGAGTGCACTGGGAAACTTTCCCTAAGAGAAGTTGGGCGCAGTGTTATTCTTCTCCAGGGGCCCCCTGGCCTCCCCGCCCCCTCTGGACAATGCGCGCTTTGAGGCTCGGTGGCCTGCGGGCAGCGGGAGACGAGGGGACTGGGCAGCCTTCCTCCAGGGGCCCGCAGCTGGGGGAGCGACGGGCAGGGAGCAGGTCTGGGGAGGCGGGCCACGCAGGATGAAAAGCCATAAAGGTACAATTTTGCTCCCCCCGGCCTTCCACAGAGGCAGGGTTTGAGGACCTGGGGCAGGGCTGCTGGACAGCGGGATATGACAGGTTTCGAATTTTGTTTCTTATACCCATCTCCCACCCAAACGTTTTATTTTGACACAAGATTACGCATTCTAGGTTTTCCAACCTCCTGGCCCTTACTTTTGGTCACCTGGTTCATGGTTTTTAATATCTGAACCCGGGTCTTTAATGCTCAAATCGACCCCGGCGCTCACGCCTGGCCTCAGCAGGTCTTCTCAACCCCCCACCTCACCCTCGCACTCAGGGTGCAGAGCCGCAGGAAAAGCCCCTTGGCCAGGCACTCTAGGACGCTACATTCTAGTTTGGGATTTTTTCTCCCAAAGAGAACACCGCCACATTCCCCTCCAGGCAGCCTCTAGGAGAGGACCTCCGAGATCAGCAGAAGCCCTCAAAAGGTTACCATCTCGGTGGAATCGTTCGTCTGATGTTTTAAAACGTATGCGAAACGGGGCGTCAGGGCCACGTGCTGGGCCTTCGAAACGCCTCCGTGGGCCCTGGCTTTCAGAGCCGCGGACGCCGGGGCTGGCATGGAGGGGGTGCTGAAGCCACCGGCGGGCGTCAGGGGCCCGCGCTGCGCCGCAGGTCTGGCCGCGGCGCCGAGTGACAGGAATTATCTGGAGCCTGTTTGATCTGGGGCTGCATAGTCAGCCTCTGCTTTATTTGTTTGTTTGTAATCTCATATTTAGCACGCTGGGACGGTGGTAGCAAGAGAAAAAGGAAGGGATGGAGGAGGGGGCTTCTCGATAACCACACCCCTTCCTAATGAGTTCATTTCCATATGTGAGCCTCCCGCATCTAGCGCCCTCTTTTTCCGGACGCCAGCGTGCTGGTGCGTCTTGCGCAGCGCGCGGACGCCTCCACTCTGGATTGAAATGAAAAAGCTCGCGGTGGGAGCAGAAAATTGGTCTATTGATACATTCGCTCCGAGTGTTGATCTTGGCATCACCCGCAGCCGGTTCTTGCTTCCCCGCCCCCAAATGGGGCGCCCACGGATTGCCGAGGGCTTGCCGAAACCCAGGCTGGCAGTAGGCAGAAACAGACATTCATTCCTCCCCTTTCCCCGCCTCCAGTTTTCGCACCCTCACGTCCCCTGCTTTTTACCCAACTCCAGATTTTGTTTGTTTGTTTTGCCCTCAAGGTGAGGGCAGAGAGGGCAGGGTCGTGCTAGAAAGGGAGTATAATCCCAAACGAATGAATCAAAAGTGAAAGTTTCAAACCAGACCCTGGTCCTGTTCAAGAAAAATGTAATCCTGCACTCGGGGAGAGGGCTGGCCCTTGTGTGTGCATGTAAGAGAGGGAAGGCGAGAAACTGAGGTTGTGAGATTGTGTCTGTAATCTGAGTCGTTTGAAAGTTGTGGCAAAGACCATGAAGTTTTGGAAGAGTCCTCAGCAGAAAACTTGAGACGGGTTTTAGCTGCTTCTAACCTGGTTTCCTATACACGTTTGTGGTGATTCTGTTCGGAAAATTGGTGAAACAGACTTTTACAATTGGTCGCCACCCCCGTGCTCCCACCACAACACCCACCAAACTTCGCGGTGCGCACTAGAGAGCGGGCTTCGGCTTGAGCCCCAACACAGCTTGCTTGTCAATTGCGAGCTGCAGGTATATCAAAGTGAACTGTCCCAAGTAACTTGTCTAGAAGCTGGGAAGAAGCTTAAGCAGCTTGCTTTAATGATGATTTGTAGCTCGGCGAGGGGCACGGACAGCAAACACCCCGCAGGTGTGTGCCGTAACACCACCATCCGGACTTGAATGTAGATTACTCTGGCGATCGTTTGATCGGCCCTTTGAAACCCTTTACAATTGCCTGTGACGAACGGCCAGTCCCAGTTTTTCCCCGAATAATGCCTTGAGGGTAAGTCCTCCAGGCCTTTAAAGAGCTCCAGTTTTTTGTTGTTGTTGTCTTTTTTTTTTTTTTTTTGAGAAAGAAACACGTTCGATTTTAGTTTAGGCATCGTCAATTTTTAGTCGCTAACAAGCATCACTCAAGCCATTCAATACTTAATGACCGTTACCTTAGCTGTCTTCCCAGCAGCCATATATATGTGTATATACACAACGCATTAATAAGAAGAACAAATTCATTAATTTCGTTTTCTTTACTTCCAAACTGCTCTGCCTGTTTATAGATGTTTGTGTGGGTGTTTATTGTAAACATGCGTTATTATTATTAATGTCATTGTTAATCTTGTTGTAATGCTTTCTCTGTTCTCTCTGAATTATATCTGTTCAGTCAAGTGGGAGTTTAACTTAAACATTAAGGCTTTTTCCAAAGTAAAACTTTGGAGTTTAACCCCGTCAACACCTTCGCGCCAACCCCCACCACCAAAATGAAAAAGAAGGTGCTGTTCAACCTTTAATATTGACTTAGAGTGTTTACATAAGGGGAGGAAAATGAACTTTTGTCTGAAACGTGCAACAAGCGGCACTTTGATTTCATAAAATAAATGTCAACAATTGCAAGAGCTTATCACACTAGGGTAGGGGGTGGAGGGTGGGAGTGCAGTTGAATTAAAGGCCCATTCCTGCCACTTCAGACTACAAAGGGTTACACATAAATAAGTGCCACATTTGCCTATTGCAAAAGTTTTCTCGGTGCTTTCTAAGTCACAACAGGGGAGGGTGGGGGAGAGAAGCTGTCCTTTATTATCCAGTTCTGGGCAGGAGCAGACCCCAGTACCAAGAGGCTCTTAGCTTTGGCTGCAGAAGAGGGGCAGCCTTTCAACAGCAGCCCCCTTTGTTCTTCCGATCTCTTTCCCAATTTCAAGCTTCACTTGCACATCCCAAGTTTGTGTGTTAATGACGCTATTACCATCTGGCTCGCCCTACTTTCCAAAAGATATAAATCTCCTAGCTCCATTGCCCGCATTATCATTTAAGTGCCACCATAGCCAGAAGAAAAAGATGCTTTCAAGGCTCCAGATTCTCTTGCACTGACTACCCCTGGCATGACTTTTCCACTATATTTATAGACTATACATTGGGTGCGGGACAGCTCCTTGAGAGAAATGATTTACCAAGAGCTGTCCCTCTAAGCCAAGGAAGACATGATTCTGGCTGAAAGGAAGGCTTCAAATGAATGTCTCTTTAAAATGTTTTTGTTTTGTTTGCAGCAAGCAGATAGTAGCCCCAACATACTTTATGTGTTTGTGCCTTCGTAAAAGTTGCACCGCAACTCCCAGACATTCAAAATATGCCACTTTTCAAACTATTTTGAGGGGGAGGATAGATTGGTCTCTCCGTAGGGAGATGGGGTGGGATGGGGTGGGGTGGGGAGCAGGAGTGAAAGGAGATTTTTTTAAAAAAAAAGGCCGGTGAAGCAACCTTTGGGAGCTGGGCCAACGGCATCCCTTCTCTTACACCCTCACTTGTGTAGTACCTGCACAGATGTGCAGATGTGGGATTTCCACACTCCTAGCTGCAGATCTACAGCCACTTCTCTCTTTCGATTCTTTCCTGGGTAATCCGTGTTTTGAACGCAACAGCTGAGAAAGTACAACAAAAAGAGTTGGGCTGGCTTGTGCATGGCTCCAAAGTGACTTCATTTATCCGGCCAGGTCTGAGTGAATAGCACAGAGCAAAGTGTGCCTCTAACTGCCTGGGCTTCTGGTTCAGACCCCTCGCTCATTTGAACAGCTAATCTCTCTCTGAGGGCTTCTACTGCTTGTGGCCCTAGACTGCCATATCTGGGCGCATCTCCTTGGGATGCTCTCCCTCTTCTTCTTCTTCCCAGTGTTATCTTCACAGAGGTGAGTTCCACTGATAAGCCAACCCAACAGGTTGGAAAAAGAATTGGAAAGGTGAACTTCACAGGTTCCTAAGAAAAGCTTTTAAAATCAGCAGGATTTGAGCAAACCGCTCTCTCTCTCTCTGAAAAAATAATCTTGTCAGAGAAAACATCTTTAATGAAATACAGTCTTATTGAGGGGTAAAAAAAATATATATCATTTGTTATATATTCCTAATACTTTGAACTGAGCACAGAAAGTGACTAAAACAGTGATCTGTTTATATCACACCGGTGTAGTTATTTTCACACCGGTGTAGTTATTTGCACGCAAAAGGCATTTTTTGTCTTTCCAGTTCACTTTCCTGCTGTTTCCCCTCAAATTCAAAAACGATCTTGTTTAGAAACTTGTATCCCTTACTTTCTCCTTTTGAGAATATTATCGAGTTGCTATGAACAAATGCAGAGGATATACCTTTTAAGTGAGATGCACTTTTAATCACTGATCATTAAAATGGTTATGTTAAATATACTCAATTACATGCATGAGTTAACTCTAACAGTTCTTTCTATTCTCCCAGCTGCTCACGTATTCCTTAACGATAGTCTGTGGCAGAAACTTGATTATGCTGAATTCATACATTTCGATGGATTTCATCAGCCTAATTAATGTCTCCGTGTGGTCCTGGGGTCTGAATGAACCCTTTACTATGTTTGAGGTTAAAGGCAGTGTTGGAATGTAGGTTTTTCTTTCTTCGATACTTAGGAGGTACTTTGGGATTCCTTCCCCTCGGCAAGGTAGGTAGCAGTTGTTAAATGGAAAGACTGTGCAAAACAAGAAAGCCTATCCCAAATGGCAGAAAAATGAGGCTCATTCCTCATCCTTACTTCCACATCAATATTTTTGGATTGGATACATAATCTCCAATTGGTGGTAAAAAAGATAAAGTTGGAAACAGATTTACAAATGGTGGCCAAATAAATTTCCTTTAACTCATCAAGGCCGTCCCTGTTCCCGCCCTTCTTCCTGCCCCTATAACTTTTAGACTACTTCCCCATCCATTTCAACTTTCATCTTTCCCAAGGAAGCACTCGGGGCCAGTATTCATGAGAAACTCCAGTCACACACACACCCCACCCCACCCCATGTGGGTGCATGCATTCATTCTTTTCAGGTGTAAATTAACATCTGAATACATCTCAACCTTACTGACCCTTACCGCCACCACCATCCGGGCTTCTGCAGAGTTGCAGCTAATCTGCACCTCCACAACTGGCAGGGCAGATTGAGGTCGGATTTCCCAAGCCCCACCTCCAACAAAAGGGTCCAAAAGTGCTTGCATTGCCTATGAGAGAAGTCCTGATATTTGCCCTTGTCCAGTGAAACACCCACGGAAGAATATAATTTAAGACATATTTTCTTGGTGGTCAAGGAAAGAAGAGTACAGAAAGAGGAAGAAAGAGATGGCAGCATCTTGGTTCTTTAAGAAATGTCCCAACTTGGGCAGGTGGAACTTGAAGCTTTTACCGCACTTTGAGTTTCCAGGGACTGTGTTCGCCCCCGTAGAACTTCCCTCAAGCAGGGGTTCCACTGACCCAGATTCTAGTAGTAGTGGGGCAACATCACACCTCAACATAGAACAGGAAGGATTTCGGATCTATAATCAAATCACCGTCTTGGGACTTTGTGCTTGTTATGCTAATGTGATGACTTCTGGAGTAAGAGTATATTTTCAGGGTTGGAAATTAGCTTTTTAGAATGCTTTGTGTAATGACAAACATTAGACAGAAGAGACAAATGCGCCAGCAATGATGGCACAATACTCCTAGCAAACACCCTGGGCTATTTTAACAGATAAATGGAGACCCAGATATATTTGTAAAATTAAGCTGAGAACAAGCAGGGGGAAACTGGGTGAGAAAGCAGGTGCTGGCAGCCAGGCCATTGCAGTGGTGGAGATGCTCTTGCAAACCCCGCCTTTTCTCTCAGACATAGTTGAGTGGTAGCATAGTTCATTGCTCAGTCCCTTGGGGTGGATGCTTAGGGGGGAAAAAAGAGAGACAATTGTTTCATACATAGCACTGCAAATAAGCAATTACCTCATGGTTTATGCACTCTTAAGGTTAGATTGCAGAGAATACAGGAAATAAATATTTCTGGGTTGGGGCGGGGGGGGGGAAGGGAGTGTTCTGGGGAGGTGTATGCAAGTGTAGAGAGAAATGAAAAACTTAGAATTTTAGAGCCGTATATTGTGGAGTTGTCCAGTACATCTGCTGTATCCAGTATATTGTATCTCAGCACTGTGTGGTTAAGAATTTAGGCAAATCCTCAAATTGGTGGTATTGACATCATGTGATTTATGTTTTGGGAATCAAGAACAAGATAGTTTAATGCACCATATTTCTCAAAAAATAAGAATCTTCAGTATGTAGGGCTGGGATGGGATTAGTTGCTTCCCATAATGGTAAATAAGAAATTCACACACTGACCAAGTATCCAAGAGAACTCTTTTTATCAGTTACCTGCCTTTGGTGGACATCAGAGCAAAGTCACTCCCAGCCGAGTTATTGTATGCCCAGTTCTTCCTCTCCCCGTCCTCCTGCTGCCCACTACATCCACCTACCCATGGCGGTTTCTTCAGAAATAAGTGACTTGGTTGCTGGATGGATTTTCACCCCTTCTGCATGACACAGGTAGCAAACATCAACTTGCATCTATGAAGCCTGTGAACTATGATAATGGATAAACTCTGTGTTAACAGTCTTATTTGGGGCTAGAGCAAGGTTGCCAAGACATAGTCTGAATGAGTTGGGGCTTCTGAGATCCTGTAAAATGAGGCCAATTTTAAATGTTGGCACCGAATGCTGAGCTATTTATAATAGCCCACGTTGTCTCATTTTCTACGCGAGTTGAATAGGAGCAAAATACCTGACTTGATGCAGTGGCTCTCTAATGACAAATGAACTAATTAGAGGTGGTGTTTCTTAGTTCATCCCAAAGATCTTAGCGATGGTAGACGTGGGAAAGGCAGGCTCCAACAGCTTTAGTTTTAAGAAAGACAAGTTTTATGCATCCATGCTTTGAAGTTATAAACTGAGTTTGTCTCACCTATCTGATCCCCTCCGTCACTGTTCTTTGTATAGATGGGTCCAGGTAGACTAAGGGTAATACTTAATACATCAATTCACTGACAGAGCAAATTCATGAATCAGATTACCTTTCACCTTTGGTGTGTAAATGATTCGTTGCATGCCAAGGTCATGAGGCTTTTTATAGCAAGGTTCTTCTGAGATAAATTAACACGTTTATCACATAATCTAATCTACCAAGTGGGGTGGATTCCATGGTAGGTCTGCCCAGTACCACTTTTTTGAAAAATGCCCTTGGTGAAACAAGTCATTGAGTGAAAAGTACAGAGTAGTACATCATAGATAAAAGGCGAGAGAATCCAGATAAGGAAGGATTACATCTTCACGCTCTGGTATGATATGGCAGCATTTGTAAGTAAGTGGCAGATTGTAGAGCGAAGGCAGCGAGTGCAACAAGAAACAGTGACATGGAGGCAGTGAAACAGCTTGCTGGAGATTTATGGGCTCATGTTACTTATGATCAGATGCCATTCACTTACTTGTGAGCTAAAGGATTTATATACTGCAGAAATCCTGATCACATCGATGGAAATGACCTAGGACTTCAAAGGATCAGTTTTGAAGTTGTTGGACATTTAGTTTCAGATTTCAATTCCAAAGTCCCAATCTGAATTGCTCATTGGTTTGGAGAGGAAAACGCCTAATTCGAAACTCTATTAGATCAAACAAACTTAGATGAGCTTAGAAACAACTTTGAATCCCAGATTTCAACACTTGTTATACTACTTGTTTATGGAAGAAAAGAGGGAGCGCCTGGTCTCTAACCAGGAGAGAAGCCTATTTGCAACATCTCTGTAGATTTTAGCAGCTTGGTCCTCAGCACTTCATAGAGACCACAGGCATTTAAGCCGACGTGGTAGTTCTGGTCTCATGTCATCCGAACAGCACATTTTTCAAACTCAGAAATGCCAGATCGTGTTATTTCTGTGGCAAAGAGTTGCTTAGGATCTGTGACAGCTGAGTTTTTCCTATTGATTATGTGACAATGCAGTTCATTTATAGAGTTCAGAGAAATGAGAAAAGCCTCTAGTTTAACAAGACGGCCCTTAATTCAAGTGCTGTGTTGTATATAAATGCAGAAATCAAAATTCAAGTTGGAGAAAGGAGAAGCGTGAATTAAATTGTGAACCCAAACATTTGTAGATAAATCAACCTCCTAGGAGGTTCTGTGACTGATAATTTAATATGAAATCTTATGATTTAGGTAACTGGATTTGTAAACCATACAAGAACTTATATCTTACATAGAAAATTTATATTTAGATCAATGTGTACATTTAAAGTTGCTCCTAAATTTAAAAGATAGAGTGAGCCCAAAATGTAAAAAACCAAATCAGAGGGCACTTTTGTGAATGTATGTGGGACGTGGTGCAGAAGAGGGGGCTGTTTATAGAGGTGCTAACCTACAAACACTTCGAAAGATTTTTTTTCAGATTTATCAAGTTCTGAAATGATTTAATATGCACACATTCTTCCAATGCCTCCACAGGTAAAAATATTGTTATTATTTATGTTGAGCGTCAAGTCCTAATAATTTTCTGTGTCGTAGGTACAGACAGGCATGCAGAAGTAACTAGAAGTCCGACACATGCCAAGGTCTTGTGGGCTCAGGATTTCAAACAAAAGAAAACTCGGGTAACTGTAAATCAAGGGCTCTTGAGACCATAGACAGGGACACCCAGAAGGGTTAATTGGAGAAGAAGGAAGAGAGAGACTCCTCAGTGCAGTCTGTGTGAGTGACAGGAAGAAAGAGCAAAAGCTGGACCGGCTGCCAGGCGCCTTGCAGTCCCCCTCGAAGCACATCCTCTTGCTGGGGGACAGAGTGGAGCTTTGGGTGGGGGGACACAACCGGAAAGCTACAGACCCGCTGTGGCCTGCATCCTGCCCTCCCCTTCTTGCATCTGTCTGAAAGCCATCCAGCATGTTGAAAGTGCGATTATGGACAATTTGTCAGCCTGGATTTGTCACTGGCAATAACTTTTCATGAAGTTTCACTCTCAGGCACTTGAGTTTAGGAAACTGGCATTATCTTGTGATTTCTCATTTAGACATGGCCCAGGTCGGCAGAAGAAGGAAAAGGAACATTCACCGAACTACAGTCACTCCACCACACCATGGGGACCCAGGGGAGAAACTGGTTCCTTCTCCTATAAAACTCTCTCTTCTCCCAGTGTCCTTTGGGGCATCATTGTCTGTGCTGTCCCTGTGGGTGAGATACGATGGGGAGAGAGGCCTTCCATATCCTCCCCACCTACCCCACAAAAATTTGTGTTCTTGGGACCACACTTCATTTAAGCAACCTGGGACTGAGACCCTGAAGTTTTAAGTGTTTCGTTTTTCCTCTTTTTTTTTTTTTTTTGTATTTGTGGTTGTGAATGACTTTCAAATGCTCAGGGTCAGAGCCCTCACTCTAAGATTGAAATCTTCACTTTTTCTGTAGTTCCTTTTCTTTTCCTATTGGACTGGTGGGTGTGGTGGCCAAACGGCTGGCCTGTCCCTCGGGTGGAGCAGCTGGGGCAGCTGCTCTGGGGCAGCTGCTGTGCCTCACCCCTCTTTTCTGACAGTCATTAAAATTCAATTTCAAAATTTCTGTCTTGAACAATTTCCTAAGGAGCCTATGAAGCACGCCAAAAGAGTGAGACTTTTTTCAAGTGGTCATGTCTTGGCAATAGACGGGCACTGGTCAAGTTGCCCCTGGCTGTGCCCTTGTAGGAGCAGTTCCATGGACAGTGTCTAGTTTGGAGTGCTGTGTCCACCTGGACTGAGGGAATGGCTCGGGGAAAGGCTTAAGGCAGGCCAAGAAGCTAAGGGCGGCAACTAGTCTTTCCCTCATCAGCATTGCCCTTGTAGCACAGCCTGTGCTGTCCTGGGGGTAGAGCCCAGAACCAGGCGGAAAGTTCACTCATTGTTCCTCACTTGCATCTATCTCCCTGCTCAGCTCGCTGGTCTCTCTTCCTGGATTCCCTAAAGAAAAATGTTTGTGTATCAAAAAGTTCCCTTCTGCCAAGAAGCTTCCCTTCCCAGCTCTTTCTCGTTTGGGTGGAGAAGTCTGCTTCTGGGTTAAGAATCACCACTAACGTGTTTTGAGAAATAGAACAATAGATGTACATGGGCAGCATGCAGTAGGCAACTGAGTTTCCTCAGGAGCTTTGGACAGAGAGCTGCCAAACAAACATTCTTCAGACCCAACCTCACAGTAGTTTTTCATTCCCTGCTCCCAAAAGTTAACATGTGATTAGGACAAAAAAATACCTCCCTTAACTAACACCCGTTGGAATCTGTGGAAAGAATATAGCATTTCTTTGAAATTCTAGATGGGCGTTAAGGACTACCTGACTATGACTGCCTTCACTTCTTAACCACATGTAACTATCTTCCTAAACACCAGCCTCCAGCCTCCTTTCCTGCAAAACCATTGGCCCCTCAGTACTTTTTCTCCTCCCTTTAAATTCTTATCCCTTTCTCTTTTTTCCTCTGCCACCCTAAACCAAATTCTCTGAATTAAATTATGATCGTCTCCCAAATGCCATGACAACTTAGAGGGGGAATTTGGGGACTGCCCTGAAAATACATGATATAGAATGTAGATGTTACAGCTGAATGCAATTGACAAGTGGCAGCAATGAATTCCACATTTTAAGTAAAAAGGCTTCTTTTTACTTAATTTTCAGGATCTACTTACTGGTCTTAATAGATACCAGTTAAAACTGAAATAAAATAGAGAACTGCTACAGAAAGACCAGATTAAGCCCTTTCTGGACTGGCAGCCATCGTATCTTATAGAGCTCATAGTTATTTGGACAGAATCTTTTATACTGCTGGAAACCTCCATAGACTAACACCCAAAGCTGTGCTTCTCAGTATTTAATTACAAACCTGGCAGGGTGGAGACTTTGCCGATTAAAGGAAAATCAATCAGTACTTATTAGCCATAACAAATCAATAAAAACAATTATTGTTTCACTACCTGATTTTGTGGAATTTCTGCTTGGGTGGTACTTATAGTTGTTTCCTAGAAGTGTAACTCATTTTATTCCGTGGTCCCAGAATAACTCTGTCTCCAAGGTTTGTTTGTTTCTTTGTGTTTTTTTTTTAGATTTTTATTTGTTTGTTTGTTTTTAATTGGGGAAGGGGAACAGGACTTTATTGGGCAACAGCGTGTACTTCCCAGGACTTTTTCCAAGTCAAGTTGTTGTCCTTTCAATCTTAGTTGTGGAGGGCGCAGCTCAGCTCCAGATCCAGTTACCATTGTTAGTTGCAGGGGGCACAGCCCACCATCCCTTGCAGGAGTCAAACTAGCAACCTTGTGGTTGAGAGCACACTGGCCCATGTGGGAATCGAACCGGCAGCCTTCAGAGTTAGGAGCATGGAGCTCTAACCTCCTGAGCCACCGGGCTGGCCCCTGTCACCAAGGTTTTGAATATGTCTACTGGTGTGGGCTTTTAATTTCTTTCTCCCAGTGAAGAAGAGGCTTCATATTGTAGTAGAGAACACACTAGGCTAGAAACGCCAAGCAGGATCTAGGTTCCAGTTGAGGCATGTTATTAAGGCAGTTCATGTTTCTGGGCTTCAGATTTCTCACATGTAAAGAGATAGGACTGCATAGTCTCTTAGGGCCCTCTCAGTTCCTAAATCCTGTAGTTCAATTACATATTTGTGAATTTTCAACATAAGAGAAGATCCAGATCTAAGAGTTACTAAATAAAATATTTATTTATTTTACAGTTCTTTTAGTAAACATTTACGCAGAAGACTAACAAATGTTTTTTGGTCTTTTCCTGGGAGAGATCCTAAATTTGACGAGAGGAAACCAAGCTAAGAGACTTGGCCTTGTTTTCTTGCGTACAAATGGACCATTGTCTTATACTTTAAGTTCTTTTCCTTTTCAGATCCAACTAAGACATAATGTTTCACTCAAGATAAGGTTTGTGGTTTAGGAGATTCTGGTCTGGCCTGCCTCATTTTAAGACTTCTATCATCTCTTTTCAAAACCTGAGGAGGACCTCATTTCCTGTTTGAGAGTTCCTCATGCTTTGCCAGCCACTGGGTCGTTAAGGAAGCTTGCCAAGAGTTCCCGGCTGGGAAGGACAGTCTGAGTTCATCATAGAGAATGAGCTGGCACCACAGTTGTAGTGACTCACCAGCCTGGTTGCCCACTTTGCAATGGCAAGAACCACACTGTCTAATTGAAAGACCTGTGTTTTAGCAAAGTGCAATTGGATTACAGGGCAAAGTCACCTCAAACGCTATCTCCAATCTTCCCTTTCATTGGCTGTTTTGAACACAAGACAAGAAAGGAAATTATATCCTGAATTATAGTTTGCTTTTTAAAAATTAAGATTAATTAACAGATACTTGGTTTTATATCTATTCTGTTCTAGGAATTTAGTGGTAATCATAAAACAGTGAAAATAGGTCACAGCAAAATGAACATTCAAGATTAGGTTAAAACATTCCTCTGAAATTTCACTGTTCATTTTTGGAGTGTCAGTTACTACACCTCTGTTATTCATCATTTTTTTTCTTGGCCTAGAGTCAAGATGAGAAATGATATTTCGACCAAAAGACATTGTTTTGTTACATAGCCTCTGCTTTTTAAAATGCAAACCCACCCTCCCCTTACCAGTGCTTGATCTTTGTAGGTACTCATGCACTTCTGCCTGCTCCCTCCCCCCTCTCTTTTACACACACACACACACACACACACACACACACACACACACACACACACACACACATACACCACCACCACCACCACCAAAATGCTAGAGAAAGTCCTGTCAAGATTTACATGAGAAAATTAGAGGGCCAGAGCAATAGCAACACTAAAAGTCAATGATTTCACTTTGCGAAAAGTCATTGTACAGTACACAGGTATTTTTGAAAGCAAGTATTATTATGATTAAAAAATATTATACTTCTAAATTATTACAATTCTCATCTAAGCTAAAGGCACACATAGGAACCATTTTAAAGTATTTTGTATTACAGTTTGTCACCAAAACTCAACTAGTAGAAGTTGACAATGTGCATAAATAGGTGTACCCCATGAGGAATTAAATTTTAATTCATAAGTCTATTGTTGTGGAACTTTAGGACAAGGCAGCATTTGGTATTAACATGGAAGAATATTCTGTGGCTGTTTTAGCTTTAATCTGCATTACACTAAAATAAAGTGCACATTGTATTTTCCCCCCAGTGTTTTTTGTAAATTAAATATGGAATATTTAAATATGGAATAATAATAATAATAACTTCTTGCTTTTCTCCTAATTTTATTATTTCAAATCAAGCAAAAATGGACATTTTTCTCTCAGAAAAAAAAAGTATTTTTGATGCAAAAATGATTATTTAGTTACAGTATTTTTCCCTAATAGGTTAGCATTTATGATGGATCTTATTTCAAAGCTGATTATTCTCAAAGAAAAGCAGAGAAATATTAGAATTTGCAAGTAAATTATATGTTTAAAAAGTATTTTAATAGATTATGTAAATTGTTGTCCTCTATTCGTTAAAAAAAAGCAGTATCTGTTGCAAATGTGAAATTTTGCTGTTTGAAATATCTTATAAGTTCCTTTTCTTTAGGACAGCAGTGTAAATTAATATCAAAGACAGACACTTTAGAACTCCCTCAATTTTTTTTTTTTTTTACTTTAACTGTGATAGGCATCTCTGCAAGGTAGGTTTTAACATATTTTTTTCCTAATTTTTTTTCCTTCCTTTCAGTAAGAAGGATAAGCTTTTAGAGTACCCAGTCACCGTGGTAACTGCCAAAAAAATTCTCCTGAAGTTTGAAGAGGTCAGCTGGCAGGGTCAACAGCTCTGGCCTCTCTCTGAGCTCGGTCTAGCATGCCCCAGCCTGCGCTTGGAGTGTCAGGCCAGAGCTGACCCTGGGAGGTGGACTATTCCGGCTCAGATATAAATTTTTCGAGTCAGTTCATGGCCTGGACTCTCCAGGTGGCCTCCAAAATCGATTTTGACCCCCTGACCCTGTCTCACGGAGGCATAGCATCCACCCTAAGTAAGGATTTAGCCAAGAATGACAGCTTTCCACTGAGTGTTATTGGGGACAGTATAAACAGTTTGGAAAGCAAGTAAGGAGGTGTGAGTGCTAGAAATCATTAAAAGCACATTAAAAAACAATTGAAGGAAATTTTCTTTGTGAAAAAAAGTTTGCAATGCTTATTTGTTACAGAAGTCTTCTGTGATTTGTAGGATTTTTTCATCAAAGGATCGTTTTCAATATAAATACTCAGTAAACCACACATCTTTATCCTTTTATATACTTTGTTACAAATATGCAAGTAAGATAGCCTGACTTGCAACAAAATAGGTACAGCAGGGATGCAACATGTACAGAAAAGGGAAGCTGGTTATTAAAATGCATCCCTAGATTTTTCTAGTATTGTTAATAATTTGTGTATGTGTGTTGAAATGTTTAAAATGGGAAAATAAGGAACCTTAAAAAAAACAGTCTGGAATGAAGATCAACTTGTGCGGCACTCCAAGTACCTTGAGATTTTATAAAACACATAGCCAGTACACCAGTACACTCATTTGGATACAAATGAGATTTGGGGGGGGGGGGGGGGAGAATATATATATATATATATATATATATATATATATATATATATATATAAAGTTAGATCTTGTATAGAGCTAAAGAGGAGAAAACAGTAAATTAATAGTGTCTGAATTAATTTGGAAAATAAAAATAGTGTATTTAAATCATCAGTGACTCTTTTTCCGTCTTTCTTTTTTTCAGGATGCCACCCTGAAAGGTTTATTTTCTCCAGAAAAGTAGAGTTCTCTTTGAGAGTTCTAGCCTGTGAACTCAGTATGTAAATGTGGTCATCAAGCAAGACTGAACTGCCAACAGGGAAGATTTTGAATGTTTCACTGTCTTAAAACCCTTCACAGCATTCCTTCTTCCAGTGGTGCTTTACTCAAAGTTTTCCCCTTTTCCCAGCACTGTTGAAAATGGCTCCAAAGCAACACTGCAGCAGCTAAACCAATTGTACTATGAAGTTGTTGAGATGGCATTTCATCTGAATCCTTTGTAAAAATTTGATTTTAAATAGGGGTGAGTGTCCTTTGGGGAAAGAGGGCAAGGGAGAATGGAAGAAGGGGGGAGGGGACAGAGCAGTTTATATATGTGTATATACTCCTTGTGTTTGAAGGCTTCTGTGTCTTGGCTTCTCACTCTGTTAAATCCCTATTATAAAACTTATCTTCACAAAGCCTATTATAGTATTCTGAGAACAAATTGGACCATGAATAACTTAGTTGGAAGTGTAGATTATTTTCTACTCAGGGAAAGTTAGACATGACAACAGCTTAACAGAAAGAATAGTGATTAATCTTAAATAGATGGATTTCAAAGTTTCACTCTTGATAAAGAGTACCTTTGATATTTCCCCTCTTCAGACTCATGTTTCCACTTTCTTTGTATTAAGAATTGCCCTAGTGATCACACTGTCCACCTAATACGGCACGGCTCTAACTGTAGATCATTTTCTTTCAGGTTGTTAATCTGTCCAAGAGGTGACCAGCACGGCACTCTACTTCCCATTTGGTTAAGTATGTGGTTCCAGAGTGGCACCTGTGCTTAAATATCAAACTCACTGTTAGGAATGATATCTTACATAAATTATAATTTCTCAATTAGATAAAATTACTTAAAAACCATAAATTTGTTTAATGCCCTATAGCTTACAAAACACTTCTTGATTCATGATTTTGTTTGATCCTTAGAATAATGTTATGAAATAAACAAATGTCATTAATCTGATTTTATCAATGAGAACGCTGTGTTATTTGCACACTCTGATCTGGCTGATAAAAGGAAGAACTGGGATACCAACTCAGATGTTATAGCTTCTATTTCAAGTGAGTAACCTATAGCAATAGGCTTTTTAATTATTTTTGTGTTCTATATCCCTGATTTTGTATTAAAGAACAAAGTCTTTATATTTCACAGATTAAAAAGTTAAAAGACTTGATTGAAAAGAATTCTATTCACTTAACGTGAATTTTGCCAGTTATTTTCCTTTGTGCACACATATTTCAATGGTCTTGCAGAGTTGAAGTTCTTAATTTTTAAAAGTCAAACATGAGCAGTCCTATATAAATTATAATAACTACCTGGAATTTGTTTTTAACTTTTATTTATTTTAAGTGTATTTTATCAGGACCCATCAGCTCCAAGTCAAGTAGTTGTTTCAAGGTAGTTGTGGAGGGCGCAGCTCACACTGGCCCATTCAGGGATTGAACCGGCAACCCCAGTGTTATGAGCATCGCACTCTAACCAACTGAGCTAACTGGCCACCCCTGGAATTTTTTTTTAATGTACATGAAAACTACAGATTATCTGTCTCAAAATAAAATATAATAGTAAATAAGGCTTTAGAAGCAGGTTCTGGGGCTGGCCCCTGTGGCTCAGGTGGTTGGAGCGCTGTGCTTCTAACATGGAGGTCGCAGGTTCGATACCCACATGGGCCAGTGAGCTGCGCCCGCCACAACTAGACTGAGAAACAATGGCTTGAATCGGAGGGGAGGGGCGCGGTAGAAGGGTGGAAAGAAAAAAAAGAAGTAGGTTCTGCATAGAAAGTAATTATTTGAGAGCATGAAATTGATCAAGTTCTAGAGTGCTGTAGATAAAGTTTCCCTTCTAGTGGTATAATTGACAAATAAAATGGTAAGATATTTAAAGTATACATCGTGATGATATGACACACATATACATTGTGAAAGGATTCCTCCTGTCTAGTAAATTAACACATCCATCACCTCACATATTTGTCTTTTGTGTGAGGGGAGGGAACATTTAAGTTCTACTCTCTTAACGAATTTCAATTATTTGGTACAGTGTTATCAACTGTAGTCACCATGTTTCACCTTGGATCCTCAGAACTTACTCACCTTATAGCTGAAAGTTTGTACCCTTTTATCAATCTCTTCCCTATTTACTCAGCCCCTGCCCTTCTAAATTTTACAGATTGGTCTCTTTTAACATTGAACAAGTCTGGCTAAACAAAATTGTATAGGACTACTTTTGTTTCTCTTGGGTTTTTACTTAACCCATGTTAAAAAGTGTTTGCAAAACAGTCTAGAAATAATAAGTGAAAGGTTTAGTCAACCTGATATTGATGTCACCTATGTAAACATACAGAAAAGAGTAACACAATGTTATCCTTCTTCGGGTTTTCATTTTATTGTTTTAATTAGGTAATATAGGCAATGTGCACGTAAATGTGGGAATCCTAATTTTATTATTTCTTAACTTGTATACACTTAAATTAGTCATTTTATATATACTTAAATTAAGGTCTTTGCTCCTGAATTATGCTGGCAGCCAGACAAATCCAGTCAAACTTTTTAGGATTGGAAAAAAAGGAAAGGGTCCAGAAAGGAAAATCAACTGTTCTGGTTGGATGTTGTCTTTGTGAGGTTGTAGGTTGTATCAACAATGACATACAACCTTTCTTGTGCTAAGGTTTTTCAATTACAACCTAACTTTAGACTGAGGAGTGTTCATTTTGATTTGGAGGTAAATGCTCAAGCCCTAAAACTCAAACTTCTAGTCGTCTCTACTAATTTGCAAATTAAGAAATGCAAAAATAAGGACTTATATTAACATTAATTTGTCTGTTTAGATGCTCTTTGAACTTTTTAAGTTTCTTTTTATATTACCAACCTCATTCATTTTCTGCACATGTATCTTTAACAGCTGCCACTATCCAAATAAGTTTTTTCCCTTCCTCCCTTCCTTTCTTCTTCTTTCCTTCCTAAGTTTCTTCCTTCCTTCCTTCTTCTTTCCTTTTCTTTTTACTTCTCTTCTCTTCCCTCTCTCCCTCCCTCCCTCCCTCTGTCCCTCTTTTTCTTCCTTCCATCATTTCTCCCTCCCTCCTTCCTGTGTTTTGTTTTAAAATGTAGAGCAGCTGGAATTAAGGAGCTTATCTAATGCCGTATATTACACTAAACTGATATGGTGCACAACAAAACACTCACTTCATTTAAACTTGTAACAAGTCAGAGAATCCTCAAGTATAATATCAAGACTTCTCTGACAACTAAAATCCAATCCTGAGGGATGAACTTTGAGTGTTATAGATCCTGGCAAGTTTCCTCTTGCTATCTTTGTAGTCTTTATAATTCATCTAAGCTATTGGTTAATTTTCATGTAAACTTCTCATGTTGCAAAAGGAGAAGCAGAAGCAGAAGAAGAACAAGAAGAAATAAAACTATTTCAGAAATTTGAAAAGAAATATTGTCAAATTACTACATATAATTTGTATGTGAGTATATGGAAGCATCATGCTAGCATTGGAAAGCAGAAAAAAACATCAGCAACTCCTCAGTTTCCTTTTAAGTCACCCCTGCCCAATATACTGTGGTATCAAAGATAGGTTCTGCCTCTCTCTCTCTCTCTCTCTCTCTCTCTCTCTCTCTCTCTCTCTCTCTCTCTCCCCCCCCCTTCTCCTGAAGCTATTATCAACCTGGACAGATTAATCTAATTTGGCAAAATATGATTTTATTTTAAATGTTATAAGAATTTTACTTAGTGAAGGTTTTAAGCAAGTCAACAAAGGATAAAAAATATTTTGTGTTCTTCTGAAAGGAAAACTATATATCCACATTGTTTTAGAAAATCACAATAAGTAGTGAAAAATTCAGTCAACTATTTGGGTAGTAGTTTCTACAATACCAGATTTTCCTCTGTCTCTCAATATTGTGAATGTATCTAGTGCATTTGAGAGCTGATAGATACAATTCATGATTATGGGACTTAATTTACTAGAGAAACCTAGAGTTGTCCTGTTGAGTATTGTTGGGTGCCTACCCTCCATTGAATGAGGGTAATTGACTACCTCGGTAACAGGTATGAGGCATTCCTCCAAATTATGCAAAGATGAAATGACTAAATCCCTGTGCTAGGTCTTGGGAGGAAGTAGGGATTGGAATTAAAAAATACAAAAAAGACTCAAGATTTGGCCCCAGCTCTGCAGGAAAGAGAAATTAGCATGTACACAAGTGTCTCTTCAGAATAATCTATGTTAAAGGTATGAACAAACAGCTATGAAAATATGGAGTAACCTGGAAAAAGTTATTGGAGAAAATGGGGCTTGAAAGACGAATAGGATTATGTTAGATTGGGACCATATTCCAGGTGGAGAAGAAAGGTAGAGAGGTGAGATTGTACAGTGTACCACAAAATACTATTTAATGAATTTAAAAGAAAGCTTCTAGAATAACACCAAATGAGTCCTAATATTGTTTTGTTGTTGTTATTTTTGTTTGTTTGTTTTGTTTTAAGGAGGGCGCAGCTCACAGTGGCCCATGCAGGGATTGAACCGGCAACCTTGGTGTTATCAGCACCACGCTCTAACCAACTGAGTTAACCTGCCACTCCTATTATCTGTTTTAATAGGCCATTCTATAGCTTTCTTCATTCAGGAAATACTGTCATCATAAGTGCATGAAAGCATTTTACTAGTAATAAAAATGTTTTTTTCTAAAGTTAAAATTCAGTGAAGAGGAGTAAGTGTGAGGAATCTACTGTTTCTCACACTACATTATTCCTGGATCTAGGTGCTTCTGCATTCCTCAGTTATTCTCATCTGGATATCTAGTTCTCAAATTTATGAAATAATATTTCAAATATTAAAATTAAGACTTATGGAAAATCAGTCATTCTTTTTTTACATCTTTTTTAAAGGTTTATTTTTAAAAAAATATAGCTAGCATACAACATTATATCAGTTTCAGGTGTACAAATCAGTCATTCTTTTCAAAGATATTTCATGGGTCACTTATGTGTCACTTGTTACCAGAGTTCCATTATAGAGTTACACATAAAGACTGCATCTTAAAAATGTACTTTTAAGTGAATGACTCTTCAGCTTAAGAGACAAAAAACTAACATTTTTTTATTTTGAATTCTGCCATTCAGAAGCCCTACATTCATGCTTTTCATGCTTATGCAAGTGAATGAAAGTTTAGGAATATATTTAAATACCAGAGGTACCAAAAATAATGTATACAAGTGGACATTTTGGTCAACGTTGCTCAAGCAGTAGTTCACCGTCCTCAGACATGTCTGGACGCTCATGGTAACCACTTTGAGCATCTCTTGTAATTGCAGAAGTCAACCGTGACTTGTATTCATCTTTTGGTATTTATTGAGTATTACAATTTATTTTTTAAACTTTTATTTATTTTAAGTGTGTTTTCCCAGGAGCCATCAGTGCCAAGTCAAGTAGTTGTTTCAGTCTAGTTGTGGAGGGCGCAGCTCACAGGGGCCCATGCGGGGATCAAACCGGCAACCCTGTTGTTGCGAGCATTACACTCTAACCAACTGAACTAACCAGCCACCCCCTTGAGTATTACAATTTTAATAGTTTTTTTCTTAAAAAGTGTATACATTTTTTTAGCACCCTCTGTATATTGAAATGCCCACAGAGATATATTGAAATCAGGAAGTATCAGCCCATTGCATGAACAACCTCAGAATTTTTGAAAAAGATACTAAAAGGCAAAGAAGCAGGGAATAAACGCACACCAAATACATTCTAGAAACATCAGAGTCATCTGTAATAATCAAAATAGTAAACTAATACAAATGTTTGTGATGTGAAAGCACAAGAGTCCAGGAATAGAGTGTTCGTATAAGCGTCCATCATCCTACTATGAAACTTCATGTCAAGTGGAAATTAAATCCTAGAACTAAAGCTTAGAAATCCAGGCCAAAGGAGTATTTTACAGGGGAAAAGGGTTGAAATAAACACCAAACTAGAATGAAATATAAGCAAATAATGTGGATGGATGGAAGTGTTTGCAAGGGTAATAGAGGCACTCATTCTCATCAGTGGCTGGTTAAGCATGTTGGATAAAGTACTGGTTAATTCTCTAGAACCATATATTTAATTTCAGTTCAACTTTGTTCTGTTACATAGGTTCCTTTCAGTAGTAAACAAAACTTTTGAGTGCTCATAGAGGAGATGTAGGTGCTATCAAAAGAGAAAGATGTTAAAATGAAAAGGAAAAGTGTCATACCTCCTGCCCTCAGATACAAACAATATTCATATTTAAGGCTCCACACAGAGTAAATTATTGACATTGCTTTCAGTACCCACTTAAAGACAACTTTTCCTTTATAACTCCTGCTGCCGTGTGTCAGATATCCCCAGTACCATAGTTCTAAACTTGCCTATGGCAGTGCAAACAAGACAGAAATTTATAGAAGTAGAAGGGAAAGTGATGTATAGAATAAAAAGTGAAAGTTCTCTTTATCATTTCCCCAGAAGTGTACATCCTTCCGGATCCCAGATAAAAAGATGTCTATGTAGATGGAAAGATAGTTAGATAGAGGGTAGATAGATAAATGATATAGTAGATGATAGATAGATAGATAGATAGATAGATAGATAGATAGATAGATAGATAGACAGATAGATAGATGATAGATAGATAGATAGATAGATAGATAGATAGATAGATAGATAGATAGATAACATAGACTCTGGATCTAGACAGTCAAGCTTTGAATCCCAGCCTCTGCGACCTGCTACGTGTATGAGCTCAGTTTTCTCATCTGTAAAAGTGGGGTTGAAAACAGTACTCTCTCATTGGGTTATTGTAAGGATTAAGTGAATTTATATGTGAGTTGCTTAGAGTGCTGCTTGGCACGGAGTAAGCATTTTATAAGGGTTATCTACTCTGATGGATATACACCAAGTTTTTTGTTTTGTTTTTGTTTTTTTAAACAAATCAGATTTTACTGTGTCTTTTTTCACTTCGTAATATGTCAGGGAGACCATACTTATGACACAGATAGATCTATTTCACTCTTTGTAATGACTGCATGCTATGCCACAGTAGAGTAGGGTCACAATTTCTTTAACCATTTTCCTATTGATGATTATTTCAGCTCTTTTCAGGTGTTTCTGTTTCAAAGCAACTGCTAATATCCTTGAATATAAAACAAGGCTCGCAGAAGGGGCAGGCATAAAATATATTCCCATTTTATAAATGTCCAAAATGAAGCTCAGAGAAGTTTAGTAAACTGTGTAAGTTCAGATAGCTAGCAAGTAACCGAGTTCAGAGGAGAATGAGTTTAACCCAGTTTCACACTGTCCTACCTCAAGTGCTTCCATCTGATGTAGAATAGCTTTTCAAATACAGTGGTCTTTATGTCACAATAAGACAGTTCTGATTTCTGAAACAGGCATCAGGCAGCTACATGTTTATGTGCTGCCAAAGGGGGCGTGAGTCAAGAGATACAAAGGAATATACTAAAAGATGAACTAAAATAGTAAGCCTGGCAATGTCCTAGGTGCTTAAGATAATATTAAAATTATGACACCAATCTTAGTTGCCTAAGTGGTTTGAATTTGGGACAAATAAAACATGGTGTGGGAGAGGGCATAGAGAGGATTACTTGCTATTTGACTATGTAGGAGAATATTATTTGAAAAACTGCCACATCTAACTTTTATTCTTCCCAGATGGCACACCGTTGATTAACTCTGATCTGGCTCTAGTAAGACTGATACCTACACTCCTCTATACCACACTCTCCAACCCTGTCATGGCCTATTAAATAGTGAGGATAATCAAAACTTCACTAAATGCAAATACATAATAAAGCCAATTAAATTGACTAAGTTCTTGTGATCTTAGGACATCGAGTTCTTTTATATACAATGAAGCCTCAGCTGAGTAGTCCTCTGTCTTTCAGACAGGAGACAATGACTTCAAAACATGCAGGGCTCATTGTGGGAATACCTTTTTAATACCCATGTTTCTAATTCCAGCATTACTTGGGATCCAAGAACAGAGAAAAAAATTACTATCCTAGTATATTGTTGTTGCTAATCTTGCTATATTCCCAACACTGGGAAAGTGTGATGAAAAGACTAAAAGTTTTAACTCCAGAATTTTATTCTCAGCTAGCTCATTCAATGACTTTAGGATAGAGGCAAACGACTTTTCCAAATTAAAACTTTCTCTTATATAAAACAGGGTTAGTGTATTTTCTTTGTTGCGAAATAGGTGGATTCATTTTGTTGATGTTTATCTGAAAGTCTGAAAAACTCGAGGAGATGCAAATTGTAAAATTTTACTGCAATCAGAGAAATACTAGAATTTACAATTAAAAAACGTGACAGACACACGAGCAGAGAACTTTAAAGCAGAGAACGGAAAAATAAAATGAAGCACCATGGTGTTTTCCATATATATATATATTGCTTAGATACCACTAAATCATTTTATTTATCAACTGTCATTTACCTTTTGCCTCTGTTTTTGAGTTACGGTAACATATAAGAAGCTCACAAAAATGCTTATCAAAATCAGTTGGACACAATGCAACAATTTAACTCCTAATGACAGCCACCTCTAACTATGAATGACATATAATAAATTCTGTTTGCACTGGATTTTCAGCTGCAGGTCCTTATTCTGCCACCCAGACAGCCCTATAAAGTTGCACTTGTGGCCTTAATCCCACTTGGATGTGTGCCCTGCTGCCTCTACTTTCCATCATTCTGGGGCTTTCGTCTTCTTGAATAAGTGAACAATCTTTGTTTCTGTACCTTATTAGGCCAAAGACCATAACAGCTAGTGATGGCATCGGCAAGCCCTTCGGGCAGGATTCTCTGCAGACCCAGCCAACCTCCAACAAACCCCTTTTTATGCTCCTGTTTCTAGGAAGAATTATGATGGCGGTGCCCTGCTGTTGATCAGTCAAATCTGTGGTAGGCCTAGTGATAAGTCCTGTGAGTGTGGTGTACTGTAAAACAGCGGTTCCCATTCATTGGTGGCTTGTGTGTAATAAACCACCAAAAAAAGGAGGGGGGGAGGGGAGGCAGCTGCAGTGTGCAAGAGCAAACAACGCATCTCATTCTTGGGAGCCCAAACTTTGTAATTTGCTACTGGGCAGCCTGCTCTCGCTGACATTCTTTCTGATAACATAGTAGTGGCCTATCTATATTTATAGTTTGACGACTAACCCAAGAGATTCTAGTCGGTAACTATGTATATGTCTTAGAACAGATTGTTATTAAGGAAGAGATCAAAAATACTATCAAAGGACTGACTCTGGCAAACAAATTGCTGGGTTAAAGTGACATTTTCCTCTACCCACTGTTAACCTTAAAAAAATTTATGTTGGCCATTGTTTCATAGTACTGGTGTTATAAGGATGACACTTCAAAAGAGACCAGCTAAAATTCACACAGTGAGAATATTCCCTAGGAATCAATTGTGTCTCTTTTGTAATATATTTTCTAGACATAAAAGTGTTCATCAAATAGAAAGGTATTTTAAGGATGCTTGTCTTTTGAAAATTAAAAAAAAAAAAAGCCTATACAAGTATAAACTAAATTTTATTTTTTGGCTATGAAGTAGCTGAGAAATGCTACTACTTTACAACAGTACTGCAAATTACTCATCTGCCTAAACCAAAATGTGGAAAGCAATTAAATTGTGAAAGGAAGACAATATACCTGTTGGGGGGAGAAAAAAAGGAAAAACTCTCGGTAGGTCCTTTTAATTCAGCATGGGTTAACCTAATAAAAGGGAAACACACTTGAATTTGCTCACGACTACTTAATGAGATAGAAAAAAAAATGCTGCAGTTTCTGTAATAAACTCTTTCTTTTTACATCCAAAGCAGGTGCATGGCATTGTGATATCAACACTGTACTTGTTTCTCATGAGCCCCCTGCTGCTCTTCCAAATGGGAATGGAATACTGTACATTCTAGGCATTTTTCCTTTACCACTCCGCACTCAGGGTCAGGAGAGTGGCTATGGCAGAGTGGAAGGCATGCCAGTTGTTTTGGAATTCTTGCAGGTGTTTAAAAAGCAAAGGATTCTTTTGAGAGGCACATCTGCATTTGTCATATGCCATTTGTGCTAAAGCCTGTGGTGTTTTTGTTTGTTGGTTTGACAGATTGACGTGTAATGGCCAGGACCATTGAGCGGCTGCTCCCAACAAAGTCATTCTGATAGCTGGAGTTCTCTGGAAACCAACTGGCCTGAATTACCCATGATTTTTCTCTGCCCATCAAAGAAAATGCGCTGTTCTAACCTTCTTTTGGCTTTCTGTTTGCTTTCACAATTTTTTTTTTGTTACATTGTTTCAAACTCTAAATTAAGGTGAAATAAGGACTTTAGTAGGTTAATAGCATCTACAGAGTTTTCAAAACCAACCAGTCCTCAAAATTTACTTAGAAATGGTTAAAGAGATTTATGGCATTTGAGCAAATGTTGGGGTATCATAACATTTTAAAACTTAAGAACACCTCTGCATCAGCGATGGATAAGGGAACTTTATTAATAGAGTGGAGCGAAAACTGCAACTTTAAAACTTTTATAACGTTTTTAAACACTAAAACAACATTCCCATTTAAAGTTATTTTTGAAATCCTTTTTTCTTTTTCATCTCAGTGAATAATATACCTGAATTTATATGTAAGCGTGTGTCTTATCAACCATGTTACCACAAAGCCAAGTAAATACGTGTGAAAGCAAACTTTAGTATGGTGTCTTTTGTTGACAAAGTGAAGTCAGAAATCCTTATTAACATTCGCTACACGTCGGTAGTGTCTCATGGAATTAAGAGTTCAAAGCTCATGCTTCTAACATTAACTTTATTGTTTGATATAAGTTTCTGAATTTTCTTGTACTGTGATAGGCCTTCACCTTGTCACCCTATTTGGAAGGCATAAAATAACAAAGGAATACCAAGTGTTAATTAAGCAGATGCAAAATGTCATAGATATGTTCCTAGGACCATTCGCGTTACATTTACTCCATTGACCTAAACATTTCCTAGATGTCCATCTTCCCTTAACTACCTAATCCCACTGTACTGGAAAGGGCCATTCCTTTTGACAAAGCATCTCAATTTGGGTATTAGAAACCTATCAGCTCCACAGGTCTGTTGGCATAACCAAGTTTCTGTGGAGCCCTGCCCTGAAAAAAGGGAAGGCAAAACAGAACTCCTTCAGGACCACTAAGCAGTCAGCTCAGAACTGGCCAAAGGGACCAAGAAGCAGCTCATTGCCATGATTTGGGGGAGGGACTATTAAAAACCAAAAGCCGCTTGCTGAACTGTAAAATGGAAAAATAGCAGTTATTTTCCCCTCTTGTATTGACAAGTTATGTTCTGAATATTTAACAAATGTTAATAACAATATCACATTAATTTTTAAAAGCTTTCTGAAAGAAGGATTCCTTTCCTGTTCCCTCAGTAGGGACTTGGGCTAAACGAATTAGGACTTAAATATACTCAGGTCTTTACTGTTTTAGTTAATTTGCCAGATTTAGAAAAAAAACACACAAAAAACAGGATGGTCCGTTAAATTTGAATTTCAGTCAAACAATTTTTTTAGTATAATATTGCATGGGATATACTTATACTAAAAAATATTTGTTGTTCATCAAACTGGGTGTTCTGTTTTTTTCATCTGGCAACCCTACTGGTAGCAGAGCTTGATTAATGACAAATTTGTGATCAGAAGCCTCATGGATTGAAGGGCTTAAAAAAAGTTTTTTTAAAAAAATTAGGTTTTACAAAGGATTCACCAAGGGGTTCACAAAGAATTTCCTGAAGAATTTGTTATGTATTTAGAGTAATGCAATTAATGATAATAACTATTATGATTGAGCACCTGCCTACATATTAGCCAGGTGCTTTCCATTTATTATCTTTTTTAATCCTTAGAGCAACCTGAGGAGACAAAGGATGTTATCTCCATTTTCCAGATGAGAAAACTGAGGCCTAGAAACATCAAACAATTTTTCCTGAGTTAGACAACTAACAAGTGGAAGAACTAAGAAGGGAAACCAGGTCTGCAGATCCCAGAGTTGAGGCTCTTCCTCTTAGCTGTACTAGTTTGTGAAATGTGAAAGTTCATTAAAATCACAAATGTTGGTAATCAACTAATTACCGCTCATATTAAACAACATCAGATTGCTAGTCATCTTTGTGGGGAGGGAGGTCCTCTCTTTCTCATTAGCCTCGAGGGCAGTGTCAGTGTCTCCTATTTCTTAGTATCACCCCTTAGGTAAGCCATCACATTATGTTATAATGTCACATTACACTAATGTCATATTATTGAAGATTATCAGAAATTTGTCTTTTGATTGAACCAAGTGTATTTTCATTATTTTTCAAAATGGAAAGCATATTCTCACAAAAACCCTCACTTGGTACACAACCTCTGATGCTATTTGTCTACTCTGCACATTCAGTGTTGTTGGACTTCCAAAGTTTTACTTGCTTTATAAACTACTTCAACATCAGTGTTTTCCTTGCCAAAGCCCCAAAATAGAAACGACTATTGCTTCAATGCCTCACCTTTCCTTGCCTAAGGTCCTGGCCATAAAGTATCCAGTTTGAGGCTCTCCTCTCCCAGGAAAGACTTCAACCCGGGTTTACCTTTGCCTGCCGTGCCCTGTCTGATGTAAATACTACTATACACTGATGCTCCTCCCCCTAGTCCTTTTATGGGTGCTTTGATATTACTTAGGAGGTGATTACATAGCTTCATTTATCTCTTTGAATGCACAGGTTTCATGGTCATTAAAATAATCACAGACTCATCAGTGCTCCTCATGCTTAAATAAGATCAATACAAACCAGAACAAGACCTTCTTCCCTCCTCTATTCACCAGGATTTGTCTTTCCCTTCTCTTTCACTCCAACTATCCCTCTACTTCTCTAATCCCTTCCCTTCTTTTCCATCCTCAAACATAGCATAGAGAAGAATACAACAATTTTTTGATAGTTCTTTCTGCGATGGCTCATAACATTTATTCAGCTGTTAGCACAGACGTGGAGAAGTGTTGCCTTTATACAAACTGTCACAGGCAGCTGTTAGCAATTTTGGTGTTTGTTGGAGGAAAAAAAAAAGCTTGCTGGCCCTGCCTTAAAAACCAGTTCAGCAATGAAATGGTTAATAGGATGAGTAAAGGCTATTTTTAAGTCTGGCTCCCCTCTCTGATGCACTCTTGAAAATTCACCCCGTACTGCAGAAATCCTAAATTGCAGTGCCCTGCACCCCACTGGAACTCTTCAGTCTGCTGTAAGTAAGCCTCAGCATGGGCAAGATTGGGGGTGAACAGCTGGAGGAGGGGCTCAAGCCCTGGGCCTTTGTAATGGAGGGGCGAAACACTGAGATCCTGCAGAGAAGGAACACAGAAACCCTCAAGGCACAGAGAAATAGACCCAGACAAAAGCCCTGTTACATGGTTGCAAATCACCCCACTGCTGTTATTTTATTTACTGTGGTCTGCAGGAGGATTGTTTTCTCTTTGCAAAATTTTTAAGCTTCATGGGCTTTTCTCCTCCACAACAGCGGTCACTTATACCACAGTGCCACGTAGAGACAGTCCTCACCTTCCGCTTTCTCAAGGAACCGGGGGAAAAAACCCAACTTGCCTAGTCGGGATGCAATTGACTGAGAATGAAATCGATGAATTTCCAGTCTCTGTTCCCCACCCCACCCCCCAGGGATAAAAAGATTTAAGTACTGTGTATTTAAAATATTGACTTATATTGGTTCTTTCGGTGCGGTTTTATTCCATGATTTTCTGGCTTTATTTGATTATTTTTCTTAAAGATGACACCTATATGCGTGCTTTTGGACCTAAATTTATTTAGATGCGGGAAGGAAAGAAAAGACAACACGATTTTGGATTGGATCAATTAGAAATACATAAATGCACATTTTCCCCCAGGAAAATATATTCTTTTTAGTTTCAAAATTGATGGAAATACAATCCTATCACTATGGTAAGATATATGCTATGAGTTTAAGGGTTTTTATTGTTGGAGGCTTCGTTAAAAGCAGAGGGAGGCTACCCGTAACAGCTATTTTAAAATATAAAGGGAAAGAACTGTCTGCCAGTACCAGTCTCTTTTGTACAAGTTTTTCGGGTATTTGTAAAAAGGGGCTCTTGCCTCATTGCAGAGGGAGGGAGGCCTGCAGAAGAAAAAAGCAGCTCACTTCTCTGAATAGAAATACGTGGCTGACTTTGGTAAACATTTCTCCACAATTGAGCCAGAGCTGCAAGCTCTGCTTTGGGGTAGCTGAGAAGTGAGCGTCAGTCACTTCACGGTAACCAGAGAAGCAGAAGGCTCTTCTGCTCAGGCGGCTTTCTTGTCACGACTACGTAGGAAGTTGAAAGGGGAACTTGCAATAAGCGTGCTCAATTTAAGAAAAATAAAAAAAGTGAAATTTTCCTATGACAAATCCACGGAGGTATTTACAAGGTGTTTGAGCAGGTAATTAGTACCCAAACCAGGTTTCAGGAAATAGTTCTGGTCACCTCAAATGAAGAATATATAATGAGCTGAAGAGCTTGATTTTCAATGGATGATTTACCCAGGACAATAGCCCAAACAGAACCGGGTAAAGGGTTTACAAACGGTAACTTGAGAAGCAGTGGGCTTCCTTCCCGGGAGCTTAATTTTGTCCCCTTCTCCTACCCTTTCCCTTTTCGTCTTCTCTCCTCTCTTCTTCCATCATTTCCACAAAATACATACATACTATAACTTTTCAAAAACATTCTGTTAAAGAAACAGGGAGGGTGCAAAAAAATGGAGTTAAATTTCCTGTTGGCATCTAGACCCAACTAGTTCTGTATTATTTCAAGCTGCAACTTTTGTGAGTGTGTTGTAGCTTACTTGCTGAGGTTCAATTGTGGAGTCTGTCCTTATTGGAGTTTCTTTCACTGGATAATAAACAATGCTGGAAAGATTACCCATTCTTTTCAAAGGCTATTCCAGAAGACTGACAACACGAAGAACCAAGGAGGATCACATAAAAAAATATATTTCAACATTTCTTAACTGTGACAATGTTGCATGATTTTGTTGATTTAAGAAAGTTTCCTTACCGGTAGGCACTATAGTTTGCTATGCTGCAAGCATAGCACTTCTAGCAAATATCCTCTGCCATAGTAACTGGTGACAGAATGAATACCAGTAGTTAACTTTTATCTACTGAGTCTCTTGTTGTATATTGAAAGATGAATTTTACATTATCGTAATCTAAAATGTTTGCATGATTCTTATTGTGCTCCTTTAAGGTTAAAATACGTTCCACCGTACACTCCCCCTCCCCCATTGCCTTGGGTAGGCATTTAAAGCTAAAAGAAGGTAACTTAGACATAATTTTATAGACTAGTAAATAGGTTCAGAAAGTTCAAATTATTGCCCAAGTTCACCAGTGTCAGAGTTTGGACCAAAACCAAGATTTCCTAATTCCTAATTTTGACTGTTTTTTCCAGTGCATTAGACCGTCTTCTTATGCGGTTAATAATATATGAGAGCTGCCTAAGAATACCAATTTCTACTGAGGCATGCTCTCTGTCATTAAGTGCTCCAGCAAACTGTTAATTAAGATTGTTTTGAGCTGTTTACCAATTTAGGTGATGTCAGATACTTCTGTTGGATTCTGTTAGCCTCTTGGGATGGCAGAAAATTCTGTTGATTCTGTTGCCTGTGGTTTGGCCATCTGTTCTAAATCATGATTGCGGCTGCCATTTGGAAATGCATAATCTGACACCGTTACCAGAATTGTACATTTAAAATGCATTAAGCTCTTTGTAGGTCACAAGCCCTTCATAAGCTCTCGTTAATTTTATAGGCTGTCCACAGAGAGCACTTAATTTTGGAGTTGAAGGGTTCAGGTTAAAAGAGTGAAGCAGTGCCACTCTTGTTTTCTTCCCCAGGCATTATAGAAACTGTTTTGTTAAAGCGGTCTGAGGTAGAAAATAAAACCCTGGAAGGTGCAATGTGATAACTGAGAACAAACAATCAAGAAATGTTGGAAGTAGGAATGAAATCATAGGTATTTCCGGTCATCCTTACAAAGTTCCCCTACAAGGCACACTGGGTCACATCCAGGAAACGATCAACACTCCTCTGTGTGTGTAGGACTATGAAAGACTTGCAAGACTTAGTCTGTCCTAAGATAAATGTTTACTTAAAAAAAAAAATTTGGATGTCACACTTTGCACTTTTCAGAGTTAATTCTTAGTAACTTTTATTTTATTATTAGTGTCAGGTGTACAAAACAATATAATGATTATACATTTACACCCCTCACAAAGTGATAACCCCAACAAGTCTGCTACCCATTTGACACCGTACACAGCTATTACAACACCACTGACTATATTCCCCACGCTGTATTTTATATCCTGACTATATATACAGAGGGTGCCAAAAAATGGACGCACATTTTGAAAAAGGAAAAAACTGTATTAAAATTACACTGACAGTAACCACTTTGAAGGTCTCTTGTAATTGCAGAAGTCAAACGTGACTTGTACTCATCTTTCGTTATCGGTATATATTGAGTGTTACAATTTTAATACAGCTTTTTCCTTTCTTAAGATGTGTATACATTTTACATTTTTCGGCACCCTCTGTATGTGTATGTATATATACATATATGAATTATAGTTGACATTAATATTATTTTATATTAGTTTCAGGTGTACAGTGGTTAGTTATATAATTTATGAAGTGATCCTTCTGATAAGTCCAGTACCCATCTGACACCATACATAATTTTTACAACATTATTGATTATATTCCCCATACTGTATTTCACATCCCTGTGAATATTGTGCGACTACAAATTTGTACTTCCGAATCCCTTCACCTTTCTCATCCATCCCTCAACCCCCCTCCCATCTAGGAACCATCAGTTTGTTCTCTGTGTCTGTGAGTCTGTTTCTTAGTAACTTGATGTCTTTAATGTCCTTTATCATTCAGGCTATTATGCCCCTAAGGGCTAACCTTCTTTTTTGAAATAGTGAGTTAATGCACAAAAAACACACAGAACAGTGCCTGGTACGTAGTAAGTGCTCTGTAAATATTTGTCATTATTACTCATTTGTTTATGTATAGTTTATTAAGTACTGATTCCAGCCATTGGAGACACACTAAAGGTGAGATTCATGGTTTCTTCCCTCAAAGAATTCAGAGTCACCTGAAGGAAACAGATAAATACATTGGTCATAAGAGAGTTACCTGTAGAAGTATGTAGAAGATGTTGTGGGAACATTTAGGAGGGGCAAACAGATTTCCTGGGCCCCACTCTAGATTTGTTAAATCCCAACATTAGGTGATGAAACCTAGAAATCTTTATTTTCAAAAAGCTCTTCAGGCAATTACAAAGAAGCCCTGGGATGTTAGCCTAATCTAAAGTAGGCTGGAGAAAAAAATCCTGGGAAAACGTTTCTAGAGGAGTTGATATTAGAGTTGGAATCAGGAAGAATAAAAGGTATTCTAGGCTAAGGGAAAAGTGCTCAAAGGAGGTATAAAGGAGCCTCTCCTGTTAGGAGAGGTGCTGGCAGATGGGTCTGGTTAGAGTGAAGGCCGAGCGAAAAGGGTTATTCGCTCATATAGGTAAGATGACTATATATATCATTACTCAAATCAGGACACTTGTGAGAGCGAGAGGTGGTAATTACACACAATCATGTGTAATATGAGGGGAACAGGTACCCCTCATAGTAGATGATGCTGGAGTCACGCAAGAGCTCTGACAGACCCTGAGGTCCTTGCGAGTGGAGCGTTAGCGCATTGTCCAGGGCAGGGGCTGCCAGTGAAGAATGTGGCAGGTTGGTGACAAGTTCCCATCTCTGTTTTAAAGTTCTCCCTGCTGTCTTGATTCTGGAACATTATTCTAAGTGAAATGTGCCTCTTTTAGAGACTGTTTCCACAATTTCTTTGATTATGTCATTTAGCTTTAATCTTTATAAGGATCCTAATGTAATGCTAAAATTGCACTTAGCAGTTAAAACCAGATGTAAACGTGGCAGTCTGAGGAATCCACAATGCTAATAACTGGTCCGAGAATAACATCATTTCATTTATATGACAATATCTCCATTTATTCACTCATTACTTATTAAGCCCCTGATATTCACCATGTGCTTCTCTCGGTGCTGGGGAAGCAAGAGAGCAAGGCAGACAATGTCCCTGTCTTATGGAGCTTACATTCTAGCGGAAGATATAGACAATAATTAAATTAATATGTAATACAGTTTCAGGTGTTGGTAAATGTTGATGAAAAATCCAATTAAGATAAGGGATTAGGAGGTTGAGGAGTGACTAGTAATTTGGGAGATATTAATAGTATTTTAATTAATTCAGATAAAGATAGCCTTCTTGAAGGAGTGGCATTGAATGCAGCAAGGGAATGAGCCAAGTGACCATCTGCGGTTCAACAGTTTCAAGCAGAGGAAGCAGGAAGTTCAAAGGCCCAGAGGTAGGAACAGGCTTGGTGAGTTGGAGGAACAAAAAGAACTTCAAATCCCTTTCTGATTAGGCCACTCCTAACCCCACAGCCTACAAGGCTTCCCGTGATCTGGCCTTTACCTCTCTCTCCTACCTCCTAGCTGAGTCCCATAGTTGGGAGGGAGCTGTGGTCTGCAAGTGGGGTGTCCTTGAGGAGGGTGAGGGAATCCTAGTACCCCTACTTTTCTTAACCTTATTCTCCTAACTCTAGCTGTTACTCCAACAGTTTTTGTGTTGTTTTTTTTTTTGGTTTTTTTTTCAGGAGAAAGGAAGTCTAACACTTATTGAACATGTACCATCTACTGGCAGAGTGTTTCACCGATGTCATTTATTTAAGCCTTATACAAATCCTAGGAGACTGGCAATATTGTTACCGTTTTGCAGGTGAGGAAACGGAATCAGAGAGGTTAAATAACTTTTCCAGGGTTGTAGTCTATTAAAAGGTGATTTCAAGTCTTTCACTACGTGTCTTTCAATGGCTTGGAGCCACAAGTCGTATTAAACAGGGTGTGCCAATAGTACATTCTACCTAAAAGTCAGCTCCTGACAGCAGCTGCAAGGCACAATTTGTAGAATGGTACTTTTATTTTCATGAGGAAATATCAGAAACTAGGATATAAACCTTGTGCAGTAAAAAAAGAAAAAAAGAAAAACAACGACAACCAAAAAAACCACTAGAAATAAAAATGCCAGCATTCGAATTCTGATCCTGCACCTGATGAGCCCCGTGATCTTGGTCTGTCTGAGTCAAGTTTCCTGATCTGCAAAATGGGTGTTATAATTTAGGTCTAGCTCATGTACATGTAAAAGTGTTTTCCAAAGGAAATGACATACACATAAAGAAATTATTAAATTCCCAGAACTTTCTTTGACCAATAACAATACCCTATGAGTGATGGGTTCAGTTTCTGAGGTTTTGAATATTAACACACACACATAAACACACACAACTATTGGAGTGATAAATAACTATAAACTTCTCTCTATTAGCTACACAGGGTATTTTTTTTTCACCCTTCAGTCTTTTTCATCCTTGAAGTTTAAAGACTATACTGAGAGGATACGGAGCTGTTTAGGCTACTGCCAAGTTGAAACGAACTGGCGTGCCTTCTCTTTGGGAGCTAGAAAAAGAACAATTATTTCTAGAAAGTACAAAGGAGACAGAGAAGGAAAGGAAGGAAGAATGGAGGGCAGGGAAGAAAAATTTCTACTTATGTATAGCCATGTGGCCTTCTGTGGAGTGACTCGGTTTTAATCAGCTCGTTTTGACCAATTGAGGTCTAGCTATGCTATCATCAGGGAGTAAGCACAGAATAGAAGAACACAACTCCTTAACACCTTTAAAATCCTAAGGAGCTGTCTACTTAGGACTGCCCAGCAAAGAAAACTTTAGTAGGCATTTGAACTTCTAGGTTGAACTTCCATGTGCCATGACCATTGTTCCTGCAGTCTAGGGAGGGAGGTTCAGCTAACAGCAGGAACGGTTCACTTAGAAGAGTGACGTTTCAGGAAGGCTGTGAAATGGAGAGCTGGTGTGGAAAGATCAGTTAACCTAGGGGGTGGCTGTAGCCTTTCAAAACAGAGTCAGTCTGGTGTAACCTTCTTAACTTTTTGATTCACAGTTTAGTTTTAAACTTTTCTTTGGTTTCCTTCCCCAGAAAAGCATAAGTGCTATTGAAAGAAAGGAAGGAGAATGAAAGATATCAAAACTGTCCCTGTCAACAGTAATCTTTTAGAACTGAAAAATAAAGTTTCCACCTAGAAGAGTTTAAATGGAAAGGAAGGAATCACACTATAATACTACCATTCAGAAGATTGAGCAAGAAATTAATTACTGCCATATTTTTCTTCTTAAAAATTTCCCCTTCTACTTTCGGAAGATTCCAAACATCGCTGTGTTTCCTGTAAGAATTCAAGAGTTCTCCCCATGGGACCTAACGGTGGATGGGGCAGCTGGTGATGTTGGACAAGAGCCACATTACCGGGTTTCAATTCCATCCTCTCCACTTTCTACCTCTTTGGCTATGGGGAGGTTATTGATTCTCTTTGAGCCTCAGTATCTCCATCTAGGACTTGAGACTATTAATGCCTGTCTATTAATTAGAATTTAATGAGATTTCAATGGGAACAAAGATGAGAAATCATTGAGATCTCACATTTAGTGAGTTAATAAGTGTTAATTCCTTTTCCCTTTCTTCCTTATTTGGCAAAGTACCCACACGTTCTCGGTAAATCTTTCTAAAAGCCAATCAATAGAAGAGTATTTTGATCTGAGATTTGCATAGCTAAATTTGTGTAGCCATCCAAATTTTAGCATCAAAGGATAAAACATACTCGTACACATTGTAGAATAATAAATCATAGGCTGTAACCTCCTTAGCTTTTGGGAATACTTCTTTTGTATTTTTATATAAAGCGATTCCCTCAGTATTTGTTATGAGCCAAGAACTGGCTTTTAAGTGATTTACATTTATTCTTTCACTTAATTCTCGCACACTCTAAATAAGGGGTCTCTATTCCCATTTTAGAGGCTAGAAAACTAAGGCTCAAGATCTTAAACCTGTACAGCCTCCTTGGAACCTCATGCATGGTAGATACTCAACAACTAATTGATGATTGAATGAATAGACTGGCCTGTTACACTTGCAGAGCACTGTCAATTTGCACATCCTTTATACCTACCAGATCTTGATTTATCTTTTTTTTTCAGGCAATCAAATCATTCTTTCCTTCTTCTCTTCCGAATTAGGAGGGACCTCATCGCTTTTAGGTACAACTAAGTGCCTTAAAATATTAATAGATTTGAACAGAGGAAGAAATGTTTTCCAGTTTGGTCATTCTGACTGGTGAAGCTTTCCAAAGGGAGGAGGGAGAAATTGGCAGGAGCATCCCCAATTCTAAACAGCCCAAACCTGCTGCTTACTGTGCTCTATTCCTTGCTAAGAGTGGGAAGCCAAATGACAAGACAAAAGATGAAAGTCAGTTTTGATGTTTAAGTCTGCTTTGGTGCCCTTCGGTGTCCTTGTAATCTTGTCAGAGATCATTTATATTAATTTAATATAATTACTTTAATAGTGGTGCGTATTATAGACTAATCATTCTGAATGCAAACTGTAGAAATTAAACAAAATAAATGTTTAGCTCAAAGGTTTCTTTTTTAATTTCTTCTTTTCTTCTTCTTCTTCTTCTTCCTCCTCTCCTTCTGTGTCTCTTCCTGAACACAGGCAGCCAGAGATTCAGGTCCCCAGATTTCTCTCTGCAGAGTGTACTTTACCTTTTGGATGGGACTTTAAAGACTTTAAACAGCTTGAGACTTATAGTTTGCCACAGGAGCATGTAGCAAATTCCTGTTTCTACTTTTTGAACCAGGAGCTGGAGTATAAGAGCCCCGCGCAGGAAGTCGCAGGTGGTGGGAAAGGGGAAACAAGGTCATTTTCAACCATGTACATTGAGGTTGTACCTTTAAAGTCAATTCTAAATTTAATTGAAAGCCGAGGGCAGAGAAGCCAAGATCGGAGCAATGTGGTGATTTATTCTGAAGCCTGTAAGAAGTCATGCGGCTGAATGTGGGATGAGCTGGGGCTTTAATAAAAATGGCACTGGGGAAGCCAGCGGGAAGAGGCACAAGAATGGAACTGGGTTAGATGAAGGATCTCCAGGCCTGAAAGGGAGCGGGGGTCTCAGAGAGCAGTGTTTGCCCAAACTCTGCTGTTTTTACCATGATGGATGCACATAAGTAATCCGCATCAAAAGGAAAAACCAGGATCAGACAGAAGCCACCAAGACTCTTTAGACAGTGAATTTTTGCATGAAATCATTAAGGTATCCAAATTGCTGAAAGGCTACAGAATGAATGGCAATGAGAACTCATCTAATATTATTTCTAGCTGAAATTTAGCTGAAGAAAAATGACATGTTCCTTTATTAAATCACTGTAGGACTTGACAGCAAAGCACCCACACATTTCTATGGATGTTATTGTCTACTAAATTATATTGGACCATTGCTACAGAAAATCCACAAAATGTTCTCAGAATCAAATCTTCTCTGTTGACAAATGGTTTAGGAACAACTTTCTAAGCTAAATTTTTTTTTTAAAAGAAATTAAAAATAAAAGGAAACAGAAGCTAGTTAGCAGACGTTATTTTAGAGAGAGAACTGCACTGGGCTGGAGATTATACTTTCTGGGTTCTAGGCTCTTTGACCTGAGAGAGCAGCTGGTAGGGACTATGTGATCTGTCTGTGTGACTCATTTTTATAGGCTCTTCTCTTTAGATCAACTTCACACCACATTCGGCATCACTATTATAAATTTTAATCTTATTGCAAACATATTACATAGTCATTGCAGAAAACTCAGCCAATGCAAAAAAGAATCAAGAAGAAAATAAACATCACTTGTAATCTCACTATCTAGAGATAACCACTGTTAACATTTTGGTCAATTTCACTCCGATTAAGATAACATTCAAAGGACCAGGAAGGTTATTATTATACAAATAACTAGGCACTGCTTCCTGTTGAGGGATACTTGACACATTCAGAATTTGGATGTGGTAGTGGTGATTCTTTTAACAATCTTTAGAGGAACGATCACTAGCTTTGAGTAAGTCTTTTCCCTCATTGCTGTCTCTGGTTTCTAGTTGCTTAATTCATGCTATGAAGATCTGTGCTGTCACAGAAGGAACTACGCACACAGTTCTGCTGGACTCTGTCACTCACGTGCTTCTGACCACCAACTTTTGCTCACTATCAAGTTTTGAATGCTTTCCTAGAGGAGTTTAATTATTTATTTGTGTGTGTGTATGCATATACTTTTTTGGTAATATTTGGATAAGGACTAGATAGCAATAATAGAAACCTAAAATAATTGATATGTTGGGGTAATGGAATTATAAATGAACTTTCTTCTAATTATTTCCTTGATTTGTCTTACAATATTTGTGCAACAAATGAGATAGGAAAAAAGTGACGGTGGAGAGGGAAGGATGAGGAAGAGGGAATGGGCTTGAGGTAACTCTTTAGAAACAAGCAGTTCTATACATGGCAGACTTTCAGCTTGTTAGGTTCAAAAAAACTCACACACACACAGAAATGCTTTTGCATTGAAGTTTACTAGATTAGAAAGTAGAAGACCTGGGTTCCAATCCCATTGTTACCTGCTGCTTAGTTTCCCTGAGATTCAATCTTATCCATAAATGAGCTCATAACACTGCTCTACCTCATTTATTTTGCACAAACATAAAAGGAAAGTTCAAGTGAGGTAATTACGTGAAGAAAATGTTATCTTAGGATTCTAAGACAATTGCGTTTTACAATTATATTTGACAATTAGAATTCCTTTGATTAGCCATAGAATTTCCAAAGGTTCTAGATTTCCCTCATGATACTGTTGGTTCGGTTATAGCCGGTGGTGTTTAATTTCTTTCTTTCAGGAAATCGGGGTGAAGCCATGTACGTTTAGACATGGGTTTTGGAATCAGATATTATGTGTGTTTGGGAGGCCTTGGACAAGTAATTTAGGCTCACTGAGCCTCAGTTTATGTTCTATAAAATGGGGATAATAAAACGTACCTTGCAAGGCTGCTAAAAAATTAAGAATAATGTGTGTAAAGTACCAAGCATTGAGTTGGCCACATATAAGTACCTAATCTATGGTGGCTGTTATTATTATAACAAGATCAATTTAAAAATATTTTCCTTAAGCTCCCTACTCCCATAGTTCGTATATAAAAATACAAAGACATGTTGCTTAGAAGCTTCTGATACACTGTTTTTCCAGTCCTTGAGAAAATTTTCTAACTCAGTACCCTAGGAGCAAGGCCAATACCTTAGTGTTCTAAGGAATTATGTTTGCTGATGATTCTGTTCTGAAAAGGCACTTAGCAAACACAGTCAAGACAAAATTTAGTTTTACCAGCAAAGTGGGACTTTGCTATAAACTATCAGCCTGGAGATAAGACTAAATAAAAATAAGGCCCTGTGCCAACCCATACTATGAGAAATACACACATAGTCAAGAGATTTCTGTCGGGATATTATGCTCCTGGCTGTTCATTCATAAACATGTCTTAGCCACTAATTATGAATTATCCAGAACTGGGCCAGCTCCGGGAATTCAAAGCTGAGAGGCAGTATTCACTGTGGTTACTTTCAGTTTCAATGTTCAGCTTGGGAGTTAGAGGGACATGGGTTTGAATCCCCAGTTTAGCAGCTCAAGGGACTACTACTCCACTGAGTGGCGTGTAAGCCTATCAATCTCTCTGAAAATCAGTTCTTACACTGGTATGTTGGATAGAAAACAAAGTGTGTGCTTCAGAGACAGAAGAATGAATTGAGAAAACGATTTAAAGGGCCTGGGTCTGGCACATAGTAGGTACTCAGGAAATGATAATAATGGTTGTTATCAGTCATGATATAAAGTCTTCCTCTTTGAGGAATGTGCAGCATAGCAGCAGGGGAAAATGTATCAAGTCCCGAATGAAAGTATGTGCTCAGTGTTTCAGTAGTACTGTATGAAGGCAGAAGCATGACGCCTATGTGAAGAGGCTAAGATCAGGGGCGGCTTCAAAGAGGAATATTTGAACGTCACCTTGATAGACGGGTAAAATTTCTCCAGGAGGAAAGGGAGAGAGGGAGGTCCAGGCAGAGGAGGAAGCACAAGGAAGACATAAAGGCACAAAGCACGAGGCTTGGGCAGGGATGTGGCCCTGTGTCCTGAGTGTTGCACTGTCACATGGCTAAGAATGGTGGGAAATGAGGTGGAAAGGCAGTGCTGCTCCAAAAGGGAAATGGCTTTGTCCACCCAAATGCCACGGGTCTTGGTTCCTTGAGCAAGAGACAGACAATGCAGTTGTGCTGAGAATCGTCCATTTGCCCCTCCAGTGTCACCCTTCACTCGCCCCCCCCACACACACTCATGACCTAGGGGGCTGACCTGCAGTAGGACCACATCAGTGAGCTCCTCATCCTCCAGCATCCAGTAGGGTTTGGCCAGTGGGGCACAGGGAAGAAATGAACAGGAAGGAAACTGAGACTGGGGTATTTATTTCTTTGACAAAAGATCACAGCACCAGTCAGTTGACCTTCACACACAGCTTGCCCTCCCTGAGATCCAATCACTCCCTCTTCTGTGGCCTCCCACAGAGAGGCGGGGAAGCACCTCACAGATACTGGCACTAAGGTATGAAACCATCTTTTATTGTTTACAAATAGTCCTTTTATTACCTCTCCCTAAATTACCCAATTTGAGCTACTAAATGTTCTCTGCCAGGCCCCGGACTGGTACATAACTTAAGTAATAAAATCAATGTGTTTGTGGGGGAAGGCCAGGGCAGAGAAATGCCAAAAGACATGAAGTTCCAGGGCATATAATTTATATTAAGTACAATGGTCTGTTCGTTCCTTTGTGGCTGCTAGTCTGGAGCCACATGGAGACATGGCATGGCTCTTGGAGAGTGTCCTCAGCCTTGTAAGACACTCATGACGTGATTGAAGGGGATCACCGTAACATGCTCTTCCCATTTCAATGGGTGGACTGATTTCAAGAGGAGGGCCTTGAAATAAACTGTCTCATGTCAGGATTGTTCTTATTAGGATAGCAACAGAGCATAGACAAAAGGTGGAAATGGTTGTGGGTGACTGATGTGGCCGACTTAGAAAGAAAAGCCCCCTTTTCTAAGCCGGTTTTTCTTTTGCAAGGAGCCAACAGACTTTTTATTCTCCACCTCTGCCCTTCACCTTAACCCAGGTATGTAGGAACCAGCTCCTCCCTTCTCTTTCCACTCCTGTCCATCCTGTGCTCTGGGAAGGATACCATTTACTTTTTATGGCTTTCCCCGGGGGGTTGAACTTTGAGCCTCAGCTTTAATTATGTAATGAAAACATATGCTTCCTATTGCAAGTATTTGAGACAGCAGTGAGGAGGCGGGAGAGATGGGGTGAGGATATGAGGGTAGAGAGGACTAAGTGACTTCCACTGAGCAGTAATTACAGTGGATAGTAGAAGACCGTTCTCAGACCTCTGAGGCATAGCTGGAAGCATTTCATTCAATAATCATTTAGTATTGAGAGCTGTGTATGCAGGGCACTACTGGGCTTCAGGGAAATGCAAAGTGGAGTCAAGGGGAGATAGTGTGGGAAGAAGGATGAGACCTGTACACACATATGTGAGTAGATGAAGGAACTGGGGTGGGGATTTAGAAGACAGAGGGGTTTAGAAGGCAGTATCAGGTTGTGGGAACTGGGCCGTAGAGACAGTATTTGAACTGGATCTTGAAAGATGGTAGACATGGAAGTAGCAGGGGATTTCTGGGTCCCTCTACCCCATCCTTGCCACCTCCTTCACCCTGCCTCCCCCTCAGAGCAATGAACCTGCTTCATTGTGTGTAGAGAAAAATTTCAAATATTTGGTGAATAAGTAGTACACAGATAAAATTTACCCAGGATATGCTGGGTGTACGTGGTCTAGGACAAATTATATTTTGCATAGGCTACCTTTAGCACCTCAACCACACCAACAGTAAATCCATATTTGCTTCTAATTACAGAATTAACACAAACACTTTTTTTTAACACAAGTAATTCAAGCAGTATAGGCACACCAGAAGTTCCCTTTGAAATCACCACCCCCAAACCCATATTTACTTCTAGAAATACATTGTTCTGTGTGTGGGTCTGCGTTTACATAATGGTATCATACTGTGTGTTCCTTCTACAGTCTGCATTTATCACTCAATGTATCTCAGAGCTCATTCTGAGTTGCTTCACAGAGATCTACCCTCATTCTTTTTAGTCCTGCCTAGCATTTGTTTGTTTCCAGAGATAGTTTTGGAAACACTTGTCATAACTCTTTAAGAAACTTTCTGATGGTATTAATAAAAATCACCCAGAAATATTCAGAGCCCTTACCAAGAGATCTGTTTCCATAGGATTGGGAAGGGGGTTGAAGAAATTATTTTCAACCAATATCCCAGGTGATTTTATTATTTAGGAAGTTTGGAAACACTCTCATGGTTATTTAACCATTTCCCTATCAAAGGACATTTAAGTAGTTTGGATTTTCAACGTTACAAACAATGCCGCAGTGCACATTCTGGTACATTCTTCCCAGTGCACATTTATTTTTCTGAGGATGATAATGAGCAATGGAATTGATGGGTCATGTGTGTATTTTAATATTATATTAGAAACTGCTGCATGGCCTTTTAATGTGGCTGTAGCAATGTATGGTCCCATCACTGTCCCAACAATATTCTTCTTATGTTAAAAAGATGAATTACATCCAATCTTTCACCATGTCTTCACATCAGGTTTTACCAGAACGCATTATCATGTCCCGCCACTTCCAATCTGTTCTTTAGGACTCTAGTAAAGGGAACTAAAGCTCACGCAGATATTCAAGCCAGAAAGCTGAGAGGCTTCTTAGATCCCTCCCACTTCTTGGTCACAAAGCTTTAGCAATTTTACTACCTTAGTATCTGTAGACTCCTACATGTCTACTACCACTACCTAATCCCATTCTGTCTTCGTTTTTTGTCTTTTTTCTTATTTTACACAAAGTAACAAACTCTTCAAGAATCTCCCTGCTCTTCCTTCCACGCCACCCCAATTCATACATATCATGTCAGCTTACTGACTACAGTTCTTCAACGCCTACCAATTGCCACCCAAATCAACTTTAGACTTAAGCATTTGGAGAGAGTATGAAATGAGCCACTTTTTGCCCAACCCTTATCAAAGTCCTGCTGGATAGAAATGTTATCTATGAAGAATTGTTTGAAGGACATGCAGCCTATCCATTCTAGATTTTATTCATTGAGAAAACCATAAGCAGTATTTGGTCAATACTATTGTGGTTCCCTGTAAAATTGCCTTCTATGAGTTACTATTTGCTTTGTGTATCTTCCTTTTAAGAAGCACTGCAAACAAACAAACAAACAAACAAACAGCAAACAAACAAGAAAACAACCATCACTATTTCCCCCAAATCTAGAACAATGACTTATTTAAATATTGTCATACACACACACACACACACACACACACACACACACACACACACTAACCTGAAACCAATAAGAAAAATCCAAACTTAATCATCTCTCCCAGGATGTCTTTTCTGGTTATTTTTACCTACTGTACATTATGTAACCCCAGACCTACTTACTGTTCCCTGCATGAGCCAAGCTTTGTTATGCCTCTGTGCTGTATCCTCTGCCTGGTCTTCTTCCCCCACGCATCTCTTGTTAAGCTGAGGGACTCCAACTCAGCCAGAAGACCAACTCAAAGGCATTCCTTTGAGGTAAGCTGAGTTGCTCCTTCACCTGTGCTCCCATAGCCCATTATATACCAATCTTAGCACTTCTCATACTCCTTTGCAGTTATTTGTTTTTATGAGTCTGTCCCTTCCCCTCCCCTTGATTGTGTGTTTTTCTAAGGCAGGTTATATGTCTTCATCTTTGTATCCCTCACATTGCCAAATAGAAACATGGAAGCTCACACAGTAGTTGTTTAATAAGTACTGAACAAATGAATATACAGTCCTAGGTCTTTTTGGTGCGAGCAGAGGCAACTTCTTTTAACCTTCCTCCCCCTCACTGTAGTAACCTGGAGCTCCTGAAATGGCCATGACTGGTCAAACTGTCATAACTTCTGTGGACAGCTGTGATTGGAAACATTTCACCCCCTGGCCTTTGGCACGGAACACATGTGGCTGGGTTTGTGAGGCCAGAGGACACAGCCTGCCATGTCTGAGAATATCCTGCCTAACAGCTGGGGTTGGGGGGTAAGAGCAGAAGCAGGACTGGGGCAGTTTGAATAATTCTATCTTTTTTTTCTTCTGACAGCATCACCTCTTCCTAAGGAAAGCTCAACAGCTCTGGATACCAAGTCATTTCACAAAAGGACAGCTTGCTAAGTTTTTTCTTTTTTCTTTTCTTTTCTTTTCTTTTCTTTTCTTTTCTTTTCTTTTCTTTTCTTTTCTTTTCTTTTCTATTCCTTTCCTTTCCTTTCCTTCCTTTCTTTTAAAATTCTTATTAAAATATAGCTACCACACAATATGATATGAGTTTCAGTTGTACACCATAGTTGTTCAGCACTTATATACCTAAGAAGTGATCACCATGATAAGTCCAGCAACCTTCTGACACTGCACTATGCTATCACAGTATTATGGACTATATTCCCTATGTGGTATGAGTACATTACATCCCCATGACTTATTTGTTTTATACCTGGAAATTTGGACCTCTTATTGCCCTTCACTGTCCCCCTTTTTAATTTTTCAATTACAATTGGCATTGAACATTATTTTATATTAATTTCAGGTGTACAGCATAGTGGTTAGACATTTATATAATTTAAGAAGTGATCCGCCTGACTAGCCTGGTACCCACCTGGCACTACACATACTTATTACCATATTATTGACTATATTCCCTGTGCTTTACTTTACATCCCCATGACTATTTGGTAACTACTAATTTGTACTTCTTAATCCATTCATCTTCACCCTGCCCCCTCCCATCTAACACTCCAACAAATCTAGTATCCATTGATACATACATAGTTATTACAATATGATTGACTATATCCCTTATGCTGTACCCTACATCACCATGACTACTTTGTAACAACCAATTTGTGCTTCTTAATCCCTCACCTTTTTTCACCCACACTCCCACTGCCCCCCCATTGCAGCAACTATCAAAATGTTCTCTATGAGTTTGTTTCTGATTTGTTTGTTTATTTTGTTCTCTAGATTCCACGTATAAGCAAAATCACATTGCATCTGTCTTTCTCTGTTTGACATAGTCCACTCAGCAAAATACCTTCTAGGTCCATGCATGCTACTGCAGATGGCAAGAACCCATTCTCTTCCATGGCTGAGCAATATTCCATTGTATACATGTACTACATCCTCTTTATCCATTCTTCCATCAATGGACACCCAGGCTGCCTCCACATCTTGACCATTGTGAACAATGCTGCAATGAACATACGGATGCATACGTCCCCTGAAAGTAGCGTTTTGGGTTTCTTCACATAAATACCCTGAAGTGGGATTACTGGGTTCTTCTTTGTCTCTTGTTACAGCCTTTGTTTTAAAGTCTATTTTGCCTGGTATAAGTATGGATTTTTCAGCTTTCCTTGTTTGTCTGTTTCCATTATCAATGAAATATCTTTTTTCCATCTCTTTTCATCTGTGTCTTTCAATCTGAAATGATTCTCTTGTAGGCAGCATATGTAAGGGTTTTATTTTCTTATCCATTCAGCCCTCCTATGTCTTATGATTAGAGCACTTGATCCATTTACATTGAAAGTAATTGTTGATAGATATGTAGCTATTGCCATTTTACTATTCATAATTTTTATCTCCCCCCCCCCCCCATCTTAAGGAAGTCCCGCTAACATTCCTTGTAATATTGGATTGGTGCTGATGAACTTTAGCTTTGTCTTGTCTGGGAAGCTCTTTTTCTGTCCTTCTATTTATTTTTATTAAATTTATTTTTATTTTTAAAAATGTCTATATTGGGAAACAGTGTGTGTCTCCAGGGCCCATCAGCTCCAAGTCATTGTCCTTCAATCTAGTTGTGGAGGGTGCAGCTCAGCTCCAAGTCCAGTCGCCGTTTACAATATAGTTGCTGGGGGCACAGCCCAACATCCCATGCGGGAATTGAACCAGCAGCCTTGTTGTTAAGAGCTCTTGCTCTAGCCAACTGAGCCATCCGGCCGCCCTGTCCTCCTATTTTAAATGATAGCCTTGCTGGGTAGATTATCTTGCTTTTCATCATGTTGAATATTTTGTGCCAGTCCCTTCTGGCCTACAAAGTTTCTGTTGAGAAATCAACTGTCAATTTTATAGATGCTGCCTTGTAAGTAACTAGTTGTATTTCTCTTGCTGTTTTTAGGATTCTCTCTTTGTCTTTAACCTTTGCCATTTTAATTATGTTTCTTGGTGTGGGCCTTTTTGGGTTCATCTTGTTTGGGACTCTGTGCTTCCTGAGCTTGTATGTTTGTTTCCTTCACCAGGTTAGGAAAGTTTTGAGTCATTATTTCTTCAAATAGGCTCTCAATCCCTTGCGTTCTCTCTTTTCCTTTTGGTACCCCTATGATGCAAATGTTGTTATGCTTTGTGTTGTCCCAGAGGTCCCTTAAACTATCCTCTTTTTTTTTTTTTTTTTTTTTTTTTTTTAATTCATCTTTCTTTTTGCTGTTCCAGTTGGGTGTTTTTGGTAACTTGTCAAATTGCTGATTTGATCTTTTGCTTCATCTAGTCTGCTGGTGATTCCTTCTAGTGTATTCTTCATTTCAGTTATTGTATTCTTCACCTCTGACTGGTTCTTTTTTATGTTTTCTATGTCCTTTTTTTTTTCTTTAATTGGGAGAGGGGGAACTGGACTTTATTGGGGAACAGGTGTGTACTTCCAGGACTTTTTTCCAAGTCAAGTTGTTATCCTTTCAATCTTAGTTGTGGAGGGTGCCGTTCAGCTTCAAGTTGTTGTCCTTTCAGTCTTTGTTGTGGAGGGCGCAGCTCAGATCCAGGTCCACTTGTCATTGCTAGGTGCAGGGAGCTCAGACCACCATTCCTTGTGAGAGTCGAACCAGCAACCTTATGGTTGAGAGGACGCGCTCCAACCAACTGGAGCTCAGCGGCAGCTCAACTCAAGGTGCCGTGTTCAATCTTAGTTGCAGGGGGCGCTGCCCACCATCCCTTGCGGGAGTCGAGGAATCGAACTGGCAACCTTGTGGTTGAGAGCCCACGCTCCAACCAACTGAGCCATCCGGGAGGCAGCTCAGCTCAAGGGGCCCTGTTCAATCTTAGTTGCAGGGAGCGAAGCCCTCCATTCCTTGTGGGACTTGGGGAGTTGAACCGGCAACCTTGTGGTTGAGAGCCCACTGGCCCATGTGGGATTCCAACCGGCAGCCTTCAGAGTTAGGAGCACGGAGCTCCAACCCCCTGAGCCACCAGTCGGCCCCTCTATGTCCTTCTTTATGCTTGCTATCTCTTTGCTGAAGTTCTCACTAAGTTCCTTGAGGATCCTTATAACCATTGTTTTGAACTCTATCTCTGGTAGATTGCTTGCCTTCATTTCATTTAGTTCTTTTTCTGGAGTGCTCTCCTGTTCTTTCATTTGGGACTTATTTCTTTGTTTCCTCATTTTGGCTGTCCCTCTGTGTTTGTTTCTATGTGTGAAAGAGATGTGATATGTCTCCCAGTCTTGGCCAGGTGGCCTTATGTGGAAGGTCCCTGTGGGGCCCAGGCACAGTCTCCCTGCTCACCTGCTGCAGGTGCTCCAGGCATGTCCCTTGTGTATGTTGTGTGTACTCTCCTGTCATAGTTGAGCCTTGATTATTATTGTCATGTCAGTGGGTGCGATTGACCCTCAAGCTGACTGGCTGTGGGGTTTGGCCATGTCCACAGTTTACAGGCTGCTGTTTGGGGGGGCTTACCTCACTGAGTGGGATTCACTGCAGCAGGCTCTGGTGCCTGTTGAGACCACCCTTTGTGTGTGCCACTTGAGGGTCTACTTAGGTGGTGCTCTGCTGTGGTCTGAAGCCAACCTCCAGGTATGTTGGTTTTGGGGCCTCTTAGGAGGGGTTCTAGAGCAGCCCCAGGTCACCCACCACCTGTGACCAGCTGGGGACTACCTGGTAGGAGCTACAAAGTGATCCACAGTTTTCCACTGCCTGTGCTAAACATGGAGGCATGTGAGAGAGGCCACGCTGTGAACTGAGGACATTTGCCTTCAGTACCAGGCTTGCGGTACCTCTGCAAAACGCCAGGACAGCTTGAGTCCTGCTGCTATCTGCCAGCATTCTTAAAGTTCAGTCACTGATAAAGCCTCATGTGTTATGCAAATTGGATGAGTCAGGGTCTAATGGAGTCACTACAGTAGGAAGTGCTGTGGTCACCAGGTTAATGTAGACTCTGGTTTGGTGCCAGTGCTGAGCCTGGAGCTACTCAGCAATAGTCTCAGAGCACACCAAGGCCAGTCACCTTCTGCCTGGGGCCGTGGACTCAGAGAGTTTTCCATGAAAGAGTGCAATGTGTTTGGGGCTGGCTGCTCACTATGAAAGTACCTTTGGTGTTGGGGGAGTTGGGTGCAGCAGGATCCCAGTGAGTCAGCAGGGCGGAGTGCCAGAGCTCATCAGACCAATTACATTCAGATTTGGCTGTAAGCGTAGGGGGAGGGCTCAAAACATTAAAGATGGCTGCTGTCTACTAGCTGCATTGCAGCAGGACCCCTCACAGGGAAAATGGGGCTGTCCTCCAGCCCTGGCCTTGAAGCCACACACCTCAGTCTGCTTCCCGTATACTTCTGACAGCCCCCGAGTCACTATCCCTCCGCCAGAGCCCAAGGTGAGCGCCTGCGAGTGTATGAGTCTGTGCATGTGCCCTTTAAGAGGACCTCTGGGTTTCCCACAGCCTTCTGTCCCACCACATGGTTGGAATCCCCACTGTTTTCCACAGCCGGTTGTTGTGGGGACTCCTCTTCATGGCTCCAGTACTCTGGGCTGGGGAGACTTTGCTCCTGGTGGGGGGTGTAGGGGGTGGGAATCTACATGGTAAAGTCATCCTCCCAGTTTTCATCTGCCACACGGAGGTTTGGGACCAGCCCGTTTTGCATCTCTGCCCCTCCTACCAGTCTTGATGTAGCTTCTTTATATGGTTACCATGTTTCCCGAAAATAAGACCTAGCTGGACCATCAGCTCTAATGCATCTTTTGGAGCAAAAATTAATGTAAGACCCGCTATATATTATATTATATTATATATTATATTATATTATATTATATTATATTATATTATATTATATTATATTATATTATATTATATTATAGACCCGGTCTTATATTATAGTAAAATAAGACCAGGTCTTATATTAATTTTTGCCCTAAACGACACATTACAGATGATTGTCTGGCTAGGTCTTATGTTCAGGGAAACATAGTATAAAACATCTGTTCAGCCAGAATTCAGATGGTTCTCCACGTTGATTCTTCTATAATTTAGTTGTAATTTTAATGTGTTCATGGAAGGAAGCAGGCACTGTGTTTATCTACTCTGCCATCTTGGGTCTTCTCAATCTGAGTTTGTTTTTTATGCATTAGAAACATATTATTGAATTCCATTAAATTACATAGATATTTTAGCATAAAAAATCAGCAAATATTTTTCATTGTAAGGTGAAGTTATGTTCTTTGATGAGTCAAGCAACATGTCTTTGGTTTTTGCACTATGCATGAGATCAATATTGTAATATGTATTTTGAAAAAAAAAAGCAAATTTAAAAGAAGAAAGAAAGTAAACCAAGCACCCATCACAACTAGTACAATAGAATGAGGAACAATTGGGTATAGAAAGAAGGAAATCTTTATTAGAGCTTCATAGATGCCCCATGCAATGGGGTAAAAGTGTAATGAAACCAGCAGTTTTGACTGGACACTGTGGAGGGGATGGGGAGAGATGGGAAGAGGGCAGATGGTGCCTGCTGACTAGAAAGGCCTTACTCTTGACTTTGGGTGAAGGCATCCCAAAAGACCTTAATTAACCACCAAGGAGTTCCATTCAGAGGTTTTTCTAGTTTTCCATAATGATTTTTAATTTAGGGTTTTTCTCAGTTTTTGAGCCTGAGTTTCGGTGTATGATTGAGTTGGTGCCAAATTGTGTAACTTTAATTACCTGGTTAACAAGAAAATATCATGAGTAGACCTGATACATAAGAGATGTGCTCGTGCCATGCCAAGGCTGAGGAGTTCTGCAGCCAGCTGTGGAAGGAGGACTCACAGAAAAGCAGTGAGAAATTGGGTCATCAACTAGCCCCCAGTGGCCTGGGCATAGATACCCATGAGAACCTGCTAGAGCATGTGCTCTTCCAGAGCCATGATTCAGTTGCAGCAAAATGTCACCAGCTGTCACATCAAACTGGCATTCGTTTGAATTCTACAGGTTTTTTTATTTGGTTTTCATTTAAATTTCTTTTTACTTTATTATTGCTTAAGTTCTATGTATATAAGGAGTTAATACATATAGAAATAATATTGTAATATTTAAAAACATGATAATAGAAATAGTCTGAGTCAACACTGGATCCCTAAGAATTTGGTGTTTTATTTTGTTTCTATTTTGAAACGGTCTGTGCCTTGTTCAAGACTGTGAAACATTGATCTAAAGTCTCCCTCATCAGATGTCTGGGCACTGGTGTAGTTAGAACTCTGCTCTAAGGTCAGAAAACTCTGACTGCTAGTCTCCTACAATGGCCAAGAGACAGGGTGGGAGCCTTGGCCGTTTGATGTGGGAACTGACATGAATTGTCCAATAAGGGCAAAAGGTCTTGCATATTAAACCTTATTTAATGCTCATAACTGCCATTATCTTGATTTTACAAATGGAAACAAATAGGCTCAGAGAAGTTAAGGAAGTTAATTTTAGCCTGGTTAGATCTAAGTTAGAGCTAAAGTGAGATTCCAACCCAAATATGTATAGCTTTAAAAGCCAGTTCCACCTTTTTTTTTCTCTCAATTTTAAGTTTTTTGTTTCTATTCTTGTATCGAAGTTGTATACACGCATAGTTTAAAGAATAAAATGGTTCCAACAGGTTTACAAGGAAAAGCAGTAGTTCTCTATCTCCCGATGCATTACCTCCCTCTCCCTAGAGGCAATTACTTTCATGTATCAGCTTTATATTTACCTCCATATTGAGAAATTCTTGATTTTTCAGTTGTAGGTGCTGATAACTTTTCACTATGGAAGAGGAGGTTTAGCTCTCTTTCTCCCTGCCCCACTACACTCTACTATACATACCACTCTTCTCATCCCCTTCTTCACCCCATTTAATTATGTCATAATTTTTGTTTAGTCAGCACAAGGGTTTACATTCCAGTGACTATTCACAGCTGAGTCGTTTCATCAACCATGATATTGTATTTCTGAGGGGCCGTAATTTGAATTTGTTGAATTCTTGTATATACACAAAGCAAGCACTTAATAAGCATCTGTTTGCTGAGTCACAATCCAGTTTGGGATTAACATACATTCCTAAAGTAAAAGGACTAAAGTATCATCCCAGCCCCTCAGGGAGTGGGCAGTTATGAGGGGAGACAGACACACAATCTCAACTATAGGAGATAATCTTTGGAGATGTGCTTCAGTGTCCAGAGTTGGAGCACTAGGCTGAGGGGACAGGGGAGGCCGAGGAGGGATGGCTTCTAGCAATGAACATTGAAAGCTGAGTAGTGTTTCGCCCCATGAAGTTGAGATCAAGAAGAGACTTCCAGGCCAGAGGTTGCACACTGGCAGCTTGCTTTTGGTCAGCAGATGCGTTTTGATTATTCACAATTGAATTACTTGCCAACATTTAGAAATTGGGAGATTTCACATAAATATGAAGATTTCTGGCTTCTTTTGAAAAATCGGAAGATCTAGAGACCCGGGGCCTTCCTTCCTTCCTGACCACAATTGCTGGACCTGGGTGAGGCCTGCCCCCTCTGAATGGGACAGCTCACTAGTATCGTACCTGACTACTGAATTTTCTACCCCTCTCTAGCAGAGGGGCTTGAGGAGCAAAGAAACAACATGGTGTTTGTACTGACAGCTATTTGCAGTTGCTCAGATGTAAAGTTTCTGACATACTTCTGATGAGGGGCAAAGTAACTTGATCAAAAAATCTTAATGGAATTTGAAAGATGTGTGCAGCCCTATGTTCACCAGCAGCTCTATTTACAATAGCCAAGATATGGAAACAATCAAAACGCCCATCAATACATGACTGGAAAAATAAATTTTAGTACATATATACAATAGAATATTACTTGGCCATAAAAAAAGAATGAAATCTTACCATTTGCAACAACAAGGATGGAACTAGAGAATATTATGCTATGTGAAATAAGTCAGACAGAGAAAGACAAATACCATACGAATCTAAAGAATAAAATAAATGAACAAACAAAACAGAAATAGACCATAGATACAGAGAACAAGCTGATTGTTGCTAGATGGGAGGGGGGTTAGGAGGTTGGATGAGAAAGGTGAAGGATTAAGAAGTACAAATTGATAGTTACAGGAGAGTCACAGAGATGTAAAGTACAATATGGGGAATATCGTCAATAATATCGTAAAAGCTATGTATAGTGTCAGATGGGTAGTACCCTTATTGGGGGATCATTTCATAAATTATATATACATACCTAACCACTATATGGTACACCTGAAACTAATACAAAATAATATTGAATGCCAACTATAGTGTAAAAAAACCTAGTCCCAGGGATGTGTAGTGCAGCATGGAGAATATAGTCAGTAATGTTCTAATAACTACGTACAGTGTCGGGTGGGTAGTGGACTTGTTGGGGTCATCACTCTGTGAGGTATGTAAATGCCTGATCACTATGTTGTTCTGTACGCCTGAAACTAATAAAAAAAAAAAGGCAAAAAAATCTTAATGGATTTATAGATGGCTAGTTGATTATATTAAATGACAACAGAATAATTATGAGGAATGGCGATAGTAAGAGATATTTCCTGTTTCTTTTTGATTAATTTTCAGCTCACATGAGGTGAGAATTAATTTACCTTTTACCTTAATTTATGTAAGTTCTAAGTGTGAACTTTGTATACTTTAAAACATTGCTCCTCACGCTTTTGTGCTTTTAAAAATACCAAGGCCTAGGTCACATCCCAGACTCATTGTATTGAACCCAGGCGTCTGAGTAGTTTAAACAAACTTCAGGTGTCTCTGTGGAGCTGCTAATTTTGACCAGAGGTCTGGCGTCTGCCTTTTCCGTAGTCTCCTGGCAGCACTGACTCATCTCCAGTGACTTGCAAGTTGATGGCAATGCTGTCGTTCAAATGTCAGTTTCCAGACTGCAGAAAAGAAACTCCAGTTTGAAGTCCCCATGGGTTTGTCCCTCTGATGCAGAGGAAAGCCCAGTTGAAAACCCTAGGGAGAAACATGTCTGTCTGTGCATGCTGAGGACATTTGCTGCTTTTTGGCACCTGAAGCATTTTTACCTGAGGATCCTGACAATTGAAATAATTGTTATGCTGTAACTATTCTGGCTGACAGAAGTGTAGTTTAAAAACATGTAACAAACAAGCTTTGAGTTGAAGATATCTGGATACAAAAAGAAAAAGGGAGAGAGAGGGAAAACAAGAGAGAGGGAAGGAAGTAGAAAAGGGCAGGAAGGAAGGAAGAAAAAGGAAGCAAGTAAGCTAGCTCCCTCATTTTATTCCACTGAGTTATTTAACATTTTAATCAGGTTTCTTCCTTCAGGATAGCAACTTAGTGACTATGGCTGTATTTCCAGATGTCCAGCCGGGTTCTTTTGGATGACTGACTTGTATAAAACTCAGTTAGGGTGCAGAATAACTTGTTTCAGCATAAACTGAAATGGTTTTTCACAGAAGTATTTCTGTGAAAAAGAATTGCTGAAAAATAGCCCGACTGCCTAAATTCAATCTATACTTTTTACTAAAGCACTGAATTCTCTAGTCTCCAAGAAGAAAAATCAGTGAAAACTGTAGCCTCTGCCTGCATAATGTTCATTGTAACAATACTTTTTGGCCAACAGACAAATGGATCCTTGACTAAAAATGATGAAGAGTGAAGACTTCCTGAACTTTTTTTTTTTTTTTCTCTTTTAATCATTTCATGTCTTGGAGCCAAAGTATCTTTCTGTAAGATTTAAAACTGAAAATGTACGAGTTACAAACTTAGCAGCTCTTCTCTGCTTCGAAATAATGTTAGAATGCAGCTCTTAGTTTCTGGGGCAGATCACATACTTGTTTGATACTTGAAAATGAGTCAAGATAAGGTCTTACGTTGGGGAAACTTGGCAGTCACTGGTTGACTGAAGAACTTTTGGAGCTAATCAGAATGTTGAATAGTTGTCTTCAGCTTTAAAAATGATTTTCTTTCAACATATGTTATCTGAAGCAAAAAATAATACAGTAGGAGCTATGCGTCTATCAGAGTGACTGACAGATTGAAACTCTCTAGAAAAATAGATTATTTTCCCTCAAAGAGAGTAAAGTTTTGGTTTTCAAAGTCAATCAGAAAACTAACAATTTGGACAGGAGAGGAATCAGCTTCTCTTTTTGAGACAGTATATTTTTAATGATTTTTATGGAGACTATAATAAGGATCAAGAAACAAAAGCCTGATATGGACATGTTTTTAGCTAGCAGATTGAAAAGAAATAATGGCATGAAATAAAGTATTTTTTTATACTGACAAAGTTCTCATTTCTTTTAAATTGTCTGAAATAAAATTGATAAATGAAAAAAATCTGTAACGGTTCAGTTCTTCAACATTAGCTTATGTTTTTTGTGGTTAAAATTTTATCATAGATATGTTCACATGTGTTTGTTTTATTTTGCGGAAGATTCACTTTTGTATGGCAATCTTGCAAATACTCAGTATTTATGCCATATGTGTGATGAAATTTCCTGATATTCAGATGTCAACAAAAATTTAAAATGTGATGTATCTTAGCAATACTGCTTCTAAAACTATTGATAACTGGCAAACATACTTAAGGTACTTTAAAAACGTATATTTGTAAAAATATCTGCATTTTGTGATCCCTTACATATCTACCTGCCTCATAGTCTTCAATTCCCTTTTCATAAAAAGGCATTTATGGGCTTTAGACAAAAATAGGTCAGCATGTGGAAGAAAGTTTCAGATGCAAACATCACTCTTTTTCATTCCTCCTCTAGGTGTGGAATCTCACCTGGGTGTTTTCTGAAACACCAGAAGACTTTTTGTGTATAGCATCCTTCTACATCATCCTTCCCTAAAGTCCTGGGGATACCACCATCTTCCCTCTGATCCCTGAGAGGAACATGAATTTTCTAAGCTATGATGCTATTACCCTCATTTTGCAAAGTTCTTTTCATGTCAAGCTTTAAACCCACCCTCCTTTCTCTAGCTTGTTAACTCCAGGCTCAGTTGAGGTCTATGGACTCCTTTTCAGGGGAGCCGTCCCTGACCACCCTTTGCCTAACAACGTTGGGATTTTTTTACTTCACTCCCTCTCCAGGCTTCCCTGGCAGCTGCATCTACTTGATGTCACATTCTGTACCTGCCTATTGTAATTCTTTATTACTCACCTTTCTCTCTAGACTGTCCATGTTCACTGTTGCGTGATTCACAGTGCCCAAAGCAGTGCCTGACAAATAGCTCTCGATTAATATTAGTGGAATGAATAACTAAATTAAAGGTCTAAACAAGAATTCTCAGATGTAACAGAGCCAGAGATCAGGAAAACCTTAGTGAAATCTGGTTAGCAGTTTGGTTAGCAATGCCAGTTGACCACACAAGCTCCCTTCCATGGGAAATGGGAAAGGAGACAACAGTGGTGTGCACATTTAGCTTTGGAAGCTACTTCCTTTAAATGTCTCCCTTTCATCTCCATTACAGATCCTCCCTGGATCTATAATAGACAAGAATATAAAAGCATCATTCTCTTTCTCATCCCATCCTGTTTACTCAGCAATCCCAGCCCCTGCCTTCGCCTAAGCCCACATGTTCTCTATTAATAAAAGTTAGGAAAGGCTAAACTCACCCAGCAGTTTCCCCCTCTTTCTTGTCTCTTCAGGGAGGCCTCAGCCAACGGCCAGAACTCCTGAGTGAAAGGCCTTGCCTGCTCTTGGGAGCTTCTGGGGGAGGGTGAATACAAAGGTGACGTCTGGGCCTCCAGTGTCTCTGAGACCCAAATGGCCTCAAGTGTTTTCAAACCAGCAAGCAACTTATTTAGAATTTGGTGATAAGCCATGGTCGTCATTTGGGGAAATGCAGAGGCACATTTAAAGGAGTAAACATATTTACTATAACTGGAAATAGGGCCAAATTCTGTGCTTTCAGAAAAGTCAGTAAAGCAGACACACCCTGGTGCCTTCTAAGTGAATTAATGTACTGTATTCCATTTGAGAGTCATTTCTCTCTTCATCTCTAATTCCTGCCCTGAGGAGCCATCTGTACTTGGAGGGTATGTGCACAGGATAACTCACTGTGGACCAAGGGCCTTCGTGCTCAGCCCTTGATGAATGACCCTTTCATACACTGGGGGCTCCCACTGGTTTTTCTGACTAACCAGAATTTAGCTGGGCATAGTAATTTCTAATAGCAGAAAGTATCACAGAAATGTAAAAACAAAAGGCAATGGGTGAATTTTCCACATTTTGTTGTTGTTGATATTGTAGTTGTTTTTTAACCTGAAAAAGCCATATAGCAACCCAAAATACAGTTAATATTCTCCCCAGGATCCCATGCTTCTCTTTGAAAAAGACAGATTAAACGTTCAGGTTATTTTAGGGCTTTTAAGTTATTATGGGTAAGGTATTGCGTGAATTCTTCTTTCAGTAGAGGCAAAGTTCCAGAGTCCAGGAAGAGTTAATGCCTTCATAAGGTGAATGGTATGTTTCTTTCTTACCAAAGGCTGAGGCCCAATGCTTGATTAAAAAAAAAAAAAATCAAGTAAGTAGCTGGAGTCAGGCTGTCCATCAATATGATTGGCAGTCAACTATGCCAATCAATGGACTTATTTACATTTGAATCTCTTCATTATTTTGTATAGTCTTTTGGAGACCCTTTTTTCTCTTTTAAGATTTTTACTTTATTATTTTCTGCTTATGTTATATATGCCTATTATAGAAAAAAAGTTAGAAAGTATTAAAAAAAGCATAATGAAGATCAAAACCCACAATGCTACCACCCAGAGACATACAGAGACCATTAACATAATGGCCTGTTTCCTTGGAGAATTTTTTCAAGCCTACTTTTTGATTCTTGCCTGCCCTGCTTCTGAAATGCTTTTTTATTTCTTTCTTCCTTCTTTTTTTTTTTTCTTTCCCCAGTATTTTTGCCAACAAAAGAGAATCCTTGTCGTGGCCCCATGTGAATGTCAAGAAAACCATGCGGCTGTTGGTTCTCATGTGGCACATAGTAGGCACACAGGAAAAGTTTGTTTACTAACTGTGACTGATTATTTCCAGACACCCAGTGAATTAATTCTTGACTAACTGGTGCTATTCATCAGCTAGATCACATGAGATATGAAACTGAATGCAGTTAGAACAACATGCTATGAAAATGTTAATAAGTATGGTTATTAATGGTTGCTCAGCAGTTGGGATAAAGAAGCTAAATTGAAGAAGATAAAAATTACTGAACTCTTTTCTTACCAGTATACTTGTAAGCTCTGGGAAGCCATGGGACCCCCAAACTATTCTGAAATCCCAGCTTATGCATTTGGTTTCTGCATTATATATCACCTAAACCTACTCAAAGTCTCCGTTCAGGACCAAGAAAATAGCCCTTATTTTATGAAGAATAAAATTTGGGGTTCTGAATTTCTAATTTATGCCTCTTATTTAAGTTCCCACACAAAACGTAGCATTTAGTTTCTGCAGCACCTCCACTGTGTTTCAGCAGATCCTTTTCAGATCATTCACCAGACAGCATCCTACAGCTCTCATTCATAAAGTCCAATTATAAGACAAGAAATGTCAGGAATATACACTTTGAGAGTGGGAGGCAAACAGAACAGTACATTGTGACTTTGTAAGAACAGCCATGCATTTCCTCTGGGCTTGTTTTCAGTTTCTTTGTCAGCTGATTACATGGTCTTTTATAATTTCTCATCTACAGAATGGAGCTATTTGCTTGTGGATTATTTGAAAGACACAGGCTTATGCAAAAGAAAAATGAAATCATCATGAGGTAGAATGATATTTCTAGCTAGATATTTTTGCTTTTCGTTTTCTTTCTTACCATAATTGTGAGAATATAAGTTATAATAGTGACTCTTTAGACGTATGAAACAAGTAAATAGTCTATTAATTCAGTCCTAATGCATATGTAATGGTATATATGCATTTGTTATTTATATAATAGTATGTATCAATAATTTTATTTAGTTTCATGTAAAGCATTTTTCTCAGTCTGTTGAGATCTTGCTTCCAGGTGTATCCTCTGTTTGGCTCAAATATATATGTATATGAAAAATGCTGTTTTATGTGCATCTTATTTTCAAAGCACACAAGTTTACAAAGCATACACATTGCGCTCCTAGTCTTTTTAGTTTAGAACAGTACTTTATAATTTATAAAGTGCTTTCCTTATAAATTATGTTACTAAATTCTTGTAACATTCCCCAAATGTAAAACTGGTCCAAATACTTTGGGCTTTAAATCCTCATTTAAATCTACCCTTCCATCCAGACCCCGGATAAGTTTCCCCTTCTCTCTGCCTTGTGTCTCTTTATTTGCTTACCTTTTCGGATTTATCTCAGGGTTACCTCCTCCATGAAACCTTTCCCCAATAAATGAAGTTGAAGTGACCTCATTTCTTCACTGTGTCCCTTTATTACTATATAAATTCAACTTCCATGGGAAGTGTTTTAAAAAATCTAGTTATTTTTTAAAATTTATATAGCACATGACTATAATCTTATATAATTATTATAAAAATCTCTTAGCCTTGAGTCCATAGCCACTTAAAAAGTTAAAAACAAACAAACAAAAATCTTATATCCTTCCGTGTCAGTATAGATAGAATCTTCTAGATTCCTTTAAAATATTTCATAGTATGAGTAGTCTGTATCAGCACCGTTCAACAGAAATTTCTGTGATGATGGAAACGTTCTATTATCGGCCCTGTCCAATATGGTTATCAATAGTCCCATGTGGTAAATGAGCACTTGAAATATGACTAATGAGACTGAGAAACTGAATTTTTCATTTTATTAAATCTAAATAGCCATATATGCCTGGTGGTTACCATAGCGGACAGTACAGATTTATACTTTATGTTAAAATCTATTGTTAGTCATGTAGATTGTTTTCAGTATCCCCCAATATAAGTAAACTAAGTGTTGTCACATAAGTAATGTATGAGAAGAAAAAGGAATTATATTTTGCTTTTTTATATGTATTCTTGATTCATTCTAATGCAGGTTTCTTTGAAGTGCTACAAGAAGTTATTGAATCAAGTAGGTAAAAGGACAATTATACCAAAAGTATTTTGTATGTGAGAGAACGCTTTAAAGTGTGCAGCAAATAATAATATTTATATCAGTGTTTATTAAATAGTGATATATTGGAATCAATCCTACGTCTAACAGTGGGCAATTGGCTGCAATATTTATGATCCTCCATATAATGAAGGGCAAGGCAGTCATTAGAAATTATGATGAAATTGTAATTTACTGAGATGAAACTAAGTCTATGGTACATTTGCAAGTGAGAAAATAAGTAATATGCATAGTATGGTCCCTTTTTCATAATATATATATGCACATATTTATGTAACTTTTGGTTTAGTAATGTCAGATACCTGATTGAGAATATGGTCTTTGGCATCAGACTGATCTGGGTTTGAATTCAGGCTCTGCCACATATCATCTGTGTGACCTTGGACAAGTCTTTCACCTCTCTGAACTTTGGTTTCCTTATCACTAAAAAAGGATGATAATATTTCATCTTGGGGGTTGATATGTTAAGTAACATATGTAAAGCACATAGTACACATGTGGTATTTAATAAATTGTAGTTGTTGTTTTTCTAAGACTCAGGTATAGGAATAGGAAGAAATCAGAAATGATATTGTAAGATGTTATTCTAAGAAATGATATTTCAAGATGGTAAAATGGTCATCTCTCAGTTGTAAAGTTATCATAGATGTTAGTTTAATTAATTAGATGGAACATTGAAATCTTGAATATGAAAAACTCCATTAAAATTATGTATATATGAAACTAATAAAAGTAAGAAAATTCTATATGTAATGCAGAAATATGCCAAGATAATAAACTGCAGAGTAGTATAGATAGTGTGATCCCATTTGGGTTTGAAAAAATATTTTTTTAAAACAAAACATCAAGTTATTTTTGGTTAGTGACTCAGTGTAACCTAGCAAGGAGAAGAAAAATCTTTTAACTTTTACTTTATGACTTTTGATTCTTTTAAGTTTTACATGATTTTATTAAAATTTTTTTATTGTTAAAATAATAAGTGCTCTGAGATTTTTGAAGAAAAGGAAAGATAAAAAGAGAAAAAAAGATATTGCTTTTCATTCAAGTCTACCGTTGCCTAGCCTGAACAAACATGGTTTCCAAAGCCATAAGAAGGCCCTTGAAATTTCTTCATCATTAAGAATTTTCCAATTCAAATGAAAACTGTGATAATTCTGCCTTTGTATTATAATATTTGTGTAATGTGTTATTTTCTCCTCTGAAATAATACTAATACTACTATTTATAAAACATTTATTAAAATAAAAATGAGAAAGGTGAGAGAAGTTAACTTCATTGAAAAAAAAAGATCTAATCTTGCACCATATTCTTGTATTTAAAAAAATTACAGAAAACAGATATGGCACTTTACTCATATCTTTTTGGCCACTTCCCATAAATTTCTACTTTTTCCCTTTAATATTACATTCTACAAACCAAGCTCAGTAGACTTTAAAAAAGCTATTTTTTCTTAATATAGGAGTAATAGGTATTCATTATAAAAAAGAAAAATTAAACAATTATAAGGCCACCCCAGAGCTAATCATTGTTAATAGGTTAGTGTGAAGTCACATTAATATTTTTATATGTGTACTATATTCTTTTTATATATTATCTTTAATGGCTGTGTAATATTATCTTTCATGAATTTACATAACTAACCACCTATTGTTGGACATCTAGCTCTTCTCTAGCTTTTTGTCTTTATGATAAACATTCTTATAATTTGACATTTGTACAAAACTATGACTATTTCCTTGTAATAGCTGAGTCAAAGTTCAAACAAGAATTTAGCATTTTGATGTGTCTCAATAAATAGCTATTGAAAAGAATCAATGAATGTTTGGGGGCTTATATCATAAAGAGAAAACACCTGTGGAGGAATTATCCATAGTCAGGCTCGGAAGTTGAGTTGGTGGATCGGAGGTAAGTTGGAGTTCTTAAGACATTTTTGGGTCAGGAAAGTAAAATGGGTGGGAGAATCTCCACATTCATATGAATACAATGACTAACTGCTCAAGAAAGAAGGCTTAACCTTCTTATTACAGCCAGCTCCTGGTACTGCTCTACAGTGTATCTTGTAAAAGAATATTTAAAACAGAAAAAGAACAAGTCTTTATCCAGCTTCTCTTATGCAATTGTGACTATTCAGAATCTACTCATCTTTCAAGGAGTAATTTAAGTCTCACCTTCTTCATGAGACATCCCTGACTCTCAAGGATTTCTTCCTTTATTAATGCATAGCATTTCTTGTCTTCATTCCCATAATCAAGAATGATTTTTAAAAGACTTTTTGAGGACATTATGCTTGTTGATCACATTAATCTTCACAAATATCATGTGAGGTAGTTATTATCATTCTCATTTTACAGATGAGGGCACAGAAGCTGGGATAGATTAAACAATTTGCCGCTGTGATACAAAGAAGAGGCAAACCCAGAATAAAACCAAGGTGTTTCATTGTCCCCAACTTTGTCTAAATCTGTTGCCTACAAGGTGGGTGAAGGCAGAGGGGAGGCATGTATAAAAGCAGAGGGAGAGTGAAAGTGAAAAGATTGGATAAATTAATTGATTCATAAACATTCTTTTGAGGGGCAATATAGACAAAAGCACACCAAAAACATAGCAAAATACTGCTTATAGAATCAGAAGACCTAGTTTTAATACCTTCTCTCTAACTTACAGGTTATGTGATTTTCAGTAATTTATGTAACCTCTTTGACTAGTCTCTTCACTTGAGAACAATACCTCAAAGTATTATTATGAGGATTGAATGAGATTATACTTTTGAATTGCTTAGCACAATACTTGACAAATTGTAGACAGTCAACAAATGTCAATTTCTTCCTTCTATCTTCCTATTATCTAGAATTGAATTGTGTGCTAAGAGAGCTTATACCCAGGTTTAAGGGGTAGCCCTTATTTATAATACTGGTTCTCTTATCAGACCATGGGTTTCAATTTAATATTTAAAAAAATTACTACTGTTTCAAGCTTGTATTATAAACTGACATATATAGATTCTCAATAAACGGACGTTAATGAATGAATTTAATTGGATTGAATACAGTAGTTCCCTCTTATTGGTGGCTTTGCTTTCCGCAGTTTCAGTTACCTGAGGTCAACGGTGGCCCAAAAATATTAAATGGAAAATTCCAGAAATAGACAATTCATAAGTTTCAAATTATACACCATTCTGCGTAGCATAATGAATCTCATAATGTCCTGCTGCATCCCACCCAGGAGGTGAATCATCCCTTTGTCCAACATATCCATGCTGTATATGCTCCCTGCCCATTAGTCACTTAGCAGCCATCTTGGCTAGCAGACCAACTGTCCCAGTATAGCAGTGCTTGTGTTCAAATGACCCTTATTTTTCTTACTAATGGCCCCAAAGTGCAAGGGTAGTGATGCTGGCAATTCAGATATGCCGAAGAGAATCTGTAAAGTGCTTCTTTTAAGTGGAAAAGTATGTATGTATGGGGAAAAAACATAGTATATATAGGGTTTGGTTCTATCCACAGTTTCAAGCATCCACTAGGGGTCTTTGAACGTATCTCTCATGCATAAGGAGGGAGACTACTGTACTCGGAATTTTGTCAGAGTATCTATGGCGCTCTTAGGATCCAAAATATATAAATACTTCAGTCACTAGTTCATTGGGTTGCTCTTTAGTTGATTTGAAAGACCCCTCAAAGCCATTAAGTCTCTTATTTTCATTCTATCTGCACCCAAACAAACTTGTGATGACAAAATCAGTTTCCTAGCTATTTTGATACCAGAATAAGAGGACCCTGGAATCAACAAAAAGAAATAACACCCATTAAAAAATAGTCTTTTGTCACCTGGCTTAAAAGTCAATTTCTTTCTTTTTTTAAAAATAGCTTTATTGAGATAAAATTCACATATCAGACAATTCACTCATTTAGAGTGTACATTTCAATGGTTTGTAATATAGTCACAGAGTTGTGCAACTATCATCACAATCTATCATAGTTTTCGATCTTTTTCTTCATCCTCAAAAGAAATCTTGTGCTTATTAGCAGTCACTGCTCATCCCCCCTCTCATCTCCTTAAACCCTAATCTACTTTCTGTCTATAGATTTGCCTGTTTTGGACATTTCATGTGAATGAAATCGTATGTGTTTTTTTTATAACTGGCTTCTTTCACTGACCATAGTGTTTTCAAAGTTCATCCATGTTGCAGCATGTGTCCGTTTTTCATTGCTCTTTATTGATGAAAATATTCCATTGTATAGATATACCATATTTTATTTACCCATTCATCTTTGGATTGTTTTGGATTGTTTCCACTTTGGGCTATTATAAAAACTACCGCTATGAGCATTCATGTACATGATTTTATGGAATTATGCCTTCCTTTCTCTGTGGTATATACCTAGTTCCCATCTAAATTCCCTTTGCAGCAGCATTTGACTCTATTAGTCATTCCTTCCCATTTAAAACATGTGCTTACTTTGACTTTCATGATATTATATACTTCTGATTTTACTCCCTCCTACATGACAATGCTTTCTCAGTCTTCCTATGAAGTTTCAATCTGGCCATTAAATGTTGGCACTCTTTAAGTCTCTGTAATAGACCCTTTTCTCATTTTGTAATCTTCCCACTGGCAACCTTATCTCTTCTTATGGCCAGAGTTACCACCTATATGTCAATCATTCCCAAATCTCAGGCCCAATCTTTTTTCTGAGTTCAAACTCATATATCCAAATGTTTACTTGATAACTCTGCTTGAATATCTCAAGGTCACCTTAGTCTTCGTATGTCCAACCTGAACTCATAGTTTTCCTGGTCTTCTTTCCTTTGGTCCTCTCCCTATGTTCTTTTTCTTAGGAAACAGATTGCTGGGGCCCACATTCAGAATTTCTGGAAATCTTGGAGCCATCCCAGCCTCCTTTCTTTACCAACCTACCTCATATACTACCTATTTCAAGCTTTGTATTATAGATTGTACTCCTAAAATAGTACTTGACTCTATCTGCTTTTCTCCATCTCCATTGCCATTGGCTCAGGGCAAGCTACTCTTATCTTTCATCTAGACTCCTGCAGCAGCCGCCTAACTGGCATCCCCACATCCTTATATATTCCCTTCAACAATTTTTCATTTATCAGCCAGTGATATTTGCACAACACATAACACGTTAACCTCTACCCCAGCCTTACCCTGCCATGTTTAATACCTTCCAATACCTTCCCATTGTTTCTAAGGTAATGTTCAAATCACTATGTATGGTCTTCAGTGCTCAGTAAGTTTTGGCCCCAATGATTGCTCCAGTCCAGTCTTAGACTCTTTACCTCTTGTTCTCTGTGCTCCTTCCACACCATCATTCTCTCACTTCTTCAAAAGAGCTACCTCAAGGAATTTGCATGTGTTCTTCCCTCTTCCTAGAAATCACCACCTCTCTACTCACCCATCTCTCCCATCTTCCACTTAGTTAATTCCAACATATCTTTGAATTCAAATATTTTTTCAGAGATGCATTTTATGAAATGAATCTCCTTGTACATTTCCCCATCCCACCCCTAGCTTGGGTTAGGTTCTCTGTTTTATTCTCTCTTAGCTCCATATTGCTTTCCTTTAAAACATATATCCCAGTTTATAACTATTCATGTATTTGTGTGATCATTTAATCAATGTCCATTTCTCCGTGTGAATAAGTGTTGAAAGTGATTTTTTCCTACTGCATGCCTAACAATAAATGTAGCCATTAGTAGATAATAAATAAATCTTTGCTGACAATGTAAAGAAAGACCACCAGATTTCTGGCTTGAATAACTAACTGATGAATCATAAGGGCATTAACTAAGTTAAAGAATGCAAGATGGGGAACATAACTGACTGGGGCCAGGAAAAGTGAGACATTAAGCATAGGAAAGCTGCAGCTGAGAAAGTCCCAGTGAGCAAGGCCAGCAAGCAGTTGGACTACGGTGAATAGCTTTGAAAAAGATCTGAGATGGAAGCACAGATTATTCAGAGGTGATCAGCATATAGTTTTTGGTTAAGATCTTGGGAGTGGCTGAGCTTGCCCAGGAAGATTATAGCATAAGAATAAAGGGCAGAAGATTAAACTTTTGTTTTCTTTTAACTTTTTATTTAAGTGTGTTTTTCCAATCTAGTTGTGTAGGGCATAGCTCACACTGGCCCATGTGGGAATCGAACTGGCAACCTTGTTAAGAGCCCACGTTCTAACCAACTGAGCTAACCGGCTGCCCCCAGAAGATTAAACTTTAAAGACACTCATTAAGAAATGGCAAAAGAAGATTTAGAATAAAGTTTAGAACGAAAAAAAATCAAAGGTATGAGAGAAGAAACGTGTCAAATGCTTCAGAGGGAAGCTTTGAGTTTGATTATTTGGGTGAGGTGAGGAGCATCAGATCTTTTCATTTTAAGGGATTTTTGAGTATCCTGTTCAACAATTTTTCATCCAGTGGCTTTAGCACTCATTAATAATCCTTAATTCAATCAATTGTTTCATTGGGGATTCCTGAATGGTGATTTTAAAGTTCCATAATTTCTTCAAGAAGAAATGCTATCCTTCCCCCTCTCTCCTCTTAAAAAAAATTCCTATGTTGTTCTCAGGGAAAATTTCCCTGGACACATCACTCTTCTACTGACCCATTGCTGGGATATTTCACCCATGGGCCCTGGACCACAAAAAGACTCTTTTGTGAGAAGGTTGTAAAGAAATGGAGAATATACTGGACTGAGATTTACTAAACCTTCAGAGAGTACAGCCAAAGAGATGTAGATTACCCCTTTTGGTAAATAATATGATCTTTTTCAGCAGTACACAAAGAATGCAGACAGAGTTGTGATTCCCACAAGGTCGCACCTACTTCCCTTTTGAGCTACTCTCTAGATACAATCTAACTTCTTCAGACAGCTTTCTAAGACCTTCCAAGTCTAGGTAAAATGCCCTTTCTTATGCACTCCTACGGCACCTTGCCCTTCCCTCTTACATCACTCAGCACCCAGAACTGTAATGGCCACTTTGCTCACCTGAACTTTCACTAGATCTCAGGGTCTTTGACAGCAGGGGCTGTGTGTGTCTGGTTCCATAGTTGTAGTCCCAATATTTAATCCAAGGCCTTACTCATAACAGGGCTCACTTTGTTATTTTTCTTTGCTGTGTGAATGAACAATTGAAGAGACACAAGTGAGGACAACTCTATCTGGGAAAGTGCAAGTAGCATTAGGTGGCTGGAGCCTGAAGAAGGAGAGAGCAAATGGGAGGGGTGCTGGGTAGGCTTCCCCGGGGGTTTGTGTTTTACCAGAAAGGCACAGAAGAGCCCTGGGGGGGCCTACAAGCAGTAAAAGTCAGGCTTCTATTGGATTTGTGATTCAGAAAGATCTCATTTAATCCTCTTAACAATTTGATGAGATAGCTACTCTTATCTTTATTTTACTGATAAGGAAATGGGCCTCAGAGAAATTAAGCAACTTGTTCAAGGACACCCTGCTGGGAAGTGAGTGGAGTCAAGAATTGTGAAGCCCATTCTCTTCCTGCCTTAGCTGGCCACTCGTCGTTTGTAGGAATGAGAATAGATTCAACAGCAGACTAGGACATAAATTAGGTTGGTCAGGACTCTGCCAGGCTGTCATCGCAGGGCTCCCCACTACTCAGTTCCTTCAGTGAGTCGGAGATAAAAACAGACATGTGCGTTTGCTTGTGTTCACATGGTGTACACGCTTAGGGGGACTGCTGCCCATTTTAAAGTTTTGTTTCAATATTTGCATCTTGCTGTACTTTCTCTGTGTGAGATCACAAGATGTAAATTAGGTTTGCCTTGGCACAAGGTCAGAGGGAGAGGTCTATGTGGAGCCATTACAGGTCCCCATGGGAAGTGGGACCTCTGAGTTCTGTACCAAAGAGAAAGGAGAGACTGTCTCCTCTTCCTGAAACCCCACTAAGGCTGCTTAAGGAGCTACATTTTAAAAATAACAGTTATGTGCTAGGCTTTCCATTGCTATTTTACTGGTCTTGGCTTCACCACTTGTCAGTTGTGTGGTATCACTAAACCTCAGTTTATTCAACTACAAAATAGAGCCCACACTGCCTTTCTCATAGGACAGTGTGAGGAGTCACCACGAGAAGCATATGGAAGGAACGTAGCACAGACTGGGCATGTTAGAAGTACTCCATGCATGTTCACTATTATTATTGTTCGTGCTTAACCCACATAACAACTGCCTCTTGAAGTAAATGGTGTTACTACCTCTTTTAAAGAGGAAATAGACTCTGAAAGGTAAATAATCTGACCAGCTAATAAAGCAAAGCTGCTAGGATTTAAATTCAAATCTAATTCCAAAGCTGTTATTTGTTTTTTAATGACTGTATTGCATTTCCCTTAAGGAAAACAATAATAATGGGAAATGACCAGGGGTTTTTGATTTGAGATAATGAGTCCTAAGTTTCCAGTTCAGAGTCTCTTGCTTAAATTTCTGAGACTTTTCTGATTTGAGTCGCCTGGGTTTTGAATCCTCCCAGGTGGCCCTCTCCCCACTGCAATAGGAAAATGGCAGATTCCACACCCTTTCTGCGTTTAGTCAGAGCCTTTTCTCCAAAACTTTGAAGTAAATCATTATTTCAGCTGAAATAGGTCTCTGGAAGTGTAGCATTAACTTTAACTATGCCCCTTCTTATAATACAGGACCAAAGAGGGAAAATATGGTCGGTCTAGTTTCTTGTCTGATGCAGACCAAGTATCTAACAAACAAAATGTGTGTTGTAGTCAAATATAGAGTCTAGGTATTACCAGGGTTGCCCTTGTTCTTTATTTCCAATTTTTCCCTCTCTTAAACTGCTCATTTATTTATTTTTTGTAGATTTACATGTTAATGAAAACAATAGAAGCAACAATTGTGTAGTCAATTACTGTTTATGGAAATGCTTTACTGTTTATGGAAGTGCTTTCACACACAATTTAATTTTATTCTTACAAAGACTTGTATCATATTGATTACCATTTATTTCAATGGCTATATAATATTTATTTTAGTGTTCTCCTATAATGGGCACTTAAATCATTTCTCATTTTTTCCTATTATGATGAAATCTGTGAAGTATACAGCATGTTCTCAATACATGTGGAATGAATGAATGAGCGTATTCTATGAAATTATTTGTAATTCAGGGTCATTTACCAAACCTAAGTGAAAGTCTTTTTTTCTAAGTTAACTGAAGGCACTAGACATGTAATTAAATATATAACTTTAAAAAATGAGCCATACAAAAATCAGTGACCATATTTTTAATCTTCTCTTAGGAATATAACTTAGTCTCCCTGCAACTTATAAAATAAGATTTTGCTCTTAATTTATCTTTAAGAGAATTAATAAAAAGATGATATTTTCACATATAGCATGTGCAAAATAAGACGTATGCATTTAATTTAATATGACTAAATTTCAAAGATACCTATAAATGTAGGCTCAATATGCAAAAAATTTATCTACTCGCAAAGGGACCAGTCCATCTCTAAAGAAAGACTGGAAACATTTTATACAACCTTGGGATATGGGTGGGGACCCATGGAGAGTAATCAGAACCATAAAATGGCCAAATTGATTTCTAACATTTATATTTATTTGGAAATGCATAATTTCAGATGCAAAATAATAAAATAACCTATCTTTTGCATTTATCAGTAAAAGCATTGTCTAACTAATTTGTTTCCTTGTTTAATACTTGTGGATTTAATATTGGCATCAGAGATTTATTAGATTTTAATTCAACTCTTTTTAAAAAATAATTTTATCCTTAAAGTTTTGAATCAACCTTTTTTTATACTCAGATATTTCCATTAATACATGGATTAATTCATGTATGAAGTAGTGTTTCCAGGCTTATGTGGTGTGCATCTAACAAAGATAATGGACCAAATTAGTGTTTGTAGTCATAATAACAGTTTATCCTTATGTCACAACCAGTGCAGGTCATAGCCAGGAGATATAGCAATTTACTTTAAACATATCAACTCATTCACTTGTTAGAACAAGCCATTGATATAGATACTGTTGACATCCCTATTTCAAGATAAGGAAACTGAGGCAGATAAGGTCATTTAGTTCAAGTAAAGGGTAAAGATGAGGTTTGAATCCAGGCAGCGTTGCTCTGAAGTCCATGCTCTTCTCAGGCATCTAGAAAGACAAGGCTCAGATCCTGGCTTTGTATTTCCACCCGAATGACCTTAAACAAGTCCCTTAACCTCTCTGAGCCTCATTACCCCATTTGTGAAATAAACATTTATGTACAAGTTTTTGTTTTCAAGTCTTTTGGATATATACTTTGGAGTGGAATGTCTGGGTCATATGGTAAATCTATGTTTAATTTTTAAGGAATCACCAAAATGTTTTACATAGTGGCTGCACCATTTTACATTCCTACCAGCAATGTTTGAGTGTTTCAATTTCTCGACATACTCAACATTTATCATTTTCTGCATTTGTTTCTTTCTCTCTTTTCTTTTCTCTCTCTCTCTCTCTCTCTCTCTCTCTCTCTCTCTCTCTCTCTCTCTCTCTCTTTTTCATAATGGGTATGAAGTGATATTTCACCGTGGTTTGGATTTGCATTTCCGTAATGACTAATGAGGGTGAGCATCTTTTAACATGCTTGTTTGGCATTTGTATCTTCTCCTTTGGAGAAATGTCTGCTCGACTCCATTGCCCATTTTTAAATTGGATTGTTTGTCTTTCTGTTGTTGAGTTGTAGATGTTCTTTACATATGTATTCTGGATACTGGACCCTTATTAGATATACGATTTGCAAATAATTTCTCCAATTCTGTGGGTTGTCTTTTCATCCTCTTAATAGTTAATAGTGTCCTTTGAGGCACAATCATTTTAAATTTTGATTCCTATAGTTTTTCATGTATCACTGAAGATATTTTTGAGTGTTGTGTTACTAAACCCCATTTTTCCATAAGCCTTGTGGTTTTTATTGCACAATTTTGCATAGCATGGTGGTTTTTAGGGACACATACATCTCCTGAGAGCAGAACTGGGAAAGACCCAGTGGAGGGAAGCTTGGCTCATTTAGATAACTGGAAGTGGTTCAGCATTGCTGGGTTCAGCAGCCACCCCTTACAGAAGCTCAGATTAGAGCTAACCCTCTGTGAGCTTTTACTGTGTGACAGACAATGTTGGAAGCACCCACCATACATGTTAACTCAGTAAATCCTCGCAACACTTGGCGGAAGGTCCTATTTTTATAGATCAGAAACTGAGGTGCAAAATTTGAAAGAAACTTTTCAAAGTCACACAGAGGTAATTGGTAGGGATAGTATCTGAACCCAAGCTGCCCAGAGTGCATGTTCTTAATTAGACCCCAGGCAGAGGCCATTTTGTTTCAGCTTTCTTTCTTTCTTTCAAGATTGTGCTCCGGGAGGGAGAGAAAATTTAGAAAAACAAAAACTGTTCTTCTTTTCTTGTCTCCTTTACCTTTCTCTTTCCAAATCTTTTGTACTTATTTACCATTTATGCCTAAAGAAACAATTGCTAATTCACATGTACTGGAGATGAGGCTGCTCAGCTTAGCGCTTATGAGTCCGTCGGACTTGCGTGGTTCTAACCCTTGGTACCTGTGTATCTGTTTATTAGCCTCAGTTTCCTTTTCTATCAGTTAGTTGTTTACTTATCCTTGACAGCGTCTCTTAGATGTCTAATATACATCTCCAACCGAACAGAGCTCTTGATTCCTAGTCATTCCCCCAATCCACCACGGAAAATCCAGTCCCACTGCTTCCTCACCAAGCCTTCAACAATTCAATCAACTCCACCAATTTCTACCCTGATGATTAAGCCAAAACACTAGGGTCATCCTTGATTACTACTATGTTTCCATTATTCCCCCACCCCGCACCCCCAGCTCCACATGCTGTTAATCCACCACCAAGTCCTTTTCATTTAATCTCCAGATGCCATCTTTGCCACGTCTCCTTCTCTCCATCCTTCTCCTTTGCTCTCTTACCCCTGGTCTAAGCAATCACCGTGTCTGCCCTAGAATCATGGAATAACCCCTTCATCTGTTTGCTGATATCTTGCTCTTCTTTAAGCCGTTCTCTACAGGGACTAGAGTAAATGTCTTACAATTTTATTCCGACCAAGCCAACTCCCCTGCTTAAAACACATCAGACTTCTAGCTCAGAGTAAAGTCTAAACTCCTTACTGTACTCTAGTGGGGTCCTATATACTGGGGCCTATTTTTCTAACTTTATTTCAGACCACTCAACCCTGCTCACTATGCAAAAATTGGTCTTATTTTTGCTCCTTGAACAAAAGGCCAGTGCCTTTCCTTCTTCTGCTCTTTTCAGTTTTCAGATCTCAGTTCACAGGTCATCTTCTCAGATAGGATCCTCTGATCTTCCTATGGAGGGACAACGGCCTCCCCCAAGCAGTCTCTGTCTCATCCGTCTGTTTAGGTCCTTCATAGCAATGATCTCAACATGTAATTATCTTGTTTGTTTGTTTACTTGTTTTTGTTTATCTCCCCACTTGTTTGTTTTCTGTTTCCCACATTGTAATGTAAGCTCCATGATGGCTGTGAATTTGTCTAACTTAGTCATCACTAGATCCTGAGAGCTTGACACAAGATCATCCCCAATAAATGAATGCATGCATGAATGAATGAATGAATGAGGGTCTCAACTCATAATATCGACAAACAACTGAGTGTCTCCTATAGATGGGGCACTATACTAGTTGCTGGGATTATTATGATTTACAAGGTATCTTGGCTTTGAAAGCAGAATCAAAACAGATAAGCTAATAACTATATAAAACATGTATATAAATGTGAATATAAAGTGAGAGGAACACATAGATAAAGGAGTAATTACAACTGATAGAAGAAGAGAAATTCCAGAGAAAATATAGAGAGATAGTGAAGTGAGCTGAGTTTTGAAGGATGAAATTGCCAGGAAGACATGGAGGCCGAGGCATTCCAGGGCCGAGGTGACAGGGTGAAACAAGGCATGGAGGTGTAACAAGGGATCATGGTGTGTCTGAGGAGCAGCAAGGAGCCCAGAGTGGCTGGGGCTTAGGATGTTTTGGGAAGGGTGGCTGGAGCTGAGGCCAGGAGTGGTGGGCAGACCCGATTACAAAGGACTTTGGAGGTTCAGCAAAGAACTTGAAATTGTACATGGCAGTGAGGCACTCCTCTGTCAGCATAAGATGACATCTTCAAGGTCTCTAACAACAGTATGGTGAGAGCCAAGCCTGGAGACAGGAAG